>NC_082712.1:22413846-23013846 GCF_030144855.1 Hypanus sabinus | reverse complement strand
GCCACTGAAACGAGTAGGCATCAGATATATGGAATCAACATCCATGCTGGTTCCTGGTTCCCTGTTCCCCTCCATCATTCTGACATGGAAAGATACAATATAAGGAGGTGAAACTACTTGGTCCCTGTGATGGAGGTATGGAAGACAAAAGCTCTAAGAGAAAGTCAAAAGTAGAGTTTTTGGTAGAAGGATTGGAGGGGAGATGGTGAAAACTCTATGTTATTCTTGGGTGCCACCACATTAGTAAAATATTTGGATATGCACTTGAAGGGCCATGATTTGCAGATTTAATTGCGAAGGTATGATTAGTTAGTTATTGAAATACAGCATGGGATAGGTGCTTCCGGCTCTTCGAGCCGTGCTGTCCAGCAATTCCCCGATTTAACCCTAGCCTAGTCATGAGACAATTTGCCATGACCAATTAACCTACCAACTGGTTCGTCTTTGGGCTGTGGGAGGAAACCAGAGCATCCGGAGTAAACTCACTTGGTCAGAGGGAGAACATCCTTACAGGCAGCAGCAGGATTATGGCAAATTGATGCTCCTAAGCAGATACATAGGTTGTAGGACCTATATTACAATGTATTTGATTCATTAATAGGACTTGTGAACATCGTAGTTCAGACTTAAACTGAGACTAGTGACTGAAATGGAAGAGCAGGACCTCGACTCCTTTCCTTAGTTACTTACTTGAGTCCTCTAATACCCTTCCCCTGGACAACATTGGTGGCGTTGAGAAGGGAGACTTGCAGCTTGGGCAACTGCCGGTCTTCCATTTAAAAAAACCCTTGCCCAGGCTTGCGCCCTGGAAACTTTCCAAGGTGTAAATCCATGGTCTATCGAGACTAACGGAGGCCTACACACACCTGGGTCCTTACCTCCCTGTGGATAGGCCATCAATGGCCTTACATCATCGTCTGAAGTCGTCAGTATGGCTGGAGTTCATTAACACTTCTGCAATCCATTGCGTCCACTGTACAGGGGATTGGTCTATACAGCTTCACCAGAGCCTGGTTGGCCAGTCTGACTGACCCATTTCCACCTCTCATGACAGAGACGTAGGGTTGGACTCTGAGAGGCTATGTCTTTACAGGCCACCGGTATTGCAGTGTGTGAATCAGTACTTCGTATTTGATTACGTCAGGCACTATTTTTCATGACATCAGTTCAATAGACAGTGCCTGCCTTCATAACTTGAACTATTCTCTATGACCCATTTTACAGATATTGTTGGCCAATCCTTATTTTAAGTTAACTTGATAACACCATCTAGACTGTAAGTACTGTTTTTCTTTCCAAGATACATACTTTCATGAGCCTCGCTGTAGCGAATGTGAAACTTTCTTCTTGTTAATTATTTATTGGATGCTGATGATCTATTAACATTTCTCTAGCAATTTTTCATATGTAGAACTTAAATTAAGTGTGGTGCTTTTTCCTTGTGCACATTTTTGGCTCTGTAATTAACAGCTGGATGAAAGTATGTTGTGTCATCTGGCAACCATTTGACGGAGCTGTGTTAGACTGAAGTACAAATGCATTCAAACTTGGAATTTAAAACGATGGCCTTGACTTCAAGAATAGTCAGGCAGCATTGCTGTTGGATTGGTATGTAGAATTCTTATTCGTCTTGTAGTTTAGCTTTCCTACATTTAATAAACTCTTCTCGGGCTACCAGTCGGGTACAAGTATTGATTTTAACTCTAACGTTTCGATGACAAACTCTGCCATCTTCATCAAGATGTTTGCCTAGGCACATCTGCTCCAGTGGTATATATACCCCTGTCATCCATCTCTTCTGAATTTCCACTATTTACCATGCAGTTCCTTCTGTATTTTTTCAGAAACTTATAGCTTTCAGTAGCAGGTGTCACACCACTTGAATCTGGCTATTTTATAGGTTAATTGTTATCACTGGAATTTTGGATTATCTCCAGAATTTTAGATGACCACCGCTACTTTTCCCTACTTTTAGTCAAAACTTTGAAACATATAGTAAAGTTCATTATTTTACCTCATAACGAACACAGTCTGGAGGAGCCCGCAAGTGTCACCATGCTTCTCGTGCCAATACAGCATGCCCACAATTTACTAACCCTAACCCATACCTTGGAAAGTGGGAAGAAACTGGAGCACCCGGAGGAAACCCATGCAGTCACGGGGAGAACGTGCTGACTCTGAAACTTACAGGCTGAGATGGGAATTGTAAGGCCCTGTAAGGCATTGTGCTGACCACTGCACTACCGTGACTATCAAGTGACCGTCATAGTCGGTGGGGTAATGTGAGACTGGCATTTTTATTTCACGTTTGTTTCACTATTTCAATTCGGATTCAAACTTGTGTCTCCTGGTGAATAATCCAGGCTTCTGGAGCTTAACAACTCCACTACTATACACACCACTTCAGTTCTTCATTTAATAGGATCTTTGTCCAATTTGTTTCCCTTCATTCTTTGAATATTAATGTGGCTGAAAGGTCACTGGTACAACTAGGACCTTTTAGATCTATACTAAGGAGATAAAAGTATGGCCTAAATCAAATTTATGGGTGACAGGGTGGAGACATGTCTCTACCAAAGAAAGTGTAAACCTTCCTTCCCTCCACTAGACTGCAGCTCACCTTTGGGCAAAGTGTAGCACCTGCTTAGTTGCCTGATCAGGGTCACATGAAGCCATGGGAGCCGGTGGTGGATGGTCGTATGAGCAGCCGGTGCACATCACAAGTCCTGGCTATGTGATCACTGATGCCAAGCAGACAATCTCTGAAGGTTATTGATAATGGCTAGGGTCATCTGTCTTGTAAAGACACTGCCCGGAAGAAGGCTATGGCAAACCAATTCCGTAGAAAAATTTACCAAGGAAAACCATGGTCATGGAAAGACCATGCTCACCCACGGCAATATGACACAGCACATAATGGTGATGAAATAGAATTTATTTTTTGCATTTGTGCATTTTGTACCAGTAAGGCCTACATTAATTGCCCAGTGCTTGAGAAGTTCCTGTGAACATGAAAATAGAACAGTATACTACAAGAACAAGGTGTTCAGCCCATGTGCCTGTGCTGAATATGATGCAGAATTAAACTAGATCTCTTCTGTCTGTACATGACCCATATCCTTCCGATGCCAACATATTCAAGTGCAAAACAGCTGCTTAACCACCACTATCAAGATTCCAATTTACTAATCACGTGTACATTGAAATATGAAATGAAATGCGCTGTCTGTGTTAACAACCAACACACCTGAAGGTATGCTGTGGGCAGCCCACAGTGGTTGCCACGTATTGCACCGTCAGCATAGCATGCCCACAATTCTGCAGAATAACGCAGAACTATCATATCTGCTTTCACCACCATCCACATGAATGACCTTCTCGAACCGTTTTACTGCTGGTGAAAGTGCTGCTGGGGAGGGAGTTCCATGATCTAAATCCAGCAGCGATAAGGAAGAGTGGTGTACTTCCAAGTCATGGTGGAGTGTGATGCAGCTGGTGCCTTTGGCCTTCTTGATGCTTGAGAGGTGAAAGCATGGAACTGAAAGAATGATTTCACTGTGCAAAAAGAAGTCACAAACAATTTGAATGTCAAGGACAATTTGATCTTTTGTAGCTCTGATGAACGATGCCAACCTCTCTTGTATTTTCCATAGCTTATCTTGTAAAGCCAAAAATGTTCCCTGTCTAAAAATTGAGGGATGTACCCACAATACATAAGCTGCTGTGACTGATGGTGTTTACCTAGTATAGATATTTGACTCATTTTGTGAAGATATGTGACTGTTATCTACTTGCCAACAAACTAATCATTGGTGTGATGGATTATGTTTCCTTCAACTGCTGGCAATCTGAAATAGATAGTGGGAAGGAATTCACTGGATAACATCAGGTGCTATTAAAACTTCACGTCCAGTTATATTGCATTTTCTGGAAAAAATTGCCAAATGACAGCTAAAAAAAGGAATGGGGCAAATATAGATACTGAAACGTATCCCTCTGTTTCACAGCCCCATAAACTATTGTAGTGGTGTTTCTATTTGTATTTTAGCCGTGAGTTTAAGTCTGCTGATGTGCGGTCAGTGGACTTAGTAAGTCGGAAAGAAATGCTAAGTAGTTGAACTCTAATAAAACATCATAATACACTTTTGAAAAAATTCAATGTATTTTATAGAATTCGATCTAAAGACCTACAGCACCATAACAGGCCCTTTCAGCCCACTGCGCCAACCCCACCCAACTAAACCCATGTAACCAATTACCCTACTAACCCGTACTACCTTTGGAATGTGGGATGAAAGTGAAGAACCTGGAAGAACCCTTTTGGTCATGGGGAGAACGTACAAACTCCTTACAAGCAGCAGCAGGAACTGAATCTGGGTTGCCAGTGCCGTGATAGAGCTACGCTAATCGCTGCGCTACTGTGCTACCCCGACTGTTGGCTTATCAATGTGGAAATTTAAAATTGATTAATATTAAGATATTCTGTATAACAATCAAAAGCACAAGTGAATATTGAATGCTTAATGTCATTATGTGCCATGTGGTATGTCGTAGGTGGTCATGTTCCCATGACTATGATTGTTCTTGGGAAATTTTTCAACAGAAGTGAATTGCCATTGCCTTCTTCTGGGCAGTGTCTTTACAAGATGGGTGACCCCAGCCATTATCAATACTCTTCAGAAACTGTGTCTGACTGACGTCAATGGTTGCATAACCAGGACGTGATATGCACCAGCTGCTCATAAAACCATCCGCCACCTGCTCCTGTGGGTTCACATGACCCTAATTGGAAGGGCTAAGCAGGGGTTCACTTTGCCAAAGGGTAACCGGCAGGCTAGCAGAGGGAAGGAATACCTTACACCTCCCTTGGTAGAGACATATCTCCAGGCCACCGCTTCAAATGAATGCTAGGCTCTCTGATTAACAAAGCACTAACAGAATCATTGGAACATCTGGCTTTAAAGTGAGCATTTTCTGTGACTACGACATCTTTCTAATTACATTGGAATCTATAATGTTCACCAACATTGTCTTACAGGCATAAATAGTGGGCTTTGTAACATGGAAACCAAAATATCTTTATTGATTGGCAACATTGTGCTGAAGATCTCTGGCTTTAGATTTATGTTTACCCCATGAACAATAGGGATCATACCTGATCTGTCCTATATGCGATTCTAGACCCACAACCGTGCACCTTAGTCTTATTATGTCCTCTAAAATATCCTAGCAAATCACTCAGTTTGGGATTCCAGCCTTGTCAGTGATGGAGGCTTCCTGAAAAATGAATACATTAAACAGTGAATTGCCAGCCCCTGCAGAGATTGTGCGCAATGTCAGGGAACAAGAGTCAAACATCAAGGGGCCAGAATAAGAAGGTGGGGGAAGGTGGAGGAGTACAAGCTGGCAGGTGATTAAGCCCAGGTGAGGGGGAAGGTTGGTGGGTGGGGAAGGGGAATGGAGTAAGAAGCTAAGAGGTGATAGGTGGAAAAAGTAAATGGCTGAAGAAAGAGGAATCTAATAGGAGAGGACCATGTGAACCTTTAAATAAAGGGAACGAGGAGGGGAACCAGAGGGAGGTAATGGGCAGGCGAGAAGAGAAGGGTGAGCGGACAATCGGAATGGAGAATTAGAAAAAGAAAGGTGGGGGGAGAGGTCATTATTGGAAGTTAGAGAAATCGATGTTAATGCCGCCAGATTGAAATCCACTCGGATGAAATATGAAGTGTTTCTCTTCCAGCCTGAGAGTGGCTTCATCGTGGACTGACATGTTGGAATGGGAATGGAAGCAGAATTAAGATGGGTAGCCACTGGGAAAACCTGCCTTTTGTTGCGGATGGAGCCAAGATGCTCGATAGAGTAGTCCCCCAATCTATGTAGGTAGTCACCGATGTAGAGGAGATCACATTGGATACACTGTTCGACCCCAGCGGAATTGCAGGTGAAGTGTAGCCTCACCTGGAAGGGCAGTTTGGGGCCCTGAATGGTGGTGAAAGAGGAGGTTTAGGGGGCAGGTGTTGAACTTGACCCGCTTGTAGGAGTAGATGCCAGGAGGGAGGTCAGTGGGGAGAGACAAATGGATGTGGGAGTCACATAGCGATCCTTGCAAAGAGTGGGGTAGGGGAAAAAAGGATGTGTTTAGTGGAAGTTCCATCACTACCGTTTGCATAATGCTTAACACCATTTGAGGCTCGTGACATGTGAAGATGGCTCAGTTCATTTTGCAACTGTGAATATTCTGTGTGGAGCAATAAAAATAGTCGTGCCTGTTGTAGAAATTGTTTTATCTGGTGAGCAAGCCAATGCCTATGACCGTTATTAGTACAGTGTATCGACAAATAAAAAGAAACTCTCCATGACAAATATACCTCAAATAGATTATACGCTGGCACCGTCACAACCACTGGTGCTTAATTTATCAGGACCCGCCTGTTAAAGGAGATTCAGGAGCCAACCACCGTTCACATGAAAACAGCTACATTAGCTGACTGGAAGCAATGACGGGCGTGGAGAGTTATCGCTTCTCCCAGCACTTGGCCAATGTCTACTTCACTATATTCTCCCTCTTCTGCTTCAAGCTATTCGTGAAAATCAGCCTAGCCATCCTGACCCACTTCTACATCGTCAAGGGGAACCGCAAAGAGGCAGCCCGGATAGCTGCAGAGTTCTACGGAGCCACTGAAGGACAAGGTCAGTTCACTTTGGGGTGCCAGGCCTAGCCTGTTTTCTTTTCCCTCAGTATTGTTGTGATGAAGTTCATTGGCTTATCGGGAAACAGAAGGAAGCAGCACACATCACTAGACCTGCTGAGTATTTCCAACATATTCTGCTCTAATTTCCAGTTTCCAGCGTCCCCAGATTTTTGGGTTTTCTCTGCTTTCCGTTCAATCAGTTTGCCACATGCTTTTGCCATCTTCTATTCTCACCCCAGTCAAGCTTCAATTCCCTATTTCAGCACGAAAGAGAAACCTCTCACTTTGTGTAAAGTTTTTCTCTTTGACTGAGGACCATTTGTCTCTGACATTCAACATTCCTGCAGTGCCTGCCAAGTGCTAGCCACGCTGTCTGCAATGGATCCGTCCACACTTGATACTGTGGTTGTCGTGCCCTCCCGTGCAGTCCTTTGAAAGTGATGCATTGGTTTCTGAGTATTCTCATTGAAAATATTGGTCATAGTCAACATTGGGCATCAATGCATTTGAACAAATTGAAAATGAAGTTTAAAGCTCTGTCGTAATACACACCTTGGAGCTTGGATCTATGTAAAATTCGCCCTGTGTTGAAACAATGGATGGCAGGACTTGTTAAGTTTTGGTCCCCTTTGCAATAAGATAAAATAATTAAAATGAACAAAGACGACCTAGTCTGAATGATCGGCACAGTATTATTATGTTTTTCATTTCTTTTTCTTTTTGTATTTGCACAGTTTGTTGTCTTTTGCACACTGGTTGTTCATCACGTTACGTGTGGCCTTTCATTCATTCCATTGTACTTCTTGGTTGCTTGCTTGTACCGTTTGCTCAATTTTTTTCTCTCTCTCTGCACACTGGGTGTTTGGATAGTCTCTTAATGGGTTCTATTGGGGTTCTTTGTTTTGCATCTGCCTGTAAGGAGACGAATCTCGGGTACACATCCTTTGATAATAAATGTACTTTGAATTTACTGTGAATGCTCGCTAAAAAAAGAAACACTGGTTTGTGCATGGTGACATATATGTACTTTGATAATAAATGTACTCTGAGCTGTGAGCTTTTTGAAGGATCAATCCTTTGCAGTTTGTATGGTGGGGCCTACAGAAGAAGCCCTATGAGGATGTATAATGACATATTGGTAGATTGAAAGATGAATGAAAAAATGGAAGATGAAGGACGAGCCTTAGGTTCCTCACCACCAGGTTCAGGAATGGTTATTACCCCACAACCATCAAGCTTCTGAATCAGCATGGATAACTTCATTCACCAAAACTCTAGCTGTCCACACAACCTACATTAATGTGCAAATCTTAGGCACACACATATATATAGCTAGAGTACCCAAGACTTTTGCAGCATACTCTAGTAATTTTATGCATTGTATTGTACTACTGCTGCTGCAAAAAAGACAAATTTCATGACATCTGTGAGTGTTGGTAAACCTGATTCTGATACGGGTCTCTTTGGTGGACTGAAAGTGGGAAGAGGGCAGGGGGAGAGAAATCACGGTTGTGAAAGGGAGAAGGGAGAGGAGGGAGCAGAAAGCACCAGAGTGACATTCTGTAATGATCAATAAACCAATTTTTTTGGAATCAAATGACCTTGCCTGGTGTCTCAGAGCTGGATGTGTCTGATCCATGCTGTGCCCTGTCCCACACCCCTCCCTTGGTGCTCCACTCTCACCCTTCCCAACATTCTTTGCTCCTGCCATATTTGTGAACATGCACTGCACTCCATTTTGGCAAGTATAGTACTGTGCAAAAGCCTTAGGCACCGGAGCTCTGTGTGCGTATATACATTTATATACTTTTGCACAGTATTGTACAGACTAACTTTCAAGGACTCCACAAGTCATATTTCTCAGTACTCATCATGATCATCATCGTGATGTACCGTGTTGTATGATGTGATATGCAATGCGTGCAAAAGGACACTGTTACAAAAGTAATGGGGGTCTTCAATATGCAGGTAGATTGGTAAAATCAGGTTGGTGTTAGATTCCAGGATGGGGAATTTCTGGAGTGCCTACGAGATAGCTTTTTAGAATAGTTTGTCGTTGAGACCACTAGAGAATCAGCTATTCTGGATTGGGTGGTGTGCAATGAACCCGAATTGGTTAGGGTGCTTAAGGTGAACAAACCTTTAGGGGTAAGTGATCATAATATGATTGAATTCACCCTAAAATTTGAGAAGGAAGAGCTAAAGTCAGATGTATCAGTATTACAGTGGAGTAAAGGGAATTACAGAGGCATGAGAGAGGAGTTGGCCAGAATTGATTGGAAAAGAACTCTGGCAGGGATGATGGCAGAGCAGCAATGGCTGGAACTTATGTATAGTTTTTCATAAATTCTATTGTATTTATTTATTTTCCTAGAAATGCCTGCAAGGACCTGAATCTCAACATAGTGAGATGGTAACATAGATGTACTTTGACAATACATTTACTTGGACTTTGACTAGTAGTCCTGAGGTCTAGGTTAACAGTATAGTGGAGTTACAGATGTAGGAATTTATAGCCAGTTTGGCCCATTCATAGAAACTAAACATAAAGGGTATGGGTAAAAGATTAAATATTTAAAGGAAACCTGAAGGGGGTGGGGTTGTGGTGTGAGTATGGAAGGAGCTGGCAGCTCCTTCCACAGAGTGTAGGTGCATGTTTGATTGCAACGCTTTAAGAGAAGTTTTGATAAGTACATAGATGGGAGGTCTATTGAGGGCTATGGTCCAGGTGTGGGTTGATGGGACTAGGCAGAATAACAGTTCAGCACAGACTAGATGGGCTGAAGGGTCTTTTTCTGTGTTGGAGAGGGGGTCTCTCAAATATTGAAAGACTTAGATAGAGTGGACATGGAGAAGATGCTTCCAGTTGTGGGAGAGTCTAGGACCAAAGGACACAGCCTGTGAATAAGAAGACATCCCCTTAGAACGCAGATGTAGAGAAATTTCTTTAGCCAGATTGTGGTGAATCTGTGGAATTCATTGCCACAAGTGGCTGTGGAGGACAAGTCTTTGGGTATATTTAAAGCAGAGGTTGATAGGTTCTTGATTAGTCAGGCATCAAAGGTTATGGGGAAAAGGTAGGAGAATGGGGCTGAGAGGGAAAGTAAATAGCCATGATCGAATGGCCTTATTCTGCTACTATGTCTTATGGTTTTATAACAGTTGAGAAAATGATTAGAGTCAAACTTCAACTGAAAAGCCAGCTTGAATTTGCCAACTTTTAAGCACTTACCTGGGCAGATTCAATAATTCCCTTTTTAATGGTTCATGTGCAGATGATATGCATCTCAAAGAATTACAAAATTAGATGAAATGCCAGCATCACTGACATTAATAAAATTCACTACAATAGTTACACATATGATCTCTATACAAATGTCTAATTCAGTTGGATAAAAGCTAATCGCAATTACACCTGTCAGTGGCAATGGTTTACAACCACCACCTTAAATATATATGATAAAATTTGCTGAAAGAATGTTGTAGTGTGACATCGTTTCCTTGTTCTCTTGCTTCCTTCCAATCAATGGCTAGTTTGTTTTGCCTTCCTTCAAAAGGCCAGCAATATCATGAAAGATCCTGCCCACCCTGCTTGTGGACTGTTTGTCCCACTCCCATCAGGGAGGAGGCTACATTCACGTAAGGTCCACTGGACTCAGAAACAGTTACCTTCCAAGCAGTAAGGCTGATCAACACCTCCAACTGCTAACCCACCCCTCTACAATGCCCCACCACCACTACTTTATCATTTCATGTCAGTTATCTTATGTACAGACACACCAGTACCTCATGTCACTTTATGGATGTACAATCAATTTTTGAATTGGGGTGGCCTGCAGATAGTGAACACTGAGCGTGAACTGTACCAAAATAGGCCTTTTGGTTTTGTGTTTTATATTTTATGATTTGGCTTGTTTTTTTGTTGCCATATGTGCATTTTTTGCGCATAGCGGGAGGAGGGAATCTGGTTTGATTTTTGAGGTTTTTCTTTGAACAGGGTCCATCATTCTTTGTTTTGTGACTGAGGGGAAGACAATTTTCAGGGTTGTATACTGCATACATACTTTGATAATAAATCTAACATGAATCTATGTATATACCTGTAAGCTATTTTATGTATTTATATTTATTATGTTTTTTTAATTGTGTTCTTTATCCTTTTTTTTAAGCTGTATCAGATCCAGAATAACAATTATTTCATTCTCCTTTACAATTGTGTACAGGAAATGACATTAAACAATCTTTGAAATGTACCATTTGTTTCACTCTATCTTTAAATATATTAATCAGAATAGTGATACATTTAATTGCTTAATGTTAATTCATTTGTTGTTGATAGTGTAGGGTTAGGGTTAGTGTACAGAAGTAGATTGCCAGGCTTCTCTTCTGTGTAGATACTGCTGCTGCCAGGCCGGATTCGAACTCAGGACCGTTCAGCCTCGAAATCCAGTGTTAAGGGCACTACACCACTGACTGGATCATGTCATTTCCTTTACACTTGAGTAGAGGAGAACCAAATAATTGTTATTCCTTCCTTCAATAGTCAAGGTCCTTCTCATTCTTTATTTAATGGAATGCCTTACTTAAGTATAACAAGTTTTACACCAAAATGCAGCAGAGATGTTTGGCAGTCTAAATTCAGATAACAAAAATTCTTGTGGACAGCTTCAAATAGAAAATATAAATTGACAGATTTCCTCACTGATGGAATACAAAGGGGTATTAATTTTTGTGTTAGAATTATACAAAACTCAATTTAGTATCATCTCTCTGAACAGTATACATATTGGTTTAGGAGGAGTTACAACAAAGATGTATAGGTATCTGTCCCAAAAGGTTTATCTAAGGAAATAATTAACATAAACTAGGCTTCATTTTCGTGGGCACACAGGATTAATGGCTGTTCAGTTGAGCCTTTAAGATGATTAAGATTGGTGTGAGGATAGAAAGGAAAAACATACTTCCCTTTGCTGGAGAGTCTGGTACATAATTATAACAAGACCATTTGGAATGGTAACAGTAGCACATCTTTGCACAAATTCCACATCACTTATCTCATGGTTATTTGTAAGATTGTAAGTGAAAAATACGTGCATTCTTTGCCTTGGCAGAAATAAAAACACGAGCAAGCCTAGCGCTTAAGTAATTTGAGAGATGCATTAAGGTTTATATTACTAACACTAGTGTTATTCATAGAACAACAATAGAACAAAGCACATTTCTGTTGTTACCTAAACCTTATTATGATGTGGTCAGTTTAAGCACTGAACAACAAATGCAACACATTACTGTAATTCACATTATTCAATGATTAAAATGCAAGCATCACTGACAAGCCCAACATTTATTGTCCATTTCTAATTCCCAGCTGAACAGATTGTGCTTGTTAAATAAGAGCCAACTACTCTGACAGGTCTTGGTAACTTACAGGCCAAGCACAGGTGCCAGCCATCCTACCTTGAAGGATATCAGTAAATTAGAATTTTGCTACAATCCACTTATGAAACTGAGTTCATATTTCAGATTTTTTATAACATTTAAGTTATCCAGATGCTATTTTTAAGATCTTAATGTTCAGAATCACATTAATCAGAATCAAGTTACCATCGCTGAGATCTGTTGTGAAATTTCTTGTTTAGTGGCAGCAGTACAGTGCAAAATGTAAAAAATTACTGTATGTTACAATAAAATAGTGCAAAGGAGGAACATTGAAGTAGTGTTCATGGTCAATCCAGAAGTCTGCGGGGAAGAAGCTGTTCCAAAACATAGAGTGCGGGCCTTCAGGCTCCTGTGCCTTCTCCCTGATGGTAGTAATGAGAAGAGGGTAAGTCCCAGGTGGTGAGGATCCTTCATGATGGAATCCATCTTCCTGAGGAGCTGCCTTTTGAAGGTGTCCTTGACAGTGGGAGACGTGACCATGACGAGCCTGGCTGAGTCTGTAGCCTCGTCCGACCCTGTGCATTGGAGCTGCCATACCAGGCAGTGATGCAACCAGTCAAAATGCTCTCCACTGTATATTTTTAGAAATATGCTAGGGTCTTTGGTGACATACCAAATCTCCTCAAGTTTTTAATGAAGCTGGTTCACAAACACTAGAAAATCAGCAGATGTTGGAAATCCAACCGAAACACACAAAATGCTGGAGGAACTCAGCAGGCCAGGCAGCATCTATGGAAAAGAGCAAACAGTCAATGTTTCAGTCTGAGACCCTTCATCAGGACAGATGAAGGGCCTTGGCTTGAAATGTTGATTGATTGCTCTTTTTCCATAGATGCTGCCAGGCCTGCTGGGTTCCTCCAACATTTTTTGAATGAAGCTGGTGTGACTCCATTGCATCGACAGTATACATTGGATCCAGCATAGATCCGTTGAGATCCCAGGAGCTTGAAGCAGCTCGCCCTTTCCACTGCCAATCCCTCGATGAGGTCTAGTGTATGGTATCCTGAGCTCCCCTTACTGAAGTCCACAATCAATTTCTTGGTCTTGCTGACAATGAGCGCAAAATTGTTGTCTTGTAATCCAGTTGTCTCATGATCCAGTCTCACTGACCTTTGGATGGTAGTCTAGTAATTTAATTGCTATTCCACTGTAGCTCATGCTGCACTTGCTGATAAGTCACCTCATTAAAAACTTCCTTCTGACACATACACAGATGATATGTCAGTGCTTGAATTTGTATAATTCAGTAAGCCATCAGTGTAACATGAGCAATGAGTCAGACACAACGCAGCAATTCTTTCATTGATACTCACCATGAGAGCCCAAACTCTAATCCCCAATGTAGGTTGAGTAGTTGTTAGGCCCTGACAACCAATCTCATGTTGCCTCACGTTCTCAGTTGATCAGCCTTCTATAAATACTGTTATGGTGGAGATAACCTATTTTCCAGTAAAGGATCAAAATGGCATAGAATATAGAACATAAAACAGTACAGCACAGTACAGGCCTGTGCTGAACTTTTAAACTAATCTGAGGTCAATCTTACTCTTTCCTCCCATGTAGTTCTCCATTTTTCTTTCATTCATTTACAGAATCTATGTCCACCTCGAATCCAAAAAAAAAATTCTTTTGGAGCTTTTTTAAATAATCCAGCAACAATTTGTTCACGTACAAGATGGTTGGTGAGAATTTGCTATAAAATGGTTCCTTTGGGCTTTGGATTATTTTATTGCTTTGAACCTAGCACAAGTACCGATAAACATTGGATGTTTGATGGCTTTTTTTAAATGGGTTCTATCGGATTTCTTGTATTGTTTACATTAAGCCATAAGATATAGGAGCAGAATTAGGCCATTTGGGCCATCGAGTCTTCTCTGCCATTTCATCGTGGCTGATCCATTTTCTTTTCAGCCCTAATCTCCTCCCTTCTTCCCACAACCTTTCATACCCTGTCTAATCAAGAATCTATCAACCTCAGTCTTAAATAAACCCAAAGAGTTGGCTTCAACATCCACCTGTGGAAACAATTCCACAGATTCACCACTCTCTGGCTAAAGAAATTCCATGTCTTCTCCATTTTAAATGGATATCGCTTTATTATGAGGCTGTGCCCTCTGGTCCAAGACTCCCCCACCATAGGAAATATCTTCTCCACATCTAATCTATTGAGACCGTTTAACATTCGATAGGACTTAATGAGGTCACTCCTCATTTTTATAAATTCCAGTGAATACAGGCCCAGACCAATCAAACACTCCTCATAAGACACGCCTTTCAATCCCAGAATCATTGTTATGAACCTCTTTTGAACCCCTCCAATGTCAGCACATACTTTCTTAGATAAGGGGTCCAAACCTAATCACAATACTCCAAGTAATGATACATGTACTTGGAACTTTAATAGAGATGACCTCTGGTATGTGGGTTATCTGTGTATTTTCTGAAACCTTAGGTAATATCCAAATGTATTTTCTCTCAGCTCCATGTTTGTTTATTTCCACATTTCATTTTTCCCCTTTAATCTGGAAGTCTTGGTCAGCATGGGCTGACTGGGCTGAAGGCTTGTTTCCATGCTGTATGACTCTATGACTAACCCTGCAATAGAGACAACCAAATATGTCAGCTTGGATATCCTCCTTTCTGATTGGAGAGACCATGGACACGTACAATGACAGAACATGGAATACAAGTGTAGTGCAAGCTATAAAAGGCAGCATGGTTGCGTAGCAATTAGTGTAACACTATTTCAGCACCAGTGATTGTGTTCAATTCTGCCGCTGTCTGTAAGGAGTTTGAATGTGACTGTGACTGTGGTATTCCTCTGGGTGATCCAGTTTCTTCCACATTCCAAAGACATTCTTGTTAGTAAACTAATTGGTAACATGGGAGTAATTGGACAGCACAGGCTCGTTGGGCTAAAAGAACCTGTTACCATGCTATCATTATCATCACATCATTATGTGCCGTGTTGTATGACGTGGGCAGTCATGGTCTCCATGATCGTGATTGTTCTTGGCAATTTTTTCTCGGCAATGGAAAACCATGTTGTATCCTGAAGAAAATAAATAAATAACCTGCCGAAGGGTCTTTGCCTGAATCTTTTTTCCATAGATGCTGCCTGTGTTGCTCAGATTTCCAACATCTGCAGATCTTCTCTTGTTTAGAAAATAAATAACCAGGTTGTGGGGACAACATTGACCTCAAGCAATGAATCCAGTGTTAAGGAGTGGGTTCAGGCAAGGATGAAAGTTTGATGGACTAGATTTTGTGTGGGGCAGTGACAATTTTCTGCAGAATTACCTATGCATTGAGTGGAAGATTAACACCAGTTTGAGATGAGTATTGCAAATTGAAGCTCCAGCATTCCTGGACAGCTTTCTCTGAACAGATGCTGGTATGTATGCTTTGTTGGTAATTGTTTTATTATTATCATATACACTAAGATACACTGAAAAAATTAAGCATGCCATTCAGACAGATCATTCCGTACATGAGTACATCAAAATAGTACCAAATGAAAAGCAATAACAGAATGAGAAGGTGCCGTTCAAGTCATTATGTAAGATACAAGGGCCATGATGAAGTAGATTGAGAGTTCAGGAGTTCTTTACTATACAAGAGGTCTGTTCTAGAGTTTAATAACAGCAGGCTGGGAGCTGTCCTTGAGCTGGTGATTTAGGTTCTCAAAAGTTTTGTATTCTCTGTCAAGTGAAAGAAGGGAGAGGAGAGACTGACTAGGATGGGAGTGGACTTTGATTATCTTGGCTGTTTTGCCCAGTCAGTAGGAGCTGTAGTCAGAGTCAATGGAGGATAGGCTGGTTTTCATGAAAGACTGGGCTGTGTTCACAACTTCCTGTAATTTTGTGTGGTCTTGGGAAGACCAACTATTGTGATGCACTTGAATAGAATGCTTTCTATGATGCATCTGCAAATATTATTCATGCTCATTGGGAGCATGCAAATTTCCTTAGCCTCATGAGGAGGTGTAAACATTGAGTTTCTTGACTTTTTTGGCCAAAGCTTTTATGTGACTAGACCAGGATGAAGTGATACTTATGCTTCATCTAGGAACTTGAAGTTCTTAACCATCTCCACCTCAGTGCCATTGGTGCATACAGGGGCATGTGCTCTGCTCCTGTTTGTGAAATCAATGGCCAGCTCATTTCTTTTGCTGACATTGACGAGAAAGACATAAGACATAGGAGCAGAATTAGGCCATTTGACCCAGCGAGTCTGCTCTGCCATTTCATCATGGCTGATCCTTTTTCCCTCTGAACCCTATGCTCCTGCTTCCCCTCTATAACCTTGCAGACCTTGTTTTATCAAGAACCTATCAAACCCAATAGTCTGACCTCCACAGCTGCCAGTGGCAACGAATTCCACAGATTCATCACTCTCTGGCTAAAGAAATTCCTCCTCACCTCCACTTTAAGTGGACACCCGTCTCTTCTGAGGCTGTGCCCTCTGGTCCGAGACTCCTCCACAGTAGGAATGTCCTCTTCATATCCATTCTATCTAGGCCTTTCAACATTTGATAGGTTTCAATGAGATCCCTCCCTCATTCTCCTAAATTCCAGCAAGTACAGGTCCAAAGCCATCAACTGCTCCTCATACAATAACTCTTTCATGTCCAGAATCATTCTCGTGAGCCTCCTTCAAATCATCTACAATTTCAGCACATTCTTTCTTAGATAAAGGGCCAAAAACTGCTCACAATACTCCAGAAGAGGCCTCACCAGTGCCTTATAAAGCCTCAGCATTACATCCTTGCTTATAGGTTGTTATCCTGACAGTAGGCTCTCTCACTATATGGGCATGAGAGGCAAACTCTGAGAGTAGAGAGTTCTACACTATAATTGTAGCTCTTGAGTGAGTGCTTTGGATGAGTACTGGCACAGAGAAGAACAGGATAGATAGAGTAAAGTCAACAGACTAATTCTGGCTGCATATATATTAGGATAAAAGAACTCCCAGTGGTTCAACCATTACAGGACTCACACTAGGAAAGTGGATTGAAGACTTGGAGATCTGCAGTCTTGAATTAAACATTCAGTGGCATGGTAGTGAAATGCAGCACAGTAGCATAGTAGTTAGCCCAATTGCTTTAGGACACCAGCAATCACTGAACAAAGTTTGATTCCCACCATTGTCTGTAAGGAGTTTGTACGCTCGCCCCATGACCATGTACATTCTTCTCCAGGTGCTCCAGTTTTCAGAGATGTACAGTTAGGGCTAGTGTGTTGTGGCAACAGTTGTGGGCTGCCCCAGCACAATGCTTGGATTGTGCTGATCACGTTGAAATGTAGTTTCACTGTACTACTGCTGCAGCAAAATAAACAACATTCATGACATATGAGAGTGATGATAAACCTGATTCTGATGTTGGTCTCTATTGTGGACTGAGAATGTGAAGAGGGCAGGAGAAGGGGAATCATGGCTGGGAAAAGGTGAAGAGAGAGAGAAAGGAGCAGGAAGCACCAGAGAGACATTCTGTAGTGATCGATAAACAAATTGTTTGGAATCAATGACTTTGCCTGGTGTCTTAGGGCTGAGTGTGTCTGTACCTACACACCCCGCCCCCCCCACCTCTAGCACTCCTTCTCTACCATCTGTCCCACACCCCTCTCAAGCCACTGCACTCTTACCGTTCTCAACATCATTTGCTCCCGCTAGATTTACAAACTCGCTCTCCACTCCACGATGACAAATACAGTGCTAAACTCTTAAGGACCCTAGCTATATCTATGTGCCTAAGAATTTTGTACAGTACTGTACATGTGACAAGTTAAAATTTAATCTTTAATCATTGAAATCATAGGAAAACTTTGTTTAGTTCTGTATAAATTTCAATCTCTGACAAGAATGATAACTAAAAAGATAGGACTGATCGAACTTTTCCTGGTAGAAAGCCTGTGTATGAACCTTTCACTCCATACTCAGAATGCATGAAATTGTACTTAGATGAAATAACACAATGCACTTTGGAGGAAATAGCATCACAGGCATCAATAACAGTACTGAGAATATTGTATATAAGCAAAAAAATGAGTAGGTCAGGAAAGCCACACTTTTAACTGAACCGGATTCCAAAATACACAGTACATTAGCAAATCTTTCAATACCACAGAAAAAAAAGTGTTTTATTTAGTGAAGTAGTCCAAAAGTTAGAAATTCTTTTTAATTCCATGGTATCCGAAATTGCGGAGAGCTACGATTTTGGGATGGAGAGTTGGAGACTGGGAGAGAATGCCTGTGGGTACTAATATCTTCAGGATTTGTCACCACAGTCTGATTTTAATGGATTAACAGACGAGTCTATTGAGTGACAAGTTTGTGGTTTAATCAATGAGATCTTTGTTCAAAACCTTTGGACATGGAATCTAAGATATGATCCTCTGTGCAAAAGTGTCCCACTTAAGGGGATGACATCATAAAATGGCAAAGAGTTTCATCCACAGTAAAGTAGGTACAATCGTAGACCAGTGGTGAAGGCTAGAGTTCCAAAGCAGAGTTGAAGAATATAGGTGAAACATTAGCAAATTTCTCTATGGATGTAATGAAAGCCAACCAATGCATGTATAATCATTTAAAACAGAAACACACTCTTAACTTTTATAAAAAGCAACACCAATCTGTTATTTGAAGCTTGTATAATAGTAGGTGTGTGGCTGGAGGCCTCCGATTGACAGGGTCAACCATGAATTTTCAGTGCCAGCTTTCTTGATATGCAAGCCAGGGCTGTACAATATGGAGAGCAAGCTGTTGCCCTTGTAGCAAACGCCCCCTCTCCACACATCTGATGAATCCTAAGGAACAAAAGAGTCCGATACAGTTAGGCACCAGCAGAACTTGCCGGTCTGAGTTGGGACTTCAACTCTGGATTTTTCCCTTGGGGTTTATTCTCAAAGCCTTCCCCATGAGTGCGTACAGCTGGTAGGCAGCAGAGGGTTGAGATCCCTCTCCTGGATGAGTTGCCAACCATGGCCGATGAGCCCCATCTGCCTGAAATGGCTGGTTTTAAGATGCCAGTAACCCGCATTTGCTCCTTTCCTTCTTAGCTGAAACAGCTCCGCTGGATTTAGTAGCTAAGACACACGTGAAGGTCAGGAGCTGGACTTGGTTATCAGCGGCTATTTGAGACACACATCATTGTGAGCATTTAGTAGGTAGCTGGAGCTCATCCTATTACCACCCCCACTATAACAACCTTAAGAAACCTAAGTGTGCGTACTCCTTTAAGAATTGTACCATGTGACCAAATAGAGTTCAGATTCATTCAGATTTCAGATATGTAGATTCATTTATCGCACATACGTTGAAACATATAGCGAAATACATCATTTGTGTGAACAACCAACACACTCAAAGTTGTGGTGGATGCAGTCCGCAAGTGTCACCAACATTTGCAACACCTTTCAGCTCCGACATAGCATGTCCACAATGCTCGTCAGAGCAGGACAGAATTCAACCAACAAATCAACACCAGCTTTTCTCAGAATGCGTGACAAAGAACTTAGAGGAAATAATAATGTACCTCAGAGGAAATCATTCCTATTCAGATCATTAATGAAACAGTAAGTGGTTTCAGAACCTTGCAGTAGCATGCTATCAGCCGCTCAAATATCCCTTTACCATCATCTAGATCCTTTCATCACCAAGCTAATTTTTGATGCAGTTTGCCAATTTGTTTATGAAACCCAAAAGCTTTTACTTTTTTGTCAAGTTTCCCATGTGGAATATTATTAAAGGCCTTACTGAAGTCTATGGGAATTATATCAATCACACCACTCTCATTAACACTTATTTTTTGATTGATTGATTGATTGAGATACAGTGCAGAATAGTATGATTTGTACTTCAGGGAGCGCAAAGCAGAGAAACAAATATCACTGTGATGATTGTACGCTCTAGTATCAATTGTTTGGTGACAATAAAGTATAGGCCCTTCCAGCCCTTTGAGCCACGCCGCCCAGTACTTCCTGATTTAATCCTAGTCTAATAATGGGACAATTTACAATGACCAATTAACTTACCAAGTCTTTGAACTACAGGAGGGAACAGGAGCACCCAGAGGAAACCCACGTGGTCAAGGGGAAGAATGTACAAGCTCCTGACAGGTAGCAGCAGGAATTGAACCCAGGTCACCTGTACTGTGAAGTGTTGTGCTGACCACTACACTACTGTGTCATCCCTTAGTAATATCCTTGCAAATTTAGTCTTCAGATTCAAATATTGTTGCATTGTTCATGTTGAAAATGTTCGATCTGAAATGCACAACTAGACATAGGTACACAGACAAATGCTCTCCCTTTCAGTCCAAATTCTTTGGTTTGTACATGCTATTTACTATATTTCCTCTAGTGTCTTAGATATTGTCAGCTGATTTTGAAAATGCAGGTTGATAAGGGTAATGCCTGAATCGATTTGAAATAACATGTTGACTTGCACCGAGATACAACAGCCCACGTAATTTAAATAAAGTTGGCTGTACCAGTGGATTTCCAGGAAAATAACCTCTGTATGAAGGGTAGAGAAAGTAGGGAGAAAATTTTACACAAGGTATTGATCTGCCTGTGGAAGATAATCCTACACAGACGGGTACGAGAATGCCATCACAAGGGCAGAGAATTGAACCACAGCAAGAAGTTCTCAAATGGAGAAGGAACTAGATGCTTTATAAATGCAGGACAACTTACCTGGTATTGTAACAGTCAGTCATTACTGGTTCATTTTCCCCGTTGAAAACTAGAGGGATATAAATAAACACAAGAAATTCCGCAGATGCTGGAAATCCAAAGGAATGCTCACAAAATGCTGGAAGAACTCAGCAGGTCAGGCAGCGTCCATGGAAATGAACAAATAGCCAACATTTCAGCCTTGGACCTTTCTTCCAGACTGGAAAGGAAGGGGAAAGACACCAGTATAAAAAGGTGGGGGGAGGGGAAGAAGAACAGCGAGAAGATGAAATGTGAAGCCAAGTGGATAGGAAAGGTAAAGGGCTGGAGATGAGGGAAACTGATAGTAGAGGAGGGTGGACCATAGGAGAAAGGGAAGGAGGAGAGGCATCAAGAGGACGTGATAGGCAGGTAGAGAAGAGGTAAAAGGACAGAGTGAGGAATAGAAGAGGGAAGGGGAAGAAAAAAAAAATTACCAGAAGGAGAAATCAATATACATGCCATCAGGTTCGAGATAGAATATAAGGTGTTGCTCCTCCACCCTGAGGGTGTCCTCATCATGGCACAAGAGGAGGACATGGACTGACATGTTGGAACTGGAATGGGGATCAGAATTAAAATGCTGGGCCATCGGAAAATTCTGCTTTTGGCAGGTAGAGCGGAGGTGTTCGATGAAGCAGTCCCCCAATTTACAACAGGTCTTACCAGCATAGAGGAGGCTGCATCGAGTGCAGCAGATTTGCAGGTGAAGTGTTACCTTTCCTGGAACGATTATTTGGGCCCCTGGATGGAGGTGTTGCACCTTTTTATACTGATGTCTTCCTTCTTCCTTTCCAGTCCTGAAGAAGGGTCTCAGCCCGAAACATGGGTTGTTTGTTAGATGCCTGTCTGATCTGCTGAGTTCCTCCAGCATTTTTTATCTGTTGCTAGAGAGATATTTCCTTAACAAATTAAGAGTGCTAGCAGAGAAATGTTATTTCATAGGTTTGTAGGACTCATTATGGATCTGGGAGTTCAACATGAAGGAATCAGGTGTATTATCAGCAACAAATGCCATGAAGTGTGCTGTTCTTTATGGTAGCAGTATATTTTAAAAATACTATAACTTATGATAACTTTTTTAAATGCAAAAGGGAAATAGTGAGCTTGTGTTCAATGTCTGTTCAGAAATCTGATGGCAGAGGGAAGTTATTTTTCCTCAAACATTGAGTGTGCGTCTTCAGGCTGCTGCACCTCCTCCCTGAATGGTAAACACCTGACACTGTTTTAATTCTGGAAAAGTCTGCACAGAAATGCAAAGTTGTGTTGCTCTCCAAAGCCAGGGCTGGAAATGTTGGATGGCCAACGGAAGGGTAAGCAGGTGAAGTGCAAGAGAAAAAACAGCAGCACACACAAAATGCTGGAGGAACCCAGCAGGCCAGGCACCATCAAGGAAAAAAGGACAATCAATGTTTCAGACTGGAACCCTTCAGCAGGACTGGAGACAAAATACTGCGGAGTAAATTTAAAAGGTGGGGTGGGGGAAGGGAGAGAGAAACACCAGGTGATAGGTGAAACCTGAAGGGGGAGGGATGAAGTAAAGAGCTGGGAAGTTGAATGCTGAAAGAGGCAGAAGGACATGGAAGAAAGAAAAGGGGGGGGAGCACCAGAGGGAGGCGATGGGCGGGTAAGAAGATGAAGTGAGAGAGGGAAAAGGGGATGGGAAATGGAGAAGGAGAGGGTGGAGTTGGGGGGCATTACCAGAAGTTTGAGAAATTGATGTTCATGCCATCAGGTTGGAGGCTACCCAAGAGGGACATAAATAGTTGTTTCTCCAACCTAGGTGTGGCCTCATCATGACAGTGGAGGGGGCCATGTATATACATATCAGAATGGAAATGTGGAGTGGATGGGTGGCCACTGGGAGAACCCGCACTAGGAGAACCCGCACTAGGAGAACACTTTATATTCTGTTTGGGTAGCGTCTAACCTGATGGCATGACCATCGATTTCTTGAACTTCCGGTAATGCCCCCAAACCTGCCTCCCCCACCTCCATTTTCCATCCCCTTTCCCTCCCTCACTTCATCTCCTTGCCCACCTATCACCTCCCTCTGGTTCTCATTCCCCCTTTTTTCTTACTTTCATGGCCTTCTGACTCTTTCACCAGATATTTACTTCATCTGTCCCCCTCCAGGTTTCAACCACCTGAGGGGTGGTTCTCTCTCCCTTCCCCCCTCAGATTTTTTTTCTCCAGTCCTGCTGCAGGGTTTCGAACCAAAATATCGACTGCACTCTTATCCATAGATGCTGCCCGGCCTGCTGAGTTCCTCCAGCATTTTGTGTGTGTTGCTTGGATTTCCAGCATCTGCACATTTTCTCTTGCAGAGAAGAGGCAGAGCAGGGTATATGCAGCCTAGGTTAATACGATTCTCCAAGCACTGTGGTTGACAACATAAGTTACCAACAGAAATATGCTTATGGATTGGGGAAAATATATGCACAAGATGGACTGGTAAATCATATTTAGAAGCAGTTCACAAAGGGAAAGACATTAGAATTCTTGGCTGATGAGATGAGCTGTACAGGGACAGTAACAATGCCACAGCAGAGTCCCAGTAGAACAGAAGCTATCTAATATCAAACAAGGTCAGATATGCAGCAGAAAACCTAATAACTGGATCAACACCAAGGGCAAAACCACTTTTCATTTTTACTGGACAACATGTAATATCCTCCAGGGACAAGGCATCAATCTTGAAAGGGTGCAATTAAAACAAATGCGTCTCATGGTGTCACTGTACAATAGTGAAACTGGCTGGGAGATTCTCTTTAGAAGGTGGTGTACCCAAAGAATCAAGAGCAACTGTGCAGCCCTGTTTACTGAGGATCTAACAGACATCTTCAGCATCTCTCTGGAGAAATCTATCATCCCCTCAAGCTTGAAGGTGGCCACCATCATGTTGGTGCCCAGGACAGTGAAAGTCACCTGCTGTTTATTGACTTCAGCTCAGTATTTAATAGTCAAGTCAAGCCACTTTATTGTCATTTCCACCATAACTGCTGGTACAGTAGATAGTAAAAATGAAACAATGTTTTTCAGGACCATGGTGTTACACAGTGTTAAACTAGACTGAACTACGTAAAAAACACAGAAAAAAAAAATACACTAGACTACAGACCTACCTAGGACTGCATAAAGTGCACAAAACAGTGCAGGCATTACAATTAAGAATAAACAGGACAATAGGCAGTAAGGTGTCAGTCCAGGCTATCATCATCCTTCAGAAGCTGCTGGGTAAACTGTCCTCATTGGGCTGCATCAACTCTCTCTGTAACTGGATCCTAGACTTCTTGACAGAAAGGCCACAGTTGGCCATGTTGGCAGAAACATCTCTAGCTTCATCACGCCAAGCACCAGCACTCAGCCCTCTGCTGCTTGCACTGCTGACACAACACTGCACTACCAAATCTAGTTGAAACTGAAATGTCACTGATGTTGCAACAGTGTACCCAAAGCATCAAGGGTAACTGTGTAGCCCATACAGTCAAGCATGGTTATTGCAGGTGTCAGTGTTCTAAGAACGGAGTGTACAATCTACAAACACTGTGAAGGACGTTCTGTAGTTAGCTCTGACCAAGCGATTGTTTAGTGAAAGAAATGCCAAAAGACTTTCAAATACTCAGTTGGTGATGAGGGGGTGATGCTCTTTCATTTGAGAATACTGACTTTACCTGAGTTATGAACACCTGATTTATGAACGCAACTAGATACAAACAAGCTCACGTAATATTACGTTCAAAATTGCTGTGCGCATATACTGTATATGTTCTCTCCCATGACTGACAGAACTCTGCTTTCTCTCTATTTTACTAATTGTTCTTTCTTAGTGTTCTTGCACTCAGTGGCCACTTTATTAGTTATGCCAGTACACCTGCTTGTTAAGACAAAAATCTAATCAGCCAATCATATGACAGCAACTCAATGCATAAAAGCATACGGACGTAGTCAAGAGGTTCAGTTGGTGTTCAAACCAAACATCAGAATGGGGAAGAAAATCTGATCTGATTTTGACCATGGAATGATTGTTGGTGCCAGACAGGGTGGTTTGAGTATCTTAAAAACTGCTGATCTGCATGGATTCCCTCGCACAACAGTGTCTAGAATTTGCAGAGAATGGTGTGAAAAATTCTTAAAGATATCCAGTGAGCGGCAGTTCTGTGGGTGAAAATGCCTTGTTATTGAGAGAGGTCAGAGGAGAATGGCCAGACTGGTTCAAGCTGGCAGGAAGGCAACAGTAACTCAAATAATCACGTGTTACAACAGTGGTGTGCAGAAGAGCACCTCTGAACACACAACACATTGAAACTTGAAGTTGATGGGCTACAGCAACAGAAGACCACAAGCATACACTCAGAGACCACTTAGTTAGGGACATTCTTAGTCACATTATCATTCTTACATGATTTAGATGTCATTTGTCAGAATCAGAATCAAGTTTTATATAACCAGCATTTGCCATGAAATTTGTCTTTGCAGCAGCAGTACAATATATAGTGGTAATAAATATATATAATAGTTAAAATAAATTAACAACACAAAAATAGAAACAAAAAGGTAGTGAGGTAGTTTTCATGGGGTCGATGTCCATTCCGAAATTAGACAATAGAAGGGAAGAAGCTGTTCCTGAGTCATTGAGTGTGTGCCTTCAGGCTTCTGTACCCTGTCCCTTCATCCTGATGGTAGCATGACCTGGGTGATTGGGTCTTAGTGATGGACGTCACCTTGATGAGGCATCGCTCCTTGAAGATGTCCTGGATACTATGGAGGCTAGTACCTACAGTGGAGCTGGCTAAACTTACAACTCTCTGGAGCTTCTTTCGATCCTGTGCAGTTGCCCCCCCCCCCCACCCCCCGCATAACAGAATCAGAATCAGGTTTATTATCACCGGCATATGACGTGAAATTTGTTAACTAGCAGCAGCAGTTCAATGCAATACATAATCCAGCAGAGAGAGAGAGAGACAAAGAAATAATAATAATAATAATAATAAATAATAATCAATGCAATACATACTACAGAAGAAGAAAAATGATAATAATAATGTAATAATAATAAATAAGTAAATCAATTACAGAACACATATAATGAATAGATTAAAAATCATGCAATAAACAGAAATAATTTATATTTTAAAAAGTGAGGTAGTGTTCACAGGTTCAATGTCCATTTCAGAATCGGATGGCAGAGCAGAGGAAACTGTCCCTGAATCGCTGAGTGTGTGCCTTTAGGCTTCTGTACTTCCTACTTGACGGTGACACTGATGGAAACAGGCGGTGATGCAGCCAGTTAGAATGCCCTCCACAGTACATCTGTAGAAATCTGTGGGTGCCTTTGGTGACCACATTTCCTCAAACTCTAAAATGAAATATAGCTGCTGTTGTGCCTTCTTTGTAGCTGCATCAATACGTTGGGTCCAGGTTAGATCCTCAGAGACATTAACACCTCGGAACTTGAAATTGCTCTCTCTTTCCACTTCTAACCCCTCCATGAGAATTGGTGCGTGGTCCCTCATCTTGCCCTTTCTGAAGTCCACAATCAGTCAGTATCGTCAGATGTTTTTTGTGTATTTTCCTGGTAATGTACAAAATCAACCTATGGACATCTGTAAAACTGGGACTCATTTGTTACAGAGGGATCTCCTGTAACAGGAGACAGAGCTATGACACAGTGAAACTAAAGAAGGCGCTATTCTGAGTATGAGCATGGCAAACTGCGGGTGGCCAGAAGGGGACGTGTCAGATGCATCACGAATCCCTGCAAGGTCTGAGCAGACTCAGCTATTCACTTGAGGACTTTGTAATGGTGTCGTTATTCCTAAAGGCGAATGATATTGTTGAAATTGGCACAGAACAGAGCAGCGGAACAATAAATGAACAGGCGTGTGAAATGTTGGTGAATATATTGGTGCTACAAATCATCACGGAGGCATCACATCTTCTGAAATATTTGTGGTAATATTATTCTATGTATTGTATGTGCGTTGTATGTACTCTGTTGGGCATCTTGGTCTAGAGGAACATTGTTTCATTCGGCAGCATACATGTGTATGGTTGATTGACAGTAAACTTGAACTTGGTTTGACTTGATATCAGAGCAGACAGGAAACTTTGAAGGAGCATGATCATTTGATGTTATCGGAAGTGATTGAAGGATTTCAACAAAGAATGTAATATGGTGAACTTTGCAACTGAGGAAGAATATAGGATTGCCACCAGCTAGAAAGTGCCAGGTAATATTGTGAGGCAGCTTTATTTTGGACCTCAGCTTGAGGTGCAAGCTAAGATTTTATTCAAGAAGGCCTGGTGGGCTTTGAATGGGTTCTGACAAAAACCAGGAGGCCTTGTGTGTGAGAAGGAGAAGAAAAAAGGTAAGCTAAAGGACTTGAGTGACAAAGGCAAGAGGCCCAGCCTCATGGATTTATACACATTTTAGTCCATATCTGCACTTTAACCTCAAATGTTATTTTCTGTATAATAGTGTATTCTTGTAAAAGTTGGATGTTGTTATTTTGGTGCACGTTGCACCAACACACCACAGCAAATCCCTAATACATTTAAATGTATGTGGCAAAGATCCTTAAAAGCTTTGTAATTATGAGTAATTTGATCTGTTTTGAATCTGTAACTTTAGCCACAGAATAATTATTTATGCAAAACTTTCTGCAAATTTATGCAAGTTTGCTGGTGATACTAAACTGGGTGGCAGTGTGGCATGTGATGAGGATGTTAAGAGAATTCAGGGTGACTTGGATAGGCTGGGTGAGTGGGCAGATACTTGGCAGATGATGTTTAATGTGAATAAGTGTGAGGTTATCCACTTTGGGAGTAAGAACAGGAAGGCAGATTATTATCTGAACGGTGTAGAGTTAGGTAAGGGAGAAATACAAAGAGATCTAGGAGTACTTGTTCATCAGTCACTGAAGGTGAAAGAGCAAGTGCAGCAGGCAGTGAAGAAGGCTAATGGAATGTTGGCCTTTATTACAAAGGGAATTGAGTTCAAGAGCAAGGAAATTCTTATGCATTTGTACAGGGCCCTGGTGAGACCACACCTGGAGTATTGTGTACAGTTTTGGTCTCCAGGGTTAAGGAAGGACATCCTGGCTATAGAGGAAGAGCAGCGTAGATTCACGAGGTTAATTCCTGGGATGTCCGGACTGTCTTATGCAGAGAGGTTAGAGAGACTGGGCTTGTACACACTGGAATTAAGGAGATTGAGAGGGGATCTGATTGCAACATATAAGATTATTAAGGGATTGGACAAGATAGAGGCAGGAAATATGTTCCAGATGCTGGGTGAGTCCAGTACCAGAGGGCATGGTTTGAGAATAAGGGGTAGGTCATTTAGGACAGAGTTAGGGAAAAACTTCTTCTCCCAGAGAGTTGTGGAGGTGTGGAATGCACTGCCTCAGAAGGCAGTGGAGGCCAATTCTCTGGATGCTTTCAAGAAGGAGCTAGATAGGTATCTTATTGATAGGGGAATCAAGGGATATGGGGACAAGGCAGGAACCGGGTATTGATAGTAGATGATCAGCCATGATCTCAGAATGGCGGTGCAGGCTCGAAGGGTGGAATGGTCTACTTCTGCATCTATTGTCTGTTGTCTATTGAAATATTCAGAAAATCTGCTGAGATCAACAGAATTTCAAAGTTAATCATGATTCAGAGTTTAAGATGTGTCTTTGTTCATTAAAAATGTACTGAAACAGGGTTGTTCTTTTTGTATTAATTATGTTCTCTAAATGACAACCAGAAACCTGTGACTTCTTGTCTCATGCAATTTGATATGGGAATAACATAACATATTACTCTCCTGACCAAACTACTCTCTTGAACAGGCTAAATATCTGGGCTAAATATACCTCAGACATCCAATCAGGTTTCCAAAATTGCATTTATGGTAAACCACTCCTCCCAAACACTCACAAACAAGCACACACTCTCAACTTCCTGCTGCAGAGAAAGCCAAAGTCAATATGTCTGCAAGTACCTCAGTTGGCAGTCATTTAACCAAATCGTTTCAAAATAAGATTCTTTTCGAATATTTCAGAGAACCAGCCAACACGGTGTATATACTCCGGGGGATCTTCCAAGGTCAGTATAATCACCTCAGAAAGACTTATGAAAGTACCAGGTAACTGAACAAACTTGTCTTCTCTTTAGCAGGAGAATACCATTAACTAGTAACTCAGAGCAGATTCGATGGGCTGAATGGGCTAATACTGCTCATAAGTCTTATGGTCAAATTCCTATCATCCAAGAGGAGCAAGAGACTTTGGCTCCCCTCCCCCTGACCCCAAATATTGTTGAAACTCACTTATCTCCCAACCCAATTGCATTTGGCCTTTTCCATTGGCTTCTCGGAACTGTTCTTATGGATTTGTGGCTCGCTGTCCAGAGAGGGACTCAAGCTTGGTATCAGATGGGGGTTCTGGAATGTTTATTTGCAATTAACTGGTCCTTTGCTTTCTCGGAAACTCTGAGGGTGCCCTGTCCTCTTTGAGCATCATTCCAAGCACTTTCAATAATTCAGGCAAAGCTTTAAATGTGACTAAATAAGCTTTAAGCAGAAATCCTATGAAAGCTTCCCATGAAATATGGTATGCCAAATCAGCAAATCAGATTCTTTTCCCCTTTTCTGTCTTGCTAATTGAAGGTAAGTATTGGGATCCATCTGTCCAACATCCCTCTTTTACCTGATTCCACCTACCACCCTCTGCCTCTATCAACCCCCTTCCTCCTCTCCACCTGGGCCATCTGCCCATTTTTGTTTCCTTGTCTGTTTCTACCTAACACCCAACGGACTGTCTTGGAACATACCCCTTCCCCACTTGGAATGAGTAGAGGAATGGCTGACAGGCAGGACGCAGCAAGTGGCAATAAAAGGCAGAAACCTTTTTTGGTTGACTGCCAGTGAGCAGTGGTGTTCCTCAGGGGTCAGTATTGGGACCACTACTTTTCACATTGTTCATCAATGGTTTAGATAATGGAATGATGACTTTGTGGCAAAGTTTGCAGATGATATGAAGATAGGTGGAGGGGTAGGTAGTGATGAGGAAGCAATGCGATTGCAGAAGGACTTAGACATATTGGGAAAAAAGTGTCAGATGGAATACAATGCTGAGAAATGTATGATAAAGGAACAAAAGGGCAGAGAAAATTCAAAACATCAGAGGTGCAAAGGGACTTAGGAGTCCTTGTGCAAGAGTGCCAGAAGGTTAATTTACAGGTTGAGTCTGTGGTAAAACATTGCAAAATGCAATGTTGGCATTCATTTCAAGGTAAATAGAATATAAAAACTGGAAGATAATGTTGAGGCTTTATAAGACACTGGTCAGGGAGTAGTGTCATTTAAAGCTTCAGCATTTTCTCATGAGTATTGTCAACAGTTTTGGCCCCCATATCTCAGAAAGGACATGTTGATATTGGAGAGGTTCCAGAGGATATTTATGAGGATAATTTTGGGAATGAATGGTCGACATATGAGGAGCATTTGGTGGTTTTGGGTCTGTACTCACTGGAATTTAGAAGAATGCAGGTGGATCTGATTAAAACCTACTGAATGTTGAAAGGACTAGATGAGGTGGATGTGGAGAGAATGTTTCCTATGGTGAGGGTGTCCAGAACTAGATGGCACAGCCTCAAAATTGAGGGGTGACTCCTTAGAACAGAGGTAAGGAGGAATTTTGTTAGCCAGAGAGTAGCGAATCTGTGGAATGCTCTGACACAGATAGCTGTGGAGGCCAAGACCGTGGGTATATTTAAAGCAAAAATTGATAGTTTCTTAATTGGTCAGGGCATCAAAGGTTGTGGCAAGAAGGCAGGTATATGGGGTTGAGTGGGATCTGGAATCAGCCACGATGGAATGGTGGAGCAGACACAATGGGCTGAATGACCGATGTCTTATGGTCTTATTCCTCTATGATATTGCTCATGGCAATGTGATATTGATCAAATGATCAGTTTTACAGAAATATTGATGAAAGGATAGATAGTGATCTTTGTACCATGGATTACCCCATTGCACTTCCTCAGAATAGTCCCATGGTTTTTTATTAATTGGTTTGAAGGGAGGAAGCAACATCTCCCACAGGACATTGAATTTCAGTACTGCAACCAAACTTTGGGTTATTTTGCTCAAATCGCTGGATGGAAATAGCAGCAAGAATGAAAATACTGCCAAGTGAGCCAAGACTTTCAAAGCATTTCTGTTCAGTTCACCAGCAAGAAAAAAGGCAGGATGAAGTAAGCAAGACTAGAGATGAAGTGACTCTCTCTATTGAGGAAATATCAGAACATTTAAAAAACTACTTCTTTCACTTCTTTTACACCTTTTTGTTTCAAATGTGGTTCCGCTACAGTTGGACCCTGTGACCTACATTTTGGTGGTGTGTTTCCCGGCTGATTGACTGATCTGGTGCTTGACTGGGTTGGAGAGGGTTCATTGAGGCTTTGAGTGAAATGTGCGGCCTCGAGTCCAATGAGCTTGGCAAGCCCATAATCGACTGCATTTCTTGTTGTTCTCACCAATTAAAGTGCCGAGGAAGATTGAAATCATCAAGGCAAGGGGGTGTTCTGTGACACCTACCAGCCTTTCACTCGCTACTGCTGGAGGGGGGTGTCTACGTGTGATGGTCTCTTTCTCCCTCCTTCTTGCTTAACACTTTAGAAGTAAGATCCCTGTGTTGGAATGGCCTTTTTCCTTGATGTTGTGGGAGGATGGTGCCAGATTTCTAAGTCTTGGGCAAGACTTATTTATTGATTACATATTTATTGATTGGACTCTGTAGTTCACGTTATAATGTGGTTCTGGTTTTTGGTTGCTCTTTTTTTTTTGTTGCTACTTTGGGCGATTTTGATTGGGGGCCTGCAGATAACAAACTGAGCCAAACTGAATATTCCTGAACTCTTTCAATTTTTGTGCTCTATTTTCTGTGTTTTTCACTCCTATTTCTTTGTTGTTGCTGCTTGCACGATTTGTTTATTTTCCTGCATGATGGTGGGGGAAGCTGTTGATGTTTTACTTAGAACGTGTTCCATGGTTTTCTTTGTTTTTTGGCTGTAAGGAGGACAAACCTCAGGCTTGTGTACTGGATATGTACTTTGATAATAAATATACTTTGAATCTTTGAAGGAACTCTGCTCCCTTTCCCCAGATGGTAGATTTGACCTTCCTGTTCTACAAAAGCAAATTGCACTTATATAGACATTGAACAAACAAAATCTTCCAAAATGCTCCACAGAAGTACAGTTAGAAAGAAGGAGACTGATATTAAAAGCAGGGTTTGTTTATTAATTTAAAATCATGGAAGATATACATTGAAGCATTTGAAGGGAGGGTATACATTTTTCTTTCTGTTGGAATAACCGGTTTTCTAAAGGATTTTTTTTTTCCCTGGAATAACAAGGCCATAAAGCTGTTTTTCTGTGCAATTTAATCTGCTTTAAGTGTTGATCTATTTCCTTTAGCCTCAGAGTGATTACTTATTTCAATCTTATTATGTGAAGTATTCAGAAACTTCACTGAGAACTGGAATGGGTTTATTATTGTTATATGTATGACGTACAGTGGAAAGCCTGTCTTGAATACTGCTTATACAGATCAATTCATTACACAGTGCATTGGGGTAATGCAAGGTAAAATAAGAACAGAATGCCGAATAAAGTGTAACAGCTACAGAGAAGGTGCTTTGCAGGTTGGCAAACTTAATGATAATCAAGAGTTCATGGTAAATCTTTGAGTATTAAAAACATGCTCTCTTGTAGTTACCAAGCAGGGCTGGCCAATCTCTGTTAAAACACATTTTAGAAGTGACAACACTTGGAGCCTGTGATTTCTTGTCATACGTAACCTGTCATGGGATCGCATATCCGCACTGCTTTCCCAACCAAAGTGCTTAATATAACAAGCCAGGGATAAAAATACTCAGGCATCCAATCTGATCTGCAAAATCATGCTAACGTTAAGCCACTCCCCCCAACACACTCACAAACAAACGTGCTCTAGCAACTCGCTGCTGCAGAGAAAGCCAAAGTAAACATGTCCAGACATACCTCAGTTCACAGTCATTGCACTAAACCACTTGAGCGTAAGAGTCTTCCAGAAAGATTTGAAGAACCAGCGAACAAAAGAAAGGTAGTTTGGGGAATCCTCACCAGTCAAGGTCAGTACAAATACCACATGCCAATTTGTGATTTGACATTAATGTGCTACTGAACTAGTACCTTTTCCTTTGGAAAATTTTAATGTTGAAAGCCAGGTAAATACCACCTGGCACCTTGGGAGTTAGCCAGACTTGTTCTAAACTTAGGTCTCAGCTGACATTTCTGTGGTAGCAAATTTTGCTCTGGATCCAAAGGTGTAAGGTTTGATTGACTCTTCAGACTTCTGCATACAAATATGGGCTGACCTTCCACTTTTCCTAGAGTCATCCTTTGGAAGGCAGGTTAAATTGAGAGGCTTTATTTTAAAGTAAAATCTTCCTTACTTTCAATGAAGCACAAGGGAATTCTTCCTGTAAATTTCCCCCATTCTCTTATTCCGGCTTCATCCCCCTTCCTTTCCGGTCCGGATGAAGAGACTTGGGCCAAAATGTTGACTTTTGAATAGATGCTGCCTGAGTCTCTTCAGTATTTTGTGTGCGTTACTCTGGAATTCCACTATTTATTTGCATGATCTCTTGTGTTTCTACAGATTATTTGGTCTTTATCACTTTAATCTAAGTGGGAACTCGTGAAAACTGGTTCCTGGGCTTCGTATGTTAAAATAGTGACTAAAATTGAATGTTATGTAATAGCTATGTAACATTATACATTCCAAACTATAATTTATAAATACAAGATCTTCTTCCTTAGCAGATCTTTTTCAGTGAGATATGACTGGCTGATACAATATTGGGTGGCTTCCACTTTAAGACCACTGTACCATGAGATATAGGAGCAGAAGTAGGCGATTTAGCCCATTGAGTCTGCTTCACCATTTCATCATGGCTGATCCATTCTTCCTCTCAGCTCCAATCTCCTCACTGTCCCCCTATATCCCTTCATGCCCTGGCATATCAAGAATCTATCAGCCTCTGCCCTAAATATGCATAAAGATGTGCCCTCCACAGCTGCCTGTGGCAATGAATTCCACAGATTCACCACTCTACGGATAAAGACATTCCTCCTTATCTCTGTTCTAAAAATATGCCCCGCCATTCTGAGGCTGCACACTTGGTCTTAGACTCTCCCACAATAGGAAACATCCTCACCACATCCACTCTTATCAAGGACTTTCACCATTCAATAGGTTTCAATTGGATCACCCCTTATTCTTCTGAATTTTAGTGAATATGGCCCCAAGTATTCAAACGTTTTTCATGTGACACACCATTCAAACCTGAAATCATTTTTGTGAACCTTATTTGAACCCTCTCCAGTTACAGCTCATCCTGTCTAAGATAAGGGACTCAAAGCTGCTCACAATACTCCAAGTGAGGCCTCACCAGTACCTCCTTGCTTTTTATATTTTAGTCTTCTTGAAAAGAATGTGAACATTGTATTTGCCTTCCTTAACCCAGACTCAACCTATAAGTTAACTTTTAGGGAGCCCTGAACAAGGACTCCCAAATCCCTTTGCACTTCATGTTTTTCTCTGTACTTTTTCTCCATTTAGAAAACATTCTTTCTTTTTATTTCTTCTACCAAAGTGCATATCCATACACTTCCCAACAATGTATTTCATCTGCTACTTCTTTGCCCATTCACTTAATCTAAGTCCTTCTGCAGCCTCTCTATTTCCTCAAAACTATCTGCCCCTCCACCTATCTTCGTTTTGTCTGAAAACTTTGCGATAAAGCCATAAATTCCATCATCCAAATCATTGACATTTAGCTTAAAAACAAGCAATCCCAACACAGATCCCTGTGGAACCAGAAAAGGCTCCCTTTATTCTCTCTTTACCTCCTGCTAATCAGCCACTGCTTTACCCATGTTAGTATCTTTCCTGTAATACCATGGGCTCGTAACTTGTTAAGCAGCCTTATGTGTAGCACCTTGTCAAAGGTCTTCTGAATATTCAAGTACACAATATCAATCAATTCTCCTTTGTCTATCCTGCTTGTTATTTCTTCAAATAATTCCAACAGATTTTCTAAGCAAGACCTTCCTTGAGGAAACCATACTGACTACAGCTTATTTTATCATGTGCCTCCAAGTACCCTGAGACCACATCTAAAACATTGAGTCCAATACCTTCCCAACCACTGAGGTCAGTCTAAATGGCTTATAATTTCTTTTTTTCTATCTCCTTCCCTTCTTGAACAGTGGAGTGGCATTTACAATTTTCCAGTATTCTGGAACCTTTCTAGAATCTAGTGATTCTCGAAAGATCATTACTAATGTCTCCAGAGTTGCTTCATCTGCCTCTTTCAGTACCCTGGGTGTTCACTGTCAGATCCAGGTGACCTACCTATGTTCAGACCTTTCAGTTTCCCAAGAACCTTCTACCTAGTAATGTTACCTTCACACACTTCATCACCTCGATGCCTGGAACTTCTGCTATCCTGCCAGTGTCTTCCACAGTGAAGATTGTCCACCATTTCCTTGTCCCCCATTACTACCTCTCCAGCATTGTTTTCCGATGGTCCAATATTCACTCTTGCCTCCCTTTGATGGTTTATGTATCTAAAGAAACATTTGGTATCCTCTTTAATATTATTGGCGAGCTTACTTTCATATTCCATCTTTGCCTTCTAAATGACTTTTTTAGTTGCCTTCTGCTGTTTTTTTAAAGCTTCCCAATCCTGTAACTTCCCACTAATTTTTGCTCTGTCATATGCCCTCTCTTTGACCTTTATGTTGGCTTTGACTTCTCTTGTTAGTCACAGTTGTGTCATCTTGCATTTAGAATCCTTCTTCCATTTTGGGATGCATATGAAATTGCTTCCAGAAATTTCAGCCATTGCTGCTCTGCCGTCATCCCTGCCAGTGTTCTTTTCCAGTCAATTCTGGTCAATTCCTCTCTCATGCCTCTGTAGTTCCCTTTACTCCACTGTAATACTGATAAGTATGACTTTAGCTTTTCCTTTTCAAATTTCAGGCTGAATTTGACTACATAATTATCTCTTGACCCTCAGGGTTCTTTTACCTTAAGCTCTCTAATCAATTCCATTTCATTACACAGCACCCAATCCAGAAAAGCTGATCCCCATGTGAGCTCAGCCACGACCTGCTCTAAAAATCCATCTCATAGGCATTCTAGAAATTGCTCCTCTTGGGATTAAACATAGCAACAGATAACTAAGTGTCTCAGTGTTGTTGATAGATTGTTCAAAACTGCTACATCCTGATTCACAAGCTGGAGTCTTCCAGTAGATCTTTTGTTTCTGCTTCAACATAAAGGATGTTTGAAGAACTCAGTAGATCAGGCAGCATCTATGGAGGGGAATGGACAGTGGATGTTTTGGATAAAAGACTCTTCTTCAGGAGTTCCTCCAGCCTCATATCCATTGCTCCAGATTCCAGCGTCTGTATTCTCTTGTTTCTCCATTGTTTCATTTTGTTCTTTGCATCCAAACTTTATCTCTTTCTATCTTGATTATTCTTTCTCACCTCAACAAGTCCCTTTCCATCTCAAAAGGTGAAACATCCGTGTTATCTGTCACATTGACAGTTCCTGGTCCTAAATGCTTCATTTTTACCATGGTTCTCCAAGCCCTCTACACATCCATCCCACTGAGGATTGCCTGAGGGCTCTTCACTTATAGTCATAGAACACTACAGCACAGAAACAGGCTATTTGGCCCACCTTCTCCATGCTGAACTATTCAGCTGCCTAGTCTCATCAACTTGCAACTTGACCATAGCCCTCCATACACCTCTCATCCATGTACCTATTCAATTTTCTCTTTCATGTTGAAATTGAACCTGCATTCACCACACTCTTACCACCCCTGACCGAAGAAGTTCCTCCTCATGTTCCCCTTCAACATTTCACCTTTCACCCTTAAACCATGACCTCTAGATCTAGCCTGACCCAACATCAGTGAAAAAAGCCTGCTTGAATTTACACGATCTATTCCCATCACAGTATGCCACGTTAGCGTACCGGTTAGCTCTTAGTATCAGATTTTGAGTTTCAATTCCAGCATCATCTGCAACGGGTCTATACATCCTGCCCGTAGAATGTGTGGGTTTTCCCTGGGTGCTGCAGTTTCCTCCCACAGTCCAAAGACGTATTGTGTAGATTAATTGCTCATTGTAAATTGCCCAAGGATTAGGTTAAGGTTAAATTTGGGTTGTCAGGGGTTGCAGGTGCAGCACAGCTCAAGGGGCTATTCTGTGCTGTATCAACATATTTGAAACCTCTATCAAATCTGCCCCTAAACAGAAACTCAGTCAGTCCCCCTCCACCCCTATACTCTGCTGGCTGGCTGGCTGTCAGGAAGATAATGGCCTGGTATCTTGTTTGGCATGCCACAGCATCATACCCAGAAAATGGTGGGGAAACTGTCCTCGCTAGGTCTCAGCACCTCCCTCTATAATTGGATACTGGACATATTAACAGGAAGGTGACAGTCATTCTGTGTGGACAGCAGCATCTCTTGTCCTTTTACAATGAACACTGGCACTCCCGAAGGTTGTGTGCTCAGCACACTGCGGTTCATACTGCTGACACAGGGCTGTATCACAGGATCCAGCTCAAACCATGTTATCAACTTTGCGGATGACACGACAATGGTTGGCCTTATCAAAAATGATGATGAGACGGAGTACAGAGAGCAAGTGCAATGGCTGGCGGGTTGGTGTGAGAAGAACAACCTAAGCCTGAATGTGAAGAAGACAAAGGAAATCAGGAAGGTGCAGCCAACCCATCCCCCATGGTTCCCCCATAGACAGAGTTAAATGCACCAAGTTCCTGGAAGTACACATCACGGCTGACCTCACTTGGTCCCTTAACATCACCTCCCTGAACAAGAAGGCACAGCGGCTCCTCCATTTCCTAAGAAGATTGAGGCAACCAAGGCTCCTATAACCCCTGCCCCCCCCCCCCCCACCACCACCGCACCAAATTAACTGTGTTTTACAGGAGCACCATTGAGAGCATCCTGACAAGTTGTGCCTCCATCTTGTACGGGAGCAGTCAAGCATCGGACCTGAAGTCCCTACAGAGGACTGTGAGAACAGCTGAGAAGATCATCGGGGTTACCCTAACATCCGTCGGGAACATTTATCAGGATCGCTACATACGTAGGACCCTCAGTATCATTAACAATCCTACCCACCCATCTTGCATCCTCTTTGACGCTCTATCATCAGGCAAGAGATTCCGATGCATAAAAACAAGAACGATCAGGATGAGAAACAGTTTCTTCCCCCAGGCCATTAGGCTTTTGAACTCCCAGCCACATCGTATTCGAAGTGTCACCAGTTAATCTGTTCCGTACTCAACGATATTTAATATAAATGCACTTTAGTTTGTTACCTATGTGTGATTCATCTGTAGATTTTATCCTTACCTTTTTAAGTTATCCTGTGTTATGTGTACTACTGTGCTTTATACCCTGTGGTTCGAAGAAACATTTTGTTTCTATATCCATTATATATGCTACATACATGTATGTAGTTAAATGACAATAAACTTCACTTGTCACTTTTCCTCATTAACCTGATCTATTAACCTGATTCACTGCTGATGATGTGGTCTCCGTGTAGCAGGAATACTTGATGCAAACAGGACGATGGATTTTCAGAAAATTTCCTTTGAGCCCAGAGCTTCCGGCTGGCCTTCAGTTTAATTCTGCATCTCACTCCCTGTCTGACTTCTTTCTCTTTGGCCTCCCACACTATTCCAGTGAAGATCAGTTCAGCTTTCACTCTGGCACGTTAGGGCCTTTACAACTCAATTGCAACTGACAAGCAAAAAATAACTTTGGAGCCTGAAAACCTTTGTGCTGGAAACACCGAGAAGACAATCTGATGAAAGATTACTAATCTGCATGGGTTCCTCTCCACAGATGCTGTCAGGTTATTTCCACCATTTTTGTTTGAACTGGATCATTGATTCAATGGTTTTGTGTCTGCAGAACTGAATTTCGCACTTTCAAATAATCAGCCACGCTGGAACTGTCTCTCACATTTCTAGCATTCCTTATAGAGGAGTATGAAAACCATGAGGGGCATTTATAGGACACACACAGCCGAGAGGATTAGAATATATAAACAAGTATGTAATACTGAGGCTTCATAAGGCTTTGGTCAGGCCACATTTGGAGCTTTGTGAGCAGTATTAGGCTCCATATCTAAGGAAGAATGTGCTAGTATTGGAGAGTTTCCAGAGGCAGTTAACAGGTATAATCCTGGAAATGAAGAGATTATGTAGGAGGAGTGTTTGATGGCTTTAGCCTGCCCTCACTGGAGTTCAAAAGAATGGCAGGGGGTGGATCGCATTGAAGCCTACTGAATATTGAAAGGCCTGGATAGAGTGGACATGAAGAGCATGTTTGCAGTAGTGGGATAGTCTAGGTCCAGAGGGCACAGCCTCAGAATAGAAGGATGTCCGTTTAGAAGAGAGTCGTGTGGGGAATTTCTTTAGCCAATTTGGAATTCATTGCCTTGGACAGCTGAGGAGATCAAGTCATTGCAACTTGAAACTTGCATCCTTTTCCTAATGTTGTTTTGCAGGTTTCATGAAAGTTTGTCACCCTGAATTGTTCATTCACTATCTCACTCCGCTAATACTATCTGACCAGCTGAATATTTCCAACATTTTCTGCGTTTATTTGTGGTGAGAACCCCTAACTCACACTGTAGTGAATTCTATTTATCCCCTCTGTAAATTCACCTGTTTAGAAATCACTTGTTCACTTAAATTACCACTATCACAGAATCATACAGGAAACGGGTCCTTCAGCCTATCATATCTGTGTCATCCCTCAGGTACATGCCTATACTGATCCTATTTTTCAGCTCTGAACCCTGTGCCATGGTAGGTGTAGAAGTAATAAATGTTCTGAAGGAACCTGCATTCACCAAGCTGACCACCTGGACATTCCACAGATTTCAGTGACCTCAAATACCCTCATAGGCTCCTGTCCTTTACTTTAAATGTGTATCTTTCCTCATGGAAAAAAGTTTCTGGTCATTTTCCCCTATCATTGATCTCATTAATTTTGTGTACCTTGAGCAGGTTCCTCATGAGCCTCAGAAAGACTCTGTCCAGTCTCTCTTCATAATGGAAACAACCCATCCCAGCAAATATCATGGTGCACATCCTCTGCACCTTCGTCAGTGTAATCACATCCATCCTGTAGTGTGGTGACCAAACCTGTGCTGCCCACTGCAGATTTTTATGAAGTTGTATGAATACCTCCTTAGTCTTAGGCTCACGCGGTATTTCAGAAGCATGTGGACAACCAGTTCAAAGTTCAAAGGGCACAGCTTCGACCTCAGTGCAGCGAAGAGCAGAGTAAACGTCGTGGAGCAGCAAGCAAACCGGCCCAATCCATGCTTCTGATCCCGACACCCTGCCCTTTCAATCCATCTGGCCCGGTATTTAAATCTTCCAAACATCGGGTACTTTCTCACTCTAGGACCCAGGCCCTGTCCCATTGATATCCTTTGGACCTGCACCCCACTGCCATGTTTCAGCCCATACCCAACCTTTCCCAATCGGCCTGGCGCTTATATCAATCAAACCTCGCTCTTGGTTTAGAATTTGAATTCCAAAGCATAGTGGACTGTAATTGAGTGCTAGAAAATGTGATTAGTATCAGTAAGCATTTAGAGTCATACAGCATGGAAACAGGTCCTAATGGGTCATGACGACAAAGATTCCCATCCAAGCTAGTCCTATTTGCCCACATTTGGCTCATATCCTTCTAAACATATCCTACCCATGTACCTATTCAATTGGCTTTTAAATGCGATCAATGTACTTTAACCACTTCATCTGGATTACCACCCTCTGGATGAAAACTTTGCTGTGAAAAACTTGATGTCAATGTAGACATGGTGGGACAAAGGTCTCTTTCAATACTGTATGAATCTTTGGTCAAAAAGTTTTGTCTTCTTCAAACCATAATTTTTGTTCTATTCCAAACATGAGAAGATCTGCAGATGCTGGAAATCCAAAGCAACACGCACAAAACATTGGAGGAACTCAGTAGGCCTGGCAGTATCTGAATGTCTGAATGCTTGCAGAATTTGCTCCACCCCCAGTCTCAGTCACCATTCTCCATTCCTGTTTCCCTCTCTCACCTTATCTCTTTACCTGCTTATCACCTCTGTCTGGTGCTCCCCTTTCTTCCATGGTCTTATAGCTTCTCCTATCAGATTCCCTCTCTTCCAGCCCCTTATCTCTTTCACCAATCAACTTCCAACTCTTTACTTCACGCTTTCCCCCATCCCAGTTTCACCTATCACCTGCTATCTTGTACTCCTTCCTCTCCTCCTCACACCTTCTTACTCTCAGTCCTCATTTGTATTTCCCAGTCCTGATGAAGGGTCTTGGCCCGAAACTGTTTACTCTTTTCGATTTTTGTTCTATTCTTAGTTTTGGGAGAGTTATCGAAGCCTGCCTGAGTGTATTGACACTTGAATTGGGAACTGGGGCTCATTAGAGGATGTGACTGAGAAAAGCTAACAGTTTTGTGAAGTACGCCATGCACCCCTCACACAATCTCTTCTCCCTCCTGCTATCTGGCAAAAGGTACCGAAACATTCGGGCTCTCATGACCAGACTGTGCAACAGTCTCTTCCCCTAAGCCATCAGACTCCTCAATACTCAGAGTCTAGACTGACATCTACATCATTATATTCTATAATCTACATTATTATATTGTAATTTGTCCTCTACTGTGCCTATTGCCTTGTTTATATAATTATTGTACTGCCCTGCACTGTTTTGTGCACTTTATGTAGTCCTGTGCAGGTCTGTAGTCTAGTGCAGTTTTTTATGCTGACTTATGTAGTCAAGTGTAGCCTTGTGGTGTCTAGTGTAGTTTTGTGCTTCAGGTAGTACCATGGTCCTGGAGGAACATTGTTTCATTTTTACTGTGTACTGTACCAGCAGTTTATGGTCGAAATGACAAAAAAACTTGACTTGACTTGACTTAAATGCTGTCAAAGAGGCTCTTAAAAGTGGACAGTGATATATGAAGGACAATGTGTACTGGGAAAAGAATTCCAGAGTGCAGGAATTAATTGGGAATGACTGTCCTGGATTTGATGACATCAGGCAACTGTTATATAAACATATTTTCACACTAATGTTAATAGTTCTCCACTACTTAACTCCTGGAACAAATGCAAGACGTAATGTGTCCTATGAGCTTTGTACCTAATCCTTTCCTTTGAATATAACTCCTTGCGAGTCCATGTGGATTCCTCCTCCCTTCCCCTCCATTGAGCACATTCACATGGAGTGCTACCTTGAGAAAGCAGTATCCATTATCACGTGCCCCGCCATCTAGGCCATGTTCTCTTCTTTCTGCTACCATCGAAAAGGAAGGACAGGATCTGATAGTTCACCACCAGTTTCAGGAACTGATATTACTCTTCAACCATCAGGCTCCTGAACCAGTGTGGATAGAATAACTTAACTCACCTCAACTCTGAATGGATTACACAACCTACAGATTCACTTTCAAGGACTATGTGATTCATTTTCTCAGTATTACTTATTTATCATTATATGCACAATTTGTCTTCTTTTGCACATTGGTTGTCAGTCTTTGTGTACACTTTTTTCATAAATTCTTTTATATTTATTTACTTTCTTGTAAATGTCTGTAAGAAAATTAATCTCAAGTTAATATACGGTGACATGGTGCAATTTAACAATAAAATTACTCTACTCTGTCCTGACTCAAGGCTCACTCAAGCGATTCTTGAACGACTTACCAGGGAAGAGTAGTTGGAATGGTTTCCCATTGCCTATCACATGGCTTTGATCTTTGAAATATTTTTTCAGATGTAAATGTCAACCAGGATCAAAATGTCCGGTGTGCTTTTGTGATGGGGTGAAGGAGAGAAACAAATACTAGACTTGGACAGTATGTGGGGTACAATACTCAGAACCAGCATTCGAAACTTAGTATTTTCAGAATAAACACTTCTTCTGATTTGAAATGGTAGAGCATGACTGAGCCAGTGCTGGTTCATACCAGATGCACAGATCCTGCCAAATGTATAAGCAATTACTTTGTGATGCAGCACCCATTTCTTGGCACAGACTTCATTGGGGCACGAACATTCACCCGATAGTCAAAATGCCGGAATTCTTGCAAAGCCTGACTCCTGTTAATGTTCTGTTCTGAACAACACTAAGATAAATGTTGGAATAAGATTACAAAGCAGATAAAAATATTTAACTTTATTGTTGTGACCTTGGCTTTGAAAATTATCACTTAGAAAGCTGGCAAGTTAAATTATAAACTTAAGTGATTTTGTAGATGCTGGAAATCCAGAGCAACGTACACAAAGTTCTGGAGGAACTCAGCAGGTTAGGCAGCACCTATGGAGGTGAGTAAATGGTGAATATTTTAGGCTGAGACTGTTTATTAGGAAAGAACTTCACCAAGAAATTAAATTGTAAAGTTTATCAATTGCTGTATGAGGGACATAAATAAAGGTGGGAAATTAAGAACAGGAAGGTGAAGATTTAAAGTGAGAGAGAAAAGTTTTAATACAAAGTTGAGCAACAACTTTTTTACACAAAGGGTGGTATGTGCTACCAGAGGAAATGGTTAGGGTAGGTACTTTTAAAAGAGGATTGGACAGGTACATGGATTGGCAAGGTTTAGAAATGAATAGGCCACATGTTAGCAAATGGGACTAGTTTAGATGGATTAACTTATTCAGCATGGACCAGTTGCGTTGAAGGGCCTTCAACTGTGCTGTGTAACTGTACAGCTTCTTCCCCAAGGCTGTGAGACTTCTGAACTCCTTGCCACTAGCCAGGTCTCATCACACATGAAGCACCAGTACCGTTACAGGATTTACTTTTTAACTTGCATCGTGAATGCACCTTATTGTTTGTTAACGTACTAGTAATAATATTAGTTTATGTGTTATGTGTGTGATTTATATATATTATGCTGTGCATCTCATTCCAGAGAAATGTTATTTCATTTGGCGATATGCATGCGTACGGTTGAATGATAATAAACTGAACTTGAATTTGAACTTTAACTCTACGAATTTTAAATTGGTAAATCGCTTTATTATTGTCACATGCTCTGAGTTACAGTGAAAAACTTTGTTTTGCATGCTATCCACAGAGATCAATTCATCACATCAGCACACTGAGGTACTACAAGGGAAAAGCAACAGCAGAATGCATAAAGACAACTGTAGGAGCAAACTAAGAGGCCATTCGGCATTGGTGTTCAAAATAATGAGCAATTTATTTTTTTTAAAACTGTGCACACCAGGAGATCAGTGAAACCTGATCTATCTGAGAGTGAATTTGAAGCAGTTTTTTACATTCTCAGTTGGACCAGATTACCAGTAAGAATCCATTTTGATAATCGAATAGTAGCTACAGGAAGACTTACTAAGTAACACACTAGCTCCTGATTACAGTATAAAATGGTTATCCACAGGTCCAACAGCAAATCCAATTTTCTATTACAACAGTGGGTGCATAATTAACCAAGTTCCTGAAACTTGGACATCATCATGTCTAGACTCCATGTCTTTACTTCTGAGGTTCCCTGCAACCATATTGGTATAATGCACATCACATTATTAGCCCTCACTCTTCTTTCCCCGACAATAATATACTGTTGCAGTTGCAGAGAAAATGCAATTCAGGTAGTCGATAAGGCCATGATGAGGTTTTGAGGTCTTACCATACAAGAGGCATGATCAATAGCAAGACACACATAATACTGGATGAACAGCAGGCCAGGCAGCAATTTTTTTAGTTGTTGCTCACTTTTTTTGAATATTTTCATGCTACTTTTGGACGTCTGGTGCCTTGGCCCTGGAGAAATGCTGTCTCGTTCAGCTTCATATATGTACGGTTTGAATGATGATTAAATTTGATTCGATTGATTGTTTTTTTTTCTGTGGGGAGAAATAAAGAGTCTACGTTTTAGGCCAAGACCATTCATCAGGACTGGGAAGGAAGGGGCTGAAGCCAGAATAGGAAGGTGAGGGGGGGGGGGGGGGAAATACAAGTTGACAGATGACAGATGAAATCAAATGAGTCGGAAGGTGATTTGAATGGGCCACAGGGATGGGGAGGTGTGCCAGGGAGAAGGAGCTGGGAGATAAAACATAAAAAAGAAGTCATTTATAGGAGAGGACATTGAAATATGGAATAAAGGGATGGAAGAGGGGAACCAGAGGGAGGAGATGGGCAGGACATGAGGGTGGGACAAGAGAATGGAAAGGAATGAAGGTGTAACCAGAAGTTGAAATAGAAAAAGAGAGAAGGGGGTAGGGGAAAAAAGGAGAGGAATAATTATCAGGAATGAAAAAAATCGATACTCATGCCATCGAGTTGAAGGTTATCCTGACGGAATTTGAGTTGTTGCTCCTCCAATCTAAGTTTGGCCTCATGGTGGCCGTAGAGGAAACAAAGGTCTAACATGTTGGTATGAGAATGGGAAGTTGAATTGAAATGGCTAGCCACCGGGATTGTGGCGGACGAAGCGAAGGTGCTCAGCAAAGCGGCCCTCAGATCTGTGTAGGATCTCACCGGTGTAGAGGAGGCTGTACTGGGAGCACTGGACAGAATAGGTGACCCCAGGAGACTCATAGGTGAAGCACTGCCTCACCTGGAGGAACCGTTAGGGGCCTGAATAGTGGTGAGGGTGGAGATGTGCAGGCAGGTGTATCATTTTGATTCAGTAGTGTTATAACAGCTGGATAGAAGCTGTACCAGAACCTGCTGGTGCATGCGTTCAAGCTTTTATATCTTTTGTCTGATGGGAGGAGGGAGAGGAGAGAATGACCAGGGTGTGTGGGTCTTTGATAACAATAGCTGCTTTACTCTTGAAGTATGAAGTGTAAACGGAATCCATGGAGGGCAGCTTAGTTTTAACCATAAGCACTTACATCTTGCCTTTGGTGAAGTGGTTCACAGTTAGCATTCCGTAACCAAAGTTGCTGTTTAGATGGGTTACAATGCATATGGATTCTGATACAGAATCCTCCAGACGAGGTTCACGGGAGTGACCCCCCAGAATGAAAGGGTTAATGCTTGATGGCTCTGGGAGTTTAGAAGAATGAGGAGGATCTCACTGAAACCTATCGAATATTGAAAAGCCTAGATAGGATGGATGTGGAGAGGATATTTTCTATAGTGAGTGAGTCTAGGACCAGAAGGCACAGCCGCAGAACAGAAGGATGACTCTTTAGAACAGAGGGTAGTGAATCTGTGGAGGTCATTGCCACAGACAGCTGTGGAGGCCAAGTCACTGGGTATATTTAAAGTGAAGGACGATAGGTTCTTGATTAGTAGAGGTATCAAAGGGTATGGGGAAAAGGCAGGAGAAAGGGATTGAGAAGGATAGTAAATCAGTTATTAAATGGCAGAGCAGATGGACTGAATGGACTTATACGGTCATGATATACTTCTACGTTATGGTTTCATAGTTCAGATGAAGTAGAGGGTGTCGATGACAACTAGGCCCTGACAGAAAGAGGCTGGAGTTCCAATTGCCAAAAGAGAATTCACGGAACTCCTGGCAGGATATGAACCCCAGCCACAAATCTTACAAGTGGTTTGAAGTGCCGTGGGGAGACGGAGATTTAGGTACTGAATATAGGACTTTCAGGAAAGAGTGAGTCATGTGTGAAACTGATCGTGCCTTGGTGCTGTACCACAAACTTGCTATAGATTCTGTTCACAAAAGGCTGTGGATTTCTGTGACAGCCTCCATATGCCATGAAATCAGTCTGTGAGACGAAGATCTAAGAGCTTAGTTGTCTAAGTATAGCACCAGCAGCTGACGCACGCCAGCAAAGGGCCTCGCAGTGGTAACTGCTGCTGTGTTGTACAAGGTTAATGTTCTGCCTGTTGTTGCTGCAGACTGTGTTAGGAGCAGGAACAGATTTGAGTCATGGTGCTAGACGGAAGGATTTGTTGGATCACCAAGAACTCGAAGATTTGTTGCTTTCTTAATAACTTGAAGCACTTCTGAACAAAATTTTATAATAAATGCTTAATCAGTGAACGTCTGGGGCTTGCATTTTAGATTTTTGGTTCAATGTGTGATGTTTACAGATAATTATTTTCTGACAACATATTAATTACAACTTGTCAATTACAACTTTATGCAAATTAATCAAATTTTGGTTTCTAAAATTATTCAGTTAAGCCTCCTACTAGGGTATTCTGTTAAGTATCCATGTCAAATGTGGTTTTCTGTGTACAATATCTGTGTTTGTGAAAACTAGATTCTTAAAGTAAAATGCATGTGTGACATTATAAACTATATGGCAAGGCAGCTTTATCTGTGTAAAAGGAACTAAGAATTATTTTTAAATTGGTCTTCAGGGATGCACGTTCTTGCATTATGAGTTAAACCTGAAATATTCAAGGTCCACAAATACTGAGCTATATTTTGGAGCAGCAAGCAATCTGCTTGAGGAGCTCACTGTATGTCCACTCCTCTTTTTACCAGTATCTCCTCTCTCTACTCCTTAGTCCTGTTGCAGAGTTGTGAGCTGAAATGTCGATGGTTCCTTTCCCCTCTCACAGATGCTGTTCAAGCAATGAGGTCCTCCAGCAGATTGTGTGTTGCTCCAGATTCCTACATCTGTGAAGTTATCTTCTTGACGACATCCCATCTGTAAAACCTTCTCCAACATTGTATATCATAAGTGTTTGACTTAACTGATGTATTCTGTGATTTATCAACAAATGTAAAGCTGTATTTCAATTTGAACTGCACAGCACGTCATCTGAGGGAAACCACAAACATGCTCCCCAGATTTTTGAATTTTGCTCTGATTTACACAATTTCACTTCTTTTCTAAATTTAGTATCCCTTCAAGGCCCTTGTCTCTCTATTTATATTGTTACTTATTATTCTTCTGCACATATTTGACAAAACAAGTTGAAAAAATATGCTGACTTACCTTCATTGAATGTGAGAGAAAACAGTGAAAATTCCATTTTTTGGGGGCTGCTGTGTTCAAATTCAGCTAAGTATTTTGCTGTAAGTTAATACTGGGGATGGCTATAATCTTGGTTCGGTTGTATTTAGCTTATTGGTGGCTGAGTTGTTTAAAAAGGAACAGTGGATAGGTTTAAAGCATGAAGCCTGTTTGCACAAAATAGTGATAAGTTGCTGTGTTGTGGGCCTTGTTAGCATGTGGCAGGAATTCCCAATTCTTAACATGTTCCTCTGTGAATAATCTCATAGATGAGCCAACTAGAGATGGATCATGCTATGGTCTGGAATGCAGCTGGTGTTGTCTTGGATATTGATTCAGGTTTGTTTTGTGTACACAGTTGCTCACTCTACTTTCTACTCAATCACAGAAAATGTTAAAGGAAAAAGACAGGCGCAATATACAGGGAATGATGTTGAGGAGCTGGTTGGTTGTCAATATGTTAACATAATTAACCCTGTTAAACTCCAACTGAAAATTGATTGAGGCCATTTTTCAAGAATAAGTTCCTAAATTTATGAAACTGATCTGAATCAGTTTCAGAACACTGCCTGTGGTTGATTCTGCACTAAACCAGCACTTGGGAACCTAGTACCTTTGTTATGAAGGAAAAACCCTCTCACAGAAATCAGTGCAAACCTCATTATCCAAAGGGTGTTGAAGTTGGGGGTCAACTTGAAATGTAAAAGCTGAGATCACTTGGTTCTTAGAGGGGTTAAGGAATATGGAGCCAAGTGGCTAAATAGGATAGGGATGCAGATCAGTCACCATCTCACAGTGCATGATTGGGTTCATTCTGTGTTTCTGTTTTCCCATCCTTGTTCCTAGTCTGCTTTTATTACACTTGGTAGAATAAGATTATTTTAAAACCTGAGCTGCAAACTTTAATGGTGAAAAATGCCTTGGTTTAACTTCCCAAGATGCATCATATTAAATTCCATCTGTCATTCCTTGGACAATTTACTCAGTTAATATGGATCTTCTTGTAATCTAAGATAACCTTCTTCACTTTCCACCAATACTCTCAATTTTAGTGTCATCTACAGACCTGATAGATGACAGGCCAGGTAGAACTGCTAGACATGGACCGAATGGGTTGAAAGGCCTGCATCCATGTTCTATGGCTCCACGTTAGATTTGATCTCTGTAAAGGAGGACAGGAAATTGTAGGTGGCCTCATCATTTGTTTTGTAAGCATTGAACCTCCAACTATCAAAATATGAGAGGTAAATTGATTTGTCTGTATTCTCACCAGGGAGATGTACTTAGGGGAATATGAGATGGAGGATCAGAGTATTATACTGGAGAATTGTTTCAAACTACATTTCCTGTGAGACATTTATTCAGCAGATGTGTAGAATCTGGGAATCAAATTACAATTGTAGGCATGACAGTAGTGTAGCGGTTAGTGCAACGCTATTACAGCTTGAGCTCAAAGTCTGTAAGAAATTTATCTGTCCTTCCTGTGAATGTGTGCGTTTCCTCTGGGTGCTCTGGTTTCCTCCCACATTCCAAAGATGTACTGGTTAGTAAGGTAATTGCTCATTGTAACTTCTCCTGTGATCAGGCTAGGGGTTAATTAGGTGGGTTGCTGGGCAGTGTAGAAATATAGTACAGGGGGGCCTGTTACACACTTTATCTCTAAATAAAAAAATGTTCAAGTCAATATTATAATTTTGAAAGCAAGTAGGTGAATTTGTTCGTCATTGCTAAAAAGAAAAGTGATTGGAACAGATTGTTCTGTACCTTGAGAACTTTGATAGAATTTACCAAAAGCCATTGGTGTCAGGACATATCCGTTTTAATTCCCTCTGTGGTACCAGCAACTATCTTGATTTCATAGAAATAGAATCTCTAATTATAGTCACGTAAATGATCTTCAGGAGAATTGTTTCCACAACAATGCAAGAAGTAGAATGAAGTATTAATTGATGAATGTAGGAAGACTATTGAGTTACCTGTATATTTATTGTTATCTACATATTTTGATTTAACTCAAGCATAAAATTAAATAATTTGTGCTGGCGTATATAATTAGTACTCTGATGAAGAAAATTGACATTAATTTGGCAGAAATAGTATATCATTTGGGGACTCAAGCCAGTACCTTATAAAAAGTATCTCATGATTGATACACAATATGATTTGTAAGATCTTAAAATAACTTCCTAAAAATGGAAAATTGAAGTTGTCACACTGATTACTTGTTTAATTCAATTATTGAATTATCCTGGTATGGGAGGAATGTTTTGTTAATTATTTTTTGTAAGCAAACCAATGCTCTTTTCAGAGAGGTGATATTATCCAATGGTAAAATAATCTCAAAAATTTACAGAAATATTCAGCAGGCCAAGTGACTTCCAATGAAAGAAGAAAACAGAATTAATGTTTCAGATTACTAAGTAATGGAGTGGGGAGTTGGTGGGGAAAAGGAAAGGCCTGTGATAAAGGAGGAAAATATAACAATAGGAATGTTTGCGTGTAAAGGGTAATGGGTCAAATAAAGGAACAAGAGACTAATGAGTGTATTATAAATCAAAATCTGTGTTAGTGCTTCTCTCACTACAGTCGCTTCCTGACCTGCTGAATATTTGCGGATTTCCAGCACTTTCTGCATTTTGTAGCATGTAATAGAAAAGCCTTTACCAGACATTATGACCTCTTAAACTACTTATTATATTTTCAGTTTTCTTTTTTTTTTCAGGTTCTTGGGCTGACCGTTCACCTTTGCATGAGGCAGCCAGTCAAGGTCGCCTTCTGTCCCTCAAAACTTTGCTTGCACAGGTGAGAGTAAGTCTAGTGTGCTGAGGACTGGATTGTATTCTGTAAGCCCTTGATTGTTAGATTCATAGCCATTAAGGTCTGAGTGATGTTTCCACTTGAAGGTAAATTTATACTATTTCTTGAGGTTTAAAGTTACCTTAATCCTAACCCTGGGACAAAGAAAAATGCAGGATATGACAGAGGCAATTTTCAGAAGCCAAATCAAACATAGAACATAGAACAAACCAGCCCAGTACAGGCCCTTTGGCTACTGATATTGTGCCTAACTTTAACCTGTGTACTCTTAGACCAGGGGTTCCTAACCTTTTTAATGCCATGGACCCCTTCCATTAGCCAAGGGATCCATGTTGGGATCTCCTGTCCTAGATCAATCTAACCCTTCCCTCCCTCTCAGCCCACCATTTTTCTGTCATCCACCAGCCTATCTAAAATTCTCTTAAATGTTCCAAATGTATCTGCCTCGACCACTACCCTTGGCAGCATGTTCCATGCACTCACCGTTCTGTGTTTAAAAACCTACCTCTAACATTCCACAAAATACTTTCCTCCAAACATCTTAATATTATGCCCACTCATATTAGCCTTATCCACCCTGGGAAAAAGGCACTAGCTCTCCACTCAATCATATAACCATATAACAGTTACAGCATGGAAACAAGCTATCTTTTCCTTTCTAGTCCATGCCGAATGCTTACTCTCACCTAGTCCCACCGACCTGCACTCAGCCCATAACCCTCCATTCCTTTCCTGTCCATATACCTATCCAATTTTACTTTCAATGACAATACTGAACCTGCCTCTACCACTTCTACTAGAAGCTCGTTCCACACAGCTACCACTCTCTGAGTCAAGAAACTCCCCCTCATGTTACCCTTAAACTTTTGCCCCCTCTCTCAACTCATGTCCTCTTGTTTGAATCTTCCCTACTCTCAATGGAAAAAGCCTATCCACATCAACTCGATCTATCCCCCTCATAATCTTAAATACCTCTATCAAGTCCCCCCCTCAACCTTCTACGCTCCAAAGAATAAAGACCTAACTTGTTCAACCTTTCCCTATAAATTAGGTGCTGAAACCCAGGTAACATTCTAGTAAATCTTCTCTGTACTCTCTCTGTTTTGTTGATATCTTTCCTATAATTCGGTGACCAGAACTGTACACAACAGTCCAAATTTGGCCTCCCCAATGCCTTGTACAATTTTAACATTACATCCCAAATCCTACTCTTAATGCTCTGATTTATAAAGGCCGGCATACCAAAAGCTTTCTTCACCACCCTATCCACATGAGATTCCACCTTCAGGGAACTATGCACCGTTATTCCTAGATCACTCTGTTCTACAGCATTCTTCAATGCCCTTCAATGCCTCTTATCATCTTGTACGCCCCTATCAAGTCACCTCTCATCCGCCTTCTCCTCAAAGAAAAAAGCCTGAACTTGCTCATCCTATCCTCACAAGAAGAATGCTACAGTTGATTCAATGGCATTATGGCAAGACAAATCATCCTTAGTGTCGTTGCCAACTTTCATCTCTTATTGTTAAGTAGAGTGAATCATTTCACTGGATGAAAATCAAAAACTATAGAAAATTGAAATAAAAGAAGAAAATACTGCAAACATGCCACAGATCTGTCATTATCTATAAAAAGAAAAATATTTCAAGTTTCATCCATCAGGGAAAGGAAGGAAACAAGTTAGTTTTAAATTATAGAGCAAATGGAGGAAGGATGGACAGGACAACGAGAATTTCTCTGATGAAGTAGGATTGGGATTACCAGAGTGAGAAGCTGTTGATGAAGCTGTAAACTGTCTGCTGGAGGAATTTAGCGAATTGGGAGCATCTGTAGAGAAAAGGACTGTTGATGTTTTGCTATGGGACTGAAAGTGGAGAAAGGAGATGGTTAGTGTAAAGAGGAGAGGGGAATGGTGAGGAAAGTCTATTGATGAAGCTTCAGGTTAATAGATTAATCATGAGAATTAGAGAGGGAGAGAAAACTAATTATAACATTAGTGTGTGTGGAAACATGTTCTGTGCAAATTTCCTGTCAGATTACCACACTATAGTGATGTCCAGGCTCCAAAATGAATCGTGCTGACTGTAAAGAACTTCAGTTACAGGCTGCAGTTGTGAAACACGCTACACAAATGCAAAAGATTCTACAATTTTTTTCTCTCTCCGTTTACTTTGAAAATAAAGTGTGCTAGATGAAAAACCTTATTTATCACAATATCTAAATCCTATTTTATTATTTATTATCATTAGTTTTATTTGTCACAAGTATGTACATCGAAATATTGAAACATGCAATGAACCATATTGTTTGCATCAATGACCAGCATGAACTGAGGATATGCTGGGGACAGCCACAACTGTTGCCATGCTTCCAGTACCAACATAGCATGCTCACAACTTGCTAATCCTAACTCTAACCCATTTTTGGAATGTGGGAGAAAACAGGAATACACAAAGGAAGCTCACAGGGAGAAGGTGCAAACTCCTTACAGGCAGTGGTGGGAATTGAATCCCAGTCACTGAACACTGGCACTGTAAATCTGTGTGCTAACCGCTATGCTACAGTGCATACATCTTTTATTGCAGTACTGTTTTCTCTGACTGACTTTGATGATATGGATGCAGTGGACCATAAACAAGAGACTGGGAATGCCACCAGAAGATTCTCCTGAAGATCTGTCTTGTTTCAAAGTTCAAAGTAAATGTATTATCATAGTACATACATGTCATCATGTACAACCCTGAGATTCATTTTCTTGCGGGCATACTCAATTAATCTATAGAATAATAACCACAACAGAATCGCTAGAAGACCCGCCACTTGGGTGTTCAACCAAAGTGCAGAGGGCAACAAACTGTGCAAATGTAAAAACAAGAAAGAAAGAATTATAATAAATAAACAATCAATATCGATAACATGTGATGAAAAGTCCTCGAAAGTGAGTCCATTGGTTGTGGAAACATTTCAATGATGGGGCAAGTGAAGTTGAGAGAAGATAAGTTGGATCAAGAGCCTGATGATAGAGGGGTAGTAACTGTTCCTGAACCTGGTGGTGTGAGTCCTGAGGCTCCTGTACCTTCTTGCTGATGGCAGCAGAGAGAAGGGAACATGTCCTGGGTAGTGAGTCTCCCTGATGATGAATGCTGCTGTCCTGCAATACCATTTCATGTCGATAAGCTCAATGGTGGGGTCGGGCTTACCATAATAAACTGGGCTGTATCCACTTCATTTTGTAGGATTTTCCATTCAAGGGCATTGGTGTTTCCATACCATGCTGTGATGCAATCTGCATCATAGCCTGATGTGGAACAAGACATGTTTAAAGATACAGAGTAATTCACCTGGAATAATTCACTCTCCACAGGTGCTGCCTCACCCTCTGAGTATTTCTGGGTTTACTCAAGGATCTCGATAGCAAAAGGAGATAATAATTTGTAAAAGGCAGCTCTGCCCTTTTGTAATATGATTTATGTGGATTGAGGGTTATGAGAGAGGGGAAGATAACTGGGAACCAAAGTTATGAAAAGCATGATAATTTTGTTTTGTGTTGAATTGCTGCATCCATCTTAATATTCTGATTTTATCTTTGTCCCATCTGTTACTCATTCAGGGTCACAGTGCCAATACACTGACAATAGACCATGTTTCTCCACTTCATGATGCATGCCTGGGGAACCATGTAGCATGTGCCAAAGCCTTAATAGAAGCTGGTGCCAATGTAAGTAATCTGACGTGATGCATTTAAATTGTTTCATTGTTGTCAGAATCTCTCCCTCAAATGACTTTAATAAGAAGAAAATTTGGAGCTTCCAACACTCAGAAAGATGTTATTACAAAAAAAAGTACTTATGTAATTGATATATTATTGTCACATGATCCAAGATACAGTGAAAAGCTTTGTGTTGTACGCCATCCAGACAGATAATTCCAGATGTAAGTACTTTGAGGTAGCACAAAAGAAAAAGCAATAAAAGAATCCGTCGAGAATGTCCTGACCAGCTGCATCATGAGAGTTGCAAAGCATCTGACTGCAAGTCCCTACCAAGAATTGCAAGGGCCACTGGGAGGATCATTGGGGTCTCTCTTCCACCCATCGGAGATATTTATCGGGGGAGCTGCATATGCAAGGACCTTAGCATCGTTAATGATCCCACCCAGACGTTTAACCATCTCTTTGACCACCCCCCCCCCACCCCCCACCATCAGGCAGGAGGTACTGTAGCATTAGGAATAGAATTGTTAGGGGTGGGAAACAGCATCTTCCCTCAAGCTACTACTGAACTCCCTGCTATCACCTCGGTCTCATCACATATGAAGTGCCAGGACCATTAAGCTGTCTGCTTTTTAACTCGTGTCGTAAATGCACCTTCTAATTTGTTAATTTATTTTTGGTAATATTACTTCATGTGTTATGTGTGTGAGTTATATGTGCAGTGTTGTACACCTTGGTCCAGAGGAACGTTGTTTAATTTGGCAATATACATGCATACAGTTGAATAAACTGAGCTTGAACTTGACCTTGTGCTATTACAGAGAAAGTGCAGTGCATGTAGGTAATTAAGGTGAAACAGCAAACGGTGAGGAAACAAAATTCAGTTACACAAATCTCGACAAGATTATCAAAAATTTGGCAAGATTATTGAAGGCTATATTAGGGCAGATGACCATTGGTGTGGCTGAGATAGGCTTACAGGAATAACTTACAAAAAATGAGAATAAGTGACAGGGAATCTGAGGGCTGGGACTTCAGTCGCTATCAAAATGTGATGGCTATCAAAGGTAATTCAGTTCAGCCATGAACGCTGGGCCAGAGCAGGAGAGACAAAGAGGTCCAGAGGATGGAGGAGTTCACGGAGGTATTGTAGATCGAGTGAAAGGATCAGAATGTTAAAATTGAAGCAAAGCAAGAAGGCAATGTGTAGTCGGAATGAATTTTGCAAGACTGTGTACTCATATGGAAGGGTTAAGTGCTATGTGATGGAGACATTTTGGCTGCCTCCATTCATGCTGGTGAGATATTACATTTATTAAGCGAGGGTGTCAGAGGCAGGGGTTTTTGCACAGAGTGGTAGGTGCGTGGAACATGCAGCCAGGGCTGGGGGTAGAGGCAGATATATAAGGGATGTTTAAGAGACTCTTCAATAGGTACATGGATGAAAGAAAAATGGAGGGCTATGTGGGAGGGAAGGGTTAGATTGGCCTGCAGTAGATTGGCACAACATCATGGGATGAAGGGTCTGAACTGTGGTGTCTATGTTCTTTGTTCGGCCCTCTGGACTATTTTGCTTCAGCATCAGTTCCAAAGCTGCTTCATTGAATAAAACCTTTCTCGTGCATGTCTTTGTCTCTCTCTTCTTTCCCCCACTTGATGTCCTGCCCTTTGATATTATCACAGTCCAGCATGTTGTACATTGTGTACCCTGGCAGGATTCCCGTCAGTATTATAGGACAAGTTGCATGTGGAATGACATTCCTGCACGTCCTGTGCCGATCCTGTGTAAATGAGCCACCTAATTCATACTTGTTGGCTTGAGGTAGCTGGGAAGTAGATGTTCTGTGAGGAATTCGAACAGTTGCTGCAGGAAGTTGCAATGAGTAAGATCAATTTTCTCTGGTGGCGATTTGGATTGCGTATTTACAATGCCAAATGTTGATATGTTTAGTAGGCAGCTTCTTCTGATACAGTGTACGCAAAGTTTAGGTCGGCGCCAAATTTTGTGTGGTATAACCTCTACACTGGGTCAGAAGAAGCTGCCTACTAAACATAACAACATTTGTACAGTGCTAAAGAATACAAAACCATCAGAGGTATTATCTTTCAGATGTATGACTAAACTGAGACCTGATCTGTTCTCGAGGATGGAAACAAAAGATACCATTTCAAATTGTCGCTGAATTATCCCCGCTATTTATCCTTCACTCAATGTTATTGAAGCAGACAATCTGATGATTGTCACAGCTTGCTTCATGTGAATTGGCTTCCACATTTCCTAAACTGCAGCAGGGACTGTATATTGAAAAATAGTGCCTAATTGGTTGTAAAGTCTTTTGGGGCATCCAGAAAAGAATGTGAAATGTGCACCAGAGGAGGAAGTCTTTCTTTCATTCATGATAACCAATAAGATTGCTATAATTTTGCTATAATCTATGCAAGCAGGCTTTTTCCATTAGGTTGGGTGAGGCTAGAATTAGAGGTCATGGGATAAGGGTGAAAGTTGAAATGTTTAAGGGACACATAATGAGGGACTTCTTCACTCAGAAGGTAGTGAGAGTGCAGGGCGATCTTCAAGTAGAAGTGGCTGATGCAAGTTCGACTTCAATATTTATGAGAAATTTGGATAGGTATATGGATGGGAGGGGTATTTGAGTGCAGGAGCGGGAAGGTTCTGCTGCAGTTGTGCAGGGCCTTGGTGACACCGCACCTAGAATATTATGTGCAGTTTTGGTCCCCTAGTCTGAGGAAAGACATTCTTGCCTAGAGGGAGTACAGAGAGAGTTCACCAGATTGATTCCTGGGATGGCGGGACTTTCATATGGGGAAGGACTGGATCGACTAGGCTTGTACTCGCTGGGGTTTGGAGGATTGAGGGGGGATCTTATTGAAACATATAAAATTCTAGGGGGATTGGACGGGCTGGATGCAGAAGGGTTGTTTCCAATGTTGGGGGGGGGGGGGGTGGTCCGGAGCAGGGTGTCACGGTTTGAGGGTGGGGGGGGGGGAGGCCTTTTGGGACCGAGATGGGGAAAGTCTTCTTCGCACGGGGAGTGGTGAATCTGTGGAATTCTCTGCCACAGGAAATAGTTGAGGTCGGTTCATTGGCTATAGTTAAGAGGAACTTGGATGTGGCCCTTGTGGCTGGGGAGATCGGGGGTTGTGGGGGGTGCAGGGTTTCTGAGTTGGATGATCAGCCATGATCATACTGAATGGTGGTGCAGGCTCGAAGGGCTGAATGGCCTACTCCTGCACCTATTTTCTATGTTTCTATGTATGGAGACCTATGGTCTGGGAGCCAATGAGACTAGGCAGAGTAGTAATTCAGCATGGACTAGATGGGCCATAAGGCCTCTTTCTGTGCTGCAGTGCTCTTTGACTATTTATTCAGACAGAATATTTCCCCAAGGGAATGCATAACTAATATAATTATTGAATTTTAGGTCAATGCCACCACTATCGATGGGGTGACACCACTGTTCAATGCATGTTCCAGTGGAAGTGCAAATTGTGCCGAGCTTGTATTGCAGAATGGTGCTAAGCTACATGGCCAGGACTGTTGTGCTTCAGCCATTCATGAGGCATCAAGTAAAGGTAAGTCATTCCTCAACGGACACCAGCATCTTTCTTTTATAAAGCATACACAGAAGACCACAAGCTACGCAAATAAGAAATAAAAACAGAAATATTTTGGGAAACAGGCAGCCACTCAGGTCACATCTGTGGAGTAGAAAATAGAATTAATATCTCAAGTTGAGGAACTTTCAACCACAATGTGATTTCCATAGGTTGTTCATTCTTAACTGATCAACCATATAAAGACTATTCTTCCCCTTGATCCATTTTCTTGTCGAGTTAGTTCAGGCTTTTCTCTTCACAGTGATAGAGAATGAGTGGTGGCTTGATAGAGGTGCAAATCATAAACACGAGCTGCTGTAAATCTGGAGTAACATACATACAAAATGCTGGAAGAGCTCAGCAGGTCGGGCAACATCTATGGAGAGGAATAAACAGTCGATGTTTTGGGCCGAATCCTGATGAAGGGTTTATTCCTTTCCACGGTTGCTGCCGGGCCTGCTGAGTTTGTTCCGCATTTTGTATGTGTTACTCTGGATAGAGGCGTCCAAGATTATAGGAGGCATAGATTGAGTGGATAGCCAGATACTTTTTTCCACAAGTCTGAAATGGCTAATGCAAGGAGGTATAATTTTAAGGTGACTGGAGGAAAGTATACAGCAGATGTCAGAGGTATGTTTTTACACAGAGCATGATGGGTGCATGAAGCACCCTGCTCAGGGTTGTTGTAGAGGTAGATACATTAGGAACATTTAGTAAATACGTAGATAGGCACATGAATGAAAGGAAAATGGAGGGCTATATAGAAGAGGAGGTTTGGATTGATCTTAGAGTAGGTTATAAGCTTGGCAGAACATCGTAGGTCGAAGGGCCTGTACTATGTGGTGATGTTCTATGTTCCATGTTCTGTGGACGTTCAGCTGAAGTACTTTCAAGGATGGATTATTCAGTGTATCAGAGGGAACTTGGTAACATGCCAGCCATTTCATGAAAGGGTGATTCAAGATGAGAGGCCAGGCCAGTAATCCTGGCAATCTAACCTTTGCTGTGTGCCTGAGAATAATTTAAGTGCACTCACATTATTGTACAGTCACAGATCTGGGGAAGGCCATGAAGTGTTTGCACAGAAAGGTTGTTGAATACTATTACGGCAGCACAGGAGCCAGCCTAATAGAGATGCAGCTTCATAGCTCCAGGAACCCAAGTTCAAGCCTCTTCTCTGGTGCACCATGCACGAACTCTTACACATTTAAGATTCAATATTTATCATGTGTACATTGAAACAGTCAGTGAAATGTATCATTTGCACTAACAACTAACACACCAGAGGGTGTGCTGGGGGCAACCTGCAACTGTCACCACACATTCCGGCGCCAACATAGCATGTCCAAAATATTCGGCAGAACATTTTTCCCCAAGACTGAATTTGAACCTTGAATATGGTGTCCTTGAAATATCTTTCGAAACGAGGAATAATTTTATAAAAATTAACCAATTGTAATTTAATTTTGTTGAATGGCATAACTTTGCTAAATTTTTGATGTTGTAATTAGGCCACAGTGAATGCATACAAGTCTTGATCTCTTGGGGAGTTGACATAGATCTAGACATCTCTCACCAAGGAACGCCTCTGTACGTAGCCTGTGTACATCAGCAGTACTTCTGTATCAAAAAACTGCTCCATGCAGGTGAGAGCTTTCAGTTACATTACGTGTAGAATTTACTGAGCAAATTTGTACAGCAGGTAGCAGTAGTGGTGTGTGGGAGTGGTTGGAAAGTTGTGATTCTTTTATTTACTTACAGATACAGCATGGTAGCAGGTCTTACAGGCCCAATGAGCCCATGCTGGCCAGTTACACCCACATGACCAATTAACCTATTAACCCATGCGTCTTTGGAATGTGGGAGGAAAGTGGAACACCCGGAGAAAAGCTACACAGTCACAGGGAGTCTGTTAGAATGGCGAGTATGGGCACCGACTACAATTTAAGCTTGGGAAGTTTGAAGTATAACATCCTGTAAGATGTGGGATTGCAAGGTACCTAACAGTGTCCATCATGATGACATCTGTGGGAATTGCATCCAACTGGAGCTCCTGACTGACAAGGTCAAGGAACTGGAGCCAGAGCTGGATATAGTTAGGAACGTCAGGGAGGATTAAAAGCCTCATAGATGAAACTTTTACTGAGGTGGTCAGACCCAGAGTGCAGACATCAGACAGTAGATGGGTGAACACCAGGAGAAGTAAGGGGAGTAAGCAGTCAGTGTAGGGTTCTCCTGTAACCAATTCCCTCAGCAACAAGTATGCCACTATAGTGGGAGAGGGAGAGGGGGTGTTGGGGAATTATCTACCCGGGCATAGGAGCAGCAGCTAGGCCCTTGCATGGCCAGCTCCGTCATCACGAGAGAGACTGCCAGGCGCCTTGCAATCCCACGTCTTACAGGAGCAGCATTCTTCTGCCTTAACTACCATCCTACCTACTCTTGTTATACTTCTAACTTCCCATGCTTAAATTTTAGGAAGGGTAAAATCTAGCAGAGCGATAGTGATAGGAGACTTGAGAAAGAGGGGGATGGACTCTATGGCCGTGAAAGAGAGGGCAGGATGTTGTGTTGCCTCCCATGTGCTAGGATCCAGGATATCTACGGAGAATTCTCGAAAGGAGCCAGAGATCACAGAGCACAATGGCACCAATGACATAGGTAAAAAAGGGGGAAGAGATCCTGCGTAGAGAGAATGCATATTTAGGGAAGAGGCCAAGAAGCAGGATCTCCAAGGTCATAATCTCTGAATTATTCCATGCTAGTCAGGGCAGGAGTAGGATGATATTACAGGTGAATGACTGGCTGAAGAAGTGGTTCAGGAGATAGAGTTTCAGACTTCTGGATCATTGGAATCTCTTCTGAGGAAGGTATGACCTGTACAAAAAAGACGGGTTAACACCTGAACCCAAAAGGGACCAATATCCTTGTGGGCAGGTTTATTAGAGCAGTTGGGTAGGGCTTAAACCAAGTTGGCAGGAGGATGGGAACCAGAATGATAGAGCTGAGGAAGGGCCAATTGGTACTCAAGTCACTGCAGTGTCTCGTGGGACTGTAAGGAAGGACAGGCAGATGACAGGGCAAAATTGCGGTCAGTGGCATGAATTAACATGGGGACAAAATCTTCAAAAAGGCTGATGATCTGAAGGTGTTATATTTAAGTGCAAGCTGTATATCGAATAAGGTAGATTATCTTGTAGTACGTTTAGAGATTGGCATGTGAGATATTGTGGGCATCACTGAGTCGTGGAAGAAAGAAGATCATAGCTAGAAGCTCAACATCCATGATACACATGGTATCAAAAGGACAGGCAGGTAGGCATAGGGAGTGGTGTGGCTCAGATGGTAAAAAAATGAAATCAACTCATTAGATAGAGGTGACATGGGATCAGAACATGTCTAATCCTTGAGGGCAGAGTTAAGAAACTGCAAGGGTAAAATGACCCTGATGGGAGTTATATACAGGCCTCTGAACTGTAGTTAGGATGTAGGATATAAGTTACAATGGGAGATGGAAAAAGCATGTAAAAAGGGCAATGTCACATTAGTCATGGGGGATTTCAGCATGCAGGTAGATTGGGAAAAATCAGTTTGCTGCTGGATTCCGAGGGGGAGTTTGCAGAATACCCATGAGATGGCTTTTTAAAAAAGCTTGTCATTGGGCCCACTCCAGGAAAGGAAATTCTGGATTGGGTGTTGTGCAGTGATAAAGATTTGATCAGGGAGCTTAAGGTAAAACAACTCTGAGGAAGCAGTGATCATTATATAATTGATCTTACCTTGTAGTTTGAGAGCGAGAAGCTAAAATCAGATGTTTCAGCACTACATTGGAGTAAAAGGAGCTACAAAGACATAAAAGAGGAGCCGGCCAAAGTTGATTGGAAGGGATCACTGGCAGGAATGACAGTAGAACAGCAATGGCTAGAGTTTCTGGGAGCAATTCAGAAGGTGCGGGATAAATAAGAACATAAGAACATAAAAGATAGGAGCAGGAGTAGGCCAATTGGCCCCTCAAGCCTGCTCTGCCATTCAACAAGATCATGGCTGATCCAATCTTAACTCTAGTTTTCACCGAATCCCACAAGGCAACAGTGCCAACCAACAGGGCACCATGCCGCCCATTTTATTTTATTATTCATCCCGCCCAAACCCATGTGATCACCCGGGGGAAAAAAAACGATTTGCCAATTGAGGAGAAAAAATCTGGAAAATTCCTCTCCGACCCATCCAGGCTATCGAAAACTGGCCCAGGAGATCACATGGCTGATCTAAACATAGCCTCATGTCCACTTACCTGCTCGCTCACCGTATTCCCTAATGCCATTTTTATCCAGGAAAATGTCTATCTCTGTTTTGAATTTATTGAGTGTAGTAGCTTCCACAGCTCTCTGGGGCATTAAATTCCACAGCCCCGCTACCCTCTGAGTGAAGAAATTTCTCCTCATCCCAGTCCTGGAATGGCATCCCCCTATTTTAAGATTATGCCCCCTAGTCCTAGTTTCACCCATCATTGGGAACATTCTCCCCGCATCCACCCGATCAAGCCCCTTCACAATCTTATATGTTTCAATAAGATCGCCTCTCATTCTTCGGAACTCCAATGAGTAGAGTCCCAATCTACTCAACCTCTCATCATACATCCCAAAGATGAAGAAGTATTCTAAAGAGAGGATGAGGCAAGGAAGTCAAAGGTAGCAGAAGAGAAGAGAGTGCATATAATAAAGCAAAATTTAGCAGGATGTTAGAGGATTGAGAAGCTTTCAAGAACAACAGAGGGAAACTAAAAAAGCCATAAGGAGAGAAAAGATGAAATATAAGACCATACGACCATAAAATATAGGAGCAGAATTAGGCCATTTGGCCCATCGGATCTGCTCCACCATTTCATCATGACTGATCAATTTTCCCTCTCAGTCCTAATCTCCTGCCGTCTCCTCATATCCCTTCATGTCCTGACTAATTAAGAATCTATCAATCTCTGACTTAAATATACCCAATGACTTGGCCTCCACAGCCACCTGTGGCAAAAAAATTCCACAGATTCACCACTCTCTGGCTAAAGAGATTCCTCCTCATCTCCATTCCAAAAGGTTGCCCCTCTGTTCTGAGGCTGCGTCCTCTGGTCAGACTCTGCCACCTTACGAAACATCCTCTCCACACCTGTTCTGTCGATGCCTTTTAATGAGGTCACCCCCTCATTCTTCTGACTTCCAATGAGTACAGGCCCAACACCATCAAATGCTCCTCATATGACAAGCCTTTCAATCCCAGAATCATTTCTGGGAACCTTCTTTGAACTCTCTTCAACATTAGCACAAGCTTTCTTAGCTAACGGGCCCAAAACTGCTCTCAGGATTCCATGTGAGGCCTCACCAGTTCTTGATAAAGCCTCAACATTACATCCTTGCTTTTGTATTGTAATACACTTGAAATTAATGCTAACATCGCATTTGTCTTCCTCACCACCAACTCAACCTGCAAGTTAAGCTTTAGGAAATCCTGCATGACTCCCTTTCCACATTGTATTTTTGAATTTTCTCCCTGTTTAGAAAATAATCTAGGCCTTTATTCTTCTATCAAAGTGTATGACCTTACACTTCTTTACACTATATTCCATCTGCCACTTCTTTACCCATTCCCCCAATCTGTCTAAGTCCTTCTGCAGACCCCGTTTCCTCAACACTATCTGCCCCTTTGCATCATCTACAAACTTGGTCACAAAGCCATCAATTCCATCTTACAAATCATTGACATATAATGTGAAAAGAAGTGGTCCCAATACTGTAGAACACCATTAGTCACCAACAGCCTACAAATATAGGCCCCCTTTATTTCCACTCTTTGCCTCCTGCTAGTCACCCAATCTTCTATCCATGCTATTGGCTTTCCTGTAATGCCACGGACTTTATTCTTGTTAAGCAGCCTCATGTGTGGCATCTTGACAAAGGTCTTCTGAAAATCCAAGTAAACAACATCCACTGATTCTCCTTTGTTTACCTTACCTGTTATTTCATATAACCATATAACAATTACAGCATGGAAACAGGCCATCTTGGCCCTTCTAGTCCGTGCCAAATGCTTACTCTCACCTCGTCCCACTTACCTGCACTCAGCCCATAACCCTCCATTCCTTTCCTGTCTACATACCTATCCAATTTTTTTTTAAATGACAAAATCAAACCTACCTCTACCACTTCCACTGGAAGCTCATTCCACACAGCTACCACTCTCTGAGTAAAGAAGTCCCCCCCTAAACTTTTGCCACTTATCTCTCAACTCATGTCCTCTTGTTTGAATCTCCCCTACTCTCAATGGAAAAAGCCTATCCAAGTCAACTCTATCTATCCCCCTCATAATTTTAAATACCTCTATCAAGTTCCCCCTCAACCTTCTATGCTCCAAAGACTAAAGATCTAACTTGTTTAACCTTTCTCAGTAACTTAGGTGCTGAAACCCAGGTAACATTCTAGTAAATCTCCTCTGTACCCTCTCTAATTTGTTGACATCTTTCCTATAATTTGGTGAACAGAACTGTACACAATATTCCAAATTTGGCCTCACCAATGCCTTGTACAATTTTAACATTACATCCCAACTCCTATACTCAACGCTCTGATATATTAAGGCCAGCATACCAAAAGCTTTCTTCACCACCCTATCCACATGAGATTCCACCTTCAGGGAACTATGCACCATTATTCCTAGATCACTTTGTTCTACTGCATTCCTCAATGCCCTAGCATTTACTATGTATGTCCTATTTTGATTATTCCTACCAAAATGTAGAACCTCACACTTATCAGCATTAAACTCCATCTGCCATCTTTCAGCCCACTCTTCTAACTGGCCTAAATCTCTCTGCAAGCTTTGAAAACGTACTTCATTATCCACAATGCCACCTACCTTAGTATCATCTGCATACTTACTAATCCAATTTACCACCCCATTATCCAGATCATTAATCTATATGACAAACAACATTGGACCCAGTACAGATCCCTGAGGCACACCACTAGTCACCGGCCTCCAACCTGACAAACAGTTATCCACCACTACTCTCTGGCATCTCCCATCCAGCCACTGTTGAATCTATTTTACTACTTCAATATTAATACCTAATGATTGAGCCTTCCTAACTAACCTTCTGTGTGGAACCTTGTCAAAGGCCTTACTGAAGTCCATATAGACAACATCCACTGCTTTACCCTCATCAACTTTCCTAGTACTAATGTCCGGTTAAGATTAGTGCAATACAATTTTTACATTAATTATATATTACACCACAAAAAATAAATAAATTAAACCCAAATTTATCTGATCAATGCTTCCAATGTAATCAAGAAATTGGTACTATTTTACATTCTATTTGGTCTTGTTTTAAAATTCAACCTTTTTGGACAAATTTAAGAGGTTAACTGGAACAAATTATTGGAACACAACTTCCACATAACCCAATATTATTTTTACTAGGCGATATTGAAGGGATAAAACTAAAACCCAAATTGAATAAATATCAGAAAGAATTCATAAAAATTGCATTGGCAGTAGCCAAAAAGGCTATTGCAGTTACTTGGAAATTGGATTCATACTTAAGTATAGATCGTTGGAAGAACAAAATCTTCAGCTGTATTCCACTTGAAAAAATTACTTATAATTTGAGAGATAAATATGAAACATTTCTGAAAATTTGGCGCCCTTATTTACAAAAGATAGGATTAAATATATAGGTGCTCCGAAGATAAAATTACTGGTTATTTGGGGAAAGAAATAAATATATATACTAAAGCTATTATGAACTCCATGGAGCATGTGGGGATCTTCTGACATCCAGGCATTCTTTCTTTCTCTTTTTCTTCTCTTTTTTTTCTTTCTTTCTATAGGGATATGTTAGGGGGGGAGGGTTGATAATTTTCTTTCTTTCTTTCTGTAATTATTTGAAAACTCAATAAAAAAAATGTTTAAAAAAGATTCGTCAAACATGACCTTCCACGCACAAATCCATGTTTACTGCTCCTAATCAGACCCTGTCTAACCCAATAATTATATATACCATCTCTAAGAATGCTTTCTATTAGTTTACCCACCACTGACGTCAAACTTACAGGCCGATAATTGCTAGGTTTACTCTTAGAACCCTTTTTAAACAATGGAACCACATGAGCAATATGCCAATCCTCCGGCACCATCCCCGTTTCTAAAGACATTTGAAATATTTCTGTCAAAGCCCCTGCTATTTCTACACTAACTTCCCTCAAGGTCCTAGGGAATATCCTGTCAGGACCCGGAGACTTATCCACTTTTATATTCTTTAAAAGCTCTAGTACTTCCTCTTCTTTAATCATCATAGTTTCCATAACTACCCTACTCGTTTCCCTTACCTTACATAATTCAATATCCTTCTCCTTAGTGAATAATGATGAAAAGAAATTGTTCAGAATCTCCCCCATCTCTCCACACATAGCTGTCCACTCTGATTCTCTAATGGACCAATTTTATCCCTCACTATCCTTTTGCTATTAACTTAACTGTAGAAACCCATTGGATTTATTTTCATCTTACTTGACAAAGCAACCTCATATCTTCTTTTAGCTTTTCTAATTTCTTTCTTAAGATTTTTTTATTTTCTTTATATTCCTTGAGCACCTCATTTACTCAATGCTGCCTATATTTATTATAGATCTCTCTATTTTTCTGAACCAAGTTTCCAATATCCTTTGAAAACCATGGCTCTCTCAAACTTATAACCTTTCCTTTCAACCTAACAGGAACATAAAGATTCTGTACCCTCAAAATTTCACCTTTAAATGACCTCCATTTCTCTTTTACATCCTTCCCATAAAACAAATTGTCCCAATCCACTCCTGCTAAATCCTTTTGCATCTCCTCAAAGTTAGCCTTTCTCCAATCAAAAATCTCAACCCTGGGTCCAGTCCTATCCTTCTCCGTAATTATATTGAAACTAATGGCATTGTTATCACTGGACCTGAAGTGCTCACCAACTCATACCTCGTCACCTGACCTATCTCATTCCCTAACAGGGGATCCAACACTGCCACTTTTCTTTTTTCCTGGAAAAAAAGTCCAACAGATTTGTCAGACAAGATTTCCCCTTAAAGAAACCACGCTGCCTTTAGCCTATTTTATCATGTGCCTCCAAGTAGTGGTAGTCCAAAATCTCAGCTTTAATAATGGACTCCAACATCTTCCCAACCACTAAAGTCAGGCTAACTGGCCTACAATTTCCTTTCTACTGCTTCCATACCATTTTAAAGAGTGGAGTGACACTTGCAATGTCCTTGTCCTCCAAAACCATTCCAGAATCTAGTGATTCTTGGAAGATCATTACTAATGCCTCCACACTTTCCTCAGCCACCTTCTTCAGAACCCTGGGGTTTAGTCCATCTGGTCCAAGTAACCTATCTACCTCAGAACTTATAGCTTCCAAGCACTTTCTGGGGCTTGACATTCTCAAATTTCTGGCATATTGCTAGTGTCTTCCACAGTGAAAAATGATGTAAAATACTTATTAAGTTCATCTGCCATTTCTTCGTCCTTCATTACTGACTCTCCAGTGTAATTTTCTAGCATTCCAATATCCACTCTCACCTCTCTTTTACTCTTTATAAATCTGAAAAAAAAATTTGGTATCCTCTTTTACATTATTGGACATAGTCTAGGAGAGTAGATGAAGAAGGGACAGTTTGAATATAATGTAGGGAAGTGCATTGTCTTGCACTTTGGCAGAGGAAGTAAAAGCATAGACTGTTTTCTTAATGGGGAGAAAATTCAAAAAACAGATTTCCAAAGGGACTTCAGAGTCCTTGTGCAGGATTCCCTAAAGGTTAACTTGGAAGTTGAGTTGTTGGCAAAATAAAGTAAATGCAATGTTAGCATTCATTTCAAGAGGACTAGAGTATAAGAACAAGGATGTTATCCTAAGGCTCTATAAGGCATTGTTCAGACCACACTTGGAGTATTGTGAGCAGTTTTGGACCTTGATCTAAGGAAAGATGTGCTAGCATTGGAGAGGGTCCACAGGATTTCACAAGAATGATCCTGGGAATTAAAGGGTTAATTTATGAGGCGTGTCTGATAGCTCTAGGTCTGTACTCATGGAGTTTAGAAGGATGAGGAAGGATCACTTTGGAACATTGAATATTAAAAGGCCTAGTTAGAGTAGAAAAGGATGTTTGGGTGGGCCTCGGACCAGAATAGAGTGATGTCCATATGCAGCAGAGATGAGGAGGAATTTCTTTAGCCAGAGGGTGGTTTATCTGTGGAATTCATTTTCACAGACAGCTGTGGAAGCCAGGTCAATGTATATATTTAAAGTGGAGTTCGTGATTAGTCGGGGCATCAAAGGTTATGGGGAAAGTGCGGGAGAAGAGGGTTGAGAGTAGTAATAAATCAATAGTAATAAATAGAATGGTGGTGAATACTTGATGGGCTGTCTGGCCTAATTCTGTTCCTTTGTCTCTGGTCTTATGGTCTAAAAACACCTGATAGACAGTGGAGGAATTGAACTATGGTTACTGGTGCTAACTGCTATGCTACCGTGTCACCCCAACCTTGAAGTGTGCGTGTGTGTGTGTGTGTGTGTGTGTGTGTGTGTGTGTGTGTATGTATGTGTGCTATAATTGCTGAAGATGTTTATTTGCTATCTTAACCTGTATTACATTGATATTAGTTTATCACTGCCTCTTGCACCAAAATGAAAAGTTCTCTGCACATTCTCTATTTGAAAATCTTGATTTCTTGAAGACTATGTTTCAGGAATTATTCTGCTCTTTAATATTTGTTACAATTGTCCACAGTTTTATATCAATTTAGTATTAAACATAAAAAAAGTTTCATGTAGGTAACTTCTAATTAATGCTTATTTTTACCCAACCACATCATCAAAGCCTCATGTTCCTTTAAAAGAAACAGAAAACACTGTGTACTCTCAGCAGGTCATGCAGCATCTGTAGAAATAGAAAGCTTTCACAACTATTTCCAGCATTTTCTGATTATTATTTGCACTTCCAGCATCTGCAGAATTTTGCTTCTCCGCAGATTGATCAAAGCACATGGTATATTTGATTGCACCTTCTATCCACTCTCAGGATGGTTATTCCTGAGTTCCTTGTTTGGGACTATTTTGCATTGCTCTGGGCTTTTTATCCCCATAAATCTGGAAAAGAAAGTTTCAGTTTTTAAGCCGATATTCAGTAAAAGATTGATTGGCTACTTAGGCATACCCTATAATGTGGGAAACCAGTGTTGAGAGCAAGGAAGTGTTCAGTGAAAACATGGTGACAGACATCCTTTTATCAACCAAAAGCACTGAACTTGGAGAAATTTTAAGTTTGGTATGGGGAATAAACAAGTAGATTTATTCGGTCATTCTGTCATCTTAATGAATGGTGGAGTAGGATTGAAACAGACTCACAGCTCCAAGGAGAATCTGATCTGACCTCTACTGTTGTCTTTGATGAGTTTGCACGAGTGTGACTGTCTGCAATGCTGTAGTTTCCTCTCACATCCCAGAAATGTGCTGGTAGCTGAGTTGGCGAGTATAAATTACCTTTAGTGTGGCAAGTGGCAGAAGAATCAAAGAGGACATTGAAGAGAGGAGGGTGCATGGCTACGGAGAAACAGAAGGTGGAATAGGATTGATGGCTTTGCTCTACTAGGAGCTGGTACAGTACTGTTGGATCTCTTTCCCTGTCAAGAATAAGAAGTGATCATATTCTTAGCCATCAAAGGAAACACAGTGCAAAATATGGCTTCCCCAAAGTTTGAAAGATACTTTCTGTGGAAGCTCAAAACCCTTGGAGAGTCTGCCTAGTCGTGACGCAAACTTCTGGCTAACACTTCGCAGGAGTCACCTGTCAGCTGAAGTGTTAAATCAAGGCTTCTTCTACCTGCTCAGCTTTCCAGAGACCTTGTTGAAGAGTGGATGTCTGGGGTCCTGGGGAGAGCCTGTACCTCTGTCAGCCAGACTGAGCAACTGGAGCAGCAGAGCTGCTGCCTCACAGAAGCAGCGACTCAGGTTCAATCCTGACCTCTGCTGGTGTCTCCGTGGAGTTTGTACACTCTTGCTGTGATCATGCCGGATTCCTCTGGGTACCGAAGGACGCATGGGTTAGCAGATTAATTGGTCATCGTAAACTGTCTCTGGCTTGTAAGTGATTAGTATTTTAATAGTTTTATTATTGCATGAAAGGAAAAGCTTTGTTTTACATGCCATCTGGACAACGCATCCCAAGCATAAGTACACCGAGTTAAAACAACACAATTACAGAATGTAGTGTTATGGTTACATAGAGACTTGCATGCAGGCAAAAGGACGTTGTTAGTAATTCTTAAAGTCATATATTTTGATTTAAAAATAGAATGATAAAAGAAATTAAAGATTAGCTTTATTCCGAGTGAGGTTGGAGACAACATCGGACAACATACGTCAACTCTGGTATGGTTTGTAGACCATTACTTCCTTCAAAACCCAACGTTACGAATGGCAGTGATGCTTCACTCTCAAATGAGCTCAATGCCTTTTATGCTCACTTTAAAAGGGAGAATAAAACTACAGCTATGAAGAACCCTGCAGCAGTTGGTGACCTTGTGATCTCTGTCTCGGAGGCCAATTTCAGGCTGTCTTTCAAGAGGATGAACTCTGGCAAGGTGACAGATCCTAATGGAGTACCTGGTAAGGCTCTGAAAGCCTGTGCCAAGCAACTGGCGGAGGTGTTCAAAGACATTTTCAGTCTCTCATTGCTACAGTTGGAAGTTCCCACCTGCTTCACAAGGGCAACTATTATACCAGTGCCCAAGACAGGAGGGTGAGCTGCCTTAATGACTATCGTCCTGTTAGCACTCACATCTATGGTGATGAAATGTTTTGAGAGATTGGTCACAGCTGGATTCTACTCCTGCCTCAGAGAAGACCTGTACCCACAAGAATTTCCCTAGCACCACAATAGGTCTACGGTGGATGCAATCTTGCTGGCTTTCCACACAGCTTTGGATCACCTGGACAGTGCAAATACGTTTGTCATGATGGTGCTATTGACTACAGCTCAGTGCTTAACACCACTGTTCCGACAGTCCTGATCAAAAAGTTCCATAACCTGGCCCTCTGTACCTCCCTCTGCAACTGGACCCTCGACTTTCTAATTGGAAGGACACAATTGGTGTGGATTGGAAATAACATCCCACCTTGCTGGCAGTCAACCCTGGCACTCCTCAGGAATGTGTGCTTAGCCAGCTGCTGTACCCTCTCTACACTCGTGACTGTGTGGCAAGGCACAGCTCAAATGGCATCTACTAATTTGCTGATGATACAACCATTGTTGGCAGACTCTCAGATGGTAACAAGGCAGCATACAGGAGCAAGAAACACCAGCTAGTTGAGTGCTGCCACAGCAACAACCGTGCACTCAATGTCAGTAAGACCAAAGAACTGATTGTGAATTTCAGAAAGGGCAAGACGAGGGGATACATACCAGTCCTCATAAAGGGATCAGAAGTGGAGAGAATGAACAACTTCAAGTTCTTGCGTGTCAATATCTCTGAGCCAACATCTCAAGGCAGCTATAAAGGCAAGACCATGGCTATATTTTGTTAGGAGTTTGAGGAGATTTGGTATGTCACCAAAAACACTCGCAAATTTCTACTGAACAAGATCGAAGTAAGTTGCAGTGACTTGTAAAATTAGCCTGTTCCATCATGGGCACTAGTTTTCATAGTATCCAGGACATCTTCAAGAAGCGATGCCTCAAAAAACTGGCATCCAGCATTAAGGACCCCCGTCACCCAGCTTATATCCTGTTCTCGTTGCTACCATCAGGAAGCTTGAAGGCAGACACTCAATGATTCAGAAACAGCTTTTTGCCCTCTGCCATCTGATTCCTGAATGGACATGGAACCCAAGAACGGTACCTTACTTTTTTTTATATTTATTTCTTTTTTTGCGCTACATATTTAATTTAGCTATTTTATATATATATAAAATAGTAAAATTAAATATGTACTGCTGCCACAAAGTTAACAAATTTCTCGACATATGCCAGTGTTATTAATCCTCATTCTGATGTACGTCAGAACATTCAGTGAAATACATCATTTGTCAACGACAAATTCAGTTCAATCATGTTCTGAGGTGCAGTCCACAAGTGTCACCATATTTCCAGCACCATCATAACATGCCCACAACTTACCAACTCTTAATCGTATATCTTTGGAATGTGGAAGCAATCCAGTTCACTCAGAGAAATTCCACGTGGTCACAGGGAGGATGTAAAACCACCTTACAGAATAAATCCTGACTGCTGATAGCTGGCACTGTAATAACTTTATGCTAACTGCTGCTCTCTCATGCCATCACCATTATGATAAATATAAAGAATAGATCTATTAAGTGCAGCTTGCTGAGTTACCATCTCAGAATGGCAAACACAAGGAAATCTGCAGATGCTGGAAATTCAAGCAACACACACAAAATGCTGGTGGAACGCAGCAGGCCAGGCAGCATCTATAGGGAGAAGTGCTGTCGACGTTTCGGGCTGAGACCCTTCGTCAGGACTAAGTCCTGATGAAGGGTATCAGCCCGAAACGTCCACAGTGCTTCTCCCTATAGATGCTGCCTGGCCTGCTGTGTTCCACCAGCATTTTGTGTGTGTTACCATCTCAGAGTGGTTGAATGTGGAGGGACTTGCTGATGTGGAGAGAATAGGATTAGTGCAGAATTAGTGTAAGTAGATGCTTGATGGCTGGCATGCATCAGAGAGCTTGTTCCTGCTATGTGATTTAATATATTAATTATCTATTATTTTATCAAATTGCTTTTGGTGGACATTAGTTATCACACATTACATGTTTGGTTGGTGGGGTGGAGATAAATCTGCACCAAAGGAGGTGCAAGATGCTCTTCCCTCCACTAGCCTGCAGGTCGCCCAGGCGTAGCACTTGCTTAGCCCCCACTCCACCCCCTCCACTGATCACCGGCTATATGACCACTGACAGCAGGCAGTCAACATCTGAAGAGTATTGATAATGGCTGGAGTCACCCATTTGCCAAGAACATTGTCAAGATCATGATCACCAACATCATACGACATGGCACTTAATGACTGAAAGAGCGCATTTTAGAATTATCGAGAAATACCTAAGAGTTTATATAGTGTTTAGTGATGTTCAGGATGTGCATTCTAAATAAATTAAACTACTTGTATTTTTTCAGAAGTTCATCTGTGTAAATTGACAACAAACTTTTCAAAATGAGCGGCAACAATTCAGTGTTGGCTGTACAGAGCTTTAAGCCAGCCTGTAGTTGGGGAAGGTGATTCATATTTTCAGCTTTGTCATAGTCAACTGAAATTTAAATCTGACATTTTGTGTCCCCATGCCAGGAGCCAACGTGCAGAAAGGCAAACACTTGGAGACACCCTTACACGCTGCTGCTCGGCAGTCTAACCCAGATATTGTCATGTTGCTGCTTGACTTTGGAGCGGAGGTCCGTGCCAGGAATGCCGAAGGCGAGCGGCCGATCGACGTTGCAGTCACCAGTAGTTCAGTGGACAGGTTGCTGCTGCACTATGAAGGTAAGGTGCTTGAGATGAGGGGCAATGATTCTCATTCAGCGATGTTTGACACTCCATATGGGAATTTCTTGGAACTAGTTCTCCTTCCATTCATTCACAGGATTGGATGTTACTGATAATTCCAGCACATTTGTATTTCATTCTTAGCGGGTCCTGAACTGAAGGAACAGTTAAGATCCAACCAAATTGGTAGTTACATATAGTCCACATTAAATAAAGATGGAGGATTGATTTCCTTGATGGAAAGATGCCCGTGACAAAACCATGGAATTACTGATAGTCACTAAATTTTGTTTTCCTTCTTTGAAGGAAAGAAATCCGTGGCAATCAGTCAGTTATTTCATGGTTTTGTCACTGAATGTTGGTGACAACGTTCACCAAGACAGTACCTACCAAATATTGAAAGACCTAGAGTGAGCAAACGTGCAGAGGATGTTTTCAGAAGTGGGCTAGACTAGGAACAGAGGGCAGAGCCATATAATAGAAGGACGCCCTCTTTAGAACAGAGATTTGGAGAAATTTCTTTAGCCAGAGGGTACTGAATGTGTGGAATTCATTGCCACAGACTACTATGAAGACCAAGTTATTGGGTATCTTTAAAATGGAGGATGATAGGTATTTAATTAGTAAGGGCTTCAAAGACAGTCTCCTGGAGAAATGAAAACGTGAATAGGCAGTTAGTGCAGTGCACCCTTGCGGCCATTCCCTTCAATAATAAGTATACTGTTTTGGATACTGTTGTGGGGGATGACCTCCCAGGGGAATGCCATAGAGCATTGAGCATAGGTCCATTGTGCAGAAGTAAAAGTGGGAAAAGAGGGGAGTGGTTGTGATCAGAGGGCTTAATCGTTAGGGGAACAGACAGGAAATTCTATGGACGTGAACAGGACACCCAAATGGTTTATGGCTTTCCAGGTGCCAGGGTTGGGGACATCTTGGATTGCGTCCATGACATTTTGGAGAGGGAGGGGGAGCAGCCAGATGTCTTGGTACATATTGGTACCAATGACATAAGAAGGAAAAGCAAAGAGGTCCTGAAAAGAGAATTTAGAGAGCTGAGAAGCAGGACTTCCTGGGAAGTAATTTCTGGAGTGCTGCCTCTGCCACACGCCAGTGAGGGTAGAAACAGGATGATTTGGCAGATTAATGCATGGCTGAGAAGCTGGTGCAGGAGACAGGGCATCAGATTCTTGGATCATTGGGATCCCTTCTGGGGGAGGTATGACCTGTACAAAAGTGACAGCTTGCACCTGAACCCTGTGGAAACCAATATTCTCATGGACGGGTTTGTTAGAGCTGTTGGGGAGGCCTTCAACTAATTTGGCAGGAGGTGGGAACCAGAGTGAAGGGACACAGGATAGGACAGTTGGTAAAAAGCAAAGATAGAGTGTAGTAAGACTGTCAGGAAAGGCAGGCCAATGAAAAGACATAATTGCAGCCAAAAGGGTGAGCTTCAGCACATTAGGGATACAGAATCAAAAAGGGTTGCAAATGCAGCACTCAAAGTGTCATATCTCAATGCACAGAGCATAAGAAATAAGATGGATGGTCTTGTTGCAATATTACAGGTTACTAGGTATGATGTTGTGGCCATCATTGAATCAGGGCTGAAGGATGTGTGTAGTTGGGAGCTGAATGTCTGCACTATTGTCATTCACTTTTCAAGAGGTCTAGAATGCAAGTGCAGGGATGTGATGCTGAGCTTTATAAGGCACTGGTGAGGCCTCACCTTGTGTGTTGTGAATGGTTTTGGCTCCTCATCTAAGAAAAGATGTGTTAGCATTGGACAGGCTTCAGAGGAGGTTCCTAAGGATGATTCCAGGAATGAAAGGGTTTCGTACAAGGAACGTTTGATAGCTCTGGGTCTGTACTGGCTAGAATTTAGAAGGATGGGAGGGAGGAATATCATTGAAACCTTTCAAATGTTGAAAGGCCTTGACAGAGTAGATGTGGAATGGATGTTTCCCATGGTGGGGAATTACCACAGGCAGCAGTGGAGGCCAGGTTGTTGGGTGTATTTAAGGCAGAGCTCGATAGGTTCTTGATTGGACACGGCATCAAAGGTTACAGGGATAATGTTGAGAGAGAAAATAAATCAGCCATAGTTGAATGGTGGAGCAGACTCGATGGGCCAAATGGACTAAGTCTGCTCCTATTTTTTATGGTTTTACAGTCACTGAGATTAGGTTTCTTTTCATTACACTGCCTGGGGGAAGACACTTTTAAGATGCCATGAAGTGTTTGTTTTAATAGCCCAATAGTACTTACCAGAAGAGGGTTTTGGAAGGCGATTTGCAGGATGTTGATCCATATTTGAACCAAGACTATGTTGAGGTCTGGAGGAGATTGATGCAAAACCTGGCAAAATTTAGGAATTTAGTTGCCACTGAGTATGTTATGCTGTTTGATAGATCTGTGAACAAAAAAAATTCTTTGTCACTTTGCTGGTGATTGATATCAGATTGATTGGTTAGTAATTAGCCTGATTGTATTTGTCCCACTCTATGTAAACAGAACCTATAAGGACAACTTCCTGAAGTTTTCCGGTGGATGGAATAGCTTAGCCAAACGTATAGGTGGTTCTTAAAGTGCAGGTCATCACTGCTACAACGAATAAGTTATCCGGTCACATCGCCTTTCCTTTGCCCAGTTCTCTCAGCCACTTCAAGAAAGGCAATGCCAGCAGGTTGGCATCTGTTCTGGTTGGAATCTCAGGAGGAAGTTGATAAAAATTGGTGTCCTGGGGTGAATTCTGAAGTTGAAGATCTTATGCTTGTGAGCCTGAGAATCTGGGGGCAAGTAATGGAGGTACCCTGTCTTAGGGCTGGAGACCTGTCTTGGTGTGTGTGGATTGTCAGGATTTCTCTTCCACCTAACCAAATTATTTATCATGAGCACTGCATATGCATGGTGCTTAACTTTTTCGAGGACCCCTTCCATCCACTGCACAGTCTCCTTGACCACCAACCTTTAGGCAGGACGTACCATAGCATTAGTACAGTATAGTTAGAATGGGAAGTAGCTTCTTCTCCACAAGACTACTGAACTACTGGCCACCACCCAGGTCTCATCACTTATAGAGTCATAGAGAAGTACAGCACAGATACAGGCCCTTTGGCCCATCTAGTACATGCTGAAACCAATTAAACTGCCTACTCCCATCAACCTGTACCGAGACCATTGCCCTCCATGCCCCTACCATCCATGTACCTGTCCAAACTTCTCTTAAACGTTGAAATCGAGCTCGCCTGCACTACTTGTGCTGGCAACACATTTCACACTCTTACGACCCTCTGAGTGAAGAAGTTCCCCTCATATTCCCCTTAAACTTCTCACCTTTCACCATTAACCCTTGACCTCTAGTTGTAGTCCCACCCACCATCAGTGCATATGAAGCACCTGAAGTTATACAGTTTACTTTTTGACTTGTGTCATAAATGCACCTTTTGCTCAATATTGAATTCTAGAATATACTTTATTAATGTAGTTTATTTGTGATAATATTACTTTATGTATTGTGTGTGAGTTTTGTGTACTGTGCTGTGTACTTGGCCCGGAGGAATGTTGTTTCGTTTAGCAGTATACTTGTATATGGTTGAATGACAATAAACTTGAACTTGAGTGGGTGGGTGGGAAGGTGGAAGGGATAGGAAAGGGGGGATGTTTTTGTTTTTGCTGCTTGTGTGGTTGATCAGAACACCGCAGGCCTGCTATTTTGGCGCAGAATGTGTGGCGACACTAGCAGGCTGCCCCCAGTGTATTTAACTGTATGTTTCAAGAACATGTGATAAATAAATCAGAATCTGAAGATGTGACCATAAGCAGTGGAACTTCCTGATAAAAAAAAAGAAGGGAACCAGGATGATTTATAAATGTCCTCCAGAATCCTTTGCAGATGAAGGCATGACCACTAAAGTGCAGTGATTGAAATTGAATACTATCATCCCATGCATTCAGAATCAGAACTGGGTTCATTATCACTGATGTATTTGCCTGCTGCTGTCTGTAAGGAGTTTGTATGCTCTGCTTGTGACCATGTGGGTTTCCTCCGGGTGCTCCGGTTTCCTCCCACACTCCAAAGACCTGCTGGTTGGAAGGTTAATTCTTGTTGTTGTTCTTTCCCATGCCTGTTGGCAGCATTGGGCGGCCACCTTGCCATTTCTTCAGCATTTTGTCTGTTTTTTATGAGGCTGAGTTGCTAGCTTGACGCTCAACCCAGCACGGATGGAAAGCGTGCAAGGAACCAAATGGATTTGAACCACTCGCCTCGAAGTCCGGTACAGATGCCATTACACCACCAGCCAGTTTGGTAGGTTAATTGGTCATCATAAATTGATTAGACTAGGGTTAAATTGGGAGTTGCTGGGCAGTGTGGCTGCAGCTTTGAATCTCAATAAATACTGTAAATGAATCAATATGTCATGAAATTTGTTGTTTTGTAGCTGCAGTACAGTACAAATTACAACAGTATACAAAAATAAATGATTAATGCAAAGGAGGGATAATAAGGTAGTGTTCATGGACTGTTCAGAAATCTGATGGTGGAGGGGGGAAATCTTTTGCTGAGTGGCTCTGGAATTCTTTAAATGATTAGAATGATAAATTTCTGACCATCTCATTCTTTTTGGCTGCTAACTTTATTTCTGCTGGCTTCAATTACAGCAACGCCGAGCTCCCTGTGCCAGCTGTGCCGCCTGTGTGTCAGAAACTGCCTGGGAAGACCACGCCTACAGTACATTCCTCAGCTGCAGCTGCCCAAGCTACTGAAGGACTTTTTACAGCATCAGTAAACTGCTTCCCCTTTGCCACGGCAGTCTGCCTGGGAAGCTGATTTAAGATTTCAGCTCTGCTCCTTTCTGTATATAGACTTGTTTAAAAACTTGTTGAAACGTTGTTAGCAAATCACCGTAACCCCTCCCTCCCACCCTTTTTTGTCTTGTCTTCATAAATTGAATGAAAGAAATGGTGGTAGGAATCCGTCTCAAATGCTTGGAACAGGTGAGGTGGCTTATGCAGATTATATTCCCCTTACATAATGAATTATGTTGATGTCACTACAACTGAAACTTGAAAATGAAGTACGAGGTGTAACGCTTCGTGTATACCACAAGTGATTTAAGGCAAATTTCTCACCTATGTAACACAGTATCTTAAAACAAATACTTGAAAATTAAGTCTATGAGTGGGCTTAATTAATCTGCCAATTAGTGCCCCGATTGCTGTTCCACATGCTGGTGCCTAATTTAGCTAAGTCCGGAGATGCCCTGGCCTTATTTCATTTACTTACTTAGAGATACAGTGTGGAACAGGCCCTTCTGGTCCAATAAGCTGCACTGCCCAGCAACCCACCACCTATTTAATACCAACCTAATCACAGGTCAAATTACAAAGACCAATTAACCCACTAACCAGTATATCTTTGGACTGTGGGAGGAAATTAGAGCACCCGGAGGAAACCCCCATGGGAAGAACATGCAAACTCCTTACAGGACAACGCTGGAATTGAACTCCGAACACTAAAGCACCTCAGGTTGTAACAACAGTGTGCTAACTGTTGTGCTACTGTGGCTTCATGGCTTTAATGCTGACTATTAATGTGGAGGCAATAGGGTCCCTCTAGCTCCACAGCTATACTTTGTGCTGTTTCCTCCCTTTCCTTCATCTTCAACTGGAATCCTCAAGGAAAGGATGGAGAGGAGAGGATCCTCAAGGGATATCCCAGTTGGGAAGGCACATCAAAGAGGAATCTGAGGGAAAATTTCTTCATTTAGAGCATGAGGTGAGTGTGGAACAAGCTGCCAATGGAAGTGATGGAATCAAATTCAATTGAAACATTTATGAGAAGTTTGGATGGGAGATGATCAGAGGGCTATGGCCTGAGTGCAGGTAGATGGGACTAGGTAGAACATCAGGTTGGCATAGACTTGGTGGGGTGAAGGGTCTGATTCTGTGTTATAGTACTCTATGATTGAGATGGAATACCAGATTACCTGCTTTGTGGTGGTTGATGACATGTAGCCATTTTATTGCCCAGTGTAGCTGTAACACTCAATTTCTTTACTCTTCACTTTCCTAACTTCCTTTACAGTCCTGACCTTCTTCATTTCTCCACAAAGTGAGCACACAGAGGCTATATCATTCCCAATGCTCAAATAATAGGCTGAAGAGATGAGTGAACTCAAGTGGTTAGCTTAGAAACTTGAAGTGTTGAAGGACAGTGTTGGTTTAACACAAACCCACTGAAGGTGGTGGAGAGTAAATATGAGTTGATTGTAAAATTGTTGGTCCTGTAGGCAACCTGCCAACAATCTACTTGGTCAACATTATCTTCAACCCATAAACAACTAATTTCTATCACTTCATAGTGTCATAGAGTGTTAGAACACTACAGCACAGAAACAGGCCCTTCGGCCCATCTAGTCCATGCTGAACTATTCTGCATAATTACATCTACCTGCACCTGGACCATAGTCTCTATGCCCCTCCCATCCATGCACAGTACACAATCCAAATTTCTCTTAAATGTTGAAATCAAACCCCCTTCCATCACATCCACTGACAGCTCATTCTACACTCTCACCACCCTCTGATGAAGGAAGTTCTCCCCCATGTTCCCCTTAAGCATTTCACCTTTCACCCTTAACCAATGACCTCCAGATCTAGTCTTACCCAACCTCAGTTGAAAAAGAAAAGCCTGCTGCATTTACCCTGTCTATGCCCCTCAAAATTGTATGTTCCTCTTTCAATCTCCCCTCTTTCTATTATGAACTAGGGAATAAAGTCCGAATCTATTCAACCTTTTCCTACAACCCAGGTTCTGAAGTCCTGACAAAATCCTTGTAAATTTTCTCTTCACTCTTTACTGTAGGTAAGTGACCAGAACTGGATACAGTACTTCAAATTAGGCCTCACCAACATTTTATGCAACTTCAACATAGCATCTCAACCTCTGAACTCAGTACTTTGATTTATGAAGGCCAATGTGCCAAAAGATCTCGTTAACACCCTATCTACCTGCGACACCAATTTCAAGAAATTATGGATCTGAATCTCCAGATCCCCCTGTTCTGCCCCACTCCTCAGTGCCCTACCGCTTGCTGTGTAAGTCCTACCCTGGTTTGTCTTCCCAAAGTGCAACATTTCACACTTCTCTGGATTAAACTCCATCTGCCATTTTTTAGCCCGTTTTCCTAGCTGGTCTATATCCTGCTGCAAGCTTTGATAGCCTTCCTAGCTGACTGCTACGCCTTTCATCTTGGTGTCATCCGCAAATGTGCTGATCCAGTTTACTACATATCATCCAAATCATTGATATACTGTAGATGACAGACAATAACAGACCCAGCACTGATCCCTGCGGCACATCACCAGCCAAAGTCCTCCAGTCAGAGAGGCAAGCATGTACTTTCACTCTCTGACTTCTCCCGCGAAACCAGTGCCTGATCCAATCCTATTTACTACCTTAGTGGTTGGTGATTGGCATCCATCTGTCTTGAAGGACAATGGGTGATGACAATCATCATCACAAGTCTGGGCGGAAGGTTTGGAGATCCTAAGATGCCCAGTCATCAAGATCCCCCTCTCAGTCTTACCAGTGTAGTCCAAAGGAAAGCTTATGTTTGGCACCAGCTTGGCTGCAGGAGCTGCCAGAAGAATGTTCAATGACATCCAGGCACCTTAGGACTACCTCAGTAGCACTTCATAATCATGTTCAAATAATCAACTATCAGGAAACTGGAAAAAGCATAGCATTTTATATATATATATCAAAAATGGCTCCATCTCTCAGTTAATCCCTTTACCTTAACATGGAGATTTGGTTTAATCCCATATATCCACCAGCATTTCTCATTTCTTCATTGGCTATATTTAAGAGGAAGTTAGATATGGCCCTTGTGGCTAAAGGGATCAGGGGGTATGGAGAGAAAGCAGGTACAGGGTTCTGAGTTGGATGATCAGCCATGATCATACTGAATGGCGGTGCAGGCTTGAAGGGCCGAATGGCCTACTCCTGTACCTATTTTCTATGTTTCTATAAGTTCAATGATAAATGGCTTACAAAATTAGCCAGCTGTGCTCCCTCCTTTGTAGTTTTCTTTGCTACTTTCTTCTGATGCGCCATTTATCATTACCTGCATTGTGATGTGGTGCAGCTGCTGCCTTCCATATCCAGTGACACAAGTTCGATCCTGACCTCCAGCGCTGTTTGTGTGGAGTCTGCATGTTCTCCAGGAAGCCACGTGTTTTTGTTTCTCCTGGATGCTCTGGTTTCTGGTCACATCCCAAATGCATGCAACTTGCCAGATTAATTGTGCTCTGAAAATGTAGCTGAGTGCATATGCAAATATACCTGTCAAAAATAGAATAGAAATTGTTGCTGGATTACAGTAGACAATTCCTTTTCCCATCACTATAGCAAAACTAAAGTGACAGGAAACATTGATCTGTTTGTGGGGAAACTTGATGGGAGTCTGAAAAAATAAAGTTACATTTGTGTAAATGAGGAAGGGTCTCGGCTCGAAACGTCGACAGTTTATTTACTTCCCTAGATGCCACCTGACCTGCTGAATTCCTCCAGCATTTTGAGTCTTTCCTTAATGTAGATGGATATATGCTGGTCATAGCAAACTCAATGGGTTGATGGGTGTATCTCCATGCTGTATAACTCCATGAGAAACAGAGTTATGTTAATTTTGTTTCTTCGTCCACAAATGTTGCTTAACCTGCTGAATATTTCCACCTTTTACGAACTTTATGTCAGGTTTCCAGCATCTGCAGTATTTTGACTTTGATTCTAGCATCTTTTAGTAAATTATACTAAACAATGCTTTCAACTAAACTCTTACAAAGAACACAGAACAGTACAGCATAATCCAGGCCCTTTGGCCCATGATGTTGTGTCAGACTAATTAAACCATCACCTCCTTATCAATCAATCCCTCTTTCTCACTCATTGACCATACTCTTCCCCTTTCTGCATTCTTATTTGCCTACCTAGGAGTCTCGCAAACATCCGTGTGCAATCTGCCTTTGCCACCACACCTGGCACTGCTTTACAGCACCCATCATTCACTGTTTAAAAACTTGCCCTGCACATAGGGCAGCATGGTAGCATAGTGGTTAGCACAATGCTTTACAGCACCGGCGACCTGAGTTCAATTCCTGCTGCTGCCTGTATGTTCTCCCTGTGACCGCGTGGGTTTCCTCCCACAATCCGAAGATTTAGGTTTGTAGGTTAATTAGTCATTGTGATTAATCTAGAATTAAATCGAGGGATTGCTGGGTGGCATGGCTCAAAGGGCCAGAAGGGTCTATTCTGTGCTGTGACTTGATAAATTAAAAATTATATCTCTAGTACTCTACCCCCTTGCACCATCATACCCTCTAGTATGATATATTTTAATTCTGGGAAAAAAATCACTGGCTGTCTACATTTCGTATGATTTTATAAAATTCTATCAGATCTCCCCTTGGCCTCTGCCACTCTAGAGAAAACAGCTTGTCCAACGTCTCCTCATAGCACATGTCCTTCAATCCAGGCACAATACTTGTAAACTTCCTTTGCACCCCCTCCAAAGCCTCCACATCCTTCCTATAACGGGAGACCACAACTCATGACAGTACTCCAGATGTGGCCTAACCAGAGCTTTATGAAGCTGTAACTTGGTGGTTCTTGAATTCAGAGCACCAACCAGTGAAGGCAACCATGCTGTATGCCTTCTTTATCATCCTATGTACCTGTGCAACCATTTTTAGGCATCCACGAAGATCCCTCTGTTCATCAATACTGTTAAACTCTTTTTGACTGAAGGTAGCTGATTGATACTGAAAAACCGATAAGAGCCAGACCTCAGGAGAAAAGTTTGATATAGGTTGAAAGAAAAGGCATTAGTTTTAACCAATCCTTCTTCATTAGGAAGCCCTTTGCCAATTATTGCACAGAACGGCCAACATTTTGAGTCTCTTACAACCCAAATACCTTTGTTGAAATTCCTCAGATTGATTGCTGGTATTCATACAACATTCAACTAAGAAGAGAAAAATGTACCTTTTAATTATTTATGTTACATTTATATGGCTTCTTTTGGGAAAGTTGCAAGTGTAGGTCACCTGATTAGCTTCCATTAACTAGAATAGATTTTAATTCCCGGAGATGAACACAACATGCATTAGAATTGGATTGACTTTATTACATGTATCCTTCAAATAGATGAGGAGTAAAAATCTTTACATTACGTCTCCATCTTAATGTGCAATTTATAGTAATTTATAATAAATAGCATGTACAACAGGACAGTCAATATAACATAGAAATACAATTGTATCAGTCTGATGGCCCGATGGAAGAAGCTGTCCTGGAGCTTGTTGGTTCTGGCTTTTATGCTGCAGTACTGTTTCCTGAATAGTAGCAGCTGGAACAGTTTGTGGTTGGGGTGACTCAGGTCCCCAATGATCCTTCGAGCCCTTTTTACACACATGTTATTGTAAACGCCCTGAATAATGGGAAGTTCACATCTACAGGTGGGCTGGGCTGTCCGCACCACTCTCTGCAGAATCCCTGCGATTGAGAGAAGTGCAGTTCCCAGACCAGGCAGTGATGCAGCCAGTCAGGATGCTCTCAATTGTGCCCCTGTAGAAAGGTTTTGGGGGCCCATACCAAACCTCTTCAACTATCTGAGGTGAAAAACAGCTGTTGAGCTTTCTTCACCACACAGCCGGTATGTACAGACCATGTGAGATCCTCGGTGATGTGTATGCTGAAGAACTTAAAGCTGTTCACCCTCTCCACTGATACTTGTGTACTAGTGAACAATGATAAATTTTTCTCCTGTTAATGTCACTTGTATCATTCAACTGACTCCCGTTCTCTTGGTCCATACAGTTTACAGGAGAATTATTTCCCCAGCAGTTCCTTCGCCCTTTCCCTCGCTCATGTTTCAATTTAAACAAAGAAATATTCCTGAAGAAAAATACCAGTAACGCACCAGATTTCTCTTTCTGCAGAAGCTGTCTGACTTGCTAACTATTTAAAGTTAGCTTCTTCAACCACAATCCTGAACCCAAATTTCAAGTCCCAAATGTTGATAATTTTATCATATAATTTGTAATATTACCAATAACCCATTGATGGCGCTCTCGCTTCTGAGGTGAGTCCCACATAAGAGGCATGGTAGGTCAATTAGTCCATTCTGCCTATTGCACAGGAATCTTTTTGGTTCCATTACCTCCGCTCTCACCTGTATAGCCTGAAGATTATTTTCCTCAAGAGCCTATCCAGCTCCCTTTTGGAAATCCATTTTGATTTCTGTACCACTACCTGCACAGGCAGTGAGCTTTAGTCCATCGTCCGACTCTCTTTGCTTAAAAACATGATTTGCTGTTGTTCTAGAACAGTATCAAGGGATCGCTTCACTGCTGAAAATGTTTTTAAGTTGAAACATTAAACTAAGTTCCTGTCTGGTTTTTAAATATCCCATGGCATTGTTAGGAGTAGCAGAAAACGAAAGTTCTCTCCTGGCTCAATCAAGTTAATAAAATAAGAAGTTTTCAAGCTAATTTTATCTCTGGGGTTGTGGGAGCCATAGAGGCATAGAGTATTGAATTGAATTGAACTGAGTTTGTTTCTTACACCCTTTATATACGAGTAAAAATTTTTATGTTACATCCCCATCTAAATGTGCAATTTGCAATTTATAGTAATTTGTAATTGATAGTATGTACAACAGGACAGGCAATACAGCTCAGAAATACAATTGTCTCAGTGTGAATTAATCAGTCTGATGGCCTGTTTGAAGAAGCTGTCCCGGAGACTGTTAGTCCTGGCTTTTATACTGCGGTACCGTTTCCCGAATGGTAGCAGCTGGAACAGTTTATGGTTGGGGTGATTCGGGTCCTCAATGACCCTTCGGGCCCCTTTTCGCACCTGTCTCTGTAAATGTCCTGAATAGTGGGAAGTTCACTCTGCATATGTGCTGGGCTCTTTGCAGAATCCTGCGATTGAGGGAAGTACAGTTCCCATACCAGGCAGTGATGCAGCCAGTCAAGCTGTTCTCAATTGTGCCCCTGTAGAAAGTTCTTAGGGTTTGGGGACTCATGCCAACCTTCTTTGACCATCTGAGGTGAAAGAGGTGCTGTTGTGCTTTTTTTCACTACATAGCCGGTATGTACAGACCACGTGAGATCCTTGGTGATGGTTATGCCGAGGAACTTAAAGCTGTTCACCCTCTCAACCCCAGATCCATTGATGTCAATAGGGGTTATCCTGCCTCCATTCCTCCTGTAGTCCACAACCAGCTCCTTTTGATTTTGCGACATTGAGGGGAGAGGTTGTTTTCTTGACACCATTGTGTCAGGGTGATGACGTCTTCTGTATTATTTGATATTAAGCCAATCAATGTAGCATCAGCAAATTTAATTAGCAGATTGGAGTTGTGGATGGTGACACATAGTCATGGATGTACAGAGAGTAAAGGAGGGGTCTGAGTACACAGCCCTGAGGGGCACCTGTGTTGAGGGTCAGAAGGAAGAGGGAGCTGACCAAACCAAAACAAGCCACTTGGCCCACCTGGTCAATATCGAACTATAACTATGCAAAGTTGTAATTTGAAAATTTGCCAATCTGTTTCCTGCAATATAACAATTACTGCATTTCAAAAACATACTTATTTTGAAATGTTCTGAAGCCACAAAAGGCAATGCAGAGATTTCTTGTTTATTGTCACAGCTGAGTGGAAGGTAACAAACACACACTCCTATTACTCTCTGGTATATAACACTGGAGTTTAAATAACTGACAATCCCTGAGCTCTGTGGAGAAATTATCCAGAGTCTGTAGAAACACATAATGAATCACAAATTCTTGTTAAAAGATACAGCATACTTACAGGCTTTTCTCCCCAATGAGCCCAAGCTACCCAATTAGACACATGCAACCTATTAACCTACTAACCCATATATCTTTGAAATCTTGGAGGAAATCCATGTGGTGACCCAGAGATGTACAAAGTCCTTCAGACAGCAGTGGAATTGAACCTGGGTTCCTGCCACTGTAATGATGTTACGATAACCACGATGCTAACTGAACAAGGGGCAAGCAAAGGCATCGAACACACACCTCGGGTAATAAACTATTAAACATGCATAACTTGAGTATTCGCATACACACACATAAGTGCCTTCACTTCATAATATTAAAGAGACAATCATATACTTCCCTGCACATAACTTGCATATTCTGATGATTCTGTGCTCAGACTAGTTATGTATCTGATCCTGGACTCAGGGAAAACTACCTATCATTATAATGTTAAACTCAGTCAGTCAGTGTTGGTAGACACATTTATTCTAGTTGAACATATAATTATAATAGTATTGACACAAACTACTGTATTTGCAATTAGAAACAACTTACATCTAAACAGGTGTATTCTATGCAGACTGGATTATTTTTTAAGGGAATTGGAAGTTATCGGGCATGTACTGTGAATAGCACATTCTTTGAAAAAGGCAATGTTTGTAAAGGTTATCAATACTGACATTTGTGTAATGGATCCATGTGCATTTTTTGCTTAAAATGTTTGTTATTGTATTAGCATAAAGGCATTTGAATAAAAAAATGAATGTGCAACTGATATGTTTATTTTTTCAACAGACTAAAATCCTGTGGAAAAGTTCAAGTGGAATATTAACTTACTGGCCTGAATGCCTGTAGCTCTGTAATTACTCTTACATAAATTAGTAGTAAAGATGGCAAATGCAATGTAAGCATTCATTTCCAGAATATAAAAGCAAGGATGAAATTGGAAATAATGTCGCTTAAGGAAGCATGGTTTTCTTAAGGGAAAATCTTGCCTGATAACCTGTTGGAATTCTTTGAGGAGATTTCAAGTAGGATAGATAAAGGGGATGCAATGGATGTTCTATATTTGGATTTTCAGAAAGCCTCACCATAAAACTGCTTACCAAGTTAAGAGCCCATAGTATTACAGGAACATTACTGGCATGGTGAGAGCATTGGCTGATCAGTAGGAGGCAGCGAGTGGGAATAAAAGGATCCTTTTCTGGCTGCTGCCAGTGACGAGTAGTGTTCCACAGGGGTCGGTTTTGGGACCACTTCTTCTTATGCGGTCTATAAGTGATTTAGATGATGGAATAGGTAAGACCAGAAGATGGAGGAGCAGAAGTAGGCCAATCAGCCCATCGAGTCTGCTTCGCCATTCTGTCATGGGTTGATCCAATTCTTCCAGACATCCCCAATCCCCTGCCTTCACCCCATAACCTTTGATGCCCTGGCTAATTAAGAACCTATCTATCTCTGCCTTAAATGCAGCCAATGACCTGGCCTCCACAGCTGCTCGTGGCAACAAATTCTACAGATTTACCACCCTCTGACTAAAGTAATTTCTCTGTATCTCCATTCTAAATGGATGTCCTTCAATCCTGAAGTCGTGTCCTCTCGTCCTGGACTCCCCTGCCATGGGGAAATAACTTTGCCATATTTAATCTGTTCAGGCCTTTTAACATTTGGAATGTTTCTATGAGATCCCCCCTATTTCTCCTGAACTCCAAGGAATACAGCCCAAGAGTTCCTCCTATGGTAACCCTTTCTCTCCTGGAATAATTCTCATGAATCTTCTCTGAATCCTCTCCAGTGTTAGTATATCCTTTCTGAAATAAGGAGCCCAAAACTGCACACAATACTCCAAGTGTGGTCTCACGAGTGCCTTATAGAGCCTCAACATCACATCACATTCTATACCCCGAGCACATCATTGGAGCCTCCCTGCCCTCTATTGTGGACCTGTACTCTTCCAGGTTGAAGAAGAGGGCGGGGAACATCATAAAGGACTCCTCCCATCCTGCGCACGGACTGTTTGAACTGCTTCCGTCTGGTAGGCGCTTCAGATCCCTCCAGACTAAGACTAATAGGCACTGGAGAAGTTTTTTCCCTACTGCGGTCACTTTGCTGAACAGTTAACTGCCGGTTAACTGTCGGCTAACTATTACTTGGATTGCACTACTTGTATGTATAATCTATATTTTCATTTATATTTATCATCTGTTATGAGGAGAGAGACAACATCTGCCGGAAGTAAATTCCTTGTATGTGCACAGGTACTTGGCGATTAAAGTCTGATTCTGATTCTGATTCTGATTCACCATTGTCTCAACCTGGAGGTTAACCTTTAGGACATCCTGCATAAGGACTCCCAATTCCCTTTGCATCTCTGCATTTTGAATTCTCTCCCCATCTAAATAATAGTCTGTCCATTTATTTCTTCCACCAAAGTGCATGACCATACACTTTCCAACATTGTATTTCATTTACCACTTCTTTGCCCATTCTCCTAAACTATCTAAATCTCTCTGCAGGCTCTCTGTTCCCTCAACAATACCAGCTCCTCCTCCTATGTTTGTATCATTGGCAAATTTAGCCACAAATCCATTAATCCCATAGTCCAAATCATTGACATACATCGTAAAAGCAGCGGTCCCAACATCAAACCCTGTGGAACTCCACTGGTAACCGGCAGCCAGCCAGAATAGGATCCCTTTCTTCCCACTCTCTGTTTTCTGCCAATTAGCCAATGCTCCACCCATGCTAGTAACTTCCCTGTAATTCCATGGGCTCTTATCTTGCTAAGCAGCCTCATGTGCGGCACCTTGTCAAAGGCCTTCTGAAAATCCAAGTACAACATATCAACTGCATCTCCTTTATCTACCCTGCTTGCAATTTCCTCAAAAAATTGCTGTAGATTAGTCAGGCAGGATTTTCCTTTGGTTTTGTTGTCAAGTTTGCTGATGATACAAAGATTGGTGGAGGGGAAGGTAGTGTTGAGGAAACAGGTAGGCTGCAGAAGGACTTAGATTAGGAGAGTGGGCAAGAAAGTGACAAATGAAATACAATGTTGGAAAATGCATGATCATGTACTTTGGTAGAAGGAATAAGCATGCAGATTATTTTCTAAATAGAGAGAAAATACAAAACTCTGAAATGCAAAGGGACTTGAGAGCCTTATGCAGAACACCCAAAAGGTTAACTTGCAGGTAGAGTTGGTGGTGAGGAAGGCAAATATAATGTTAGCATTCATTTCCAGGGGTCTAGAGTACAAGAGAAGGAAAGTGACGTTGAGGCATGCTGAGGCTGGATAAGGCACTGGCAATGCCTCACCTTGAGTAATGTGAACAGTTTTGGGCTCCTTATCTAAGAAAAGATGTGTTGGCATTGGAGAGGGTTCAGTGGAGGTTCACAAGGATGATTCTGGGAATGAAAGGGTTAATATATGAGGCATTTTATGATAGCTCTAGGTCTGTACTCACTGAAATTTAGAAGGATGTTGGGGGGCGGGCTTCGGTATTTCATTGAAACCTTTTGAATGTTGAAAGGCCTAGACACTGTAGATGTGGAAAGGATGTTTCCCATGGTGGGAGAGCCTCAGACAAGAGAGAACAGGCTCAGGATAGAGGGGCATCCATTTAAAACAGAGATGTGGAGAAATTTCTTTAGCCAAAAGGTGGTTAATTTGTGGAATTTGTTACCATAGGTCATTGGGTGTATTTACGGCAGAATTTGATAAGTTCTTGATTAGACATGGCATCAAAAGTTATGGCGAGAAGGCCGGGGAGTGGGGCTGAGGAGGGGAGAAAAAAAGGATCAGCCATGATTGAATGGCAGAGCAAATATGATGGGCCAAGTTGCCTAATTCTGTTCCTATGTCTCATGGTCTAATTCAGAAAATATGTGGCTTGGATGGTTGATGGTTGGGTTGAGTTGTTCTCCAATCTTGACAATTTAGTTGCAAACATTTCATCATCATGTGAGGAGACATTGTCAGTGCACTGTTGATCAAAAGCACACTAACAATGTCTCCTCGCATGGAGATGAAACACTTGCAAGTAAATTGCCAAGCTCAGAGAATAACTCAACCTAACCAGCAAGGATGTAATGTTGAGGCTTTAAAACACCAGAAGACATAGGAACAGAATTAGGCCATTAGACCCATTGAGTTTGCTCTGCCATTCCATTTTGGCTGATTTATATTCCCTGTCAATCTCATTCTCCTGTCTTCTCCCCATAATCTTTGAAGTTTTTATTCATCAAGAACCTAGCAATCTCTGCTTTAAATTTACCGAATGACTTGTCCTCCACAGGCACATGGTTGGAAGATGAGGAAAAGCAGAACTCTATCCCTGTTAAGGCAACTGGAAGAAGAGGTGAGGGCAGATATTCAGGAAGTGAGGAGATACAGGTGAGGGGGGAAGGGAAACCACATTTATCCCACAGCTGTAACAGGGATTGAGTTCCTCTTGCCCTCACCTACCAACCCATGAGCCTCTGCATCCAATATATCATTCTCCACAATTTCCTCCATCTTCAATGAGATCCCACCAGCAAACACATCTTTACTTCACTACCCCATCCCCCGCCACTCTCTGCTTTCTGCAGGGATCGCTCCATCTGTGATTCTCTTGCCCATTCATCCCTTCCCACTAGTCTCCTTCCTGATACATATCCCTCCAAACAAAAGAAATGCTATACCTGCCTATTCACCTCCTCCCTCACCTCTGGTCAGAGTCCCAAACAATTCTTGCAGGTGAGGCAACACTTCATCTACGAATCTGTTGGGTTGTCAATTGTGTTCCCGATGCATCCTCCTCGACACTGCTGAGACCCAGCGTAAGTTAGGGGACCACTTTGTTGGCCAGATCTGCTCCATTAGCTGAAAATGGAATTTCCTGGTGGCCAATCATTTTAATTCCTATCTCCATTCATTTACGCTAGCTTTGAAAGGGAGAATATAACTACAGATATGAGGCTCCCTGCAGCACATGTTGACCCTGTGATCTCTTCCTAGGAGGCTGATGCTGGGCTGTCTTTCGCGAGGATGAAACCTTGCCAGGCAGCAGGGCTCGATGGAGTACATGGTAAGGCTCTGAAAACCTGTGCCAACCAATTGACAGGGGCATTCAAAGACATTTTCAATCTCTCATTGTTACAATTGAAATTTCTCGCCTGTTTCGCAGCAACAAACTTGTATTCAACGTCGGTAAGACCAAAGAGCTAATTGAGAACTTCAGAAGGGGTAAAACAAAAGAACACAAACCAATCTTCAAAGAGGGGTCAGAAGTGGAGAGCGTCAATACGTCTGAGGACCTAACCCGGATGCAACATACTGCTGCGGTTATAAAGACGGTAAGAGAGCAGCTATATTTCATTAGAAGTTTGAGGAGATTTAGTTTAGAAACATAGAAACATAGAAAACCTGCCACACAATACAGGCCCTTCAGCCCACGATGCTGTGCCTTACATTTACTTATTTTAGAAGTTACCCAGGGTTAGCCATAGCCCTCTATTTTACTAAGCTCCATGGACCTATCCAGGAGTCTCTGAAAAGATCCTGCTGTATCCGCCTCCACCATCGTCACCATTAGCCCATTCCATGCACTCACCACACTCTGCATAAAAAACTTACCCCTGACATCTCCTCTGTACCTACTTCCAAGCACCTTAAAACTGTGCCCTCTCATGTCAGCCATTTCAGCCCTGGGAAAAAGCCTCTGACTATCCACTCTTCCAATGACTCATCTTATACACCTCAGGTCACCTCTCATCCTCTGTTGCTCAAAGTAGAAAAGGCCAAGTTCACTCAACCTATTCTTGTAAGGCATGCTCCCCAATCCAGGCAACATCCTTGTAAATCTCCTCTGCACCCATTCTATGGTTTCCATATCCTTCCTGTAGTGAGGTGACCAGAGCTGAGCACCGTACTCCAAGTAGGGACTGACCAGGGTCCTAGATAGCTACAACATTACCTCTCAGCTCGTAAACTCAATCCCATGATTGGTGAAGGCCAATACACCATATGCCTTCTTAACCACAGAATCAATCTTCATAACAGCTTTGAGCGTCCTATGGACGTGGACCCCAAGATCCCTCTGATCCTACACACTGCCAAGAGTCTTGCTATTAATACTATATTCTGACATCATATTTGACCTACCAAAATTAACCACCTCACACTTGTCCAGGTTGAACACTATCTGCCACTTCTCAGACCAGTTTTGCATCCTATCAATGTCTCGCTGTAACCTCTGACAGCCCTCCACACTATCCACAACACCTCCAACCTTTGTGTCATCAGCAAATTTACTAACCCATCCCTCCACTTCCTCATCCAGGTCATTTATAAAAATCACAAAGAGTAGGGGTCCCAGAACAGATCCCTGAGGCACACCACTGGTCACCGGCCTGCATGCAGAATGTGACCCGTCTACAACCACTCTTTGCCTTCTGTGAGCAAGCCAGTTCTGGATCCACAAAGCAATGCCCCTTAGATCCCATTCCCTCTTACTTTCTCAATAAGCCTTGCATGGGGTACCTTATCAAATACCTTGCTGAAATCCCTATACATTACATCTACTGCTCTACCTTCATCAATGTGTTTAGTCACATCCTCAAAAAATTCAATTAAGCTCGTAAGGCATGACCTGCCTTTGACAAAGCCATGCTGACTATTCCTAATCATATTATGTCTCTCCAAATGTTCATAAATTCCACTTCTCAGAATCTTCTCCATCAACTTACCAACCACTGAAGTAAGACTCACTGGTCTATAATTTCCTGAGCGATCTCTACTCCCTTTCTTGAATAAGGAAACAACATCTACAACCTTCCAATCCTCCGGAACCTCTCCTGTCCCCATTGATTATGCAAAGATCATTGCCAAAGGATCAGCAATCTCCTCCCTCACCTCCCACAACTAAAACACTCAAAAACCTCTACAAATATACTGTGGAGAACATTCTGACTGGCTGTATCACCAGCTAGTATGGCGTGGGGTGAGGGGCTATGGCACAAGATCGAAATAAGTTGCAGAAATGTGTAAAATAAGTCAGCTCTATCATGTATACAAGCTTCTGTTATATGCAAGACATCTTCAGGGAATAGTGCCTTAGGAAAGTGGTATCCATCATTAAGATCCCCACCACCCAGGACATGCCCATCTTCACAACTGTTACCACCGGGAAGGAGATACAGAAGCCTGAAGGCACACGTTCAGTGATTCATGAACAGTTTCTTCCCCCTCTGCCATACAATTCCTAAATGGACATTGAACCCATAAACACTACCTCACCACTTTTTTATTTCTGTTATTTTGAACTACTTACTTTAACTAAACTACTTAATAGAAATAGATATTTACTTAATATAACTCAGTTTTTTTCTGTACATTTATTTATCATGTATTTCATTGTACTGCTGCTTAAAGTTAACACATTCCATGACATATGCAAGTGATATTATACCTGATTCAGAATCTGATTCCTATTCGAATTTGTTGGTCCATGGCCTCAACTTCAGCCAAGATGAGACCATTTTCAGAATGCAGGAGCAACACCTCATATTCTGCTGAGATAGCCTCTAACCTGACGGCAAGAACATCGATTTCTCCTTCTGTTATTTTTTTCCTGTTTCCACTCCCCTTCTATTTTCCACTCAGGTCTCTTTTATCCCCTCTCCTCAGCTGCCTATCACCTCACCCAGTACCCCTTCTTCTTCCCTTTCTCCCATGGTCCACTTTCCTCTCATATCAGATTCCTTCTCCTCCAGCCGTTTACCTTCCCCACCCATCTGCCTTCATCTGTCATCTTCTAGCTTAACTTATTTCCCCTCCTCGTATCTTCTTATTCAGATGTCTTCCCCCTTCCTTTCCAGTTCTGATGAAGGGCTTCGGCCTGAAACATCGACTGTTTATTCATTTTCATTAGACGCCGCCTGACCTGCTGAGTTCCTCCAGTATTTTGTGTGTGTTACCTTGGATTTCCAGCATCTGCAGAATCTCTTGTGTTTATGCTTTTCTGCACCTTCTGCAAAGTCTCCACATTCTTTCAGTAACAAATCAGCGAAAACTGCACATGGTATCTAAAATCAAGAGCTTGATATAGCTGCATCATGTCACTGTTTTTTATTCAGTGCTCCCTGGTGGTGCAGGGAACTCCAGCGAATGGTTGAGGACAATGGCTGTTGGCCACATGTTCTGCATAGGCCGGGTTACCCCAGCACCTTCTCATGGTGAGTTTAAGCCTATCATGAAGATTAGGATGTGAACGTTCGATCCAGGAGCCTTCAAATGTCACTGGGATTCTCCACCTTACCTTCACTGCGAGAATGGACTCCATTCACAAGCCTCACGATCCAGCTTGTTATGACTTCACATCTTATTTTCTACTTGCACTGTACATCTCTGTAGTGGTTACACTTTATTCTGCATTGCTATTGGACTACCTCAATGTACTGTGCAATGAACTGATCTGTGCAAATTGTATATAAGAAAAGCTTTTCAAAATTCTCAGTACATTTGACAATAATAAACCAATTCGAATTATTTCAAGTCCTGGTAGCCTCAGTAGAGTTTATGACTATTTCACACAGAAAGTTTTAAATGAACAATTGACTCAAAGTTTAGCACAGACAAATGGAGCGTTAAGGCCTTGTTAATCCATTACAAACTACTTTTAATGTAATGGGTCATTCCCCAGCACAGAAAAAAAAATTGCTTGTGCAATCTCTTGAAAAGCTTCAATGTATCTCAGTACACGTGGCAGTAATAAGCCAATTCCAGTTCCATAGGAGGGGAGAGGAAGGTGGACCATATGAGAAAGGGAAAGAGGAAACAACCAGGAGGAAGTGATAAGCAAGTGAGAAGAGATAAAATGCCGAGGGGCAAATAGAGGAGGAGAGGGAAGTATTTTTTACCAAAAGGAGAAATCAATTTTCAACAGGTTGGAGGCTATCCAGAAGGAATACAAGGTGTTGCTATTCTACCCTGAGGGTGGCCTAATCATGGCAGAAAGGGAAGCCATGGACTGATATGTTGGAACAAGAATGGAAGTTGGAAAGTTGGGGCACGGGGAAGCACTACTTTAGCGGATGGAGTGGAGGTGCTCGTTGAATCAGTCCCCCAATTTACGACAGGTCTCACCAATGTAGAGGAGGGCACATCGGGCGCATTGGACATGATAGGTAACCCCAGCAGATGCACAGGTAAAGTGCTGCCTCACCTGGAAGGACAGGATGGGGCCCTGACTGGAGATGAATAGGCAGTTGTACAGTAGAGTGGGAGGAGTGTGGATGTTAGGTTAGGGGTAGGGTTGGGAGATGGAAGTGAAGGGCTCCTAGTGGAGAGAGTGAGGGGGACCTGGTGGAGAGAGAGTTCAAGTTTGTGGGGGTGTGGGGGCCAGGGTTTGTGGACAAGTGGACATTGGGGTTAGGGTTCAGGGCCGGGCTAGGGAATGGAGATAAGACGCTGGAGAAAAGAGGATTGTGGAGCTGAGGTTTAGGGGCATGATTGGGATATAGTGATGAGGGTCCAGTGGGAAAAGGGGGAACTGATGGGGAGAGAAAGAGAGAGAGGACATGGTGGGGAAAGAGAGTACCTATGTGGGCCAGGGTTTGTGGGGAATTGGCAGCTAAGGTTAGGGATAAAGGCTGTGTTTGGGGATGGAGGTGAGATGCTGGAGGGAGGTGTGGCGGGAAGTTTTTGCCTGGACTTCTTGGGGAGTAGTTGTTCTGGGGCACCTTACTGTTGTACATCTACCTATGGGTTGGCAACGGGTGCCAGTTGAGTTGGTTGAGTTGGGGAATCTATAGTAGAACACATGTTAGGCTGTGCGTGAGTATAAAGAGGACATTATTCCCCAACATTGTATGGTTTTCACTGATCTGTTTTGTATCTGTGTCTGTGAATGTTAGGGTTGGGTTCAGGGTTGGTGGTTAATGGTTGGAGTTTGGGTTATTGGGTTAGGGGTTAGGGTTTTACACGCTAGCCACAAGCCAAGTTTTCAGCACTTCTCCTGCCACCTTCTGCAGGTGTTAATGTAAAGACTGGGTTGTTCAGTAATGTCACAAGAGGCTGCAGACTCTATAGCAATACACAGAGTGCTGGAGGAATTCAGGAGGTCAAACAGCACCTGGGAAGGGAGATGAACAGAATGTTTAGGATTGAGATCCTTCATCAGAACCCTTGAAGATGGTAATCTGGTATTGAGGAAGGAGTGGAAGCCTGTGAAAGAAATGGGGGAAAGAAATGGGCTCAAAACTGTTACGATTGCCAGCTCGTTAGGGGTTGAGTCAGTGTTGACAAAGCGGCCCTGTGAGTTTTATGGCACTTCAGGTTTTCAGTGTTGTTATGTTTGACGACAGGTGTATAAGGCTGAATTTTCAAGGTAAAGAAAAACAAAATGCTGGAGGAACTCAGAATCCCAATGCAGGGTTTTGAAACAAAACTTCAGCCATCTCTTTGCCTCTATAGGTACTGCCTGAACCTGCTGAAATCCTCCAGCATTTGATAGGCTTCAAATTTCAACCTAGGTTTTCACTTGCTGTCAATCATAATCAAATTCAGCCTGCTTCTTATTAGCTGTCAATCACAGGCCGCATGTCAATGCTGACGAACCACTTCATATCCCAGCTGTCCATCACATCAACTTCGAGCCCGTTCCTTCCCTTAGCTGCCAATCACGGGCGGTCTCAGCAACACGAACCCTGCCTCTTCAGAGTACGCCAATCAGGATCCGCAGCTTCAACGCTGACCCGCCCCTCCAATTCACGCTTGTCAACTGATACTGCACCCGCCTCTTCCTCAAAAATTGTCAACACAGACTCCGCCCCCTTGACTAACTACCAATCATGGCCTTCATCAAATATACTACCGGAACTCCGGGTTGTCAATCACATACACCACCTCAACACCGACTCCGCCCACTTTTGCTTGGCCGCATTGCATTTTGGTCTTGTGCGATGGTGTCGCCATGGAGACAGCAGACGCGCGTTCAGGCTCCCGCATGGATGACCTGTCCTTGCCTACCCCGGGTCCCGAGGTTCCAGCCCATCTGATTCCCAGCTTCGGAGCCGACACAGGCGGATCCTACGAGCCGCTCCCAGCCAAGGCCGGGCTGGCCCGGGAGGTCATCAAGTGGCTGCAGAGCTTGGACCTGAGCTTTTCCTTTAAGCACATCAAGCAGTGAGTAGGGGTCCGGAACTGGGGAGTCGAGTCGGGGAGGATCTGGGAGCGGGACTTGAGGCTAGAACGCAGGAACAAGCTCTTCGGCCCATCGTGCCAGTGCTGATCATGATATATTTTTTTAATTGCTCACACCAGCCTGCACATGGTCCACATCCCTCCATTCCCGACCGATTCTAAATACCTCCTAAATACTATTGTGTAGATTTCTATAATTTCTCCTTGCAATGCGTTCCGACACTTAATTGCCCTCTGCCATCAGATTTCTGAAGGATCTATGAAACCCTGAACACTACCTCGTTATTTTTTTGCACACATCTAACTAAACTATCTATTACAATAAAGTTATAATTATCTATCGATCTATTGTAACTAATAGTAATTTTTATGTAACACACACAAAATGCAGGTGGAACGCTGCAGTCCAGGCAGCATCTATAGAGAGAAGCGCTGTCGACATTTTGGGCCGAGAGCCTTTGTCAGGACTAACAAAAAGGAAAGATAATAAGAGATTTGAAAGTAGGAGGGGGAGGGGGAAATGCAAAATGATTGGAGAAGACCAGCGGGGGTGGGCTAAAGCTGAAAGCTGGAAAGGTGGTTGGCAAAACGGGTACAGAGCTGGAGAAGGGAAAGGATCATGGGACGGGAGGCCTAAGGAGAAAGAAAGGGGGAGAGGAGCTCCAGAGGGAGATGGAGAACAGGCAGAGTGATGGGCAGAGAGAGAGAGAAAAAAGAGGGGGAAAGAAAACTAAATATATCAGGGATGGGGTAAGAAGAGGAGGCGGGGCATTAACGAAAGTTAGAGAAGTCAGTGTTCATCCCATCAGGTTGGATGGTATATAAGGTGTTGTTCCTCCAACCTGAGTGTGGCTTCATCTTGACAGTCGAGGAGGCCATGGATAGACATATCAGAATGGGAATGGGACGTGAAATTAAAATGTGTGGCCACTGGAAGATCCTGCTTTCTCTGGCAGACCGAGCATAGGTTCAGTGAAACGGTCTCCCAGTCTGCGTCAGGTCTCACCAATATATAAAAGGCCACACCGGATGCAGTATACCACACCAGCCGACTCACAGGTGAAGTGTTGCCTCACCTGGAAAGACTGTCTGGGGCCCTGAATGGTGGTGAGGGAGGAAGTGTAAGGGCAGGTGTAGCACTTGTTCCGCTTACAAGGATAAGTGCCAGGAGGGAGATCGGTGGGAAGGGATGGGGGGGGAAGAATGGACAAGGGAGTTGCGTAGGGAGCGATCCCTGCAGAAAGCAGAAGGGGGCGAGGGAAAGATGTGCTGGTAGTGGCATCCCGTTGGAGGTGGCAGAAGTTATGGAGAATTAAACGTTGGACTCGGAGGCAGGTGGGGTGGTAAGTGAGGACAAGAGGAGCCCTATCCCGAGTGGGGTGGTGGGCGGATGGGGTGAGGGCAGATGTGCGGGAAATTGGAGAGATGTGTTTGAGAGCAGAGTTGTTGATGGAAGAAGGGAAGCCCGTTTGTTTAAAAAAGGAAGACATCTCCTTTGTCCTGGAATGAAAAGCCTCATCCTGAGAGCAGATGTGGTGGAGACGGAGGCATTGCGAGAAGGGGATAGCATTTTTGCAAGAGACAGGGTGGGAAGAGGAATAGTCCAGGTAGCTCTGAGAGTCTTTTGGCTCATAGTAGTTATCAGTAGATAAGCCATCTCCAGAGATGGAGACAGAAAAATCAAGAAAGGGGAGGGAGGTGTTGGAAATGGACCAAAAAATTTGAGGGCAGGGTGAAAATTGGAGGCAAAGCATGCGTGCAGGAGGCAGCGCCAATGCAGTCGTCGATGTAGCAAAGGAAAAGAGGGGGACGGATACCCATATATGCTTGGAACATGGACTGTTCCACAAAGCCAACAAAAAGGCAGGCATAACTGGGACCCATGCGGGTGCCCATGGGTACACTTTTGGTTTGGAGGAAGTGGGAGGAACCAAAGGAGAAATTATTGAGAGTAGAACTCATTCCGCTTGATGGAGGAGAGTGGTGGTAGAGGGGTATGAGAGACCATCTCTGAAAGAAAGGACGGCCCAAACCCCTGCCTCTCCTAGGACCCCAGATCCAGTCCCACCTCGACTTTGCTAGTCTGAACTAAAACCACATCTTCTTTGCCTGCCTTTTGGTCAAACTGCCGCTCCATGATTGTAACTTTCCCGAATGCTTTAAAAGCACTTAAAACTCTAACCAACAATTCATCTGGGCTGCCAATATCCGCCCTGCTCAGAACACAAGCATCAGTTACGGGTAAGCTCTTTGAATCGCACCCAATATTTAACCCCTGCAGTGTCCATAACCATGTATCTTAATCACTTTCCTGGACAATAGTTTAACACAGGCTGAAACACAAAACCACCTAATAAATGCTTAGGTTAATCATACAGTGTTCATCAAATTCAGTCCTTGACGATACCCCCACAATGAAACCCCTTTTACTGGGCATCTCTGGAAATGCAGCTCACTGGACTCTGAGGCAAGGAACCCACCTTTCTCAGACTCTGTACATCTAGGGTATGTCCGACTTTGGTCCTACCAAATCTTTGAGTTTGGGATGCCTCACCCACCCAAACCCCTGTTTGTGTGAATGCTGTGTGATTTACTGCCACCTGCAATCGCCTGCTGGCAAGAAATAACAGTTTGCACATTGCATACAATTATAAAGGAAGTATATTTATGAATGTTAACGAAAGACATTAAAGAAATGAAAAAAAAACTTAGAGCTCATTAAAACAGTGAAATGTACACAGGTGGAGCACAAATCTTCCAAAAGACGACGTTTCCAATGTACCCTCTGCACCAACTCCTAGTCACTGCTCCCTGGAAGAAGTTCCCCCTTGGTTCCATCAGATCGCATATTCCTGCTGGATTGAAACCTGTAGCTGATTCTCTTGAGCTCCTTCTCTCTCTATCTCCCGCCAATAAAGGCTTCGACCCACACCAGTGTCTGTCAGAAAAGTTGCTCCCCCTGTGTTCTCTAGAATCTTCTCACGATTCCTGACTGGGAGACACACACGTTTCCAAGCATCCGTTGTCTTTAATGGTAACCCAAACACTGCCAGCAGAACACATTGCTTCTGCAACCATTACATGAAATACACTGCAACATTAGCTGTAAAACCTTTACCAGAGTGTTACACTTGTATTACTCTTTTAAAGTCAGTGTTACCAGAAGCCATCAGAAATTTAATTATGTGCTATATTTTGTTACATAGTTAAGTAACTCTCAGTATTTTAATGTGTATTTGATGTACATAAATTTCTTCTAAATCAGTCTAACACTGAAGATTTTATCTGCATTATCTCTTACAAACTTGACATCCCACAAAGCTAATAGCAGATCTTTTTGGAATTCATTTTGAATTCAAGAAATGAGTGAATGAGAAAATGGGAGAGCCATTAACCTATTATTGAAAGCTGGAGAAAAATCCAAAAATTCATTGCGATGAAAGTGATAGTAGGTACATTTTAAAGTACATAATATGATTATACAAAAAGGGAGGTTGTAAATCTAATAGTTTTCAAAGCTGTTCTTAACAGTCTCAATAAAAGGGAATCAATAGATAGTATATCAACATTTTCAAAAGACTCAATAAGAAATAACACGAATTATTATACCAAAGTTGTGGTGTACACTGGTTATGGATAACTTGAATAGCGGTTTGGTCAAAGAGCAGAAAATAGAGTAGGAATTAATGGGTTTAATTAATTAATGGGCTGACACATAAATCAACTAGAAATCTTAAATATACACAGTCTACAGGACATAACTGACTTGGTTGTGGAAACTAGAGTAAGTATAATGTCATTAAGTTTATTGTTGTTACTAAATTAGGTGGGAAAGTGAACAGTGAAGAGTCCACAGACAAATTAAGTAAACGATTGAGAAAGAAGGTGGCAGAGTATAACACATGTTGTAAAATTATTTATTTTCATGAAAAGAATAGAAAAACTATTTGCTTTTTTCAATAATTACAAAATGTTACTACTAATACATTTTGGGAATTTTGTACACAAGAAATGGTGAACTGCTACAACATAGCAACTCAATAATGGAAATATGGAAATGAAGATCTCTAATTAGAATACAATAAATTCTCGTTTTTCAACTTATGAAACCGCAAAATTAATTTTACTTTGAGAATAAACCAGTTGTCAAAAGGTATTAATAACAAATTTGTTCTGGAATTTTCAGCCTAATAGCAAACCCATTCTGAATGTATTTCTTCATTATATTTCATAGGGACTTCTGTAATGGTTTTCTTGTAGCTGAAATCTTCTCCTGGTACTATCCCCAAGATATTGACATCACTCTCTTTAATAATGGAGTCTCATTTTCTTCCAAGCTGAAGAACTGGTCAAGACTGGAAAATGTGAGTACAGAATCCTGAGAGCTCAGCAAAGAAGTTATTCCACATACCTTTCAATAATGTTGTGGGTCACCATAATTCAGTTCTGCAAGCTTCATATCATTACCTTACAGTGTTACTGGGTTTTACCCTGGTAAGTTATGCTGAGATTGACATTGTCATTGGCCAGTTAACCAATCAACCTGTACATTTTTGGGATGTGGAAGGAGACCAGAGTACTTGGAGGCAACTGATGCAGTCACAGAGAGAACATACAAGCTCCACACAGACAGTCCCTGAGGCCAGATCTGTAGTATTGTGAGACACTAACTATTTATGCCACTGTGCTGTACCTCAACATGATTTTAGTATGAATGTTAATATTCTTTACAGGCACCTCTTAAAGGGGGACACATTCCAAGCCACATTCTTCCAGCAACTGGGGAGTGATGCTACTTAAATGAATGGATGCCACAATGACGTGAAGGGCATAGTAAACCTGGAACAGTTAGCGAAGAGCAGTACCGCAGAGGCAAGCTTGAAGGACTCCTTATGCAAGGCGCTCTAGAGCTATGGGGCTGGTAGGAGGTTCAGAGGAAGGTTTCAAGAGTGCAGGCCTGATGGAAATGGGGTGCAGAGTTAACCATTCCTCCCCCCCTTTGAGAACTATGAATTATTGCTATGCTATGCCATGGCCCAGTATAAGGCAGTGCCTCTCTGTGGATCATCAGTCACACTCTAGAGCGGGGATTCTCAAACCTTTTTTTTAACGCCATAATTCCCGACCATTTACTGAAGGGTTGGTGGGCCCCAGGCTGGGAACCCTTGCTCTAGAATGACCTTAATAATTACAGAGCCCTTTGGCATTCACAAATGTCTAGAAATAATTGCATTTACAATTAATTTAAAATTGAAAAAAAAACATGAAACAGTAAGAAACACACACAATTAAAAATAGTCAAGCACCTTTAAATTAACCAAATAGTGATCTAATTACCATTCTCCAAAAGTTATTCCATCCCAATCATTTCAAACTACAATACTTGCATTAGTTTTATCACAAAGCTAAAAGATCTCAGCATCATCACGTATCTGGAACAGTGGACTACATTTGAGTCCTGAGCTTTTAAGTTATTAAGTGCTTAAAATTTGGCAGATTGAGCAAACCTGCTGTCTTTTGAGTTGAAGATTTTCCACACGACCTTAGAATTTAAACCATTTTAAAAGTAAATCCAGTAAATCCTGGAAAATCTCTCAACATGTAATGCTGTTAGAATATATCATAAGTCAGTTGAAATACTTAATACTAAAACTAATACAGTACATAATGGCTTTCATAGATTTTTGAAGTGAGATTAAAATGCAAATAATGTGAAAAGTGCACACTCTCTCAGAATAGAAAAGCAATTATAGTTAAAATGCAAATTACAGCTTTACATATAATAACAGTGTCAGGTGATTATACTGTATCACTCTGTTTAAAGTCTGTGCTGTTTATGGAAGTCTACAATTTCATTTCAAAATTACTTTCCCTTTTTAGTTTATATTCAGGAAAAGGTTGAATATACCGAAGGAATTCATTCATGCTACAATGCATTCTAAACCGGGGGGAGCAGAATGTCTGATTCAACATATATATACTTTGCTGACAAATAGACAGTGAGTATCTGTATTCCACATTGCATTTTGGTTTATAAAATGTTCACTTTGCAACTGACATCAATATGCATGCAAATGAATATTGCTGAAGGGATTGAGCGTCACATTTCAGTGGTGGAAAAGGTGAGGTTGCTAGTCCTTGCTGTCTAGATGCTGTGCAGAGAATGGACATTTTGACTGGATACCAAATGACTGCCAGAGGGTTCAGAGGAGGTGCACGAGAATGATCCTGGCAATGAAAGGGTTTACCGATGAGGAGCATTTGATGGCTCCGTGCTTGTACTTATTGGAGTTTCGAAGAATGTGGGGATCTCATTGAAACCTATCTAATATCGAAAGGCCTAGATAGAATTCACAAATGTGGTCTGGCAAATGCCTTATAATGGATTGAAAGGGTTCCACAGAGTGAATGTGGAGAGGATGTTTCCTATAATGTGGGAGTCTAGAACAGCCTCAGGACAGAAACATGTGCCTTCAGAACAGAGATGAGGAGGAATTTCATTAGATCAGGGGTTCCCAACCATGGTTGAATCATGTTTCAATATCATTAAGCAAGAAGTGTGTGGATGTCACCTGGCTTAGATATGGCCCAAGTGCGGAGTGAGAGACACTAAAGCAGGTCGATAGTTCACAGACTTTAATGCGGACAGTGTTAAAGGGAAAAGAAAACAATAAACGCTGGGCCAAACAGGGCCTTTGACTAAAACTCTCAAATGGAAAACGTAGCTACAACGCGACTAAAAAGAACAACTAAGAATAAAACAAATACGGCCAGTCTTCAGAGTAAGTTGACTCGACAGTCCAATTTCTCAGGCAAGGCGGAATGCAAGCAGGCAGTGAATTATTACTGTGTCCAAGTCTTGACAAGCACTACGACGCCAAGTATGGAGTTAAATACTAAAACAATGAAATAATAATTAGCTGACATGTGCATATTCACAAGTGCAATTGCCGTATCCAGGGTGACTTGGATAGGTTAGGTGAGTGGGCAAATTCATGGCAGCTGCAATTTAATGTGGATAAACGTGAGGTTATCCACTTTGGTTGCAAGAACAGGAAACAGATTATTATCTGAATGGTGGCCGATTAGGAAAAGGGGAGGTGCAAAGAGACCTGGGTGTCATTGTACACCAGTCATTGAAAGTGGGCACGCAGGTACAGCAGGCGGTAAAAAAGGCAAATGGTATGTTGGCATTCATAGCAAGAGGATTTGAGTACAGGAGCAGGGAGGTTCTACTGCAGTTGTACAAGGCCTTTGTGACACCGCACCTAAAATATTGTGTGCAATTTTAGTCCCCTAATCTGAGGAAAGACATTCTTTCCATAGAGGGAGTTCAAAGAAGTCTCACCAGATTGATTCCTGGGATGGCAGGACTTTCATATGAAGAAAAACTGGATTGACTAGGCTTATACTTGCTGGAATTTAGAAGATTGAGGGGGGACCTTTTTGAAACGTATAAAATTCTAAAGGGATTGGACAGGCTAGATGCAGGAAGATTGTTTCCAATGTTGGGGTAAGTCCAGAACAAGGGGTCACAGTTTAAGGATAAAGGGGAAGCCGTTTAGGACCGAGATGAGGAAAAACTTCTTCACACAGAGAGTGGTGAATCTGTGGAATTCTCTGCCACAGGAAACAGTTGAGGCTGGTTCATTGGCTATATTTAAGAGGAAATTAGATATGGCTCTTGTGGCTAAAGGGATCAGGGGGTATGGAGAGAATGCAGGTACAGGGTTCTGAGTTGGTTGATCAGCCATTATCATACTGGATGGCGGTGCAGGCTAGGAGGGCCGAATAGCCTACTCCTGCACCTATTTTCTATATTTCTATGTTATCTACTGCACTGCTGAATTTGTGGTTGTTACAGGGCCCCCCCCCACCTCTCTAGGTGCAGCCCCTGAGGTGCCACAGACCTGTGTCCGCTGGTCCCGGATGAGGGACTTGTCTAAGATGTGATGGTGGTAGACAAATGCCATGGTGTGCACTGCCAATATCGGAGTCAAAGACTTCCATGTAGAGACAGAAGCAAGAGCTTATACAGAGATAGCTCGACCAAGTGACACCATGGGACAAATCATTCTCAAAATGAGGACCCTCAGATTGGAGCTAATCAGGCATCTGCTTCAACAATTAAGCTAACAGAATCCCTGAGCCTATCAAAATTAAACAGAAAGCACCAGGAAACCGCATTACAAAGAGCAAGTCGCTCGAGAAAAACACAAGGAACTCTTAAACCATAAATAACTGTTGTTAAGCAACAATTAACCAGTTCAGGTGCTCTAAAAACCTCAGAGCCCGATGCTTTCTGATGCCCTGCACAGGCCTGAAATAGTCACTACAGGACTCCCTCCCTACAGCTGGTACCTGATGGCTCTGGAACACCTGAAGACTCGGGGGCCTGGGGAGCTTGAGAGGGAGGGAGACCTGGGGATCCCGAGTGAGATCAAGAAACCTTGGGCGGGGCCGAGAGGGAGGCTTGGGAGTCCAAGAAGGGGAGAACATTAAAAAACCCTAGACACATTGAATAAGCCTTGGAAACAATCGGAAAAATAAAAACCTTGGGAACATAGAGAAAAGACCTTGGTAAACCTTGAAAACGTAAAACTTAAAACCTAGAGAAGGAACCTTTTCAAATCTTGCTCACAGTGTTTTATCTTTCACAATTCTTTCCAGAGGCAATTAGGATGTTCTCTCAATTTTACAGATCAAGACAGCATAGACAGGTTTCTTTCATTGCTAAGCTAGCTGGTTCTCTGTAGATCTGTTTAATGTGCTACAAGAAAGTTCAATTTTCCCACTCTGTATAATAACTTCCATCAAGAAGTTAAAAATACTCTTGATAGGGTTATTTGTGTATTTGGACACTCCAGCAAGGGATCAGCTTTTGGAGTAAGGCTCTTCCAGAATTTGCACTATTGAATTGAATGATAATTTGTTGAATCCATTGATAAGCTTGCTTGAAGCACTCATTTTGTTATGCAGACTTGAGTAACAGGACCACAAAGCTGAGAATTTGAGTACTTGTGACTTGAAATGCTTGGAATGGATACAGGAAAAACTCGTTGTACAAAGTAGATTAGAGAAGCTTAGTATGTAGACTCGGGACTCTCCTCAAGCCACCAGTGTCAAAACGTCCCTGTTCCAACTTTGCTGGGTCCATTACTTGGCAAGATCCTTCTGTCATGATGGAAACAGAAACAAGAGTTTATACATAGGAATTCCAACAAAATGTTGGTGCCTCGATGAGTCACTCTGACCAGTGAATCTCATGGCCAAGGTCAGCTGCTCTCTCTGCTGGGCCCATCTTTGTGTGGTCGAGACTTGCTGTCACCCAGTTTGAATATGGAGTGAGAGACATTGAAGCAGGTCAATAGTTCACAGACATTAATGTGAACAGTGTTAGAGGGAAAAGAAGCCAGTCTTCAGAGTTAGTTGACTCGGCAGTCCAATTTCTCAGGCAAGGCGGAATGCAAGCAGGCAGTGAAGCATTGCTGTGTCCAAGTCTTGACAAGCACTATGAAGACAAGTATGGAGTTAAATACTATCACAATTAAATAATAATTAGCTTATTCATAAAGCACAAGTGCATTTTCACAAGCACAATTGCTGTATCAATTGCGCTACTGAATCTGTGGTTGTGGCAGTGGATCCCAGGTTCGGAACCCCTGTGTTAGTTAGAGGATGATGAACCTGTGGAATTAATTGCCCCGATAGCTCTGGAGGCCAAGTCATTGGGCATATTTAAAGTGGATGTTGATAGGCCTTGATTAGTAAGGGCATCAGCGGTTATGGGGAGAAGGCAGGAGAATGAGATTGAGAGGTATAATAAATCAGCCAAGGTAGAGTGGCAGAGCAGACTCAATGGGTCGAATGGCCTAATTCTGCTTCTTTGGTCTTGTGGCTCAATAACAGCCATAAAACTAAAACTAAATAGAAATCTTCACCTGTCCTTACACTTCCTTCCTCACCACCATTCAGGGCCCCAGACAGTTCTTCCAGGTGAGCTGACACTTCTCCTGTGAGTCGGCTGGTGTGATATACTGCGTTCAGTGCTCCTGGTGCGGTCTTCTATATATTGTTGAGACCCGACGCTGAACACCTATGCTCGGTCCACCAGAGAAAACAGGATCTCCCAGTGGCAACACATTTTAATTCCACGTCCCTCTACTGTCAAGATGAAGCCACACTCAGGCTGGAGGCACAACACCTTATATGGCAAGAACATTGATTTCTCTAACTTCTGTTAATGCCCCTCCTCCCCTTCTTACCCCATCCCTTATCTATCTATCCAATATTTATTTATTTATTCATTCATTCATTCATTCATTCATTCATTCCTCTCCCACCCCCTTTTCCTCTTTTTTTCTCTCTCTGCCCCTCTCACAATCACTCCTGGCCTGTTCTGCATCTCCCTGTGGTGCTTCCCTCCTCTTTTCTTTCTCCCTAGGCTTCCCGTCCCATGATCCTTTCCGTTCTCCAGCTCTGTCACCCTTTTGTCAATCAACTTTCCAGCTCTTAGCTTCAAGCCTCCCCCTCCAATCTTCACCTATCATTTTTTATTTCCCCCTCCCCTTCTCACTTTCAAATGACGAAGATGCAGAGAATCTAGAATGCTGAACGATAAGGTTTTGAAAATTTTCCTTAGCTCAAAAATTGCAGCCTTTAAATCACTGTTTCTTTCATCTGTGTCTTCTATGTACTTCTGGCAGTTGTTAAATTTGTACATTTAATGCCTGCAGCAACTTTGAAGTTGAAGTTTGGTAGCTTCTCTTTAATCATGTTGCCTGACTTGAATGCTGTCTTGGAACTCAACAAAAGGATGCATGCAATTGATCCCACTTGCCCATTAAGTGACTTCTGCCTTCCTATTATTTAAGTAGAGGACATTGATGATTATTCCAAGAATGGAAATGAAAACATTGAGATAGCAAAAGGGCCAGCAACCAGCATCAAGTAACTTAGCTCTATCTGCCGTAACAGCCAGGTACCATATTAATGCCAGGTGTAGATTGAAGGACCAATACATATTCTAATTTAGTATATATCTCTTCCCATGCTGTCTCCCGCAAAAATGTCTTTCTCTTTTCTCAGTTCCTATGTCTCTATGCATTTGTTCCCAGGAATGAGGCTTTCCTTTCCTGGACATCAGACATGTTCTCCTCCTTCAAAGAACAAGATTTTCCTTCCTCCACAATTGATCGTGCCCTCACCCACATCTCATCCATTTTCCAGCCATCCGTGCTCACCCCATCTTCACGCAGCTTTAACAGGGATTGAGTTCCTCTTGTCCTTGTCTACCACCCCATGAGCCTCTGCATCCAACACATCATTCTCTGCAACTTGTGCCATCTTCAATGGGACCCTACAACTAACTGCATCTTTACCTCCCCCACTACTCCCAGCCTTCTGCAGGCATCACACCCTCCGTGATTCCCTTGTCCATTCATCCCTCCTACTAAACTCTCTCCTGGCATTTATTCCTTGCAAGTAGTGTAAAGGCCAAAGGAAGTGCAGCATTGTTTTATATGAATGATTCTATAGCTCATTAATATCACTTTCCCTTGCTCTAGTTTGCAACACTCTGAAATTCAGATGGATTTTTTTTTCCAAGTGTTTGAGTTGAAAATGGAAGTGATTATTTGGGAAACCATTTTAGAAATTCATTGAATGACTAGAAATATTTCTGCCAAGAATAGTTGGGTGTAATGTTATTTTACATTGGGCCTTATTGAAAATAATTGTAGAAATTTTGATATAACCTTGTACCACACACAAAATGCTAGGGGAGCTCGGGAGGTTAGGCAGAATCTACGGAGAGGAATAAACAGTCAATGATTCAAGCCGATTTCATCAGGAGCCCATCCCTAATCCTTTCAAAGGAGTATTGTGGTAAGATTATAAAATATGGAAGGAAAATTTCTTGTTTCCAGTCTGCCACATGAAATTAAAAATCTGTTTGAAAAGAATGCATCTATATCGTTGTTCTTGTTTGTGTCTTATGGCCCATCAGGTGGCAATTTTTCCATTTAAGACCATAAGACCATAGGATATAGGAGCAAAAGTAGGCCATTCAGCTTATCAAGTCTGCTCTGCCATTCAATCATGGGCTGATCCAATTCTTCCAGTCATCCCCACTCCCCTGCTTTCACCCCATATCTGGCTAATCAAGAACCTATCTATCTTCCTTAAATGCACCCAATGACTTGCTCTCCACAGCCACAAACAGCAACAAATTCCACAGATTTACCACCCTCTGACTAAAGTAATCTCTCTGTATCTCTGTTCTAAATGGTCGTCCTTCAATCCCGAGGTCATGCCCTCTTGTCCTAGACTCCTCAACCATGGGAAAGAACTTTGCCATATCTAATCTGTTCAGGCCTTTTAACATTAAGAATGTTTCCATGAGATCCCCCCTCATTCTCCTGAACTCCAGTGACTACAGCCCAAGAGCTGCCAGACGTTCCTCATACAGTAACACTTTCATTCCTGGAATCATTCTTATGAATCTTCTCTGAATCCTCTCCAGTGTAAGTATATCCTTTCTAAAATAAGGAGTCCAAAACTGCACACAATACTCCAAGTGTGGTCTCACGAGTGCCTTATAGAGCCTCAAATTCACATCCATGCTCATATATTCTATACTTCTAGAAATGAAGAAAGCATTTGCCTTCTTCACCACTGACTCGGCCTGGAGGTTAACTTTTTGGGCATCCTGCACAAGGACTCCCAAGTCTCTTTGCATTTCTGCATTTTGAATTCTCTTCCCATCTAAATAATAGCCTGTCCATTTATTTTTTCCATCAAAGTGCATGACCATACACTTCCCAACATTGTATTTCATTTGCCACTTCATTGCTCATTCCCCTAAACTATCTAAGTCTCTCTGCAGGCTCTGTGTTTCCTCAAAACTACCCGTTCCTCCACCTATCTTTGTATCATCGGCAAATTTAGCCACAAATCCATTAATCCCATAGTCCAAATCACTGACATACATCGTAAAAAGCAGTGGTCCCAACACCAAGCCCTGTGGCACCCCACTGGTAACCGGTAGCCAGCCAGAATAGAATCCTTTTATTCCCACTCTCTGTTTTCTGCAATCAACCAATGCTCCACCCATGCTAGTAACTCTCCTGTAATTCCATGGGCTCTTATCTTGCTAAGCAGCCTCTTGTGCGACACCTTGTCAAAGGCCTGAAAATCCAAGTACACCACATCTACCGCACCTCCTTTGTCTACCCTGCTTGTAATTTCCTCAAAAACCTGCAGTAGGTTAGTCAAGCAGGGTTTTCCTTTCAGGGAACCATGCTGGCCTTGGCCCATCTTGTGCCTCCAGAAACTCTGTAATCTCATCCCTATCAATCGATTCTAAAAACTTCCCAATCACTGATGTCAGGCTAATGGGTCCTTTCTGCTGTCTCCCACCCTTCTTAAATAGTGGAGTAACATTTGCAATTTTCCAGTCATCCGGTAAAATGCCAGAATTTATATATTCTTGAAAGATCATTGTTAATGCCTCCGCAATCTCACTAGCTACTTCCTTCAGAACCTAAGGGTGCATTCCATCAGGTCCAGGAGGTTTATCCATCCTCAGACCATTAAGCTTTCTGAGCACCTTCTCAGTTGTAATTTTCACTGCACGAACTTCACTTCCCTGGCACTCTTGAATGTCCATTATATTGCAAATGTCTTCCAGTGGGAAGACTGTAGCAAAACACACATTCTGCCATCTCTGCATCTCTCATTACAATATCTTCAGTGTCACTTCCTATTGGTCCTATATCTATCCTCAACTCTCTTTTACCCTTTATATACTTAAAAAAGCTTTTAGTATCGTCTTTGATATTAGTTGCCAGCTTCCTTTCATAATTCATCTTTTCCTACCTAATGACCTTCTTAGTTTTACTTATGCAAGTTTTTAAAAGCTTCTCAATCCTCTATCTTCCCACTAGCTTTGGCTTCCTTGTATGCCCTCTCTTTTGCTTTTACTTTGGGTCTGACTTCACTTGTCAGCCACTGTAGTGTCCTTTTTCATTCAAAAATTTCTTCTTATTTGGAATATACTTATCTTGCACTTACCTCATTTTCGCAGAATCTCCAGCCATTGCTGCTCTGCTGGTCTTATTCCGCAGCATTTGAATGGTTTTTACGTGCCCAAGTTTTTACAGAAGGAGCCAGATGGATCCAAACTAGGGACCATTTACCTCAAAGTCTGATGCTGATGCCACTACACCATTGGCCAGTACAATGCATTTATGTCTTTAATGGAAATATCATTCAGAAATCTTTCAGTCTACATGATGTTTCCAGAAAACAACCGGAGTAAATCTTCCTCCCTTTGCCCTAATTTGCAAGGAGTGGGTAAAATGGGCTGGAATCAGCTAAAAAAGAGTTTTAGGTGATGAAATTAATTTTCTTAATCCTAATATTGCTTAGGAACTGTACTTGGAAAAGCCTTTACACTTTGCAAATCCCAACTCACCATAATCTTGTCACATCTACTGTATATGCAGTATACTGTATACTGATTAGTTACATCAAGGTCTGGTATGGAAGCACCATTGCCCTTGAGTGGAGAAGCCTACAAAAAGCAGTGGGTACTGCACAATTCATCACTGGTTCAGCACTGCCCATCGTTAAGTACTTCTACAAGGAGCACTGTCACAGGAAAGCAGCATTCATCATTAACGACCTCAGCATCCAGGCCATCTTCTCTTCGCGTTGCTGCCATCAGGAAGGAGGTACAGGAGCTTCAGGACCCACACTACCAGGTTCAGGAACAGTTATTACCCCCCAACCATCAGGCTCGTGAATGAGAGGGGATAACTTTTCCTCAGCTTCAATTGCCCCATCACTGAACCATTCCCACAGCCTATGGACTTACTTTCAAGGACTCCTCATTTCATGTTCTTGATATTTATTGCTCATTTATTTATTATTATTTTAAAATTTTCTTCTTGTATTTGCACAGTCTGTTGTATTTTGCACATTGATTATCCTTGTGTGAGGTTTTTCATTGATTCTATTGTGTTTCTTTGAGCTCACTGTGGATTCCCACAAGAAAATAAAGCTCAGGGGTGTATTTGGTGACATATATGTACTTTGACAATAAATTTACTTTGAACTTTGAATTTCATCTGTTTCTAGAGCAAAGCTCATCCTTGATGATGAAATAAACTTCACTAACTATGCTTACCAGCAAAAATTGCCGATGGTTGCAAGAGCAACTGCTGCCAATGCCATTCAAAGTAACCTGAAGTTGACAGAGGTTTTGGAACAACCTGATGAGTTCACGAATAAACAGAAAGCGCTGGATATTATCGACCTGCATTTGCAACAAAGGCATCTGGCAAGACAGCTATATCCAAGTGAGTAGATAGACATAGCTGTATTTGCAAACTGTTATTAAGCACTTTCCATAAGCAGTTCTCTTCCTGATTTGAGTGAGATAGAATTGAGAGTTAAAATATCAGCAGACTTCACTTCTTGACTTTACATGCATGTCCACGACCCTTGTATGATCTCGTCTTGTTTGCGATAAAACATGGCCCTGTGTTAAATATTAACATAACATCAATTGTTTAAATTCAATAAACCACACTGACCTCCTGGATGAATACAAGAGATTCTGCAGATGTAGGAACTACAGAGTAAAACACACACAAAATGCTGGAGGAACTCACCTAGTTAGGCAACATCTATAGAAAGGAGTAAAGAGTTGACATTTCAGGGCAAGATAGTGTCCACGATTTATTCCTTTGGGTTTGGGTTTGGTTTTTATAACCCTCCACAATATTCCACATGGGAATTTAAACTGGAGGTGGCAGTGTGCTTTTTTTTTTAACGAGGCCGAGTTGCAAGCTTGACAACAACCCGGCAGGGATGGAGAGCGTGCTCGGGGACGGCCCGTCACTGGATCGAACTTGGGAACCTCCGTTCTCGAGCCCAGTGCTGATCTCTCTGCGCCACTAGCCGACCTTTCCATAAATGCTGCCAGACCTGCTGAGTTCCAGCAACATTTTGTGTGTGTTAACTTGGATAAACACAACTGGATATTTTATTGACTGTAAATATTTTGTTGTTTACAGGTATTATTAACTGCATCCTTGAAACATTACAACAGCAAGATTTATTTAAAATTGGTAAAACCAAGTAGATAGGTAACATTCTAAGCTAGTGTATTCATCTTCTTGGATGATAGATTATGAGATACAGAATCTGAGGACGTGTTTAAATATATTCTTTCCAAAAGTTAAAAAAAGCAAAGTATAATTTTGCTCTTACTTGAATATATAGTGTACTTTACTGAAATAACCTATTGAAAAAAAAAGAAATTATTTTCACGCAGTTTCCTTTCACACAATAAAGGCAAAGGTTTTAATGAAAAATAATCTACACTCACAGTACCATACAGAAGTATTAGTATTATGTATAGCTCGCATACCTATGACTTTTGCACAGTACTGTATTTGTCAACGTGGTGTGGAGACCGAGTTTGTCAATCTGGCTGAAGCAAAGGTCTTGGAAATTGTAAAGGATGCAGCATGGGACAAGTGGCAGAGAAGGAGTGTGGAGGTGGGGGTGGCATGGGTGCAGACACCTCCAGGCCTGAGACACCAGGCAAGGTCATTTGATTCCAAACAATTGGTTTTTTGATCAATACAGAATGTCTTTCTGGTGCTTCCCACTCCCTCCTCTCTCCCCTTGATTACCCTCTCCCTGTTCCCATCCCACTCTTATCAGAGTTAGGTTTATCATCACTCAGGTCTGTCATGAAATTTTGTTTTCTTTTCAGCAGCGGTACAGTATATAACATAAAATTTCGGTACTGTGCAAAAGTCTTAGGCACCACAGCTGTATTTACTGTATGTGCCTGTGGCTTTTGCACACTGCTGTAATAGCCAGGTTTACTTTTAATTAGTTTTACCAGACTTTGTATATGTTTAAAAAAAGAGGATCTTTATTTTTTACAGAGCATTTTAATGTCAAACCTACATTGGGGGAGCAAGCAACAAGACTTACACTCCCTCAGCATAAATATGACTGCATAAATGTTGTCAACAAAAGAAATTCAGGAGCTAAATCAGGTAAGATCAAATTCCAGTTGTCTGTTAGGTTTTGAAAAACTTGAACTTCAATACAGATTAAGTGATTTGTTTTCCTTTGATAATATTGTAATAGGGGTGACATTGTAGGGTTTCAAAGACAATCAGAACAGACTCAATGGGCTGAATGGCCTTATTCTGTTACTTTATCTTATGGTAATATTCAACAGATCCACTTTCTCCCCCACCCCCCCACTGTGTTGCAGGTGACATCGTATCTGGTATTATTGTTCATCTTGAATATGTTAAAACAGTTGATTGCTAGTAGACAGCTTGTGACTCTTGTATATTTTCTTTTATAATCTTTCCACAATGGCAGCTATGTCTTTAATTGGAAAGGCTCTAAGCTCTTGAATACCATTCATACCCCCTCCACCTTTAACACAATAATTAAGAAACATATATTTTGAATTCCATCTTGACATCTCCCCATTTCTCTCACTGTGGTTTTGCATTAGAAATACTGCTTTGGCCAGAGTTGTGGTCATTATCCTAATGCTTACTGGGCATTTTATGAAGTACAACAAAAGTAAAGCCATACAGCATTAAAACAGGTCCTTTGGCCCATTTTGTCCATTCCGACCCATGGTCTCATGTGCATACATGTGCTGTCCAAATAACCATTAGATGTTGTGATTATTATATGCCTCTACCACTTCCTCTGATAGCTCAATCTGTATAATTGGTACTATCTTGTGGAGAAACTCGCCCCTCAATTCCCCTTTAAATTTTTCCCATCTCACCTTAAACCTGTGCCATATTGTTTTAGACTCCTCTTCCTTGGTACCTTGGGTGGGGGAGGAGGGGTGTTTGGGGGTGGCAGTGGTGGGAGGAACTTTGCCCATCCACCTTATTTATGCTTCTCGCTATTTTATAAACCTTAGCAAGATCACCCCTTTGACTCCTTTAGTTCCAGGGAAGACAGCTCCAGTTTATCGAGACTCTTCTTATAAATCAAGCACTCCAGTCCCAGCAATATCATTGAGGTCAAACAAAAATTCTGCCAACATCAAATGGGATCAGGAACAGTCTTTGTGACGTCCAGTGAGGTGGGGAGGTTGTATCAATATACATGCAGAAGCTGATGCTATGCTTACGGGTCAAGTTGTATGGTCTGCATGTCAGTGGGAAACAGAAGCAGGAGGTGTTTTGGTGGATGCCAGCGGTAGCAAATCAAAGAGCATGTTGGAGAATGGAACTCAGTAAATGTGATTGAGCTCAGCTGGATGATTGCAGAAAAGCATGGATGAAAGTGATTTGTTCAATTCTGTACCAGGACAGCTGGCTTACTTTTATCACAATCATACTACAAGTGGAGACTATCCAAATAGCTTGTAACTTGTGTTGGATCATTGTCAGTAGGATTGTTAGCAGCAGTAATCTATAAATAGTTTATGCCCTCCAGGCATGATCTTTGAGGAGGTAGTTGACGTATTACCAGCCTCTTGCCCAATTTCATCGTCTGTTTAATGCAATCCTTCGGCTTTCTTGGCTATATTCCAGACTGTGTGAGCAAAGATGTTATTAACGCAAACTAAAATCACTTCAAACAGTTTGATGCTTCACTGCATGTGTGGAAGGTAAATTTGAAAAATCTCAGCTCTGTGGACAGAGCTATTTACTTCAACTTGTACTTCAACTTCACACAGTAATTAATCATGTAATTACTGTGTGCTTTGTAAATGAAGCTTGTCTTGTCTTCTCTCTCTCCTTCACACTCACTCTCACTCTCTCCAGTAGCCATAGTCAAGCAGTTGAAAGATGGTAATTGTTTTGGAAATTGAACTTCAACCCAGTACCCAGATTGAGCGAGAGGGGTTGATTTAGGTTGGAACATGTGTGAAATTTGTCCTCTGTATCAGATACCCTTGTTGGCAACCCAGTTGGATTTCACCTGTTGGATTTTGTTTTATTATGCTTTCCATTGATTATTAATCTCAGATTTATTTGAAGATTTCAAAGGAGCAACATGTGAACTAGATTAAGTGTGTTGGAGGAACATTTCTAACTGCGATTTACAAATTTGCACGTTGTAATGTGTGGTTTCTATTTATAACCACTGCATTTTACCTGGTTCAAACATATTATGCCTTCAGCTTAAAATTTATTTTCTAATTGTGAAATGTTAAATTCCCCTTACAATGGCTGTGTCTAGTTATCTATATTACATTAAAATGGGATGATGGAGCAGGGATAGGCTGGCTATATCCCAACACTTTTAACCCAAAAGGAATGTTGAAAATACCTTTAAAATCTGATGAGCAAACACGAAGAAATCTGCAGATGCTGGAAATTCAAGCAACACACACAAAATGCTAGTGGAACACAGCAGGCCAGGCAGCATCTATAACGAGAAGCACTGTCGACGTTTTGGGCCGAGACCCTTCGTCACTTCACTTGTGAGTCGGCTGGTGTGGTATACTGCGTCCGGTGCTCCCATGGGACGAAATACAGAGGGAGAAATGGGACGAAAGGGGTTAACTCTGCTCTCAAACGCATCTCTCCCATTTCCCGCACATCTGCCCTCACCCCATCCACCCGCCACCCCACTCGGGATAGGGTTCCCTTTGTCCTTACCTACCACCCCACCAGCCTCCAGGTCCAACGTATAATTCTCCGTAACTTCCGCCACCTCCAACGGGATCCCACTACCAAACACATTTTTCCCTCCCCCTCCTTTCTGCTTTTCGCAGGGATCGTTCCCTACGCAACTCCCTTGTCCACACGTCCCCCCCATCCCCTCACACCGATCTCCCTCCTGGCACTTATCCTTGTAAACAGAACAAGTGCTACACCTGCCCTTACACTTCCTCCCTCACCACCATTCAGGGCCCCAGACAATCCTTCCAGGTGAGGCGACACTTCACCTGTGAGTCGGCTAGTGTGGTATACTGCGTCCGGTGCTCCCGGTGTGGCCTTTTATATATTGGTGAGACTGGACGCAGACTGGGAAACCGTTTCGCTGAACACCTATGCTCGGTCTGCCAGAAAAAGCAGGATCTCCCAGTGGCTACACATTTTAATTCCATGTCCCATTCCCATTCCGATATGTCTATCCATAGCCTCCTCTATTGTCAAAATGAATCCAAACTCAGGTTGGAGGAACAACACCTTATATACTGGCTGGGTAGCCTCCAATGGGATGGCATGAACATTGACTTCTCTAACTTCCGTTACTGCCCCTCCTCCCCTTCTTACCCCATTCCTGACATATTTAGTTGTTTGTTTTTTTTCTCTCTCTCTGCCTGTTCTCCATCTCCCTCTGGTGCTCCACCCTCCCCCTTTCTTTCTCCCTAGGCCTCCTGTCCCATGATCCTTTCCCTTCTCCAGCTCTGTATCACTTTAGCCAATCACCTTTCCAGCTCTTAGCTTCATCCCACCCCCTCCGGTCTTCTCCTATCATTTCCCCCTCCCCCCACTACTTTCAAATCTCTTAGTATCTTTCCTTTCAGTTAGTCCTGACGAAGGGTCTCGGCCCGAAACGTCGACAGTGCTTCTCCCTATAGATGCTGCCTGGCCTGCTGTGTTCCACCAGCATTTAGTGTGGGTGATTTAGAGCAAGTTTGCCCCATTCCTTTCAAAATTTATTTTATATTCCATTTGATACTATTCCCATCTATTTTGCACATTCAGCTATTCCTTATCATTCTTATTTGCTCCTTGGCAGATTAACATACTTCTGTGATGATGTCCTTATCCTAATTGTCCAAAATCTTGTCACAGCTGTCACTCATTTCAGGAACATGGGTTTTTGAATGCTTCAAACCTTTCTTTCAGCTCTCTATTTCCTAATTACTATTTCTGTCCTACTTTACCAGTTTCAAGTACCATACTTCATTAGCATGTTCTTAATAAATTTTATATACTTGTATTGTCCAGACTGTCTACTTCAAACAATGCTATCTTCTAAATTTCATGTTTCTCATTATTCTGTTGCAACACATTTCATTAAGTGATCATTATTTTTGACCTAATTGATTATCATACTTTGCTTCTTAACATTGCTTCATAGAACACAGAACAGTAAAGCCCCAGACCAGGCCCTTCAGCCACAATGTTGTGTTGAACCAGCTAAAAAACAAAATTAAAAAACCCAAAAACAAATCCCTCCTATCTACACAATGCCATATCCCTCCATCTTCCTCATATTCATGTGCTTCTCTTAAAAGCCTCTACCAGCATACCCCTCACACCTTCTCCCTCTGACCTTCAATGCATGCTCTCTTGTATTAAGACATTTCTATCCTGGGAAATAGATACTCCCTGTCTACTCTATCTATGCCTTTCATAATCTTATAAACCTCTATCAGATCTCTGCTCAGCCTCCACTGCTACGGAGAAAACAACCCAAATGTGTCCAGCCTCTCATGATGGCACATGCCCTCTAAACCAGGCAGCATTCAGGTAAACCTCTTCTGCTTCAATTTAGTAGTGTTAGTACTGACAGTCCTTTCAACTCATTCCATTACAGCAAAGAGAAATGTCAGAATTTTTTTGTTAAAAGAGGCTTATATTTTTAAAGCGTTTTACTAATTACTTACTGTAGCACTGGCACAATTTTCCTATTTATTTTGTGACCTTCCTCTTTCAGGGTCCACAGCCTCAGAAATCCGAAGTAAAGCCAATGTCCTATTCAAGGAAGTCAATGTGAAACAGGTGGTTAGAAATTCACAGCCACTATCTTCAAGCAATCAAAGTTGTGGCTTGTAAAGGTTATTATACTTCAGATATTACATTATGTGAACAATGTTTTAAAACATATGTACATCCAAATAGACTGATATGATCTTTGGTTAAATCAGGTCATGACTACTTCAGATTAACTCTCTGTACTGTGTGTGATACTTAACAGTCTCACGTAAATAAATTTAAATTCTCTCATTTATTTTCTCTCTGACTCTGAGCAGGCAGTCCTCCATGCACTAGTTACTTCCAGTTCCCAGCCTGAGTAGGCAGCCTTCATATGCTAACCTAGATAATTTTGGTGAGCTGGTTAAGAACTGAAATATAATCCTGTCCTCACTCAACACTTGTCCACAAGATTGTGCAAACACTTCAAAGGCATTTAGTGACATATAGTCTAGGATGGGATTAGGGGAGATAGCCGACCGGTGATGCAGTAGCAACTGCACCAGACTTCAAGGTTATTGGTTTCGGGTTCAGATCCAGACAGCTCCATGCATGCTTTCCGCCTGTGCTGATTTGAGCATCAAGCTAGCATCTCGGCTTCATAAAAAACAGATAAACGCTAAAGAACTGGCGAGGTCACCACGTGATACACCACAAGGTGCAGAAAGGAATAACAACTTTGAGTAGAGATGCTAATAAAATTGCAAAGGTCCTAAGGAAATCTGTACCCTCCTTTGTTGGAACCCCACCCTTTCCCACTCATATGCATTTATCATGTGCTTGTGGCGACCCATTTCCTGGCACATCCGAACCGACTCACAATTAGATAGCCTACGGGGGTTTGCGAGCACAGAGCTTTGGAGCCTCTGCGCCATGGGGGGCAGGTTGAGGGAGGCTTAAAAGTGAGGCTGAAGATTTCGAATAAAGTTTTTTCCTTCGACTGCAGTTACCGACTCCGTGTCGTAATTTTAGCGCTGCGTGTAGCACACCGCTACAATTGGTGACCCCGACGGTCCAAACGATTTTTGGACCAGAAATGACCGACGCCGCCTCTGTTCATGAGGTTTCGTTGAAACTGCCGGGTTTCTGGACACAGCGCCTGAACCTATGGTTCCAGCAAGCCGAAGCCCAATTCCACGTTCGCCAGATCACCTCAGAAGACACCGGCTACTACTACGTGGTGAGCTCCCTCGACCAGGACACAGCGGCCCAGGTCGCGGAGTTCGTACAGTCACCCCCGGCAGACGGCAAGTACACGGAATTCAAAGCCCTGCTCCTCAGGACTTTCGGACTCTCACGGCGCGAGCGGGCTGCCCGTTTACTGCACCTGGATGGCTTGGGCGACAGACCTCCATCGGCTTTAATGAATGAGATGTTGTCTCTCGCCGACGGACACACACCCTGCCTCATGTTTGAGCAGGCATTCCTGGAGCAGCTGCCCGAGGACAAACGCCTGCTGCTGTCCGACGCGGATTTCAGTGACCCCCGGAAGGTGGCAGCCCGGGCGGACTTGCTGTGGAACGCCAAAAAGGTGAGCGGGGCGTCCATCGCACAGATCTCCCAGCCACGCTCCCGGCAGCAAACCAGTCCAGGCCCGGCCGCAGAGCCCGCCAACCCCCGGCCCAATGAACACTGGTGCTTCTACCACCAGCGGTGGGGTGCAGAAGCCCGCCGTTGTCGCCCGCCCTGCAAGTTCCCGGGAAACGCCAGGGCCAGCCGCCGCTGATGGCTACGGCGGCTGGCCATCGGGATAGCCTCCTGTATGTGTGGGATAGAAGGTCGGGACGCCGGTTTTTGGTCGATACTGGGGCTGAGATCAGCGTTTTACCCCCGACGAGTTACGACACCCGCAGCAGGGCACCGGGTCCCCCCCTAAGGGCCGTGAATGGCAGCACAGTAAGGACCTATGGCACCCGTCAGGTGCAGCTACAGTTCGGCTCCAGCCAGTTCACGTGGGACTTCACACTGGCCGCCGTAGCCCAACCGCTTCTGGGTGCGGATTTTTTGCGGGCTCACAGCCTACTGGTCGACCTACCCAGGAAGAGACTGGTACACGCCGAGACCTTTCAGACGTTCTCCCTGGGTGCAGCCCAGTTGCCAGCCCCTCACCTCGGCTCCATCACGCTGTCCGACAACGACTTCACCAGGGTCCTGGCGGATTTCCCATTGGTTCTGGCACCGCAGTTCACAGCGGCCATGCCCAGGCACGGCGTACAGCACCACATCCTGACCCAGGGACCACCCCTCCAAGCCCGCGCTCGGCGGCTTCCCCCAGACAAGCTCCGACTGGCGAAGGAGGAGTTCCAGAGGATGGAGGAATTGGGGATCATCCGGCGGTCTGACAGCCCATGGGCCTCCCCCCTGCACATGGTGCCCAAAGCGACGGGGGGCTGGAGACCGTGCGGCGACTACCGCAGGCTGAATGAGGCTACCACACCGGACCGCTACCCTGTGCCGCACATTCAGGACTTTGCAGCAAACCTGCACGGCGCACGGATCTTCTCCAAGGTAGACCTCGTCCGAGGGTACCATCAAATCCCGATGCATCCTGACGACGTCCCCAAAACGGCTCTCATCACCCCGTTTGGCCTTTTCGAGTTCCTCCGCATGCCGTTCGGCCTGAAGAATGCCGCACAGACGTTCCAGCGGTTAATGGACGCGGTGGGACGGGACCTGGACTTCGCGTTCATCTATTTGGATGACATCCTCATAGCCAGCAGCAGTCGTCAGGAGCATCTGTCCCACCTCCGTCAACTCTGTGCCCGACTGAGTGAGTACGGTCTTACAATCAACCCCGCCAAATGCCAGTTCGGACTCGATACCATTGACTTCCTGGGCCACAGGATTACTAAAGACGGGGCAACCCCTCTGCCCGCTAAGGTAGATGCGGTCCGCCACTTCCCCTGACCCACCACGATCAAAGGCCTTCAGGAATTCGTAGGTATGGTCAATTTCTACCGCCGCTTCCTCCCTTCAGCTGCCCGGATCATGCGCCCCCTGTTCGCCCTGATGTCGGATCCGAGCAAGGACATTACCTGGGACGAGGAGTCCGCCGCCGCTTTCGTTCAAACGAAGGAAGCTTTGGCGGACGCCGCAATGCTAGTACATCCCAGAATGGACGCCCCTACCGCCCTCACAGTGGACGCATCAAACACGGCAGTCGGTAGGGTGCTGGAGCAACTCATCGCAGGTCGCTGGCAACCCCTGGCGTTTTTCAGCAAACACCTGCGACCACCCGAGCTCAAATACAGTGCTTTCGACCGGGAACTGTTGGCGCTCTACCTGGCAATCCGGCATTTCAGGTACTTCCTAGAAGGTCGGCCCTTCAGCACGTTCACGGACCACAAACCGCTTACCTTTGCGTTTACGAAAGCGTCCGACCCCTGGTCGTCCCGCCAGCAACGCCACCTGTCCTACATCTCTGAATACACGACGAATGTCCGGCACGTCTCAGGTAAGGACAATGTCGTGGCGGATACGCTCTCTCGCCCTACCGTTCATGCCCTTTCCCAAGGGGTAGACTTCGAGGCACTGGCAGAGGCGCATCAGGCGGATGAGGAGATTCCAAGTTACAGAACCGCAGTCTCCGGTTTGCAGCTCCAGGACCTCCCCGTGGGCCCGGGTGAGAGGACCCTACTCTGTGACGTTGTCATCCCGACAGCCTGGCGGCGCCGCGTTTTCAACTCCATTCATAACTTGGCGCATCCCTCCATCCGGACAACTGTCCGGATGGTTTCCAGCAGGTTTGTTTGGCATGGACTCCGCAAACAGGTCAGTGAATGGGCCAAAACGTGCATGCACTGCCAGACGGCCAAGGTGCAGCGGCACACCAAAGCCCCACCGCAGCAGTTCCATCCCGCCCACTGGCGTTTCGACCACATTCATGTGGATATTGTGGGCCCCCTGCCAGTGTCGCGCGGAGCACGGCACCTCCTGACTATTGTGGACCGGTTCACAAGATGGCCGGAGGCGGTCCCGCTCACCGACACCACCTCCGAATCTTGCGCCCGAGCCCTGATCGCCATCTGGATATCTCGCTTTGGTGTACCAGCCCACATTACCTCCGACAGAGGCGCCCAGTTCACCTCCAGCCTGTGGTCAGCTATGGCCAGCCTTTTGGGGACTCAGCTGCACCACACAACTGCCTACCACCCACAGTCGAACGGGCTAGTGGAGCGTTTCCACCGTCACCTGAAGTCGGCCCTCATGGCCCGCCTGCGAGGAGCCAACTGGGCGGATGAGCTTCCCTGGGTCCTACCCGGCATCCTGGCTCGGTAACCTGGCCCCCATACCCACTTCACAGCACGGGCGGCACCCGACCTGCGTACCCAAAGACCTACAGAACTGTAAGTTTGTGTTTGTACGAAGGGGCGGGCATTGGCCACCGCTGCAGCGGCCATACGAGGGGCCATTTATGGTGCTCCGGAACAACGGGTCCACGTTCGTGCTGGACGTTGGGGGGAAAGAGGAGGTTTTCACGGTGGACCGCCTCAAACCGGCCCATGTGGACCTGGCGCAACCGGCCGAGTTTCCGGCACCTTGGCGCAGAGGCCGACCTCCCAAGCAGGTTCTGGCCCAGACTGTGGACATTGGGGGGTGTATCGCCGGTTCTGGGGGGGGGGTTATGTGGCGACCCATTTCCTGGCACATCCGAACCGACTCACAATTAGATAGCCTACGGGGGTTTGCGAGCACAGAGCTTTGGAGCCTCTGCGCCATGGGGGGCAGGTTGAGGGAGGCTTAAAAGTGAGGCTGAAGATTTCGAATAAAGTTTTTTCCTTCGACTGCAGTTACCGACTCCGTGTCGTAATTTTAGCGCTGCGTGTAGCACACCGCTACATGCTTATAATAATCCAATGAGCTATTTTACATAAGATGTTTTCTGCATTACAGTTTGCAAATGATATAACAGTACCTGATGGTTGCAGCAAATTATGCACAATCCTTTTTGCAACTCACATGCACCTTTTAACCTTTTTATGTTGTCAACCTGAACCTGAGCTCAGTGGTTCACAATCTTGACCCAAAGTTCTACTTTCCCATAGTTCATTGTTCTTGGTGATTAACACTGGCTTCCTGTACCACCATGTAATAAATTTTGAAAAATTTGTGGAGCATGATAATTGAATGAGTTTGCCCTACCCTCTAGATGCCATGTATAAATTACATGCTGCAAATCCATAAGAAATCTTTGTCCTCTTAAATTCCCTTCAAGCAAACCTTTATTTCTCTTTGCTTCTGAATGCATCATCAAAATCCATTCCTTTAAGCAAGCCTTCCCTCCCCCTCCCAGTTTTACCTATCACATATCACCTTGTATTTCTTCCTCCCCTCCCCCCACCTTCTTTCTCTAACTTCTCATCTTTTTTTTCCCAGTCCTGATGAACGGTCTTGGTCCAAAACAAGGACTGTTTACTCTTTTCCATAGATGCTACCTGACCTGCTGAATTCTTCCAGCATTCTGCGTGTGTTGCTTCAATTTCCAGCATCTGTGAGCTTTTTTTGTCAAAATGCACTGTATCATCTTTTTTTCCCTCTGGATAACTTGGGAGATATTTTTATGCTCCAAATTATCTACTTGTATCATCTTGCTCTGGACAAATCGATTTGCTCATTTCATACAACAGTGACTAGATTGCTTCAATGATTTGGCATATTCTGCTGCGAAGGTAGTTTTAGAAACCTGGCTTTAGATGACTTTATTTTACTGAATGAAAACTGAAGTACTCTTGCCAGGCAAGCACATGTTAATAAAAATGTAGCTGGCTCAATACCCATGAGTGCAGATCGATGCTGTTGTTTTCAATAAGAAAAGGAACATGCTGGGAGGATATCTTAATCTCTGAAAAAATAATTGTGGGCTTAAACCATGAGATTTTAATACCTGATCAGTGGCACAGCTACTACAGGTGCTGTTGCAAAGCTCCCGTGATCTGGATTCAACCCTAACCTCCAGAGCTGTCTTTGTGGAGTTTGTACATTCCCCTGTGACACTGTGCATTTTCTCTGGATGCTCCAGTTTCCTCCCAAATTTTTGTAGCAGTTGGTGAGACAATTAGCTATTGTAGATGGCCCCTCGTGTATTGGTGAGTGTAGAATCTGGAGGGAAGTTAATGGGAATGTGAGTAGAATGAATTGGGATTAGTTTAAGATTTGTATCAATGGATGGTTGGTAGTTATTGTGGACTCAGTGGGATGATCTGTTTCCATGAACAATTATGACCTTGTGATTCACGAAACCAGTGTCTGAAAAGGAGCCATGGAACAGTCCAGTTGAATTTATTGTTACGTTCGCAAGCACAATGAGAATCTTGCACATAGGTACACGTAGGAATTTAGGTACAGACAACACTCAAAATATGTTGTATATTAATTATACATAAAAGACAGTAAAGAGAGAGGGGGAAGAAACTAAGACCATGTTTTTACCTTTTGCACTAAGATTTTGTCTGTGGTAGTCCGTTATGTTTCATTGCAGAGGTTGGTTTAGCATTGTTCAGGTCAGTTCAAGAATATGGTGGTTGTACAAAAGTACATTATTTGGTTTGATTTGGTAGGTTATTTTTGGGTCTGGGATCGCTCAAAAATTTTTCCCATATAAGTTAATGGTAATTGCTTCTTTGCTTTAACATTTCAGCTTACGAATGGTTTCCTAGGAACGCTGTACCTTCGGCTAGCGGGGGAAACTCGTAGCTGCTCATGTAAGATCAGGCTTCAGTACTTCCTGAGTAATGGTAGCCGTGAGAAAGGGGCATGGCCTGGATGATGGGAATCCTTCCTGTGTAGCTGCTCTCAGTGATCAGGAGAACTGTGCCTGTGATAGACCTGGCTGAGTACATTGCAGCCTTGTGTGTCCGTATGCATTGGAATTGCCATACCAGGTTGTGATACGACTGGTTAGAGTACTTTCAACAGTCCACATGTAGAAGTTCGTTGAGTATTTGGCGACATGGCAAATCTCCTTAAGCTTCTAAGAAAGTAGTAATGGTAGCACATCTTTGTTGTGATTACATCTTATAACCATATAACAATTACAGCATGGAAACAGGCCATCTTGGCCCTTCTAGTCCATGCCGAACACTTACTCTCACCTAGTCCCATTGACCTGCACTCAGTCCATAACCCTCCATTCCTTTCCTGTCCATATACCTATCCAATTTTACTTTAAATGACAATACTGAACCTGCCTCTACCACTTCTACTGGAAGCTCATTCCACACGGCTACCACTCTCTGAGTAAAGAAATTCCCCCTCGTGTTATTCCTAAACTTTTGCCCCCTAAGTCTCAACTCATGTCCTCTTGTTTGAATCTCCCCTAACAATCTTGTGTTAGTACCAGGACAGGAGATCTGAGATGTTGAAGCCCAGCTATTTGAAATTGCTTACTCCCTCTGCCTCTGACCCACCAATGAAACTTGGCATGTAATCCCCCAAATTTCCCTTGATTTACTTGATGTTAATCATGAGATTTTTATTGCAGCATCACTCAACTAGATGTTCTATCTGACTCTTGTCTCATCGCCACCTGTGATTCAACCACCAAAAGTGGGGTCAGCAACATTATAGATGGTATTAAAGCAGTGCTCAGCTACGCAATCATGTGCATAAAAAGAGTAGAGCAAGGGGCTAAGCATATCATCTTGAGGTCATTAAGGCTGCTGGTCACAAAGCAGGGAACGTTGTTCCCAATTCTTACTGATTGATGTCTGCTGCTTAGGAAGCTAATGATCCAGTTGAGACGTTAACATTCAGATCAGAAAATATATACAGACATGTATAGAAATTGTCTAGGGTGGTGCCTTTCTTGTGCAAATTGCACATTCACTAAATTAATCTGATCGGAATTGTCCAGTAATCCAGTAATATCTGTTGGGAAACTGGGCAGGTTATATCTGTCACCAGTTCTCAGTAACACATTTGACATTTTTAAATCCTCAGATGCAATTAACAAAATCACAATCTGCAAAATGAGCTTTACTGTCCTTTCTGGGATAAAATGGATGTTGCACCAAGCAGTATATGAAGCAATATTATGAAATATGCTGCTGTACCTGCTGTTATTGAACAACTGTCACCCAACCAGATACTCATCAGGTACTTTGTTGTTATTTTCCTTCATATGAAGGGCATTCTACATATTGGGAAAAGCAGGTTGGACAGTTTTGAACGTGATTGTTGACTGGCCAGCTGTTTGCAAAAGTCCACTGCTACTGCTCATGTGAAATGGTTCCTCTAACATTTATCTGTCAATATACTCATTAATTTGGTTCCACAAAGGCGACAAAACTGACTGCAATCCATGACTTAAGGTGCTCTTATGGCAATGAAGGCTACGCAGGCTGGATTAGACACCCTTCTGTGACTAGTCTCCAGATAAAGGTAAAGATTTGATTTACAGTATTTGTCACATATATAGTTCATTCACATCAATAACCAACACAGTCTGAGGATGTGCTGGGGCAACCCACAGGTGATGCCATAATTCTGGCACCAACATAGCATGCATACAACTTACTAACCCCAACCTCTATATCTTTGGAATGTGCGGAAACTGGAGCACCTGGAGGAAACCAACCGAGTGTTGGGAGAACATACAAACTGCTTGTAGACAGCAATGGAGTTGAACCTGGGTTACTGGTACAGTAAATCATTATGCTAAATACTTTGTTACTGTCACCCTTATTGAATGTCTAGCAATAATTTCTGGATGAAATAGTTTTTAGATAGATGAGACTCCAGAGAAATTCAATCATTAGCACCTCCCACCCGAACCTTCTGATAAACAATAGATTTCCAGATTATTTTTCTTAGGCCAAAGTCAACATGGTTTCCTTAAGGGGAAGTCTTGCCTGACAAATTTGTTGTAATTCACTGAGGAAGTAACAGGTAGGATTGACGTAAGAGACAGCGGATGTTGTTTACTTGGATTTTCAGGAGTCCTTTGACCAGATGCCACAGTTGAGATAAGAGCCCATGGTATTACAGGAAAGATTCTAGCGTGGATAGAAGATTGGCTAACTGGCAGGAGGCAAAGAGTGGAAATAAAGGGGATACTTTCTGGTTGGCTGTCAGTGACTAGTGGTATTCCACAGGGGTAAATGTTGGGGCTGCTTCATTTCGAGCTATATGTCAACAATTTGGATGTCAAAATTGAAATTTTTTGTGGCAAAGTTTGTGGGTGGTACAAAGGTAGGTTGAGGGGTAGATAGTGTTGAGAAACGGAGTCTGCCAATAGACTTCGACAGATTGAGAGAATGGGCAAAGAAGTGGCAGATGCAATTTAGTGAAGGGAAGTGATGGTCATGCACTTTGGTAGAAGAAATAAAGGCATGGACTATTTTCTAAATGGGGAGAAAATTCAGGAATCCGAGGTACAAAGGCATTTGGGACTCTGTGCAGGATTCCTTGAAGGATAAATTGCAGTTTGAGTCAGTGGTAACTGCAATGTTAATATTCATTTCAATAGGACTAGAATATAAAAGCAAGGATGTAGGGCTGAGCCTATAAAACAGGGGTCGGCAACTTTTACCACTGAAAGAGCCAATATGGACCCATTTCCCACAGAAAAGAAAACACTGGGAGCCACAAAACCCATTTGACATTTAAAATGAAATAACACTGCATACAACGGTTTTTTTTTTTGCCTTCATGCTATGTATAAACAAACTATAATGTGTTGCATTTATGAAATTGATGAACTCCTGCAGAGAAAACGAAATTACATTTCTGCATGCAACAAAAACATTTTGAACTCCGAAAAAAAGACGTTGGGTTGAAGGTTACTCCATAGTTAGCCTACCTTGGATCGAAGAATTAAAAGAAAGCGCGCACTGGTGGGTGTCAGGCATTGGCAGTGGTGATGTATATTAATAGCGATAAAAAACACGTTGTAGCGGTGTGCTACACACAGCGCTAAAATAAAGACACTGCAGTCAAAGGTAACTTTATTCGAACTAAACAGCCTTGCTTTAAAGCCTCCCTCAATCCGTCCCCGTGGGCGCGGATGCTCCAAAAGACACGTACTCACAAACCCCCGTAGGCCATCTCCCTTAGCCGGAACGGTGGCTAATTGTGAGCCGGTTCGGATGTGCCAGGAAATGGGGTCTCCACAATGTTTTTAGATTGTACAAGATCACCATAATCTTCAAATTTCGAATTACATTTCAAAAACTAACAAACCACAGGGAGCCACAGCACAGAGATCAAAGAGTCGCAAGTGGCTCCGGAGCCGCGGGTTGCCGACCCCTGCTTTAAAAGCTATTGGACATTCTGCACTTGAAGTATTGTGAGCAGTTTTTGGAAAAAATGCTAGCATTAGACAGGGTCCATTGGAGGTTCATGAGAATGATTCCAGGGTTAACATATGAGGAGCAGATGATGGTTCTGGTGCTGTACTTACAAGAGTTTAAAAGAATGAGGGGGAAGCTCATTGAAAGTTATCAAATAATGAAAGGCCTAGATAGAGTAAGTATAGAGAGAATGTTTCTTGTGGGTGGATGCTTCTGGTTAAGGCAGTGCTAGTGAAGCACAGCAACTACTTGTCTGTAGCTAACAAGGAAAACTGTTAACTATTTTATAATCACCCTCTTTCTGGTAATCTGATAGGTATCCAGGAGCACTTGCATGGCCCCAAGCTATGCCTACTTCTTCGGTGGCTATGAAGAACAGTTAATGTTGAAAGCCTTCCCTGGTCACACTCCCCAACTTTTCCTCCGCTACGTTGATGACAGCTTTGGTGCTGCTTCATGCACCTATGCAGACCTCATCAATTTTGCCTTTAACTTCCACCCTGCCCTTGAATTCACTGTGCCATCTCTGACAACTCTCTTCCCTTTCTTGATCCCTCTGTCTCCATCTCTGGAGACAAACTGTCAGCTGAAATCTTTTATAAACCTACTGTTTCCCATAGTTATCTTTTCCATACCTCTTCCCACCCTATTATCTGTAAAAATACTATTCTCTTCCCTCAGTTTCTTCACCTCCAGTGCATCTGTTCTCAGGCCACGGCTTTCCATTCCAGGACATCTGAGATGTCCTTCTTCTTTAAAGAATGGGGTTTCCCACCCTCCCCTATTGCTACTGCCCTCACTTGCATCTCCTCCATTTCTCATACATCTATGTTCACCCCATCTTCCTGCTGTCATGACAGAGTCCCTCTTGTCCTTACATACCAGCCTCCACATCCAACATGTTAACCTCTGCAACTTCCGCCATCTCCAAAGGGACCCTACCACTAAACATACCCTTACCTCCCCACCCCTCTCTGCTTTCCACAGGGATTGCTCCCTCCATGATTCCCTTGTCTATTTGTCCCTCTCCACTAACCTCCCTGTGGGCACTTAACCCATGCAAACAGCCTAAGTGCTACACCTGCCCCCTCACCTCCATTCAGGTCTCCAAGATGAGGTAACACTTCACCTGCAAATCTGCTGGGGTTGCCTATTCTGTCAGGTGCTCCTAAAGTGGCCTTCTCTACATTGGTGAAACCTGTCATAAATTGGGGGACCACTTCGTCGAGTACTTCCATACCATCCAACTCAAGCAGGACTTCCTGGTGGTCACACACTTTAATTCCGATTCCCATTCTCATTCTGTCATGTTAATCCATGACCTCCTTTTGGTCCAAAATGAGGCCAACCTCAGGATGGAGGAGCAACACCTTATATTTCATCTGGGTACCCTCCAACCTGATGGCATGAATATCAATTTCTCCTGGTGAACAAAAATTACCCACCCCACCATTCCCCACTCTGACCATTTACAGTACTTCTTTTCACCTGCCTATTGCTTCATCCGGGACTCCTTCCCCTTCCCTTTCTCCTATGGTCCGCTCTTCCCTCCTATCAGATTCTTTCTTCTCCAGCCTTTGACCTTTCCCACCTACCTGGCTTCACTTATCACCTTCTAGCTAGCCTTTCCCTACCCCCCCACCTTTTAATTTAGGCATCTCACCCCTTCCCTCTCAGTGCTGAAGAAAGGTCTCAGCTCAAAATGTCATCTGTTTACTCTTTTCCACAGATGCTGCCTGACCTGCTGAGTTCTTCCAGTGTTTTGTGTGTGTTGCTTTGGATTTCCAGCATCCACAGATTTTCTCATCTTCCTAGTAAATGACCACTGCAGTCAGTAATCTGTAACTTCCCTTTCAGAGTTGAGCTTTTGGACTGTCTGTGTGACATGGCATTTTTGTGGTGTGAACTGAAGTCTTGAAGGTGCAGGACAGTTGCAGCGTGGCATGTACGGGCCGAATCATGGACTGTTTACTGCTACCTGGCTTGCTGAGTTCCTCCAACATTTTGTGTTTGTTGCTGCAGAGAGGATCTATACTTACTGACAAGTACCTTTATTGCCTCAGTTCACAAGCACATGAATTTAAACAACTGAGTACACATCTATTAAATTTCACTGACCTTCCATGTAATGCCTAGGGGAAAAGAAATCATCTGACTGATCTGGATCAGCTTTTGATTGGATGATTGGCCTACAAGTAGTATTGTTTTATGGCTTTCTCTTCAGCCCCATGATCTAGGTAATGACATTTGTTCTGTCCAACTCAGACTGGTTCAAAGCAGTCTAGCCGGGTCACCCAGTCACTGGGCCCAGCCAACCAGATCACCGGCAGTTCCTTCTGCAAGCCTGCATGTTTAAAAATAACAGCTTCTTATCTGCAGGTCCTTATCAGAAGCTCCTTGTGACCACAGCAACACATACAGAATGCTGGAACTCAGCAGGCCAGGCAGCATCTATAGAAAAGCGAAAACAGTCCGCATTTTGGGCTGAGACCCCTCACGTTCAACTGCTCTGAATAATTTATCCCCGTGCAAGAATCAACCAACCAAACAGTTCACAAGATGGTGGCTGCAAGGACAGACTCACTAAACAGCCGCCTCCATTTCTGTCTTCATTAAGCAAGAACAAAGACTTCTACTTTGTCTGTTTCCACTGCCCTTCTCTCATTCCTACTCATTTGTAGTCTGTGTTTTTTTTTTCTGGCCAACAAAGGGTCAGTTCAACTGGCTCAGTTCTGAGTTTCAATTTGAAATGGGAGGGTGGGCGGGGTGGTGAATGATCCAAATACAGCAGATTGTTGGATCATTGTCTACCCAGATTCCCAAGAGGTCATCTCATGTGCAGCTTTCAGATATTCTTATTTCCCTTCATGAGGGCAGTGAGCCATCTCCCATTCTTTTCTGCCAGGCACATTCCCACTCTCAGCCATCCCACACTGGGTTGAAATGTAAAGCCAAACTATCTAGAAAAAAAAGCTTCTCATGGGTCAAGGGCAGCTGTAAGTATTCTGAAAGGAAAAGGGAGGAGTTTTCAGCAGGCAGACAGCTGTCACAAGGAACATTGAAAAGTAGTCCTTGGACTTTGAGACCTGCATACAAATTTGTGATCAAGGTCAGAGTCAAATGTTTTGATGTTGTAATTTTTGTTCTTATAGATTACTCTGAATGCACTAAGTGTGCTGAAATCAGAAGGTGCTTGAGAAACGTAGAGTCATTTCTGAAGCTGTCGAGTCAGCAGACTGTCTTATCTCCTTGGAGCGATGGAGGATGAGAGGCGACCTGATAGAGGTGTATAAGATGATGGGAGGCATTGATCGTGTGGACAGTCAGAGGCTTTTTCCCAGGGCTGAAATGGCTAGCACAAGAGGGCACAGGTTTAAGGTGCTGGGGAGTAGGTACAGAAGAGATGTCAGGGGTACGTTTTTTTATGCAGAGAGCGGTGAGTGTGTGGAATGGGCTGCCAGCAACAGTGGTGGAGATGGATACGATAGGGTCTTTTAAGAGACTTTTGGATAGGTACATGAAGCTAAGTAAAATAGAGGGCTATGGATAAGCCTAGTAATTTCTAAGGTAGGGACATGTTCGGCACAACTTTGTGGGCCGAAGGGCCTGTATTGGGCTGTAGGTTTTCTATGTTTCTACTGTCACATTAAATATGGATCAAAGTTCTACAATGTGTTTTATGTTGCACTGTGACTACTCAATATCGGTCAGAGATTGGAGCTTCATGGTATTACCGTGGTATTACAACAATGATGTCCAAAAATTGGCTAAATTGGGTGTACATCTGATGCTGGAAAATTGTCACTTGTGCAAAGGTGAATAATACATGTAAGTAGCAGATTTATTTTCATGATAGGGATAATTTCACCTGGACTTGATAGAGCGATTTAACCCAGGTTATATTGTTATGCATGATCTGCACGGACTAAGATAAACAGATGCTAAGATGTCCAGATTCTATCTGTGCTCACTTTTTTCACTGTAGTCTTTCATCATACCATTTACTTTTAAAGATATAAAAATTTGTTGCTGGTGATGGAGTTGATTTTAATTAATGAACTAGCAGTGGTGTTTTTAAATGAGTTTATTATATAACTTAGCCCAAACAAAATGCAGTTCCCAATTATTAAATTGAACAGCGACAAAAACAGAAATGGTTGTACAATATCACATTAATACGAAGACTATTATATTCAGGAAAACAATCACTCACACTAGGACTGATTTGAACAATTTGGTGTAATTTTACATAATCTGAAGTAATACACAATCCGGAACAATCACATTAACAATGCATTGACATTTTAACATTATGTATGCACATTTCAAAGGGATAAAGATACTTGCAACATGATTTCACTATATTCCCAGTGCTCTTAGCAACACAGGACTCTGCATGCATGCAGATCTGTTGAGAGATTCTCCTCTCAAATCTATATTAAATCTTTTGAGAGGGTGTCTTCAGGAGAAAAGTCAACTAATAATCATTAGTACATAATTAAAACAAATTGAGGCAGGTTACTTACATCAAAATAAACACTTCCAAATTTCTTTTCCTTTTTTTAATCAGAGTAATGTTTAACACTAGAATCCCCACTCTTGTCGAGAAATAAGATTGGAATGTGCCCTTGGATAAAAATACTATTAGTTCTGTACGAGAATTATCCTGCCAAAATAAAACAAGATGAAAAAGTGGCATTCATCCCTTCATGTAGTATTTCACAAAACCCTGAACAACTTATGACATCATGGGCAGTGGTAATCCATCTGTAGTACAGTTTTCAGAAAAAACACATTCAATATTTAAAAGGTGACTCTCTTGTAATCATATGAACCAATAAGTTTGACACACTGTGTGAACATCAGCACCTTCATTTACTTCACATGTATACAGTGATATTTCCACATATAATTGTAAAGAGACTCAGTAGGTTACTTAATATCTATAGGGATTAAAGTGGTATTATGTTTCAGGGTAATAACTTCTTGTAATCTATGAAAGATACATGAAAGGAAAAGTTAATTTTTCATTTACTGAGCTTTTCTTACATTCACAATCTTTATTTCAGATTTTCAGCATCGATTGCCTTCATCCAGCTGTTTTCAACAGGTGTTAATTAAATCATGATTGCAGTGTTATTTGCAGGCAAACTAAAGGATCCAGGCATCACACACAAAATGCTGGAGGAACTCTGACTTCTCATCTTTTTTCTCCAGTCCCAGTGAAGGGCCTCGGCTTGAAATGTCAACTCTTTACTCCTTTCCATAGATGCTGCCGGTCCTGCTGAGATTCTCCAGCATTATGTGTGCGTTGCTTGTATTTTCAGCAACTGCAGATTTTCTCATTTGCGGGAAAAAATACAGATGCTAGAAATGTGAAGCAAAAAACAAGGTCCGATTAAAAACTTGAGGAGCAACGCTTCATCCTACAATTGGTCAAGTTGTAGCTTTCCAGACTTAATATTGAATTCTCTAACTTCAAGTAACTCACTCTTTCTTCCTGCATCAGAATGGCTACTTCCCTAATTCATCTGTCTGTAATTTTGTTGTTTCTCTCCATTAGTGTAGTCTAGCCTGCTAAGCAGATCCCACAGCTCTTAGCAACTCACAAGGCAGGAAAGAAGGATAATCTCTTTCTCATTGCCACCTTAACTCATTTGGTCCCACTCAGGTAGAGATCTTCCCTCTATTCTAACTCATCCCTTCCCTATGTTCCCTGCAACTGAAAATTAACGTGTTTCATCCCTCTTTTTCAGTTCTGTTGAAGAAACTCAGACCTGAAATGTTAACTCCTTATCTTTCTACAGATGCTGCAAAGCCTGTTGAGATTTTCCAGAATATTCTATTTTTACTTTCCATTTCCATCCTCTGTAGTATTCTTGATATTCCCATTCCAAATTAACATCAGCATAAGATTGCTGAGATTTGTCCAGTCCGCAATGCAATGGACAAATCCATTTTTGCCTATGTCCATTCAGTAAATATTCTCTGAACCATTAATAAACTGATAGAGGATATTATTGACAACATTACTAAGTGATACTTTATAAACGTCCTGTTCATCGGTGCTCTGGTTTGGGTTCCTCCAGAACCACTCTTCTATAGGGCACTGTACTGAATGGATTACAGAGCAGTAAAACTGACTACTCTTGGCATTAAAGCACTTAACCAAGTGTAATTTCAAAAACAACTGGAAAAACTGAAGTGAATGGGCTTCACTGGTTGGTGTATTACACACAAAGAAAGATTGCGTAGCTAATGAAAGTCAATCATTTCACCCAAGGACAGTTCCGTAGCACCTCCTCAAAACAGTGACCTACAGAAACCCTTTTGAGCTACTTCACTGATAAACTTCCATCATATGGTCATAGATATACAAGAAAATCTTCGAGAAAGGAACTTATCTCATCATATCTCGGGTTAAAAATTAATTTCCTTGCCCCCCCCCCCTAATTCTTCTACTAATTTCTTTAAATCTTTGAATTATTTGCAAAAGAAAATAAGCTCTTCTTGTCTTTTAAGGATCTTCATAATGTTGCACATTAGCCTTATTATTTCCTAGTAAACTATCATATATAACAATTCTTTGCACTGCTAAAATTTTCCCATTCCAGTAACATTACAGAACAGGAACTGGCCCTTCAGCCCATAATCTTGTGCCTAACCAATTAAATTAGTAATCAAATGGCCAATTACACTAATCTCTTCTGCCTACACAATGTCTATATTCTCCCATTTTCCTCACATTCATGTGCCTATGTAAACATTTCTTAAAAGTCTCTAATGTATCTACCTCTACTATCCTACCTCCTCCCCAGTCAGTGCATTCCAGGCACTCACCACTCTCTATTTAAAAAACTTGCCCTCATATCTCCTTTGGAAATTACTTACTCACACTTAAATTCACGCTCTATGACATTTCAACCCCAGGAAAGAAGGTATTGTCCACCTACTCTGTCTATACCTCTCATAATCTTATAAACTTGTATCATATCTCTTCTTGGCCTCCGCTGCTCAAAGAAACAGCCCAATTTTGTCCAACCTTGTGTTATAGCACATGCCCTCTAATTCAGGCAGCATCCTGGTAAACCTCTTTTGCATCGTCTCCAAAGGCTCACTATCCTTCCTCTGATGAGGTGACCAGAACTGTGTGCAATACTCCAGCTGCAGCCCAACTAGAGTTTTATAAAGTTACAACAAAACTTCCTGACTCTGAACTCAGTACCTTGACTGATAAAGACGACGATGCCATATGCCTTCTTAACCACCTCATCTACCTGTGTAGCCACTTGCAGGCAGCTATGAACTTGAACTCACAAGATCCTGCTGCTTATCAACACTGTTCAGGGTCTTGCCCTTTACAGTGTACTGTCTCTTTACATTTGACCTACCATGGTGCAACACTTCACATTTGGCTGATCTATTTCCCACTGTATTCTTTGCCAGCGCCTGCACTATACACAACACCACCAATCTTTGTATCATCTCCAAACACACTAACCCACCCAAGCTACATTTTCATGTCTGTCATCATAAACTACATTGGTTCCATTACAGATTCCTGTGGAACACCACTAATTACAGACCTCCAGCTAGAATAAATCCTTTCAACCACTACACTATGCTTTCTAAATATCTTTGTAAAGTTTCTCTTCATCCTTTCCAGTGCAATCATGTTTTTCCTGTTGTGTGGTGAAACCTGCATGTAGTATTCAACCTATGATCTAACAAGTGTTCTGTACGGTTCTGGTAGTCGTGTGAGCATGGCACACAATGTATATATTTGTAGACAGCCTTACCCTGGTGCACAAGGGATGTTGCCGATGTTGGAAACCTTGAGCAACACACACAAAAGTACTCAGCAGGTCAGGCACTATCTGTGTAGGGAAATAAACAGTCATCATGTTTACTTAATGCTGAGACCTAATGGGTTCCTCCATCATTTTGTGTGTGTTGCTTACCTTGGTACATTTTCTCCACACACCTCTGATCTTATCATCTTCCAGGAAAAATGTGATCGCATGTGGTCAGGGTGCATAGAGGGTTCACAAAGATGAATAAGCAAAATTGCAGATGCTGGAATCTGAAATGCTTAAAAATAAAAGTGCTAGATGGACTCTGCAAGTCAAGCCCCATATGTGGAAAGAGAAACCAGCCAACATTTTGGGTCAGCAAGCTTTCCTCAGAAATGAGGGAAAGAGTGGTTCACAGTTTTCAAAGCAGAGCTGGAAGGAGAAAAGAGTGAGAGAAAAAACTTATCTGGAGATACATTAAGACAGATCAGATTTTAAAAAAACAGTACGAGTACTATCACAAAAAAATTGCAAGTGTTTATGATAACTCTGTGTACCGTACCACTTGTAGATCTACTTGACCGCTCTGGATTGCATGAGCATGACTATTTTTGCTCAGCCTGGCTTGTGAGATCTACTCAAATACTTTGCCAAAATTCAGATAAACTTCATCAAATGCACTGCCCTCATTGACCTTGCTCACAAAATTCAGTCTGGTTAGTTAGCCTTGACCTACTTTTAGCAAATCCATGTTGACTGATCCTGCTTAATCGTTGCCTTTTGCACCAAAGGTATTTCCTGGTCTTTGGAAATGATAGTTTGCTAAGCACCAAATCTTAACTAATTAGGCTCTAATTTTCTTTCTGTTCCTTCCCCATTTGTCAAGTAATAGCATTAGTAATCCTTCAATTCTCTGGCATCAGGGAGATAAGAGATGTGCTGCTGGAATTTGTACAATTTCCTCCTATGCTTCTATTGAAAGGCTGAAATTTCCTTCCATTTTCAAAGCTCTAAGCCCTTTACTTCAATTTTACATTGTTTACTTACACCTGGACAAGTGGAAGTATTTGTATTTATTTATTTAGCAATACAGCGTGGAGTAGGAACTTCTGGCCCTTGAGACTCGCCACCCCAGGAATCGCACAACCCTGATTAACCCACACCTAACCATGGGCCAATTTTACAATGACAAATTAACCAACCTGGTAGGTCTTTGGACTGTGGAAGGAAACCAAAGCACCCGAGGAAAACACACTTCACAGAGACATTTTACAGAATGGTGGCGGAACGGAACTCTGACTTTAGAACACCCTGAGCTGTAATAACATTGTGCTGACCGCGACACTACGTACATGCCACTCTCCAGGCAATGATGTACTTCAACAGCATAGACAATCTAACCACCCATTCTTGACAGTCAGTGGCACCCACCAACCTTTCGTCCCCCACTATTAACATTTACCGTTGACACAAATCTCAACCAGAACAGTGGCACAAGAATATGTCATAGGCTGGGTATCTTGCAGTTAGTGACTTAACTCCTGACACCTCCCAAAGCTATTTCATCTTCAAAAAGCCATAGGTGATTGAATAATCTCTCCCATTTTCTGGATGAGTGTAGTTCCAACAGCACTCAAGAAGCAAACACTCATCATCCAGAATAAAGCTTAAGACATCACTATCATTAACGACAGAGTGTGCTATCTACAAAATGCGCTGCAGTTACTTACTTAGTTTTTCTCAAAGATAAACCTCAAGCAACAATGGCAACTTACACCCTGGAGCTCCCATGCAAGTAACACTCCATCCTGACATCACCTCTCTGTCATTGTTTCTTGCTCTAAATCCTAGAACCCTTCATGTGACAACTCTTTGAACATAGCTTCAGTATTTGGAGGGCAATTACCAAACTGTTAAGTACTGGCCTTGACAATGATATACACATTCCAACATTCAGCTTAGTGTGACTGCTGCTGGAAAATTCAGCACTTGAAGAAATACAGTGCACAACTTAGATGGTATTCAAAATGTGGAACATAACCCTGAATGTTAATCTTGTAACAGAACACCTAAACTCAACTTTTGTCACTACAAGGAGATTATGCTATCTAGTTTGGTAAAGCCCTCTCCGGGTTAGATAAAGATATTTGCGAAAATTTGGATCCACTCAAAACAAAGAAAGATGACATGGACATTATCTTCCAGATTCCCGTTTCTCTGTGTTCCCCTTCTTTCATGCATCATTACTGTTGGCTCCTTACAATGGTGCTTAACTTGAGGTCATCATGCTTTCCATTTTCTCACCTCGCTGCTCTCAGTTCATATTAGGAATGTGACATTGATTGTCAAAAGCATAGGAGTGAGCCCCAGGGACCATTCAGGTCATTTCTTTTAAATGTAATCCTGCCAACAGCTGCAGACAATTGTAATTTTCCATCCATTGTTTCATAGCAATAACCTCCCCATCATCAAGGACATCTTCAACAGGTGATGCACGAAGAAGTTGGCACCATAAAGGACCCTCCCCATCTAGGACTGCCCTCTCCTCTTTGCAACCATCAGAGAAGAGGTTCAGAAGCCTGAGGCACACACTCAATGTTTTAGGATCAGTTTCCTATCAGATTTCTAACAGATGATGAACCAATGAACACTACCCCACTTTTTGCTCTCTTGCTGCACTGATTTTTTATAGTAATTTTTATACACTGCACTATACTGCTGCCACAAAACAACAAATTTCACAACATATATCAGATAATTAACCTGATCCTGATTCTGAGTTGAGTGTTTGTTACTCTCGTGTGGTATCACAAATACTATTACACTTCCTGCAATTAGCTAGGCATTCTCTGCTGTGGGCTTGTAATCAATAAATTTTCCACAGGACTGCAGGGAAGATCACGTGCAAAATTAAATTAATGATTTTAAGAAGGATCTGGATGTGTCTGACCCATATTAAGGCACAACTTCCACAATGTATTTCCCAGACTCTTAAATGAAGGACAACAAAATCATACCAGGAAACACAGTCGGTTCTGGTCTTCTTGCAATTGCAAAATTACTGTTCGTTTACCAAAAGGCAGCCCAGCAACACTGAAACTGCACTTTGTAGTTTTTTAAAAAAATAAATCTATGGATGTAAACTTAAAGATTAAAGAGGTATTTGGCAATGGGCTGATCTTTGTGTTTTAAAATAAGAACGCATTGCACTGATTGATTCAGGCAATTCTATAATTACACTGACCTAACAGCATTTACAGTGTTAATATTTTTTTAAAGTCCATCATTACCATTATATTTCTATTTTGAAGTATGTGTATTGTGCTCGGAAGCACATGCTAATAAGCATCTCAAATTTACTTCACAGAATTTAAATAAATTTTCCACTTTTAGTTTGAATCGTTAACAGATTCTTCGTAGCTACATGGAGCATTCATATATTGTGAGCTAATGATTAATTAAACTACTGAACTATTGAATATCAGCACTGCAGTCTTAGCATTTTCCTGATTTACTTCAAGAGCTTTGTGGCTGTAATCATCATGCATTTTTGGTTTATTTAGTTGGGTGATAAATAATTTGTAAATGTGCTCATTACTGGAACACTCCCTGGGGCAGGTGTAGAAAGGTTAATATGTGTGAGCATGAGAAGATAATATTTAAAACTACTAAATCTGAACTCAGCCTGGTTGAATTTCGAATTAGCATGGTAACCACAATTTCTGTCTATTTTAGTTTCCGAGAGAACAGATTTTCCTGGCATCAAGCAGAACATACTGAATTAGGAAATTTAAATTTCAATAGCCTGCACTGGATCTTTGGAAAATCCGATATTTCCTTGGACTTTTGCAATTTACATGTTATAAAATAGACTTGGCTACTGCATGATGCTATGCTCCTGTCTTCCTGTCCAGCAAGGTTAGTACACTACTAACCTAACAGTAACCAATGATATAAAAGTACCAAAAATGTAATTTCTTTACATTTCTGATCAGAATGGATTTAGTCGTATTCCTGTTCCTAAGGGAGAGAAAGGGTTGACTTTTGCCCACATTAGTGCATCATTAAGCGAGATTGCTGATTTTCCATCTTCGAGGAAATACACCGGCCCCTGGAATAGATAAAAAAGGAACACAATTAAAAGATAGGTACCTTGACTCTACATACATATAGTGGTTTGCAAAAGTTTGGGCAGCCCTGGTCAAAATTTCTGTTACTGTGAATAGTTAAGTGAGTAGGAGATGAACTGATCTCTAAAAGTCATAAAGTTAAAGATGAAACATTCTTTTCAACATTTAAGCAAAATTAGTGTATTGTTTTTGTTTTATACAATTTTAGAATGGAAAAAAGGAAAGGAGCAAAATGCAAAAGTTTGGGCATCCCCAAGAGATTTGAGCTCTCTGACAACTTTTACCAAGGTCTCAGATCTTAATTAGCTTCTTAGGGCTATGGCTTGTTCACAGTCATCATTAGGAAAGGCCAGGTGATGCAAATTTCAAAACTTTATAAATACCCTGACTCCTTGAACCTTGTCCCAACAATCAGCAGACACGGGCTCCTCTAAGCAGCTGCCGAGCACTCTGAAAATTAAAATAAATGATGTCCACAAAGCAGGAGAAGGCTATAAGAAGATAGCAAAGTGGTTTCAGGTAGCCGTTTCCTCAGTTTGTAATGTAATTGAGGAATGGCAGTTAACAGGAACGGTGAAGGTCAAGTTGAGGTCTGGAAGATCAAGAAAATTTTCTGAGACAACTGCTCGTAGGATTGCTAGAAAGGCAATCAAAACCCCCGTTTGACTGAAAAAGACCTTCAGGAAGATTTAGCAGACTCTGGAGTGGTGGTGCACTGTTCTACTGTGCAGCAACACCTGAACAAATATGACCTTCATGGAAGAGTCATCAGAAGAAAACCTTTCCTGTGTGCTCACCACAAAATTCAGTGTCAGAAGTTTGCAAAGGAACATCTAAACAAGCCTGATGCATTTTGGAAACAAGTCCTGTGGACTGATGAAGTTAAAACAGAACTTTTTGGCCACAATGAGCAAAGGTATGTTTGGAGAAAAAATGGTTCAGAATTTCATGAAAAGAACACCTCTCCAACTGTTAAGCTCGGGGGTGGATCGATCATGCTTTGGGCTTGTGTTGCAGCCAGTGGTATGGGGAACATTTCACTGGTGGGGGAAAGAATGAATTCAATTAAATACCAGCAAATTCTGGAAGCAAACATCACACCATCTGTAAAAAAAGCTGAAGATGAAAATAGGATGGCTTCTACAACAGGATAATGATCCTAAACACACCTCAGAATCCACAATGGACTACATCAAGAGGTGCAAGCTGAAGGTTTTGCCTTGGCCCTCACAGTCCCCCAACCTAAACATCATGGAAAATCTGTGGATAGACCTCAAAGGAGTGTGCATGCAAGGTGGCCCATGAATCTCACAGAACTAGGAGCCTTTTGCAAAGAAGGGTGGGCAAAAATCCCCCAAACAAGTATTGAAAGACTCTTAGCTGGCTCCAGAAAGTGTTTACAAGGTAATTCTTGCCAAAGGGGGGTGTTATTAAGTACTGACCATGCAGGGTGCCCAAACTTTTGCTTCGGGCCCTCTTCCTTTTTTGATATTTTGAAGCTATAAAAGATGGAAATAAAAAAAGTAATCTTGCTTAAAATATTAAAGAAATGTGTCATCTTTGACTTCGTGCCTCTTGAAAATCAGGTCATCTTTTACTCGCTTAGCTATTCACAGTAACAGGAATTTTGACCAGGGGTGCCCAAACTTTTGCATGTTACTGTATGTAGACTGACACTTTATGTAAAAGCCTTTATGTAAAAGGGGATAGTTTACAACATGATTTGACCACAACATTTTATTTTAACTACTGTACATATAAATCAGTAGAAGCTCAATCAAACAATAGACTTTTGTTTCTTGATGGCCTACCCAGCTCTATGCAAAGACCACTCAAAAAGCATTTTTCCCCTCAAGTAGAAACATAAAAAATATAGAAAACTTACAGCACAATCCAGGCCCTTCAGCCCACAAAGCTGTGCTGAACATGTCCTTACCTTAGAAATTACCTAGGGTTACCCGTGGCCCTCTATTTTTCTGTTCCATGTACCTATCCAGGAGTCTTGTTAAAGACCTTATCATAACTGCCTCCACCACAGTTGCTGGCAGCCTATTCCACACGCTCACCACTCTGTGTATAAAATCTACCCCTGACATGTCTCTGTACCTACTTCCAAACACCTTAAAACTGTGCCCTCTTGTGCTAGCCATTTCAGCCCTGGGAAAAAGCCTCTGACTATCCACATGATCAATGCTTTTCATCATCTTGTATACCTCTATCAGGTCACCTCTCATCCTCCATCGCTCAAGGAAAAATGGCTAATTTCACTCAACCTATTCCCGGAAGGCATGCTCCACAATCCAGGCAACATCCTTGTAAATCTCCTCTGCACCCTTTCTATGGTTTCCACATCCTTCCTGTAGTGAGGCAACCAGAACTGAGCACAGTACTCCGAGTGGGGTCTGACCAGGATCCTATGTAGCTACAAATTATCTCTTGGCTACTAAACTCAATCCCATGATTAATGAAGGCCAATGCACCGTATGCATTCTTAACCACAGAGTCAACCTGCGTAGCAGCTTTGAGTGTCCTATGGACTCGGACCCCAAGATCCCTCTGATCCTCCACACTGGCAAGAATCTTACCATTAATACTATATTCAGCCATCATATTTGACCTACCAAAATGAACCACCTCAAGCTTATCTGTGTTGAACTCCATCTTCCACTTCTCAGCCCAGTTTTGCATTCTATCAATGTTCCGCTATAATCTCTGACAGCCCTCGACACTATTACAACACCTCCAACCTTTGTGTCATCAGCAAATTTACTAACCCATTCCTCTCCCTCCTTATCCAGGTCATTTATCACAAGGAGCAGGGGCTCCAGAACTGATCCCTGAGGCACTCCACTGGTCATCGATCACTATGCAGAATATAAACCATCTACAACCACTCTTTGCCTTCTATGGGCAAGCCAGTTCTGGATTCACAAAGCAATGTCTCCTTGGATCCCATGTCTCCTTACTTTCTCAATAAGCCTTGCATGGGGTACCTTATCAAATGCCTTGCTGTAATCTATATACACTACATCTACGACTCTACCTTCATCAATGTGTTTAGTCACATCCTCAAAAAATTCAATCAGGCTCGTAAGGCACAATGTGCCTTTGAAAAAGCCATGCTGACTATTCCTAATCACATGGGTCACCAACCTTTTTTGCAACGCAGACCAGTTTAATATTGACAATATTCTTGCGGAACGGCCAACGGTGGGGGGTGGGCGTGTTAATCACGACTGGAATATAGGTGATAATTCAACTATAAGTCACTTATAAGTGGCTAATGCACTCAATTTCATTTCTAAAAGAGTTTATCTAATGAATTTAAAATTAAACACACAGCACATATTTTCCAATAAATGAATATAGTGATAAGTCAGTTATAACTCACTTATAAGTCAATAGCATCATAACATTTTAAGTAACATTTGGATATTAAACACACAGCGCATATTTTCCTTGCATGAACATATAAAATCATCGCAACACACCAATGAGAGGACAAGGTAAGGGCCAGAGGTCCCCGTGCCGGGGCCACAGCGGTCGCAATCCGGAGAGAGCGACTGACTGAGCGAGGAGTGCGACAGGGCACGTGTCCCCCCCCCCCCCTTGTTCATAGGTAGGATCTATTGGCCAACAAAAGTTTGGCTCGAGGGATGACTTTCAGTAGATCGCAATGAGGAAGCTGCTCTGCTACTTAGGAATTCCTGAGCCCGAATTAGGTCATCTGCGAATATTTTAGCACGGGGTTCCCCACGAACATTTGGTGTGCTAAACAGGTTTAGAGGCGGCCCCCATCTGTCCGTGCTCCAGGCCAGTAGCAACGGCACTTCTCACCGGCTGCGTGAGGCGGCCGGTTACCCGAGGCCAACCAGTGATCCCTGGCGCTAGGGTATCACTGCGTTTAGGCGACTGATGACCTCACGTGGGTAATGACTTCATGTGCATAATGATCTCGAGTGCGTTCAAGTTCAACAGTGGCGTGACACGGAATGAGGAAAGGTGCAGCTGACTCATATCGTTTCATATCGCCAAATCATATCGTTTCCTCACGTCTTAGTGGTTGGGGACCACTGCTGATCATATTATGCCTCTAAAAATGTTCATAAATCCTGCCTCTCTGGATCTTTTCCATCAACTTATCAACCGCTGAAGTAAGACTCACTGGTCTATAATTTCCTGGACTATCTCTGCTCCCTTTCTTGAATAAGGGAATAACATCCACAACCCTCTAATCCTCCAGAACCTCTCCTATCCCCACTGATTATGCAAAGATCATCACCAGAGGCTCAGCAATCTCCTCCCTCTCTTTCACAGTAGCCTGGGGTACATCTTGTCTGGTCCTGGTGACTTATCCAACTTGATGCTTTCCAAAAGCTCCAGCGCATCCTCTTTCTTAATACCTATATGCTCAAGCTTTTCAGTCCACTGCAAGCCAAGATTCTTTTCCTTAGTGAATACTGAAGCAAAGTACTCATTAAGTACCTCTGCTACCTCCTCCGGTTCCATACACACTTCTCCACTGTCACACTTGATTGGTCCTATTCTACCACATCTTATCCTCTTGCTCTTCACATACTTCTACAATGCCTTGGGGGTTTCCTTAATCCTGTCCGCCAAGGCCTTCTCATGGCCCCTTCTAGCTCTCCTAATTTCATTCTTAAGCTTCTTCCTGCAAGCCTTATAATCTTCTAGATCTCTATCATTACCTAGATTTTTTGAAGCTTTCATAAGCTTTTCTTTTCTTCTTGATTAGATCTACAACAGCATTTGTACACCACAGTTCCTGTACTCTACCATCCTTTCCCTGTCTCATTGGAATGTATCTATGCAGAACTCCACGCAAATATCCCCTGAACATCTACCACATTTAGAAACATCAAAAATAGGTGCAGGAGTAGGCCATTCGTCCCTTCGAGCCTGCACCGCCATTCAGTATTATCATGGCTGATCATCCAACTCAGAACCCTGTACCTGCTTTCTCTCCATACTCCCTGATCCCTCTAGCCACAAGGGCCATATCTAATTTCCTCTTAAATATAGCCAATGAACCGGCCCCAACTGTTTCCTGTGGCAGAGAATTCCACAGATTCACCACTCTCTGTGTGAAGAAGTTTTTCCTCACCTCGGTCCTAAAAGGCTCCCCTTTATCCTTAAACTGTGACCCTTTGTTCTGGACTTCCCCAACATCGGAAACAATCTTCCTGCATCTAGCCTGTCCAATCCCTTTAGAATTTTATACTTTTCAATGAGATCCCCCCTCAATCTTCTAAATTCCAGTGAGTATAAGCCTAGTCGCTCCAGTCTTTCTTCATATGAAAGTCCTGCCATCCCAGGAATCAATCTGGTGAACCTTCTCTGTACTCCCTCTATGGCAAGAATGTCTTTCCTCAGATTAGGGGACCAAAACTGCACACAATATTCTAGGTGTGGTCTCACCAAGGCCTTGTACAACTGCAGTAGAACCTCCCTGCTCCTGTACTCAAACCCTTTTGCTATGAATGCCAACATACCATTTGCCTTTTTCACCGCTTGCTGCACCTGCATGTCCACCTTCAATGACTGGTGTACAATGACACTCAGGTCTCATTGCAGCTCCCCTTTTCCTAATCGGCCACCATTCAGATAATAATCTGTTTTCCTGTTCTTGCAACCAAAGTGGATACCCTCACATTTATCCGCATTAAATTGCATCTGCCATGAATTTGCCCACTCACCTAATCTATCCAAGTCACCCTGCATCCTTTTAGCATCCTCCTCACAGCTAACACTGCTGCCCAGCTTCGTGTCATCCGCAAACTTGGAGATGCTGCATTTAATTCCCTCATCTAAATCATTAATATATATTGTAAACAACTGGGGTCCCAGCACTGAGCCTTGTGGTACCCCACTAGTCACTGCCTGCCATTCTGAAAAGGTCCCGTTTACTCCCACTCTTTGCTTCCTGTCTGCCAACCAATTCTCTATCCACAACAATACCATACCCCCAATACCGTGTGCTTTAAGTTTGCACACTAATCTCCTGTGTGGGACCTTGTCAAAAGCCTTTTGAAAATCTAAATATACCACATCCACTGGCTCTCCCCTATCCACTCTACTAGTTACATCTTCAAAAAATTCTATAAGATTCGCCAGACATGATTTTCCTTTCACAAATCCATGCTGACTTTGTCCGATGATTTCACCTCTTTCCAAATTTGCTGTTATCATATCTTTGATAACCGACTCTAGCATTTTCCCCACCACTGATGTCAGACTAACCGGTCTATAATTCCCTGGTTTCTCTCTCCCTCCTTTTTTAAAAAGTGGGGTTACATTAGCCACCCTCCAATCCTCAGGAACCAATCCAGAATCTAAGGAGTTTTGAAAAATTGTCACTGATGCATCCATTATTTCTTGGGCTACTTCCTTAAGCACTCTGGGATGCAGACCATCTGGCCCTGGGGATTTGTCTGCCTTTAATCCCTTCAATTTACCTAACACCACTTCCCTACTAACATGTATTTCCCTCAGTTCCTCCATCTCACTAGACCCTCGGCCCCTTACTATTTCCGGAAGATTATTTATGTCCTCCTTAGTGAAGACAGAACCAAAGTGGTTATTCAATTGGACTGCCATGTCTTTGTTCCCTATGATCAATTCACCTGTTTCTGACTGTAAAGGACCTACATTCATCTTGACCAATCTTTTTCTTTTCACTTATCTATAAAAGCTTTTACAGTCAGTTTTTATGTTCCCTGCCAGCTTTCTCTCAATCTTTTTTCCCTTTCCTAATTAAGCCCTTTGTCCTCCTCTGCTGGTCTCTGAATTTCTCCCAGTCCGCAGGTGTGCGGCTTTTTTTTTGCTAATTTATATGTTTCTTCTTTGGACTTGATACTATCCCTGATTTCCCTTGTCAGCCACGGGTGCACTACCTTCCCTGGTTTATTCTTTTGCCAAACTGGGATGAACAATTGTTGTAGTTCATCCATGCGATCTTTAAATGCTTGCCATTGCATATCCACCGTCAACCCTTTAAGTATCATTTGCCAGTCTATCTTAGCTAATTCACGTCTCATACCTTCAAAGTTACCCTTCTTTAAGTTCAGAAACTTTGTTTCTGAATTAACTATGTCACTCTCCATCTTAATGAAGAATTCCACCAAATTATGGTCACTCTTACCCAAGGGGCCTCGCACGACAAGATTGCTAACTAACCCTTCCTCATTGCTCAATACCCAATCTAAAATGGCCTGCTCTCTAGTTGGTTCCTTGACATATTGGTTCAGAAAACCATCCCGCATACATTCCAAGAAATTCTCTTCCTCAGCACCCTTACCAATTTGGTTCACCCAATCTATATGTAGATTGAAGTCACCCATTATAACTACTGTTCCTTTATTGCACGCATTTCTAATTTCCTGTTTAATGCCATCCCCAACCTCACTACTACTGTTAGGTGGCCTGTACACATCTCCCACCAGCGCTTTCTGCTCCTTAGTGTTATGCAGCTCTACCCATATCGATTCCACGTCTTCCTGGCTAATGTTCTTCCTTTCTATTGCGTTAATCTCCTCTCTAACCAGCAATGCTACCCCACCTCCTGTTCTTTCCTATCTATCCCTCCTGAATATTGAATATCCCTGGATGTTGAGTTCCCATTCTTGGTCACCCTGGAGCCATGTCTCTGTGATCCCAACTATATCATATTCATTAATAACTATCTGCACATTCAATTCATCCACCTTGTTACGAATGCTCCTCGCATTGACGCACAAAGCCTTCAGGCTTGTTTTTACAACACTCTTAGCCCTTATACAATTATGTTGAAAAGTGGCTCTTTTTGCTTTTTGCCCTGGATTTGCCTGCCTGCCACATTTACTTTTCACCTTACTACTTTTTGCTTCTACCCTCATTTTACACCCCTCTGGCTCTCTGCACTTGTTCCCATCCTCCTGCCACATTAGCTTAAAGCCTCCTGAACAGCAGTAGCAAACGCTCCCCCTAGGACATTGGTTCCAGTCCAGTCCAGGTGCAGACCGTCCTGTTTATACTGGTCCCACCTCCCCCAGAACTGGTTCCAATGCCCCAGAAATTTGAATACCTCCCCCTTGCACCATTTTTCAAGCCACGTATTCATCTGAAATATCCTCCTATTTCTACTCTGACTAGCACATGGCACTGGTAGTAATCCAGAGATTATTACCTTTGTGGTCCTACTTTTTAGTTTATCTCCTAACTCCCTAAATTCACCTTGTAGGACCTCATCCCGTTTTTTACCTATATCATTGGTACCTATGTGCACCATGACCACTGACTGTTCACCCTCCTATTCCAGAATGTCCTGCAGCCGCTTAGAGACATCCTTGACCCTTGCACCAGGGAGGCAACATATCATCCTGGAGTCTTGTTTGCAGCCGCAGAAATGCCTATCTATTCCCCTTACAATCGAATCCCCTCTCACTGTAGCTCTCCCACTCCTTTTCGTTCCCTCCTGTGCCACAGAGCCACCCATGGTGCAATGAACTCGCCTGCTGCTGCCTTCCCCTGATGAGACATCTCCCCCAACAGTATCCAAAACAGTATATCTGTTTAGGAGGGAGATGACCTCGGGGGACTCCTGCACTACCTCCAACTGCTACGCTGTCTAGTGGCCACCCCTTCCCTTTCTGCCTGTGTAGCCTTTACCTGTGGTTTGGCCAACTCACTGAATGTGCTATTCACGACTTTCTCAGCATCGCGGATGCTCCAGTATGAATCCAATCACAGCTCCAGACGCTCAATGTGGTCTGCCAGAAGCTGCAGTTGGACACACTTCCTGCACACATAGTCGTCAGGGACACTGGAAGTATCCCTGATTTCCCACATGCTGCAGGATGAACAAACCACGGGGCCGATCTCAGCTGCCATGACCTACCCAATACTTGCCTCAACTTTTGAAACTTACTCCTTTGAAAGGAACTTACCCGGCCTCACCTCACTTGGAGTGAAGCTCGTCCTCAGCCTCTTCTCGTCAAAGCTTCTCGAGTCAAAATCGCCACTCCTTCACTGGCCCACTCACTCATTGGCCGCTTTCCACAGGCCGCTCCGCTTGAGGTAACCCTCTATTTATTTGTTTGAGCTTTTCAAACTGCTTAGTCACCTGACCTAAATTGCCCAATCAGCTGCTTTCTGCTGAGTCTGAGCTCTTCAAATCTTGATTGACTTGATTGCATAGTCCAACTGCCAATTTCTTCTGTACATTTCTCTGAGAACATCAGTTTCCAATTTATGCTTCCAAGTTCCTGCCTGATAGCCTCATATTTCCCCATACTCTAATTAAACACTTTTCTAACTTGTCTGTTCCTATCTCTCTCCAAAGCTACTGTAGAGGAGATAGAATTATGATCACTATCTCCAAAATGCTCTCCCACTGAGAGATCTGACACCTGACCAGGTTCATTTCCCAATACCAAATTAAGTACAGCCTCTCCTCTTGTGGGCCTATCCACATACTGTGTCAAGAAATCTTCCTGAACACACCTAACAAACTCCACTCCATCTAAACCCCTCGCTCTATATCCCAATTGATATTTGTGAAATTAAAATCTCCCACCACAACAACCCTGTTATTATTGTAAATTCTAAATGAGATTATTTTGTTAAACGGTTCCCTTGCCATCTCTCCATTAACAACGCATTTTTCTGAAATTCTTTGTCTAAATCAGGGGTTCCCAAACTTTTTCATGGCATGGATCCAATACCATTAAGCAAGGGGTCTGTGGACCCCAGGTTGGAAACTGTGGTGAACTATGTGCCTGTCGGGACACGCCCCTGCTGACTGCTCCTGTGGCTCCTCCCACAGGCCCCTGTATAAAGGAGATCTGCGGCCTGACGCTCGGCCTCAGTCTCCAAGACATTGTATGATAGACACTCACTCCTGGTTCCTTCTTCCAGTCAATAAAAGCCGATATCTCGCCTTACGTCTCAGTGTGAGTTATTGATGGTGCATCAGAAACCCCTGGCCTAAAATAATCAAACCTCCTCTTTGGACTGTTACTTTTTCTGTCCTCTACAACCTGGGAGAAAATGCAGGAGCCGGAAAGTCCGGATGCTCAGACTGAAGGACACTGCTCCACTGCCATCTGACTCTTGCATCAATCACTTCTTTCACATTTCCCTTGCTGCTGGTGTTGCCAGCTTCTTGGATTCTTTAACTACCTCCCTGAGTTATTCTGTTGCTGTCACTTCAGCATTTCAGTTTGCACTACTTGAGATTGCACCACTATATTTTCACCATTCAGTTGTTTTGCTGTCTTTCCTGTTGTATCAACTGAGAGCATTAATACTGTTCACTCTGTGAACATATATGAGCAAGGAATTCAACTGCATTCTGAACCTGATCCACAGTTTTCTTGCGGTGAATACGTACGTCATGCGACCTAAATTGTCACAACAACTAAACAAACTAATTTTACCGAACCAAAATTTTAAAATAAATTATTTTCATACCTGTATCCGTAAACCTGTGAGGCAGGAGATGTGGACATCTGAGTGGCTAGGAAGATTAGAACCTGTGACATAATCAGGGCCGATAAGGCCTTTGATGGGTTCCTCTTTAATCCTATTTAGTAAAATGCTGTACGCTTCTCTTTGGAGTTCAGAAGGAGGGTTGTACGGTAAGTCCTCAAACCTTTAAACAATTTAAAAACCAACTCATAATTAATACCAAACATGACCGATTCTGCAGATGCAGGAATCCAAACAACACACAAAATGCTGGAGGAACTCAGCAGGCTAGGCATCTTCTATGGAAAAAGAGTACAGTCGACGTTTCAGGCCGAGACCCTTCATAATGAAGGGTCTTGTACTGAATCATCGACTGTTTACTCTTTTCCATAGATGCTGCCTGACCTGCTGGGTTCCTCTAGCATTTTTGTGTCTGTTGCTCATAATTAATACATGTGTATTCTGAAGGATTGCAGTTTAAAATAATGATTTCTAGATGTATAATCAACTCAAATTATTAATAAAACATAGTAATAGTAATGATTAACAGTACAGCACATGAACAAGCCCTTCAACTCATGATGTATGTGCTGAACACAAAAGCTAAATCCTTGTTGCCTGTACATGATCCATATTCCTCCATTCTCCGCATATTATTGAGTCTTTCTTAAATACAATATTGCATCTGCTTCCACCATTACACCTGGCAGGCCATTGCAAGGACCTACCACCCTATGTAAAAAAAATTGCCCCACTCACCTTTTTTTAAACTTTCCTTCTATCACCATAAATGTTGTTTAGTATTAGACATTTGTACACTGGGAAAATGATTCTGACTATCTACCTGACTCTCATGATTTTATACACAACTATCAGGTCTCCCCTCAGCCCTTGACATGCCTCCACTGTACAATCTTACATCAAACAGAGCTATGGAATTTGCAAAGGTAACGCCTTCCAAGGCACTCCATGAGGATTGAGAGGGACCTGCTTTCATTCTGACTCTGTGGGTTCGGAACTGACTGATAAGGTCAGTGTGGTGCTGCCAGACTCAACCATTGATTTGGTAGGATATGCCTGATGGCATGCTTGAAGGAGGGGGAGATGACTTGTGAGGCAGGATGCCCTTCTTCCAGTTTTCACATTTGGCTTCCTTGTGCACCTGACTCACAATGTTCAATGCACAGCAGAGTAGAAGTTAGCATCAGTGACATAGGTTCAATTCCAGCACTGTCTGAAAGGAGTTTGTACGTCCTCCCTGTAACTGCATGGGTTTCCTCCAGATGCTCCGGTTTCCTCCCATGTTCTAAAAGATGTGCGGGTTAGTAGGGTAATTGATCACATGTGTGTAATTAGGTGACACTGACTCGTTGGGCTGGAAGGGCCTTGTTATCATGCTAAAGTAAAATAAATCTTTTCTTTGAGCTGTCAAGGGTAAGTATTCCCAAGAGCCAGTAGGGATGTTGAATTTGTTTTTCTCATAGAGGAGTTGAGAACATCCTGGAATCCTCCCCTCTTTCGGCCTGGTAAACTTTTATAGCGACAGGTCTGGAATGGAAGTTCTGTTTCAGGAGTCCAGAGTACTGAGTGTACCTCAGGCCTAGATGGTGACATTGTCCGCCTGGGTAAGGACACTGCTGTACAGGATGCGAGTGAGTGTTGCGCTTGGAGTATTGTGCTCAGTTTTGGTTATCCTGCTAAAGGAAAGAAGAGGTATAAAGCTGGAAAGGGTTCAGAAAAGATTTACAAAGATGTTGCCTGGTTTGGGGGCAAGTTATAGGGAGAGGCTTTGGAGGCTCGGCTGCTTTCCTTGAATATAAGAGACTGAGAAGTGATCTTACAGAGATGCAGAAAATCATGAAGGACATAGCGTAGGTGGTGTTGTAGGAGCCATGTATCTATTTTCTGTGTTGTGATTTGTGCTCCGTGGTTATTACGGATAATTTGTCATGTGGGTTATGGCGTAGTAGAAAAATATGAGTATAGTTAGGTAGTCATGCTTAGTTCAGTTCAGTTGAGTCTACTTTTGTGAGAGGTAGCTGGGAATGGTATTTTTTGTTGATTATTGCACTAGCTTTGCTAATTCTGATTACTAATTTAGTTCAACCACTTAGTTACGCTAATTGCAATGTTTTTTTTAAACTTTAATTTTTTTTTACTTTATTAAACAAACACCTAGCTACAAACAAGCATCGGCTATCGGTCCACAATTCACTGTACCTAAATTAATAATACCGGGGTGGAAGAGAGTAGGAGCAAGACAATGAAGAAATAAAAAACACGTACATACAATTACATACATATACTTGATCTACATACTTTACATCACCCCTCAATGTAGATTTACATCAATTTTAAATAAAATCACAGTCCTCTGTCAATCAACTCAATTGCCACATTTTGCCAGGCCCCTATATGGGCCTTTCACTGTGCCAGGTATAGTATAACAGAGTTCCATCTTTTCAAATAAGAGACCATTTTCAGTTGTAGACTTGCAGTGATATTCTCCATACAGTTCACTTCTTTCAGTCTCTGGATCCATTGTTCCAAGTGGGTGGGTGAGATTTAAGCCAGTTAACAGTTACCATTTTATGGGCAATCAGAATCAAAACTAGCTATTGCAGATTGTGGGAGGTTGCCTAAAATTACTAATTGGAATGTTAATTTTGTTATATCGCTAGTTTTAATTTTGGTAGTTTTTTTTATTGCTACAAGATTACTTGTCTTTGCTGGTTTCGTAATAAAGGATTGAACATACTTTTATCAATTTGGAAATTCGTTATTTTGGACACGTGTCATACAGTGTCAACCACTGTACTCAGTCTCTGAGCAGTTTTAGTTTGTTTTCAAGAAACTCCTTCAGGAGTGAATGCACACATTTCCTAACCCTGTCTTTTTCAAGAATTAGACAGCATGTGGTTTAAGCTGAGAGGGAAAGAGTTTAATAGGAACTCGAGGGATAACTTATGTATACACAGGGTAGCCCATAAATGAAATGAGCAGCCAGAAGTGGTTGAGGTATATACATTAACAGTGTTTAAAAGATAGTCGACAGGTACGTGGGTAGGAAAGGTGTAGAAGGATATATGAAAAACGTGGGCAAATGGGACTAGCTTGGATGGGGATCATGGTCAGCATGGACCAGTTGGGATGAAGATTCAAGACTGTTTAATGTCATTTCCTGTACATAAGTCACAATCAGAATCAGGTTTTAATATCACTGGCATATGTCGTGATAGTTGTTGTTTTGCAGCAACAGTATGCTGCAATACACCATTATAAAAATTATAAATTACAATAGGTATATATAAAAATAAGTAAGTAATGCCAAAAGAAAGGGAAAAAGTAGTGAGGTAGTGTTCGTGCGTTCATTGTCCATTCAGAAATCTGATAGCGGAGGGGTAGAAGCTGTTCCGCAAATATTGAGTGTATGTATAAGAAGAACAAAATATTTCTTACACTGGATCAGATGTAGCACAAAACAAAACCACAAAAGATAAAGAACCCAGTAGTAATAATAATAATAATAATAATAAAACATGCAATAAATATAAATACATATTACTTTGTCACCAAACAATTGATACTAGAGCGTACAATCATCACAGCGATATTTGACTCTGCGCTTTGCACTCCCTGAAGTACAAATTGAAGTAAATATAATAAAAATGTAAATTATAAATCATAATTAGAAATTAGAAAAGGGAAAGTAAGGTAGTGCAAGTTAGGTCCAGATATTTGGAAGGTACGGCCCAGATCCGGGTCAGGATCCGTTCAGCAGTCTTATCACAGTTGGAAAGAAGCTGTTCCCAAATCTGGCCGTATGAATCTTCAAACTCCTGAACCTTCTCCCGGAGGGAAGAGGGACAAAAAGTGTGTTGGCTGGGTGGGTTGTGTCCTTGATTATCCTGGCAGCACTGCTCCAATAGCGTGTGGTGTAAAGTGAGTCCAAGGATGGAAGATTGGTTTGTGTGATGTGCTGGGCTATGTTCACGATCTTCTGCAGCTTCTCCCGGTCTTGGACAGGACAACTTCCATACCAGGTTGTGATGCACCCTAGAATGCTTTCTACAGTGCACCTATGAAAATTAGTGAGGGTTTTAGGGGACAGGCCAAATTTCTTCAGCTTTCTCAGGAAGTAAAGGCGCTGGTGGGCCTTCTTGGCAGTGGACTCTGCTTGGTTAGACTAAGTCAGGTCATTTGTGATATTCACCCCGAGACGCTTAAAGCTTTTGACCTGTCCCACCTGCGCACCACCGATGTAGATGGGGTCGTGCGGTCCTTTGTCTTGCTGACATTGAGGGAAAGGTTATTGTCTTTGCACCATGCCACCAGGTTCTTAATTTCCTCTCTGTACTCAGACTCATCATTACCCAAGATACGGCCTGCAATTGTGGTGTCATCAGCAAACTTATATATTGACTTTGATGGAAACTTGGCTACACAGTCATGGGTGTACAATGAGTACAGCAGGGGGCTGAGTACACAGCCTTGTGGGGCACCGGCACTCAGAGTGATTGTAGAGGAGAGCTTGTCCCCTATTTTTACAGCCTGGGTCCTGTCTGTGAGGAAGTTGAAGATCCAGCTGCAGATCTGAGTGCTAAGACCCAGGTTCTGGAGCTTAGGAATCAGTTTATTTGGAATGATGGTATTAAAGGCAGAGCTGTAGACAATGAAAAGGAGGCTTACATATGCGTCTTTATTCTCCAGGTGTTCTAAGGAGGAATGTAGTGCCATATGATGCCTTGACTCTACGACTCTTAGTATTGAATTTCAAATCTCAACACAGCTACTTGGGTCTAAAATGAGAATCTAACCAACTACCCCTGACATTCAATTGCATTATTCATCATCAATAATATCATCGGGGGTCACCATTGACTAGAAAATCAATAACACTGGACAAAAAAATGCTGAAGTTACAAGAACTTGTGAGAGGTTGGGTATTCTGAAGTGAATTACTCACCATCCACCACACTAACGCCTGCCCACCAAGGTAAAATGTCAGGAGTACAATGGAATACTCTCACCATCCGGGACATGAACCCTTCCCATTACTACCATTGGCGAAGAGGTGCAGGAACCTGTAGACTCTCACTCAATGGTTCAGAAACAGCTAATTCCCCTCTGCCAGCAGGTTTCTGAACAACCCATGAACCCGTGAACACCACCTCATTAAGTTTTTTGCTCTATGTATTTTTATAATTTATAGTTATTTTATATTTTTGCACTATACTGCTGCTGCAGAGCAACACATTTCACATCATGTAAGTCACTGATAATAACTCTTGATGGTGATTTCAGCTCCAACAGCTCCCAAGCGACACGGCACCCATTAGGAGAAATAGAGTGTTTTAAACAGTCTATTAACATTAACGTAGAGCAGCTCTGAAGTCATGTTTCATTGAACATAAAGAATCTCACAGTCCTGTATGGTTAAGCAAGGGCTTGTTTAGAGGCTAAGATTAGCTAAGAAACAATGGACTTACTTGCTGTTTGACTGTGTGCAAGCTCTCCAGCCATCTAGCTCTGCTGATAAGTCCTCGATCTTGGTCGGGACGGTCACCTCTCTACGCTTCAAGAGTTGGCTGCAATAAAGAGGATGGGTCTTTTGAGGCACCAATGAAAATCAAGCGCACTGAAAGCTGTGAGCTGAAGCTCAGTGAAATATTGGAGAGAGCTGTTTCTGACTCCAACCTGAGCGGCCTAATTTAGGGAAGTGTTAAAAGCATTGAGTGACCAATAAACAAATATAAACTAAATGCAGCGTTCTGATGAAGGTCCATCAACCTGAAATAACAATTCTGCTTTCTCTCTCTACTTGCTGAGTTTTCCCAGCATGCTATGCTGCTGGTGTCAGGATGTAGTTTTTAACAAAACCCTGGAATTCTCTACAACAACTCACACAAAATGCTTGTGGGATTCAGCAGGCCAGGCAGCATTTGTGGAATTGAATAAACTGTTGATGTTTTGGGCCATGACCCTTCTTGAGGATTTGAAAGGAAGGGGGAAGATGACAGGGTAAAAATGTGGGAGGGGGAAGAAGGGCTAGCTGGAAGGTGATAGGTGAAGCCAGATGGCTGGGTAAGGTAAAGGGCTGGAAAAGGAGGAATCTAATAGGAGAGAAGAGAAGAATCTAATGGAACATGGGGGAAAGGGAAGAAGGAGGGGCACCAGAAAGAAGCAAAAGGCAGCTGAAGAGAAGTAAGAGGCCAGAGTGGACACAGATGAAGAGGGAAGGGGGAAGGGAAAAAATTACCAGAAGGAGAAATAGATGTTCATGGCATCAGGTTAGAAGCTACCTAGAAAGAATACGAGGTGTTGATCCTCCACCCTGAGAAGGCCTTATCAGGGCAAAAGAGGAGGTCATGGACCGACATGTTGAAATTTGAATTAAGAGGGATTTTGATCAATGAGTATATTCAAGACAGAAATCAGTAGATTTTATTAATTGGCATAATTTGAACCTGGTTGTTGGTGATTGGGATGAACATAGACATTGAGCACAGAAGCAACCTTAACTTACCAAGATTCCATAAGACCATAAAAATCATAAGATAAAGGAGCAGAATTAGGTTATTTGGCCCAACAAGTCTGCTCCGTCATTTCATCCAATTTTCCTCTCAGCCTCAATCACCTGCCTTTTCCCCATATCCCTTCATTCCCTGAGTGATCAAGAATCTACTACCCTCTGCCTTAAATATACAGAAAGACTTGGCCTCAACAGCTGCCTTTGGCACAGAATTGCACAGATTCACTACTCTCTGGCTAAAGAAATTCCTCCACATCTCTGTTCTAAAAGAACACCCCTCTATTCTGTGGCTGTATCCTCTGATCTTAGACTCTCCCACTACATGAAACATTCTCTCCACATCCAATCTATCAAGGCCTTTCACCATTCGATGGGTTTCAATGAGGTCTCCCCTCATTCTTCTGAATCCCAGCGAATATGGGCTCAGAGCTATCAAATGTTCTTCACGTGACAAGCCATTCAATCCTGGAATCATTTCCGTTTACCTCATTTGGACCCTCTCCAGTTTCAGCACATCCTTTTTAAATGGCCCAAAACTGCTCACAATACTCCAAGTGAGACCTCACCAGGGCTTTATAAAGTCTCAACATTACATCCTTGCTTTTATATTCTAGTCCTCTTGAAATCAATGCTAACATTGCATTTGCCTTCCTCACCACAGACTCAACTGGCAAATTAACCTTTATGGAATCCTGCACAAGGACTCTCAAGTCCCTTTGCACCTTATTTTTTTGTGTATTTTCTCTCCATTTAGAAAATGGTCATCCCTTTCATTTCTTCAACCAAAGTACATGACCATACACTTCCTGACACCGTATTCTATCTGTCATTTCTTTGCCCATTCCCTTAATCTGTCTAAGGCATTCTGTAGCCTCACTACTTACTCAAAACTACCTTCCTTTCCACCTATCGTCTGCAAACTTTTCAACAAAGCGTTAATCCCATCATCCAAATCACTGACCTACAACTTAAAAGCATCAGTCCTAACAAAGACTCCTGTGGAACACCACAGTCACTGGCAGCCAGCCAGAAAAGGCTCACTTTATTCCCACCCTTTGCCTCCTGGCAATCAGCCACTGCTTTATCCGTGCTAGGATCTTTTCTGTAATATCATGGGCTCATAACTTGTAAAGTAGCTTCATGTGTGACACCTTGTCAAAGGCCTTCTGAAAATCCAAGTACACATCAACCAATGTCTATCCTGCTTGTTATTTCTTCAAAGAATTCCAACGGATTTGTCTGGCAAGATTTTCCCTTGAGGAAACCATGCTGACTACGGCTTATTTTATCATGTGCTTCCAAGATCCAGGGGCTTAGACTCCTATTTCTTAATTTCTAATGTAAAATACATTTCAGCAATCAACTTTTACAGCTATGGTTTCTTAAAATAAAAGTATAACAGCTCTTTTCCTTGTTGATTTTGTATCCTTCTTAGAATGGCTGAATTTTCAAAGCAAAAATGGGATTTGACAAAGTATTGGGACAGTTTTCTCACTTATTCTATGAAATGTTGAGTAACTTTTCAGATTTTTGGCTCCACATGGTTGAATGTGGAACTTGGTCATTCAGATCTCCTCTGCCAACTAAGCTGCTGAAAGCTTTTTCTTTCCATATCTCCCTTGTTAATCTTCTAAAATACTGGAACTCAGAATAAAGTCATCATCATGAAATATTAACTTTGTTCAGCTCTTCAAGACCAGATTCAAGATTCAAAATCATTTAAAGTAATTTATTGTACACAAATATAGGGAGAACAAATGAACTCTTATTCCTGATTTGTTGCAGCAGCAAAAAAAACACAAAAGATAAAGAACTCAATAATAATAATAATATTAATAAAGCACCCAATAAATATAAATATGTAAGATGGTTTATATACATCCATAAAGTGACTCCAGACTTTTTATAAGGTGACTAATGGGAAATAATAAATAAGTGGCAATGTTAGTAGGTGGAGGCGTTGATCAGCCTTACTGCTTGAGGGAAGTAACTGTTTTTGTGTCTGGTGATCCTGGTGTGGATGCTACATAACCTTTTCCATGAAGGAAGTGAGACTAAGTGTCCATGAGCAGGTTGTTTGGGATCCTTCATGATGTTACTAGCCTTGTAGCTGGATGAAGCTGCAAGCTTTAATTGTTCACCAGTAATTCCCCGATATTTTATCGGACATCTACTTTAATGTGTTACTATAGACTAGGCCAAGTGAGGAATAAAGATGAAAGATTTCCTTCACTGGTTACTGAAACAGAGGAGCTTTGGGGCAATCTGTTTATTTTATGGCTACCATACAGAGGAGGGTTAGGGGTGGGACACTTGTTGGAGGTATACAAATTTAGGAAGGACACAAAGATGGTAAATAATAGGGAACTTTCCCCCACAGCAGAGATACCTAAACCTATAGGCAAGGAGTAAGAGCCTTAGTGAGGATCAATGGAGATTTATTTTTACCTCAAGGGTGGTTGGAATCTGGAATTGACTTCCTGGGGTGCTAGCAGATGTAATGACTCTCACAATATTTAAGACGTGTCTAGGCCATCCCTTAAAATCAATGAACATTCAAGTTTATGAATTTTTATTCTGACACTGTTGGCTCTGTCAGGCACATGGCTCTGATTTATAAATCTGCTATAACCATAACCAATTATTATGCCACTCTGTGCCCATAGGAATACCCTTATCAATATAGCCATGACAAATTTTGCCAGTCATTTTGAATTCTATGGTTTCATTTAATATTTTCCAGGATCACACTAAAGTTCAGAGTAAATGTATTATCGATCAAGGTGCATCCATGTCACCATATGCAACCCTGAGATTCATTTTCCTCTGGGCATACTCAATAAATCTATCATAGAAAAGTGACCATAATAGAATCAATGAAAGACTGCACCAAACCGGACATTCAACCAACGTGCAAAAGACAACAAACTGCAAATACAAAGAGAAAGATATAATAATGAAAATAAACAAACAAATAAATAAATAAATAACATTGAGAAAATGAGATGAAGAGTCCTTGAGAGTGAGTCCACAGAACACGGGAACATTTCAATGATGGGGATGGTGAAGCTGAATGAACCATAAGACAAGACAAGGTGAATGAAGTCACTCACCTCCCTCCCCGGCTCAATAGCCTGATAGTCAAGGGGTAACAAATGTTCCTGAACCTGGTGGTGAGAGGTCCCGAGGCTCCCTCCCTCATTCCCCACCCCCCTAGATGGCAGAAGTGGGTAAACTGAAGGATAGCTGTAATACATCTTCCATTTTAAATGGTTTAGTCAAAATATATCACCTTCTATGTATGTTTCTGCATCACCCATGTTTTCTAAAATACTGGATCTTAGACAAAGGTCATCATCATAAAATAGTAACTTTGTTCTGATCACTACAGATGCTGCCTGACCTGCTGAGTATTTCTAACATTTTCAGGTTTCCGGCATCTGCAGTACAGGTCACCACTGTGCTGCAGAGAGGGCTGCGTTCCTAGAAAATGGACGGTGCCACAATATTCTGTGAGGCGAAGCCACGTCATCTGCATGTTTAAGCACAAGCTGAAAAGAAAATCTGTGTTGCTTTTTTCTCCCCCACAACACTGGAATTCTATGGGAACAAATTTTTTCCGTATCTCAAATTCCAGGGTCGTGATTTGAGAATTCTGCAAGGGCAAATTTCCGTCACCAGAACAGCCGCAACGAGGGGTTGTCCATATCTACAATTACTGCTGACGCTTTGCAAGAAAGCTCCAGTTCATACTGCCCTCACCTGGTGTACTCATAAAGTGCAGGTACAATACTGTTGTATTGCCTTCGGATAGCCAGCAGTGCGGCAATGTGGCCACAGAGTATAAGCAATTCATTTCGAGCCCTGAAAAACACACAGAATTCACAGTTACTGTATATCATGCATTAAGATTAGGTATTATCCTAATTTTTTTAAATTAAGATGTTTATTACAGAGAAGCTTATTACATATTTGATTAATCTAAGTATGTTATACAATTTACTAGAATAAGAAAAGGGTGATTCAATTCATCGAAAATAGAACATATAAATCTACAGCACATTACAGGCCTTCAGCCCACAGTGTTGTGCTGACCATGTAACTTACTCTAGAAACTGCATAGCTCTCTATTTTTCTAAGCTCCATGTACCTATCTACAAGTCTCTTAAAAGACCCTATTGTATCCGCCTCCACTGCCATCAGTAGCATGCACCCACCACTCTTTGTGTGATAAATTTTCCCCTGACATCCCCTCTGTACCTACTTCCAAGCACCTTAAAACTATGACTCCTTGTGTTAGCCATTTCAGCCCTGGGGAAAAAGCCTCTGGCTATCCAGACAATCAATGCCTCTCATCATCTTATACACCTCTATCAAGTTACCTCTCATCCTCTGTCACTCCAGGGAGAAAAGGCCAAGTTCACTTAATCTATTCTTATAAGGCAATCCAGGCAACATCTTTGTAAATCTCCTCCACACCCTTCCCATAGTTTCCACATCCTTCCTGTAGTGAGGTGCCCAGAACTGAACACAGTTCTCCAAGTAGGTCTTATATAGGCGTAACATTACCTCATGGCTCTTGAACTCAATCCTATGGTTGATGAATGTCAAGTATGCCTTCTTAACAATACTGTCAACCTGCGCAGCAACTTTGAGTATCCTATGGACACGGACCCCAAGATCTCTCTGATCCTCCACACTGCCAAGAGTCTTACCTTCAATACTATAGTGTGTTCAAATTTGCCCTACCAAAATGAATCACTTTACACTTATCTGGGTTGAAATCCATCTGCCACTTCTCAGTCCAATTCTGCATCCTACTGATGGCCCGTTGTAACCTCTGACAGCCCTCCACACTAACTGCAACACCTCCAACCTTTGTGTCATCAGCAAATTTACTAACCCACCCTTCTGCTTCTTCATACAGGTCTTTTATAAAAATCATCAAGAGGAGGGGTCCCAGAACAGATTCCCGTGGAACACCACTGGTCACCGACCTGCATGCAGAATACATACTATCTACAACCACCCTTTGTTTGGACATAGCCACAAGATTTGGGGGAGTAGATTTAGGATGGAAATGAAGAGGATCTGTTATTCCCAGAGAGTGGTGAATTTGTGGAATTCTCTGCCCAATGAAGCAGTTGAGACTACATCAGTAAATATATTTTAAGTCAAGGTTAAATAAATTTTTGCATAGTAAGGCAAAAATGTTATGGGAAAAAGGCAGGTAGGTGGAGATGAGTCCATGGCCAGATCAGCCATGATCTTATTGAATGGTGGAACAGGCTTGGGCCAGGTGGCCTCCTCCTGTCCCTATTTCTTATGTTCATATGTTATGTCCTTTGCCTTCTGTGGGCAAGCCAATTCTGGACCCACAAAGCAAGGTCTCCTTGGATCCCATGCTTCCTTACTTTCTGAATGAGCTTTCACATGGGATATCTTATCAAATGCCTTACTGAAATCCATATACACTATATCTACTGCTCTACCTTCATCAATGTGTTTTGTTTCATCCTCAAAGAATTCAATCAGGCTCATAAATCATGACCTACCCTTGACGAAGGCATGCTGACTATCCCTAATCCGATTACGTCTCTCCATAAGTTCATAAATCCTGTTGTCAGGATCTTCTTCAACATCTTGCCCAACACTGAAGTAAGTCTCACTGGTCTATAATTGCCTGAGTTATCTCTACTCCCTTTCTTCAAAAAGGGAACAATGTTTGCAAACCTCCAATCCTTCGGTCCTTCTCCCGTCTCTATTGTTGATGCAAAGATGTTTACCAGAGGCTCAGCAATCTCCTTCCTTGTTTCCCCAGCCTGGAGTCTATCTCGTCCAGTCCTGGCGACTTATCTAACTTCATGACTTTTAAAAGCTCTAGCACATCCTCTTTTCTAATCTCTACATGCTCAAGCATTTCAGTCCACTGTAAGCCATCCCCACAAATACCAAAGTCCTTTTCCCTGGTGATTACCGAAGCAAAGTATTCATTAAGTACCTCCACTACTTCCTCCAACTCCATGCACGTGTTTCCACTATCGCACCTGATTGGTTCTTTTCTCACACGGCTCATCCTCTTGCTCTTCACATACTTGTAGAATGCCTTGGGGTTTTCATTAATCCTGCTCGCCAAGGCCTTCTCATGGCCTCCTAATTTCATTCTTAAGCTCCTTCCTGGCAACCATGTAATTTTCTATAGCTCAGTCAGTACTTAGTTTCTTGAACCTTTTGTAAGCTTTTCTTAATAAGATTTTCCATATCCTTTGTACACCATGGTTCTTTTACCCTACCATCTTTTCCCTGCCTCAATGGAACATACCCACGCAGAACACCGTGCAAACGTTCCCCTGGGAAAGGGAATCACAAACTAGAGGGGAGGGGGGTAAGATTTAAAAGGGACCTGAGGAGCAACAGATGCAGAAGGAGGTACAATAACAATATTTAAAGCACACACAAGCAGATATATGGATTTGAAAGGTTTAGAAGTGTATGGGCCAAATGTAGGGCAATGTTGTGGCCTTATGGAAATGGGACTAGCTTAGATGGGTATGGATAAGTTGGGCTGAGGGGCCTGTTTTCATGATGTTTTATTCTTTGACACTTTAACTCCTTTCCCAAAGGCACAGTGGGCATGTCTCCAACAGAACGGCCCTCAGCAGTTCAACAAGACAGCTCACCACCACAGCTGTTTGAGGTGGCAGTAAATACTGTTCTTTTCAATGACACCCACAGCATATCAACCAATTTAAAAAATATCGATTCCATACACTGTGTTGCTTTCATAAACCCAAAACCCACATTCTGCAGATGTTGGAAATCCAGAGTAAATGCTGGAGGAACTCAGCAGGTCAGGCAGCATCTGTGAGGAGAAATAAATAGTTGGGACTCAGGATGAAGGGTCTCAGTCTAAAACATTGACTGTTTATTCCACTGCAGTGTTTTGTAAGTGTTACTCTGTTGCTTTATTGCCCTATCAAGCTGATGTTTCAGACGAGTGTATTAGAGAGCATAGCAGATCTTTGTGCTAGTCAGCTCATATTATAGCAGCATTTGTATTCTAACTTACTCACTACACTTGTGCAGCATCAGCCGGTCCGTGCGAATGTAGCTGAGGAGGTCCAAGATCTGATGGACAGAGTCCAGGGTCCAGTCCGGACTGCTGAGCTGTTCTGTAGGGTTGGAAAAATCACAGTCAGTCAGAGGTTGGACCAGCTTTGCTCATCGTGGAGGAACGCTGATAAAACCCTCAAACTCTCAAACAATTCTGAATTAAGCTGTACACTCGTAAATATATTTACGAGCTGCAGGCTCATAAATATGTACTTTGTTATCGTACAGAAGTGGATTGGATACAATGGAGATATTCCTTCAGATTGGAGAGAGCTTCAGCTAGGATAGGGGGTCACCCAAACATTTTTATACCATATAGACCCTTACCATTAAACAAGGAGTTTGTGATCACCAAGTTGGGAACCCCTGATTAAAGGTTCCAGCTGGAAACACTTGGTACAGATGACTGTTAGACTGATATCATTTGTCTTAGAGAGTTGCCAAGGAATTTTCTAGCAAATCTTTTCCTGAAATGTATCCTAAATAATTTTCTCAAGTATGGCAGGATTAGATTGGTAAGAGGTCCAGGGCGCTGGTGTGTTTTGAAGTGGGGTAGGATTGGCAAGGAGGGAGTGGTGAATTGAGAAAAGCAGTGTTTAACCTCAATGGATCCACTCTGTGAATAGTGCAGGCTACACTGTTCTAATGCTATTTTACTACCCTCCAACATTATATCCTGGACAACAAAAATGAATGAACGAAAGGAACTGGGTGGTTCATCCAGTATTGGATTTCTAAACCATCCATGAACACAGCCAAGCTATTCTTTTTTTGCTCTGTCTCTCACGCATTTGCTTACTATCTAGCTTACTTACTTACTTATAGTCATTTTAATGTCTCGCAATGCACTGCCACCACAAAGCATCAAATTTCATGACATATAAACCTGATTCTGAATTCACTGGAGTGTACCAGTGATGACAGCAAGTCTATTATTCATATCACACTTTATATTAATGTTATTTATTTCTCAAATAATACTGTACGGAGTTACTGCACTTTCTTATGTCATATAGCTCTTTGGATCTATGCAGCTCCTGGTGCAATCCCATTCCCTCACTCATTTCTTTGTAACCCATTCTCTTTTGAATGTTCATTGATGCCACCTTGTCTCACTGGCTATTCAAAATACCTAGAAGCAATTTAACTACCAACCAGCACATCTTGGGCAGTGGAAAGAGACCGGAGCCCAGAAGGGAAAAGCCATGATATCACAGGGAGAACACGCAAACTCCTTATAGGACAGAATTGCTTTATTAGCTTCAGCTGTCACATGTAGAGCGCAGTGAAATGCATCGCTTTGCGTCAGTGACCAGTACGGTCTGAGGATTGTGCTGGGGGAGGCCCCCAAGTGTCACCACACTTCCGGAGGCAACACAGCGCGCCTGCAACTCACCAACGTAACCCAAATGCCTTTGGAATGTGGGTAGAAACCAGAGAACCAGAAGAAACTCAGGCAGTCACGGGAGGAACGTACAACCTCCTCACAGACAGCAGCGGGAATCGAAAGCCGATCAGTGATCACTGGTGCTGTAAAGCGATTGCTCTAACCACTATGCTAGATGCCGTGTATAGGAACATGGTGCCATGTGCTGACGGTACTGCCCACCACTGTATTCTTATTTCCATTGTCCATGTGGAATGCTTTGCCTGGAGTTCTGAGCTAACACTCAGGTAGTGACGATATATGCTTCCCACTGTGGAAGGTAACTATCTTCCCTTCCTTACCTTGACCAAGTTTATTTTATTAATTCTTTCACACGACATGAACGTCAATGGTAAGGTGAGCATTTCCTGCCTGTGCCTAACTGGCAAGCATCCTTTTCAAACCAGGGCATCGTATGAGTTTCAGGATCTTAACTCAGCAAAGTTGAAGGGTTGGCAACCAAGGCAGGATGATGTGGGACCTATGATTCTTCCCACTGTTTGAATGTGTGTTGTGAATTTATTTATGGGAATACCTGCCTCCAGGTGAGCACCAGTCACCAAGGCATAGAAGGCTATTGACAAGTGCAGGTGAATGCGTTTACTATTGATAAAGCATAAGAAATAGGCTAGAATCAGGCCATTCAGCCCATCAGGTCTGTACCACCATTCTATCATGGCTGACTTATTATCCCTCTCAACTCCATCTCTTGCCTTCTCCACCTTTGATGTCCTTACTAATCAAGAAACTATAAACCTCCGCGTCCATCTGTGGCAATGAATTCAAAGGAGATTCACCATCAAAGTATATGTGTAAATATATATATATATATATATATATAGCTATATACAACCCTGAGATTCAGTTTCATGCAGGCACACTCAATAAATCCATAATAGAATAATAACCATAAATGAATCAATGAAAGACTGCACCAACTTGGGCATTCAACCAGTGTGCCAGAGACAACAAACTGTGTAAATATGAAAAGAAAGAAATAACTATAACAAATAAACTAACAGTAAGTATTGAGAACATTAGATGAAGTGTCATAGAAAGTGAGTCTATATGTTGTGGAAATATTTCAATGAAGGAGCAGGTGAAATTGAATGAAGCATTTCCCTTTTGTTGAGGGTTTTGTTGAGCCTGATGGTTGAGGGGTAGTAACTGTTCCTTTTAATAAATTTTTTTATTGAATTTTCAAATAGGTTACAGAAGGAAAAAAATTATCAACCCTTCCCCCTCCCCCCTAATATATCCCTGTAGAAAGAGAAAAAAAGAGAAGAAAAAAGAAAGAAAGGAAGAATGCCTGGATATTGGAAGATCCCCACATCCTCCATGGAGTTCATAATAGCTTCAGTATATATATTTATTTATTTCCCCAGATAACCAATAATTTTGTCTTTGGAGCACCTATATATTTAATCCTATCTTTTGTAAATAAGGGCGCCAAATTTTCAGTAATATTTCGTATTTATCTCTTAAATTATAAGTAATTTTTTCAAGTGGAATGCAGCTAAAAATTTCATTCTTCCAACCAACTATACTTAAGTATGAATCCGATTTCCAAGTAACTGCAATAGCCTTTTTGGCTACTGCCAATGCAATTTTTATAAATTCTTTCTGATATTTATTCAGTTTGGATTTTGGTTTTATCCCTTCAATATCGCCTAGGAAAAATAATATTGGATTATGTGGAAGTTGTGTTCCAATAATTTGTTCCAATAAAATTCTTAAATTTGTCCAAAAAGGTTGAATTTTAAAACAAGACCAAGTAGAGTGTAAAAATGTACCAATTTCTTGATTACATCGGAAACATTGATCAGATACATTTGGGTTTAATTTATTTATTTTTTGTGGTGTAATATATAATTGATGTAAAAAATTATATTGCACTAATCTTAACCGGACATTTGTTGTATTTGTCATACTGTCAAGGCATAGTCTTGACCAACTTGTTTCTTCAATTTTAATATTCAAATCAGTTTCCCATTTTTGTCTTGACTTATGAATTCCTTGTTTAATTGCCTGTTTTTGAATCAAACTATACATACAAGAAATATTTTTTTTAGTTTTTCCTTTTTGAATTAAAGTTTCTATTTCATTAGGTGTCGGTAATAACATTGTTTGACCCAATTTATCTCTTAAATAAGCCCTTAATTGGAAATAACAAAAAAGAGTGTTGTTTGATATTTTGTATTTATTCTTTAATTGATCAAATGACATTAATATACCTCCTTCAAAACAATCTCCTATATATCTAATCCTTTTTTGAAACCAATTGTATAAAAGTTGGTTATCCATTGTTAAAGGAATAAGTTTATTTTGAATTAAAGGTCTCTTTGCTAATAAAGATTTCTTTATCTCATAATCAACATTTATCTTATCCCATAAATCAATCAAATGTTTTAATAGAGTAGATTCTTTTTTTTCCCTTATCCATTTAGATTCCCACTTATATATAAAATCTTCTGGTATATTTTCTCCTATTTTCTCTAATTCTATTCTAATCCATGCCGGTTTATCTACATCAAAAAAAGATGCAATAAATCTAAGTTGATTTGCTTTATAATAATTCTTAAAGTTTGGAAGTTGTAGCCCTCCTAGGTCAAATTTCCATGTCAATTTTTCCAATGATATTCTTGACATCTTACCTTTCTAAAGGAACTTCCTCACACATCTATTTAACTCTTGAAAAAACTTCTGCGGTAATTGTATTGGTAGTGTTTGGAATAAATATTGTAATCTAGGGAATATATTCATTTTTACAGCATTTACTCTGTCTACTAATGTTATTGGTAATGTCATCCATTTATCAAGATCTTCTTGAACTTTTTTCAATAATGGTCAATAATTTAATTTATATAAATTCTTTATATCATTATCAACTCTTATACCTAAATATTTTATACCATTTATTGGCCATCTAAATTGAGTTATTAGTCGACATTGACTATAATCTCCTTTAGTAAGGGGTAGAATTTCACTTTTATCCCAATTTATTTTGTAGCCTGATATTTTGTAGTAACTGTTCCTGAACCTGGTGGTGTGGGTACTGAGGGAATGATCTCTGTTTTGGGGGTTGTCTCTGATGATGAATGATGGGATCACAGATTCACTACTCTCTGGTTCAAGAAATGCCTCCACATCTCTGATCTAAAGTGCCCTCTGGTCCTAACTAGGTACTTAGGTCCAGGAAAATTAAACTGTTATTCACTGCAGTCCTAATTTGTACCCCCCCCCCCCCACCCCAACAAGGAGTCATTGAGTCCGCAAACACGAGGAAATCTGCAGATGCTGGAAATTCAAACAAAAACACACACAAAATGCTGGTGGAACACAGCAGGCCAGGCAGCATCTATAGGGAGAAGCACTGTTGACTTTTCGGGCCGAGACCCTTCGTCAGCAGGCCTGTTTCTCTGCAGTCTGAGTCTATGACTAAATAATTGACCCCTTGTGTTTATCATTGTTTGTTCTGGCAGTCCAGATAATTATAAGATTGAGACAATCCATCATATATTCAGAGGAATGAGAACAGCACAATTAATATGGTTTATCAATGGCCTGTAACCTAGAAAAAATGTTAAAACAAAAATGACTTTGTCCTAATTAGATAAAAAAACACAATACTACACATTATTCTAATCCACAAAACACTGTAAGGCATCCACAAAGCAGAACAATTAACAAGAGAAGTACCTTTAACGTAGAGAAGTCCAATAGGAAGTGCTTTCTCCGGCACAGGGCTCAATAAATAATATTTTACAGCTTGGAATATGTCCCCTTCACTGTGATACATTTCCGCAAATTGCAAACATTCCTCTGTGCTTGGCAGGTGACACTGTGAAGGGATTTTTACAAAATGCATGAATTGTAGGGGTCAGAAACAACACACATTATTGAACGGGGCTGTACTTCAGAGAGATGGGGGAGAGTGAGTAGGTATTTTCCATCAGTCCCATGTGCTACATAAGTTACAAAATTCATACCGAACTCCGTTTCTGAAATTTGATCCCGCTGAAGCTGAATAGCACTCTGTCACATACTTACAACAGGCTGAATTTTGCCCCAGGTAACGCTGCCTGAGCTGGATCAAAACAGATTCTAACCAGTTGTAGTCACTGATTGATCACCTCAGTCTTTAACCAAGATTTCACTCTCCTTCTAATCAGTGTTGACATTTTGTTTGCAGGCCTGTCCTCTTCAGAATCATTCAGCCATACTCCTTTGCCACAATCTCACTCATGGGTTGCTATTTACACTAATCCCAATTTTCCTTTCCACATTCTCTTCCTCAAGATTCAACAACTCACCCACACACTTGGGGCAACATAATCAACCTGCTTGTCATGTCCATTCTAGAGAGGTTTGCTCACCTTTGGTCCCCACTGGATACTCTGCTCTCACCTGTGGCTCCAAGTAGCTGTTTGCATGAGACAAGCGGGCAAAACCAGGTGAAGGTAGCCATGGCCTCATACCCCACTGAGACAGGGACATGTCTGTCCTAGCATGCAAAATCAGCTCCATCGGCCTGGGCATAAGAGATCAACATATGATTGTTTTTGTCCACTTCCAAAGAAACATGTGCTGTGTTTTTTTTTTACTTAACATTTCTCTCTCCCTTTGCAATGAAATAAAACCATTTTGCTGCACTTCAATAGTTAGGTAGTCATCTCAGGTTCATCACTGTTATGTTTCGTAACTCCATAAGTTAATTGACAGAAAAATGCAGGAGCTGGAAGATGCATGTCTACCTTATTTTACTTTCAGTGAGGCATGCAGATATAATGTGGTGGTATAATGACATAATAACAAAAAAGTTATCACAGTTACTTGGGAATCTGATTTATATTTAACTATGGATCGTTGGAATAATGAAATACATAGTTGTATTCCACTTGCAAAAATTACGTATAATCTAAGAAATGAATATGATATATTTTTGAAAATTTGGTTCCCATACTTACAAAAAATAGGATTAAATACATAGGTCCTTTGAAGATAAAATTATAGTAATTGGGGAAAGTAAAAATAAATATCAAAATTATTTTGAACTCCATGGAGCATGTGGGGATCCTCCGATATCCAGGCAATCCTTCTCTTCTTTCCTTTTTTTTTTCTTTTTTTAGATAAGGGTTAAGGGGGGTAGGGTTAAGGGAAGGGGGGAGGGTCAATATTATTTTTCTTACTATTTTATTACCACATTTATTCTTTGTAATTTCTAAAATTTAATAAATAAATAATATTTTTTTGAAAAAGCAATGAGATTCAACAGCCAGGAAGGCGGTTCTGCAAAGCTCTGTAGAGAGCGAAGGGCATGACAAGGCACAGCATACATCATGGTCAATCACTGCAACCAAAGAAGATCCCAGTTTGGGATTTTTGTTCGAATTACCAGAGCCAGACACCTGAGGTTGAGAGAGGGGAACTGCCCCCAGTCCAATGGCTTTTCCACTTTAAAAACTCTCCTGCACAGGTCTCCTATCATCATCAGACACGATGGACAACTACTACTAATACATGTAACCAACCAGCCCATGTGTCTTAAGTGTGTAGGAGGAAACTAAAATACCCAGAGGAAACCTATGCAGACACTGGGAGAACATGCAAGCTACACACAGACAGCACCAGAAATTAGAATCGAACTTTGGTCTCTACTTTGTGAAGGAGCAGGTCTATTATCTGTATGGTTATCCTGTGCATCTTTGTGGTGAACTACATGTACCTGTCTGGACATGCCCCCTGCTGACTGCTCTTGTGACCCCTCCCACTGACCGTGGCTCCTCCCACAGACCCCGGTATAAAGGCGATTGAGGCCTGATCCCGGGCCTCAGTCTCCAGGATGTAGTATGGTGGTCAACTACTGCTTGTTCTTTCTTCCAGTCAATAAAAGCCGATATCTCGCCTTCACGTCTCTGAGAGAGTTATTGATGGTGCATCACCCTTCTCCGAATTCTCTGGAATTGTATCAAACTTGTTTTCTCCTTATTTGTCCTGACGAGTGCACTACAACCCAAAATGCTATATGTGATTCTCCTTCCATATTTGCTGCTTGACTTGCTTGTGTCTTTGAATGATTTTTTTTATGTCCATGCCTGCTCCTGGAGAGGATTGGTCCTATCATAATTGGTTAAAGAAATTACATAGTGACCTTTGAAGATCAGAAAACTGAGTGGTGATGTTGTTGAGATATTCAAGATCCTTGGGGGGGGGGGGGTAGATGTTGACACAGGAAGGAGATATTGGAAATATGGAGCAACACATACAACATACTAGAGGAATGCAGCAGGTCAGGCAGCATCTATGAACATTAACATTTGAGCTGAGACCCTTCATCAGGACTGGATGGGGACATGTCAGATGTTCAACCTCAAGCATTGGGGACATAATTAAGGGGAATTTATTTAAAATTGAGATGCGTAAGATCAACATACTGGTGAGGGTGGTGAATGCTAGTAATTCGCTGTCCTGATAGGTTGTGGATGTGAGGTAATTGGGACTAAAGAGGAAGTACACAGATTTTTGATCAGGGAATTGAAGACTCTGAGTAACTGGCACAGAAGAAGTTTTAAGGCCTGGGGCAGGTCAGCCATAAACATAATAAAGGGCAGGGCAACATTGAAGAGCACATGAATGTGCAGATAATGGAAGGCTATGGACATTGCGTAGGCAGAAGGAATTAGATAAATAGCCTTTTAATTACGACCTTAATTGGCTGGAGACCTAAGCAGCTGCCTTTGTGTGTGAGTTGGTGAGAGTGAGGAAAAGTATTGTGCATTTAATATTTCAGTGATATATGAGTTATACCGTAAATGCATTGTTTGATTAAGCATTCTTTGTTTTTTTACATAATACATTTAACATGTAAAAGTATGTGAATGGCATATGTCATTATACCACCACATTATATCTGCATGCCTCACTAAAAGTGAGACAAGGTAGACATGCATCTTCCAGCTCCTGCATTTTTCTGTCAATTAACTTATGGAGTTACGAAACATAACAGTAATGAACCTGAGATGACTACCTACCTATTGAAGTGCAGCAAAATGGTTTTATTTCATTGCAAAGGGAGAGAGAAATGTTAAGTAAAAAAAAACACAGCACATGTTTCTTTGGAAGGGGACAAAAACAATCAAGTTACTGGAAAGGAAGAAAATGGACAAAATTCACAGGTTCATACCAGCCATTTACCACATAAATGGCTGGCAACATCAGAAAATTAGTTGCATTCGATTACATAACAGATAACTAGATATTGTATTATGAATGAATTGAGCAGAATTTGAAGCAAATGAAATAGCCAATGAGAAGTGAGTACCACTGTTACTGAATGCAATAGATGGGAAAGTACACAGTTTAACTACTCCAACCAAACCAGCTGAAATAAGCTTTGCTGATATAGTGAAAGTAATGCAAGAACGCTTAGAATTGAAATTATTGTTGATTGCAGAATGTTTTAGGTTTCATAAGTAAATCAAAAGGAATAGAACCATAGAACCATAGAACATTACAGCACAGAAACAGGCTTTTTGGCCCTTCTTGGCTGTGCCAAACCATTTTTCTGCCTAGTCCCACTGACCTGCACCTGGGCCATATCCCTCCAAACCCTCTCATCCATATACCTGTCTAACTTTTTCTTAAATGTCAAAAGTGAGCCTGCATTTACTACTTCATCTGGCAGCTCATTCTACACTCCCACCATTCGCTGTGTGAAGAAGCCCCCCCCCACCAATGTTCCCTTTAAACTTTTCCCCCTTCACCCTTAACCCATGACCTCTTTTTTTCCTCCCCTAGCCTCAGTGGAAAAAGCCTGCTTGCATTCACTCTGTCTATACCCATCATAATTTTATACACCTCTATCAAATCACCCCTCATTCTCCTACGCTCCACGGAATAAAGTCCTAACCTATTCAACCTTTCTCTGTAACTCAGTTTCTCAAGTCCCGGCAACATCCCTGTAAACCTTCTCTGCACTCTTTCGTCCTTATTAATATCCTTCCTGTAATTAGGTGACCAAAACTGCACACAATACTCCAAATTCGGTCTCACCAATGTCTTATACAACCTCACCATTACATTCCAACTCTTGTACTCAATACTTTGATTTATAAAGGCCAATGTAACAAAAGCTCTCTTTACGACCCTATCTACTTGTGACACCACTTTTAGGGAATTATGTATCTGTATTCCCAGATCCGTCTGTTAAAATACTGCACTCCTCACTGTCCTACCATTTACCTTGTATGTTCTACCTTGGTTTGACCTTCAGGACCTTCAGTAGGAGTTCAACCCAACGTACACGGATGAACTGAATAAATTGTCTAAGCAGTACAAGCTCAGTAATGGGCTTAATGATGCATTAAGTGACTGTTCAGTTTTTGGAATCTTAAAAGAAAGCATTCAAAATCAGCTCCTTACTGAAGCATAATTCACATAATTCATAAAAGAGCAGTTGAAATCGCAGTTTCAATGGAAATAGAGTCACAATTGAGTTACTGACATAAATAAAAGTGAGTGTGAACAAAATTGCAACATCTAAACCAAAACCTGCTTGGCCAAACAAATTGTGTTACCATTGTGGCAGGGGCTCACATACACCAGACCAATGCGGATTTAAAGGCAAAACTTGCAGAAAATGCAATGAAGGAGGACACATACAAAGAGCAAGTCAGGCAGACAAAAGTGAATGGGCCTCACAGTAGAGAGAAAATGATAAAAAGTCCAGTTGCAGTTTCAAAAAGAGCACACTTATGCATGCTGTTGATGAAAAATCTGATAATGATAATAATGAAACAGGACTAGGTAGACTTGAGATTTAAAATGTGAAAGCTAACAAGAGACAAGCAATATGGCTTATGCCAGAAAAGAACAGAAAATTAATTAAAATGGAATTGGATACTGGCTCGGCTGTTTGAGTCATTCCACAAAATGAGTTTGGATGGCATTTCAAAGATACTGAACTGAAGCCTGCAGGTATCCAAACCAAAAACTGGATGAAAAATAGCTCCTTTGGGAATGACATTCATAAGAGTGAAATACAACAATCAACAAGCCGCATTGAGCTTGTATTTGGTATAAACAGGAGAACCAGCATCCACCGTGCAGTGGAGATTAGCTGAGACAACTACAAATTGATTGGAGATCCATCGACCATTTGCATGCCACATCCCCTGCAGTAGTCAATTACAAAAGATACTGGGCGATGCCACAGCAGTGTTTAAGGATGATATTGGAAAACTCAAACATATCAAGGGTAAAATAGTGTTAAATTAAAATGCCACACCCAGGTTTTGCAGAGCCTATCCAGTTCCTTATAACATCTGTGATAAAGTAGCCAGTGAACTAGATTGCACGGAAGCTGAAAGAATTCTTTCCAAGGTTGGAGTTCATGGGCAATGCCTGAATGGGTTTGTAAGGATCTGCAGAGATTTTAAGGTTACCACCAATACTAGATACTACTATATACTGAAAGCAATTCAAAACCCTCTGCCCAGGATAGAGGATATCTTTGCAAACCTTTCTGGAGAGAAGTACTTCAGCAAAGTGGACTTACCTGAAGCTTATCTACCAATGGAGATGGAAGAAGAGTCCAAAGTGTATCTCATCATAAATGCTCACAAGGGGCTTTATCACTATAATAGGCTTATTTTTGGTGTAGTATTTGCACTTGCACTCTGGCAGAAAGCTATGGACCAGGTCCTGCAAGGTTGCTCAGGCTCTCAGTATTACGTGGACAACACCATCATCGCCAAAAAGGTTGGCAAGGAAAATTTCCAAAATCTCAAGGTAGTGTTAAAAAGATTAGAAGATGATGGACTCAGAGCATGACACAACAAATGTGAATTCTTTAAACCAAGCAATAGTTATTTTGGGTACACCATTGTTGCACAAGCATTACACAAGTGTGCTGAGAAAACTTAAGCAGTGGTGGATGCCCCAAGGCCAAAGGACTTTTCAAGGCTGTGGTCCTTTTTAGGATTTGTCAATAACTAAAACAGACTTCTGCCAAACCTGGCTACTGTGCTCCATCCCTTGAACTTATTGCTACAGATTGGGAAGAAATGGTAAGTTTGAGGTGGTTTTCCAAAAGGCAAAGGAAGTTATGACATCAGACACTGTATTCACACATTATAATCCACATTGTCTAGTGAATCTCGCCTGTGATGCTTCATCTTGGGGTATAGGTACTGTCATGCCACATGTTATGAGTGAAGGAAGTGAACCCCCCATTGCCTTTACATCATGCTCCCTTACTCCTGCAGAGAAAAATTACAGACATATTGACAGAGAGGCCTTGAGTGCTTTGGGCTGTAAAATGTTTCAACGAGTCTTTGTATGGGAAAGCCTTTATCCTCATTACTGTTCATCAGCCATTGGAGGACATTTTCATTGCACAGAGGAGTGTACCAATAACAGCAACAGCAGGAATGCAGAGATGGGATCTGTTTCTTGAAGGACACAATTACAAGATCAGATTCAAAAGGACAATTAATCATGGAAATGCTGATAGATTGCCCCATTTACTGTTGGAAAAGGATACACCTGAAAAATTTACAAAAGAGGGCACTGCTCTTGACGTATTCTCCTTATTGCAAATCGTAAGTCTCCCTATTATAACAGAAATGATCCAAAAGGAAGTCAGAAAAGACCTCACACTGTCTCTAGTCTACATGGCCACCAAAAATAGTTTAAATGTGCAGCAGAAACTCCAGTTGGCCCAATCTTTCCATTACCAGGATGAATTTGACCTTGATGGCATTGCCTTATGTGGTGTTTGAGAATTATTGCATCATCCAGGCTGAGAGCTGAAGCTATGTGCCAGTTATCTATGAGTGGTCACAATGGAATCGTTGGGTTGAAGCTTTGTCTTGTGGCCTGGGATAGGAATAAATCAATAGATCGAGCAATTTGCCATGCACTTTTTGGAATACTAACATGTCCAGAAGATGCCACGAGGAGAGCCTTGCCATCCCTGGGAATGGCCTGTATTGCCCTGGCAGAGGATTCATGTGGATTTTGTCTGACCATTCATCAGCACAAACTTCTTGGTAGCAGTGGATGTAGCTACAAAGTAGCCAGAGCTGACCCCAAAGCCTCCACTACAGCCTCCCAGACACTTGATGTTATGAGAAGCCTCTTCTCAAGGACTGGTGTTCCAGGACATTTAGTAAGCGGCTACTGTCCACAGCTTGTGCCAGCACAGTTTCCGTTATTCCTGAAAATTAATGGAATATTACATCTACATCACACCACAAACTACAAACGGCTTGATAGAAAGGTTTGTCCAGAGTCAAAAGAATGCACTCCAAGTAATGTCAGCAGAGTACACTACATCCACTAACACTGAACCAGAGTCGTTAATTTCCTCCTCGCATAATGCAATGCCGCACACTCCACACCCTACAACTCAGCAGCTGTGCTGTTCCTGGATCATCCCTTGTGCTACTCTTGGATCTCCTCAAACTCAATCTCAGAAGGACTTTACAGGACGAACATTTGAGACCATTGAGGGCTTCTCAACAAAAGAGTTTCAATGTGTGAGGGACTACAGAGGTAATCAAAAGAGGAGATTGTATCTGATGTCATCTGGAGATGACACATCGTTCACTTGAGGAATGCAGAGTGAATTGTTGGAGAAGAAAGTTGTCCAAAGCTGTCAGAATCACTTCCTGCATTCCCGGAGACAACTCCTACAACTATCATGCAGGAGGCCCTAGAACCTGAGATTGTTTCACAGCCACAAGTCTCACCAGCCAGACAGAGTGTCCTTCCTTGTTAGGAAAGACATTATCCCACAAGGCCTAAATGGGGCAATTTAAAATTTACCATGCAGTGCATGTCTAAATAGTAGTTGTATTACATACCATTCTGTGTCTACATATATATAGACTAGGAGTTTATAGCCAAGCAGGGAGGAGTGTTGTGTATTTAAAATTTCAGCAATATTTTAGCAATATTGTAATTATATTGTTTGATTCAGCATCCTTTGTTGTTGACAGAATGCATTACAGGTTATAATGTAAAAGTACGTGAATGGCATACGTTATTACACCATCATGTCATATTTGTGTGCCTCACTAAATATAAAACGGAGTAGACACACATCTCCCAGCTCCCGTATATTTTTTCCCCGATTAGTTTATGAAGCTACAAAAGAGAACAAAAAGGACTTGTTTCAGCATTGTGTTCTTGTTGGTGCTTATATTTGTTCTGCTGAACAATGTGTGTGTCTACGTTGCTGCTGGAATGTGTGGCAACACTTGTGGTCTGCCCCCAGCACATCCTTGGGTTATGTTGATTGTTCGCGCAAATGACGTATTTCACTGTATGTTTTGACGTACGTGTGATAAATTAACCTGATCTGATCTTAGTTAGCTCAGCACACCCGCGTGGCCTAAAGGGCTTGTTGCCATGCCAACATGTTCTACATTCCGTTTGTAAATACTTCTGCTGGGGATGTGTTCCACTTCTAGCATTCATAGTATTTTTATGGGAAAACAAGTTGTAAATTTGCCCTTGCGATTGGCGAGCTTTACCTTCTCGCGAAGATCATTCACTTCTGCAGTCGCTCCAGCGTAAAATGCACAGAGTTTGACCAACAGCAGCTCGCTGTCGGGGATCATGGTCAGCAGATCAGCCGCAAGGTCCCTACGCAAAAGAAGTCATGGTAATTAAGCAGGTCTTTTCAAGAAAACAATGTAGAATCAGAATCCGGTTTAATATCACTGGCACTTGTCATGAAATTCGTTGTTGTGTTGCAGCAGAAAATTGAGTTGTAATAAAAACTATAAATGACAATAAAAAGTATATATAAAAAATAAATTAACTAATTAGTGTAAAAGAGAGGGTAAATACTGAGAAAGTGTTTATGGGTTCATTGTATCGATAGATTTTTTTAAACATCTTACAGCGATACTGCTTACTGAAGTACCCATGTGTGTCACTGTGGATTTCAGCTGTAGTTGTCCTAAATGGGAATATTTGATGACTTCCATTGGAGCTGCTCACAAGAAGTCGCCACTTAATGGCGCCATCTTCTCCTTGAATAGCATTTTGAATAAAGCATCTTAAAAAACTGGAACCAAATCCGAGCATTTCACTCACAACCACTGAGAAGACATTGCTGAAAATGAAAATAATATGGTTGATAAAGAAGGTTTTGAGGAAGACACAAGAGATTCTGCAAATGCTGGAGATCTTGAGCAACACACAAGGGGGTGGGAGGAGCACCAGAGGGAGGTATTTGTGGGCAGGAGATGACATAAGAGAGGGGCAAGGGGATGGGAAATGTTGAAGTGGGGGGGGGCAGTGGAGGCATTACTGGAAATTTGAGAAATCAATGTTCATGCCATCAGGTTGGAGGCTACCAAAATGGAATATAAGGTGGTGTTCCCCCAACCTAAGTGTGGGCTCATCACGATAGTGTAGGAGGCCATGGATGGACATATCGGAATGGCAATGGGAAATGGGTGGCCACTGGGAGAACCTGCTTGTTCTCGTGGACAAATGCTTGGCGAGTATGTTTGATAGGTTAACACATATATCATGTTCTCGGGCTGTGTCGACCCACTGCACGTACAGCATACCTCTGGAGATATCTGCAAAATAACACGTTCTGAATTTGTTAAATTAAATTAACAAATGAGTTAAATTAATTTACATTAAATGGATGACATAAGAACATCTGTAACACACACCTAGGAATTCTATACAGATGTAGTGGATACAATCAGTGCAAACTTCACAGAGAGTGATTTCACCCTCTGCAGAGCAGGCAATTATTACAGTTCCTTCATATCAACATTGAACATCTCCACACACAAATTAACTTCTGTGCAAGAAAGCACTCAAGAAATTCATGGGGCTTGTGCAGTGATGGAACTGACAGGAATGTATATTGAAAACTTGGTTAATTGTGTCCCTGAAGGACTCTCCATCAAATCCCACCACAACTGGGGTATTTAAATACAAAGAACATAGAATACTATGGCTCACATTATTGTGCCAACCTTCTAAGCTACCCCAAGATTAATTCCCTCTGACATAACCCTCCATTTTTCTCTCATTCATGTGCCTATTTAAGAGATTCTTAAATGCCCCTGAAATAACAGCCTCTACTAACACCTCTGGCAGGGCATTCCATGCATCCACCACTCTCTGTGCAGCAAACTTACTTCTGACATCCCTCCTATACCTTAAGTAACCTTCAATTACCTTATGTCCCTTTGTATTAGCCATAATACAAGGTAATCATGATTAAATTATGATAATATATCATTAAATAGTCTCATGCACGAGTTTGTACCCGTGACAGTGACTATGTACTTCATGGCCCTCACTGTAAGAGTGCTGGTGTTCAGAAATAGGGAAGTGTTGTTACAATTATACAGGGTACTGGTGAGGTCACACCTGGCATACAGTTATACAATTTTGACCCTTAAATTTGAGATATATTGACATAATCGGCAGTTGAAAATTGACCTCATTCTTGAGATGAGAGTGTTGTCAGGTCATAAATGGCCAAAGAAATCAGGTCAATATTATTGAGAGTTTAGAAAAATGAGAGGTGACCTATGAAACGTACAAAGGCACAACAGGGTAGATTTGTAGCTGTGTCCATTACTGGCTGAAGCTTGAACAGGTGGATGGCTGTACAGGAACTTCTCTTGGATGGTGGCAGATCTCTGAAATTCTTTACTCTGGTGGGTTGTGGAAGGGAGGCCTCTGGCATAAAGAGGAAGCAGAGGCATATTTGAATGATAATGGAATTAAGGTTCATGTGGAACTGCCACAGGGAAGGAGACATACTGAATGATAGGGCAGGTTTAAGGGGCCGAATGGCTTTCCTCATCCCGGTTTTCTTATATTCGCCATCATTTAATATTGATTACCATGCCATGAATCTCAGCTGGTTTATATAATGTCCATCTAAGTCTGAAATCTGACTTCCTCACAGTCTACTGAAGCCACACATTGTAATGTCGACTCACTGAGCCAAAGGGCCTGTTTCTTTCCTGTATGACTCTGTGACTCCATGATGATGATGTGAGCAGGCTTGACTGGCCACCTCTGTTCCTAATACACATTCCTGTAGCTTTGCACCAGGAGATCTAGGCACCACACTAAAGACAGGGCCAGCGCCACACTAATGCAGCAGCAGGTATTCAACATGAGATCAGTGGTTGAATGAACAAAATCAAAATCTACAATTACACCTTCAACAGCAGCAACAATACCTGTGTCCAACAAATGGAAAGCTGAATGCAGGAAATAAATACAAGAAATGTAGTAAATAAAAATTGTGGTTTCTTTCAAACTGACAGCACAGGTGAAACGTACAACAAATAACCAAGGGTACTGCAAGCATTAAAGTGGCAAGTAAAAACATGAGCCAGTAGAGGTGACGACTTTGCACTATGCTTTGGAGAGCGTGCAGGTTTATGGCTGAAGGTTCCCGTGTGTTCTTGTGCAGCACTTCAAAGGGAAATTAATTATGTAGAGCTCCTCAGCGGATCTCAGAGTGCTGAACTCCTGCAAATGCTCAGAAAGACAAATGATATGTTCACTTGTCTCATTTTTGCAAGGTTTAATTGCTAGCCATTCACACATTACAATCGTGGAAAGAAACAAAAAAAAAAGTGCTTTGAGACAGCACAAGACACAAAGAAGAATGCCATGTAGAGGCTGGAAACCCAGGGAGAGGGAACTCGAGGAAGACAAATGAGGGTCAGTGCAGCACTGAGAAACTCCAATACTCATGGTCCATTGCCATGAACAGAATTAGGCCATTTGGGCCATTGAGTCTGCTCTGCTATTCCATCATGTCTGATTTATTATCCCTCTCATCTCCAGTCATCTGTCTTGGACAATAAGATATAGGAGCAGAAGTAGGCCATTTGGCCCATCAAGTCTGCTCTGCCATTCAATCATGAGCTGATCCAATTCTTCCAATCATCTCCACTCCCCTGCCTTCCCCACAAACCCTTTAATGCCCTGGTTAATCAAGAACATATCTATCTCTGTCTTAAATGCACACAGTGCCTTGGTCTCCACAGTCGCTCATGGCAGCAAATTCCACAGATTTACTACCCTCTGACTAAAGTAATTTCTTCACCTCTCTGTTCTAAATGGACATTCTTCAATCCTGAAGTCGTGCCCTCTTGTCCTAGATTCCCCTACCATGGGAAATAACTTTGCCGTATCTACTCTGTTCAAGCCTTTTAACATTTGGAATGTCTCTATGAGATTCCCCCCTCATTCTCCTGCACTGCAGGGAATACAGCCCAAAAGCTGCCAGACATTCCTCATATGGTAACTCTTTCATTCCTGGAATCATTCTCGTGAATCTTCTCTGAACCCTCTCCAATATCAGTATATCCTTTCCAAAATAAGGAGCGCAAAACTACTCCAAGTGTGGTCTCATGAGTGCCTTAAAGAGCCGCAACATCACATCCCTGCTCTCATATTCTATATCTCTAGAAATGAATGTCAACAATGCATTTGTCTTCTTCACCACTGATTCAACCTGCAAGTTAACCTTTATGGTATCCTGCACAAGGACTCCCAAGTCCCTTTGCATCTCTGCATTTTGAATTCTCTCTCCATCTAAATAATATTCTGCCAGTTCACTTCTTCCACTAAAGTGCATGACCATACACTTTCCAACATTGTACTCCATTTGCCACTTCTTTGCCCATTGCCTAAACTATCTAAGTCTCTCTGCAGGCTCTCTGTTTCCTCAACACTACCTGCTCCTCCACCTATCTTTGTATCATCAGCAAATTTAGCCACAAATCCATTAATCCCATAATCCAAATCATTCACATATATCGTAATAAGCAGCAGTCCTAACACCGACCTCTGTGGAACTCCACTGGTAACCGGCAGCCAGCCAGAATAGGATCCCTTTATTTCCACTCTCTGTTTTCTGCCGATCAGCCAATGCTCCATCCATGCTCGTAACTCCCCTGTAATTCCATGGGCTCTTATCTTGCTAAGCAGTTTCATATGTGGCACCTTGTCAAAGGCCTACTGAAAATTCAAGTACAGCACATCTACCGCATCTCCTTTGTCTACCTTGCTTATAATTTCCTCAAAAAATTGCAGTAGGTTAGTCAGGCAGGACTTTCCTTTCAGGAAACCATGCTGGCTTTGGCCTATCTTGTGATGTGCCTCCAGGTGTTCCATAATCTCATCCCTAACAATTGATTCCAACAACTTCCCAAACACTGATGTCAGGCTAACAGGTCTACATTTTCATTTATGCTATCCCCCACCCCCACCCTTATTAAATAGCGGAGCAACATTTGCAATTTTCCAGTCATCTGGTACAATGTCAGAATTACCGTAACCTTTGACACCCTCACTGATCAAGAATTCAAAAACATGAAAACTTCCAAGGTGGGGGTGAATATGTTTTATAGGCACTGTAAATGACTTTGACCTTGGAATGATTGTTGGTGCCAGATAGGGTGGTTTGCCTACCACAGTCTCGATTTTACAGAGAATAGTACAACAAACAAAAGGCAGCCAATGAGCAGCTGTTCTGTGGGCAAAAATGCCTTGTTCATGGAAGAGGGCAGAGGAGAAGGGCCAGAATGTTTCAAGATGACAGGAAGGCGACTGTAACTCAAATGACCACACGTTACAACAGTGGTGTGCAGAAGAGCATCTCTGAATGCACAAAACATTCAACCTTGGAGCAGATGGGCCACAGCAGCAGAAGACTATGAACATACAGTCAGTGACCAGTTTATTAGATGCAGGAGGTACCTAATAAAATGGCCACTATGTATGTATCTAATATACAGCATATGATGAACTGGAATAGGCCGGCTGCCAAAGTAGCAAAAGCATATTCTATTGCAAGTTTGTAAAGAGCTGCGGACTGATTAAGCAGAAATTTACTATGTTCCTACTGAAGTGCCACATCATATCTGTGCTATTTTAAGTTAGAGTGTGAACTCACCATGTTGTTGCTAACATACACTTCCGGGCCAGAAGCTCCAGGACATAGTTAGTAATGGGCATGGCACTCTCTCCCAGCACCGTTCCAACGCAGACTGCCAACTCCAGCTCGTTTCCACGGATCAGGCTCGACATTGCAAGCTGCAAACATAGCAAAGGAGGGAGCAAACTTATTTCGGGTTCATTTTTACAGGGAAAATGTCTTCTGAAACTAATAGCACATTCTCCACCTAGCACAATATGCTAGAGAATCAATGCTCTGAGTTATTCCTTCAATGGTTCCATGGCTCAATTTAATATCAGAGAGTGTATACACTATTCAACTTGAAATTCTCACACTTCATTTTTAAACAAGTATTTCTTCTTCAGTAAATACAGTCCTTCTTTCTTGAGAATAATTCCAGCAATGAAGGGGTTAACATTTGGCAGCTTTGGGCCAAAAAGAAATTTGTGGGGATCTCATTGAAACCTACAGCATACTGAAAGGATTAAATAGAGTGGATCTATCCTACGGTGAGGAATCCAGAACTACAGGGCACAGCCTCAAATTTGAGGGGTGTTGTTTTAGAACAGAGGTAGGGAGGATTTTTCCCCCCAGAGAGTAGTGAATCTGTGGAATGCCCTGCCACAGACTGTGGGGAAGGGCAAATCCATGCATATACTTAAGGGTGGAAGTTCATAGTTTCCTGATCGGTCAGGGGATCGAGGAGCGGGTGTGTGGGGTTGAGAGGGATCCGGGATCAGCCATGATGGAATGGCAGAGGGGAGTCAATGGGCTGAATGGCCTAATTCTGCTGCCATGTCTTATGGCCTTCTTTCGGTAATTTCCACTGCCTGTTCAGCTGCAGCAGTGTAACCCATGGGTTAGGCCACACTTCAGATTCTGATTATTTATCACATGTACGTCGAAACAGACAGTGAAATGCATCGTTTGCATTAAGAACCAACGCAACCTAAGGGTGTGCTGGAGGGGGTGGGGGGTGGCAGCCAAAATGTATTGCCACCACATTCCAGCATCAACATAGCATGCAGCAAAACGAGCTGTCTCTGCTTCCTCTCAATGCCCACCCACCCATTACATGTGTTCAGTTCACCTCCAGGAAGATGGTGTGGAGGAGACTTACCAGCATGTTGTTGCCTAGATTAGAAAGTACTCAATTTAAAGAGAGGTTGGATGAACCTACACTGTTTACTTTGAAGCATTGGTGATTTGACAGCTATACATGAAGGGAGCATAGTTTTAATGTGCTTGGAAATAGGTACTGAGGGGATGTCAGGGATAAGTTTTTCCACACAGAGAGCGATGAGTGCGTGGAATGAACTGCCTTCGGTGGTGGTGAAGGTGGATGCGATAGGGTCTTTTAAGAGCCTCTTAGATAAGTACATGGAGCTTAAATAGAGGGCTAAGTGCTAGGGAAATTCTAGGCAGTTTCTAGAGTAGGTTACATGGTCAGCACAACATTGTGGGGCGAGGGGCCTGTAATATACTGTAGATTTCTATATTCTATGAAATCAGAAAAGGATTAAAATTGTAGGAGGAACAGTACAACATAGGAAGAGTCCATTTGGCCCACCCTGTCTATGGCAATTTCAATTAGTTCTATCTGTCTACACTTGGGTTATATCCATTGATCCCCTGCACCATTTGTCTAAATGGTGCTATTGTAAAGATAGATTCTTTTTCAGAGGGTAGAAAAGCTAAATACCAAAGTGGGTAGCTTTAAGCTGAGAGGGGGAATGTTTAAGGGAGATTTACAAGGCAAGTAAGCAGTTTTGGGCCCCTTATTTAATAAAGGAAGTGTTGACATTGAACAGGGTTCACGGGTATGTTTTCAGGAATGAAAGGGTTATCGTGCGAGTAGTGATAGAAGGTTCTGGGCCTGTACTTGCGGGAATTCAGAAGAGGGGGGGGGTAGGGTTCTCATTAAAAACTATTGAATGTTGAAGGTCTAGATAGAGTGGATGTGAAGAGGATGTTCTATTTGGTGGTGGAAGTCCAGGGCCAGAGGGCACAGCCTCAAAATAGAGGAATGTCTATTTAGAACGTCTATTTAGGGTGGCGAGTCTGTGGAATTTGTTGCCAAATGCACCTGAGGAGGCCAAGTCACAATACATTCAAGGCAGAGGTTCATGGGTTCTTGATTAGTCAGGGCATGAAAGGTTATGGGCACAAGGCAGGTGAATGGAGTTGAAAGGGAAATCGATCAGCCATGATGAAATGGCGGAGCACTTGATGGGCCGAATGATCTGATTCCGCTCTCAAACAAGAGAAAATCTGCAAATGCTGGAAATCCAAGCAACACACATAAAGTTCTGGAGGAACTCAGCAGACCAGGCAGCATCTACGGAAAAGAGTACAGTCGACATTTTGGGCTGAGACCCTTCAGCAGCATTCAATTCTGCTCCTATGTCTTATAGCCCCCTGCTTTGTTTTTACAGAGAGAAAAGTACCTGAGGGGGGTGGTGGAAGAACATACTGACATTTAGACAGGCACGTGAACAGACGGGGATTGGAAGCAGATGGATTTTTTGCAAGCAGATGGAATTAGTTCAGTTTTGAATCACAGTCAGCAGAGATTATGAGTTGAAGGGCCAATTGCTGTTTTGTACTGCTTTATGTTTCAGTATATCTATTCACTGAACTTGACAGTTTATACAAACAAAAGTTGTTTTTTTTAATTATTTTGTGACATTCAATTGATTTACAATCAACCTTACCTGGATTACTTGAAAGAGAAAACTGCTGTAACTGTAGGATCAAACTAATCAATACTGTACTGATTAAAGAAATTTATCTAGCAACTTAAAACTGTCATTTTTTAACTTTGTTTAATTTTTTGACCTATTAGTTCACAGGATGTTTGGCCTTTAGATGACAAGGCAAACATTTACTGCCTATCCCTAACAGCATGCAATGTTGTCTGGTTCATTAAATTATCTCAGAAAGCATTTAGCATTAAATATCTGTGGATATGGTGCTAGATATAGTTAAGAAGAGTAATTTTTCTTCCTTAATGAACCATCTACGTTTCTTACAGCAACCTTTTATTTTCACTGTCAATTTTACTGATAGCAGTTCTTCAGTCTAAACTTGTTAACTAAATTTCAATTCAGTTAACTGTCATGTTGTGACTGGATTTCATATGATGTGGTGTTTGCCGAGCTTGGCAATTAGCTGCAGTCATTTCATTACCAGTCAAGGAGACATTCTCAGTGTTCTGTTGTTGATGTTTCTCTCTGGGAGTGCTTGCATTTATATACCCCCCCCCCCCCCACCACACCCTGTTCGCTTGCCTCCGTCCTGATTGGCTACCCCTTCAGTTGACCTTTGAATCCCATTGGCTTGTGTTTCTTTGGCTCTTAGAGGTTCATAGATGGTGTCCATTTCAATTTAAATGCCATATAAATCAGCACTCGCAGAGAGAAACACCAACAACTGTGCACTGAGGACGTCACCTTGACTGGTGATAAAACATCTGCAAGCCAATTGCCCAGCTCGGCAAACACCACAACATCAAACGCCTCAACCCGAGCTACCAACATCCACCACTATCCCAAACTGGATTCCATATCTGGACAAATAATCTAGGCCTCTGGATGATTAACTAATAGTGCGTGCTTTATGTTCTGGATAAATACAAATTAATTACCTCTTAGTGATTTTCTTTGGAAATAGAACAAAGAATAATACAACACAATATGGGCCCTTTGGCTCACGATATTGTGCCAACTTTAAACCTACTCCATGATCAGTCTAACCATTCTCTTCTGCACAGACCCTCCATTTGTTTTCCATCGATGTGACTATCGAATTTCCCTGTTGTATCAGCCTCTACCACCACCCATTCTTGTACATTCCAGGCATCCACCACTCTCTGTGTAAAGGAAAACACCTACTTCTGACATCTCCCCTAAACCTTCCTCCACTCATCTTGTCCTCCAGTAATAGCCATTGCTGCCCTGGGAAAATGGTATGAGCTACCCTCTGTATCTATGCTCCTTATAATCTTATACACCCCTATCAAGTCTCCTCTCATCCTCCTTGGAAAAAACATAGCTCACTTAACCTTTCCTCGAAAAACATGCTCTCTAATCCAGGCATCATCCTGGTAAATCCCCTACAATAAAGCAACTAGAACTGAACGCAATACTCGAATATTGGTCAAACCAGTTTTATAGAGCTGCAACATTACATTACATACCTTGAACTCAGTCTCCCAACTAAGGAAAGCTATCACACTATTCACCTTCTTAACCACCCCATCAACGTGCACTGCATCTCTGAGGGATCATTGTACTTGGATCCCTTTATTCTTCAATGCTGCTAAGAATCCTGCCATGAACCTTGTACTCTGCCTGAAAGTTTGACCTTTTGTGGTGAAGTACATATACCTGTCTGGACACGCCCCCCTGCTGACTGCTCCTGTGGCTCCTCCCATAGACCCCGGTATAAAGGCGATTGGAAGCACGGCTCCTCCCTCAGTCTCCAGGATGTCGAGTGGGGATCTCTTGCTGCTGACTGCTCTCTTCCAGCGAATAAAAGCCTATATCTCGTCTCACGACTCCGAGAGTTATTGATGGTGCATCACCTTCCAAAATATATCACTTCACACTTCTCCAGACTGAATTTAAACAATATTAAACCCACAATATCAGTATTGATGGAGGAGCCCATTTGATCGTTTATATTTGGCTGTGTTGGAGCATATTCTGGACTTAGGGTGTATAGCAAAATATTAACTTCAGCAACTAACTTCATCCACCAATCTTTAACCTGAATGTGGACTGTAGGTTAAATTTAAAATGCAGCTCTGGAAAATAGGTTCCTGCAGCTGTTGATTGAAAAACCAGATAATGTGGATTAACATTCATTTTGGTTGTCTGGAGTGTGTTTAGGAGAGTTATAGAAGCATAGAAAACCTACAGCACAATACATGCCCTTCGGCCTACAAAGTTGTGCCAAACGTGTCCCCACCTTAGAAATTACTAGACTTCCCAAAACCCTCTATTTTTCTAAGCTCCATGTACCTATCCAAAAGTCTCTTAAAAGACCCTATTGTATCCGCTTCCACCATCGCTGCTGGCAGCCCACTCCACGCACTCACCACTTTCTGAGTAAAAAACTTACCCCTGACATCTCCTCTGTACCTACTCCCCAGCACCTTAAACCTGTGTCCTTTGGAGGCAACCATTTCACCCGTGGCAAGAGCCTCTGACTATCCGCATGATTAATGCCTCTCATCATCTTATACACCTCTATCAGGTCACCTCTCGTCCTGCGTCACTCTAAGGAGAAAAGGCTGAGTTCACTTAACCCGTTTTCATAAGGCATGCTCCCCAATACAGGCAACATCCTTGTAAATATCCTCTACACCATTTTTATGGCTTCCACATCCTTCTTGTAGTGAGGCAACCAGAACTGAGGACAGTAATCCAAGTGGGGTCTAACCAGGGTCCTATATAGCTGCAACATTACCTCTCAGCTCCTAAATTCTGGTTAATGAAGGCCAATACACCATATGCCTACTTAACCACAGCATCAACCTGCACAGCTGCTTTGAGTGTCCTATGGACTGGGACAGCAAGATCCCTCTGACCCTCCACACTGCCAAGTGTCTTACCATTAATACTATATTCTGTCATCATATTTGACCTACCAAAATGAACCACCTCACACTTATCTAGGTGGAACTCCATCTGCCTCTTCTCAGCCCATTTTTGCATTAGATCAATATCCCACTGTAACTTCTGACAGACTTTCACACTAGCCACAACACCTCCAACCTTTGTGTCACCAGCAAACTTACTAATCCATCCCTCCACTTCCTCATCCAGGTCATTTATAAAAATCATGAACAGTAAGGATCTCAGACCAGATCCCTGAGGCACACCACTAGTCACCGACCTCCATGCAGAATATGACCCATCTAAAACCACTCTTTGCCTTCTGTGGGCAAGCCAGTTCTGGATCAACAAAGCAATGTCCCCTTGGAGCCGATGGCTCCTTACATTCTCAATAAGCCTTGCATGGGGTAGCTTATCAAATGCCTTGCTGAAATCCATATACACTACATTTACTGCTCTTCCTCCATCAATGTTTTTAGTCACATCCTCAAAAAATTCAATCAGGTTCATAAGGCGTGACCTGCCCTTGACAAAGCCATGCTGACTATTCTTAATCATATTATACCTCTCCAGATGTTCAGAAATCCTGTCTCTCAGGATCTTCTCCATCAACTTATCAACCACTGAAGTTAGACTGACTTTTCTGGGCTACCTCTACTCCCGTTCTTGAATTAAAAACAACATCCGCAACCCTCCAGTCCTCTGGAACCTCTCCTGTCCCCACTGATGATTCAAAGATCATTGCCAGAGGCTCAGCAATCTCCTCCTTCGCCTCCCACAGTAGCCTGGGGTACATCTCATCCGGTCCCAGCGACTTATCCAACCTGAAGTTATATGTAATTCAAAGGAAGCATTGTAGATACATTGTAGATAATTGTCGCATATTTTTAGCATATAAAATATCAGGTAACGTTGGATCAAGCAGGCTTCTTCCTCTGAAAGTCAAGTCAAGCTTATTGTCATTTAACTACATACATGTATATATATATATATAGTATATGTATGTAGTGTGTAGGCCTCTATTAGTCCTGATAAACCATGGATTTGCACCTTGAAAAGTTTCAAGGGCACAAGCCTGGGCAAGGTTTTTTTTAATGGAAGACCAGCAGTTGCCCAAGTTGCAAGTTTCCCCTCTCCACGCCACCGATGTTGTCCAAGGGAAGGACATTAGGACCCATTCAGCTTGGCACCGGTGTCGTCGCATAGCAATTTGTGGTTAAGTGCCTTGCTCAAGGACACACACGCAAGCTTCAGCGAAGGCTCGAACTAGCGACCTTCAGATAACTAGACGAGCACCTTAACAACATGGCCGCGCGCCAACACTACAAAGTATATAATGTATATAGAAATGAGACTGTTTCTTTGAACCAGGGTAAAAAGCACATAACACGCAATAACTTATGAAGGTAGGATAAAGTCTACAGATGAATCATACATAAACAACAAACTAAAGTGCATTGATATCAAATATTGGAAGGTATGGAACAGATTAGCCAGTGACACTTCGAATACAATGTGGTAGGGAGTTCAGAAGCTTAATGGACTGGGAGAAGAAACTGTTTCTTATCCTGATCTTTCTTATTTTTATGTATCGTGGTCTTCTGCCTGATAGTAGAAAGTCAAGAGGATGCTGGGTGGATGGGTGGGATCCTTAATAATATTAATAGCTCTGTGTATTAGTATAAATGTCCCCAGTGGATGGTAAGGAGACCCCCCCCCCCCGATCATCTCAGTTGTTCTCACAGTCCTTTGTAGGGACTTCAGGTCCGATGCTTGACTGCTCCCATACCAGATGGAGATAGAACTTGTCAGGACATTCTCAATAGTGCCCATGTAAAATGCAGGGAAGATGAGGACTGGGAGTGTTGGTTGTGTCAGTCTTCTTAGGAAGTGGAAGTGATGCTGTGCCTTCTCGTTCAGGAAGGTGATATTAAGGAACCAGGTGAGGTCAGCCGTGATGTGTACTCCCAGGAACTTGGTGGAGTTAGTATTCGCAGAGAGAGATAGTTGGTCTGCACCTTCCTGAAGTCCACAATGATTTCCCTTGTCTTCTTTACATTCAGGCTTAGGTTGTTCTTCTCACACCAATCCACCAGCCGCTCTACTTCCTCTCTATCCTCTGTCTCGTCAACATTCTTGACAAGGCCAATTACTGCTATGTCATCCGCAAACTTGATGACACAGTTCGAGCTGGATCCTGTGACACAGTCATCCATCAGCAGTGTGGACAGCAGAGGGCTGAGCACACAGCCTTGGGAGAGATGTCGCTGTCCACATGGACTGACTGTGCCCTTACTGCTATGAAGTCCAGTACCCAGTTGCAGAGGGAGGTGTTGAGATCCAGCAAGGGTATCAATATGATGCCAGTTGAGTCTCTTTTTGTTAAAAAAAAAGAGTACATCATATCTACCAGTTGCATCTTTCCGTAGAGTTTGTTCATATTACAAGTTGTATAGTTATTTGCTCACAAAATGAGATATTGCTGGAAAAGACCATTGTTTATTACTGGTCTAAAACCTCTGAAATGAGAGGCTAATCGACAAGAGATTGCAACATATCCCAGACCTTCAGCATTTGGGTACACATGACAATTTAGATGCTTAAGGCAGGTTGGTCTGATGGTAACCATTTATGTATTTAAGATTAATGAATTTAAAATTTCACCAGACAAGGCAGAATTTCAGATTCAGATTACAGATATCTAGTCCTGCATACTGGATAGCAGTTCAAAAATTTACCCATTATTAAACTCTACTTATGTGCCATGCCTGTAAAACCTGAAATTTCTTTGTAACTCATTTTTCTTAAGCTAATACAAATCCATAAGATATAGATGCAGAATTAAGCCATTTGGGCAGTCAAAATTTTTTTTCAATTCTGAAGCTGTGCCTTTCAATTGAAGATCCTCTGACTACTGGAAACAATCTCTCCGCATCCACTTTATTCAGGCCTTTCATCATCTGGCATATTTCAAAGAGATCCTCCACCCCCAACAACCTCCTGAAATTAATCTAGGCATCTTCTGCCATGCTATTTCACAATAAGTACTTTTCAACTGAAAGAATAAAGGCATCAAAAACCCAAGGCACGATCCCCTTAAATGGAATGTGCACTTTCTCTGTAGCTTTACATTTTACTCTGCACTGTTATTGTTTTACCCGTTCTACCACAATGCACTGTGTAATGATTTGATCTGTATGAACAGTATGCAAGATAACAAACACAAAATATTGAACGAACTCAGCAAATCAGGTAGCATCTATGGAGGGGAATAAATAGCTGATGTTTCAGATTGAGACCCTTACATCCTTCCATAGATCCAGGTCTCCAGTATCTTGAGTGTGTTGCTGAAGATTTCCAGCATCTACAGAATCTCTTGAACTTACGGTATGCAAGGTGAGCTTTTTATTGTATCTTGGTACGTGCGACAACAATACCAATGCACTCAAGGATCGAATGGAGATACAGTACCTCAATATCATTCACTGCAAGGTGGCAACATGCAGCCAGCACAGCTCGTCCATCCTGGAAGTACCATTCTGCCAGCTCCTTACTCACTCTATGTAGCAGGCTAGAGAACAAGACACAGCTCTCAATACAATATCATACATAAGTAGTTGTTATAGAGTCGAAAAGAAGTTCAGCATAGTTGTAGGCCCTTCTGCCCAACTGGTGCATATTGACCACAGCATTGTCCCTGATAGTCCCAGTCAGTTACCTGTGTTTGGCCCATAGTCCTCTAAGCCCTCTCCTCCATGTATCTAAAGGCCTCTTAAATGTTTCAATTGTACCTGCTTTGAACACTTCCTCTAACAGTTCATTCTAGGTGCTCAGTATCCTCTGTGTAAAGAGGTCATCTCTTAGGTCTCTTTTAAATCTCTCCCTTTTATCTTGTATCTGTGTCACTTAGTTTTGGACTTCCCACCTCTGGGGATAAACTGTGACCAGCCATCTTATCCATTCCCCTCATGAGTTTATAAACCTCTGTGAAGTACCCCCTCCCCATTCTCCTGTGCTCCAGGGAATAAAGATCCAGCGTGGCTGACCTCTCCATATAACTCGGGACCTCTAGTCCAAGCAGTGTCTTCATAAATTAGTTCTGCACTATCTCCATCTAGGCAACGTAAGAGCGTGACCAAAACTGTACTCTGTGCTCTAATTATGGCCTCACCAATGACTTATATAACTGCAACATAATGTTGCAGTAATGTGACATTAGTTGCATTACTGCGTGAGTTCTACAATATGGAAACAGGTTCTTTGACCCAACTCATCCATGGTAACAAAGACGCCTATCTAAGCTAGACCTACTTCCCTGCCTTTTGAGTTAGATTAAATAAAAAAAATCACAGAGGTCTGGGCGAAGAGAATGGGTGGGATTGACTGGGATCCTATCATTAATGAGCCCTACCATACAGGCCATGCTCTCTTCTCACTGCCACTATCAAGAAGGAGGTTTAGGAGCATTAGGTCACCAGGTTCAGGAACAGTTATTACACTTCAACCATCGGCTCCTGAAGCTGTGTGGACAACTTCATTCACTCAACTCTGAACTGATCAGTGAACACAACCTTTGGACTCACTTTCAGGGAGTCATGCTGTCAGTAGTAATTAGTTATTTATATGTGTACTCTTTGTCTTCGTTTACACATTGATTGCCTGTCGGTCTTTGTGTGTAGTTTTTCATTGATTCTATTGTATTTTTTTGTTCTACTATGAATGCCTGCAAAAAAATGAATCACTGGGTAGTATTTGGTGACATCGATAATAAATTTTCTTTGAAATTTGAAAAATATCTTGAACTTTATTGAATAGCCCTACCAAACACACAGGGTTGGCATGATGCTGAGAGGTGTACATTCAAGATACATCAGAATGATCTCAAGTAAACTGCTCGGACTGAAGTTCTTGGCCTTGTGGGATAGGCCTGGACTGTTTTAAACCTTGGCAGGCAGCTAGAAAATAGCTTGGTTCCTTCATTTCCTCCCATTCCTCAACCATATACCTTCTCAAACACTCAGACCACAGCCTCTTAACACTTAACAGTGGAAAAGCAGCACAAAATGGAGTTAGACTTCTGGTCAATGAAAGGTCTGCAGAGACAGGCATTCCTGTAAATTCAATGGAAGTTGACTGTGTCTGTATTTGACTACATTTCCAACTATGTTGCCATTATTGGTTAAGATCTTTTAGTAAGTAGTTGTTTGGGAAAAGGAATATTGATGCACATGGAAGAGATTACAATCCCAAATAACTTCAGGCAAGCATTTGTTTGCCATGTACATCAATGATCTGGATGATAATGTGGTAAACTGGATCAGATGACACCAAGAATCGGTGCACAGTGGACAGCAAGGAAGTCTATCAAACCTGGCAGTGGCATCCAGACCAACTGGAAAAATAGGTTGAAAAATGGCAAATGGAAATTAATGCAGACAAGTGTGAAGTGTTGCACTTGGGAGGACAAATTAGATTAGGACTTACACAGTGAATGGTAGGGCACCGCGGTAGGAGTGTGCTAGAGCAGAGGGAACTGGGAGTACAGATCCATCATTCCTTAAAAGTGGTATCACGGGTGCTACCTATCTACAGTTTTCAATGTGTCTGTGAATTCAGCATGTTAGGCAGCAACTACAAAGGGACTGGACAGTTGACTTCCTATTTCCCTCCATCACGTGAAGCCCCCAATTATTGACAGACACTTATTAGCATTGCATGGACACATTGCAATTGTCTCATAGCTAGTGAGAATGCATCACACCCAACCTATGAGCAAATCCCAGCCTTTCTCTTCCCTTCATTTCTCTGTAATCACCATTTTCTACTGAACCACATATCAACAGGATGGTGTCTCACATTTCATCTAGCACTTTAGACAGAAGTCCAGGTACATTTTTCTTGAGCAAAAGTTATTCAAAGATCAAGTACTGCATTACCTTATCTATTTCCTAAATGTTTTTTGCACTCTCTGCTGAATAATTCTATGCAAAGGAGAACGTGGCTTACTCATTGTAGTCTTCTCCCTTGTTATTCGGCTCCCCACCTGCCGCTCCGTTCAATGCGGGGGTGTGAGGTGCTTGAATGTTCCCTTCTTGGGCTGCCTGTGAAAGTAACACAAACAAGGTTATACCTCTTGCAGAGAATTCTCCAACCCTGCTGTCGAAGAGGAGAGGGCATCATGATGGTGATCAGGACACACTTGTTTTATGTTTTGACATCTGCCATCAAGGACATATATACAGAAAGATGCTGATAAAGGGTCAGTAACATCATGAATAATCCTATCTACCCTGCTCCTGGACTGTTTTACCACTCCCATCAGGAAGCAGGCTATCTAGCAGCCATGCCAGGATCACCAGACTCAAAAATGTTTACGCTCCCCAAGCAGTAAGGCTGATCAACACCTCCACCTACTAATTAACCCCACCACTCCCCTTATCACCATTACTTTATCATCTGCAGGTTTTCTTGTTTGTGGATTCTGATTCCCTTGAGAAGGTGACAGTGAGCTGGTGAAGATGCTTCCAAGCTGTTACTGAGGAGGGAGTTCCAGGAAACTGACACAACAACTGTATGGGAACCGACAGGTCATGGTTTTTCCCATGTGTCTGGTGTTTGTTTCATAAGAACATGAGAACGTAAGAAATAGGAGCAGGAGTAGGCCATCCGGCCCATCGTGCCTGCCCTGCCATTCAATAAGATCATGGCTGATCTGTTGGTAAACTCAGCTCCATCTACCTGCCTTTTCCCCATAACCCTTAATCCCCCTACTATGTAAAAATCTATCCAACTGTATCTTAAATATATTTAGTGAAGAAGCCTCAACGGCTTCCCTGGGCAGAGAATTCCACAGATACACCACTCTCTGGGAAAAACAGTTTTTCCTCATCTCCGTCCTAAATCTTCTCCCCTGAATCCTGAGGCAATGTCCCCTAGTTCTAGTCTCACCTACCAATGGAAACAACTTTCTGACTTCTCTCTTATCTATCCCTTTCAAAATTTTGTATGTTTCTATAAGTTCCCCTTTCATTCTCTGAATTCCAGAGAGTATAGTCCCAGGTGACTCAATCTCTCCTCAAAGGTTAACCTCTTCATCCGTGGAATCAACCTGGTGAACCTCCTCTGCACTGCCTCCAAAGCCAGCATATCCTTCCTCAAGTATGGAGACCAGAACTACACACAGTACTCCAGGTGTGCCCTCACTAGTACCCTGTACAGTTGCAGCATGACCTCCCTGCTCTTGAATTCAATCCCTCTGGCAATGAAGGACAACATTCCATTTGCCTTCTTTATAACCTGTTGTACCTGCAAGCCATCTTTTTGCAATTCATGAACAAGCACTCCCAAGTCCCTCTGCACAACAGCATGCTGCAATCTTTCACCATTTAAATAATAATTTGCTCTCCTATTATTCCTTCCAAAGTGGATGACCTCACATTTACCAACGTTGTATTCCATTTGCCAGACCTTGGCCCACTCACTTAACCTATCTATATCCCCCTGCAGACTCTCCACATCCTCTGTACAATTTGCATTCCCACTCAGTTTAGTGTCATCAGCAAATTTTGCTACGCTACACTCAGTCCGCTCTTCCAAATCATCAATGTAAATGATAAACAGCTGCAGGCCCAGCACCGACCCCTGCGGCACCCCACTCACCACAGACTGCCAACTGGAGAAACACCCATTTATACCAACTCTCTCCCTTCCTTTGGTTAACCAATCCACTATCCATGCCAATACACTTCCTCTGACTCCATGCATCCGTATCTTATAAATTTCTTGTGTGGTACCTTATTGAACGCCCTTTGGAAATCCAAGTATACGACATCCACCTGTTCCCCTGTATTCACTGCACTCATTATGTCCTCAAAGAAGTCCAGTGAGTTTGTCAAACAGGACACGCCCTTTCTGAATTCATGAGCATCTATCTAACGGAACTCCTCCTTTCTAAATGTTTCACTATTTCTTCCTTAATGACAGCTTCAAGCATTATCCCGACTACAGATGTTAGTCTATAGTTGCCCGTCTTTTGCCTACATCCTTTTTTAAAAAGTGGCATACTGTTTGCTGTCTTCCAATCCACCGAGACCTGCCCAGAGTCCAGAGAGTTTTGGTAAATGATTACCGACGTGTCTATTATAACCTCCTTTGAGGTTGTTGAGTAGATTAAGCAAGTAACTGCAGATCACTATGTAGATAGTGTATCAGTGGTGTATAGTGGGCATGTAATTGGATTTTTACAGCATTAAATACAATTATGAACAGGATCAATCTTTAATAATATGTTCAAATTTGTTCAGGTCTATAAAGAATAAAGGGGAATAATTTCAAGGTGATTGGAGGTAAGTATAGGGGGATGGGATGATAGAGACAAGTTCTTTATACAGAGAGTGGTGGGTGCGTGGATCGCCCTGCCAGGGGTGTTGGTAGAGGCAGCTACATCAGGGCAGGGGTTTCCAACTTGGGGTCCATGAACCCTTCGGTTAATGGTAAGAGTCCATGGCATAAAAAAGATTGGGAACCCCTGCATTAGGGGCATTTAAGAAACTGTTAGATGATAGCAAAATGAAGTTTTAAGTGGGAAGGAAGGGTAGATTGATCTTAAAGTAGATTTAAATGTCAGTGGGCCAAAGGACCTGTACTGTGCTATACTATTCTTGCTTCTAACTATTGGACAATTTTCAACATCCAGGTGTGAAGCATTTCTGGGAAAGCCAGTATCAACTTTTCATTTTTTAATGGCCTTGAATGTTTTGAACATGGTTTCCTTGCTGAGCTTAACTCACATAAAAAATGGGACAAAAAAAGAAAATTAGGCATTTACTTACCTGAGCAACCAAGAGTGCTTCTTTGAGTTGGCCTCGGGCGGTGAAAAAGGTCACCAGTTTCTTCACATCTCCAGTCGCAATGCAATATGGAATAACTTCGTCACTCCCTTCCTGGATCAGCTGATCAGATCTCCTAAAGAATAGGAAATATGCTATGATAATACAGGTTTTGTGGTTTAAGCTATTCTAACTTGTTGTGTTCTTGACAATAAATTTCCCTTATTATCCTGTATCTTCTCCCCTGAACTGCTCTCCTGGAAAAAGCGAAGTGGGCATTTTGAGTTTTCCAATGGACTCATCTACTTCCCACACTGAAGAGTGGGCTAATAGGCTTGAAACTGTGCTGAGGAATACACATATCCACTCTGCAGTAGAGATCAGAATTTATCATGGATTTATCTCGAGTCCTTCCCTTCTTGTGAAACTCTCTGTAGGCTCCTCTCTTTGTTAATTTCATCTTTTAAACCCAATTAAATATTTCACTAATTTTTAGAATCATAATTTTATATACCTCTAATTCTTCGACACTCCAGGGAATGAAGTCATAAGATATTCAACCTTTCCCTATAACTCAAGTCCTCAAGTCATGGCAACATCCTTGAAAATTTTCTCTGTACACTTTCAATCTTGTTGATATCGTTCCTATAGGTTAGATGACCAGAACTGCACACAATACTCCAAATTAGGCCCCACCAACATCTTATAAAACTTCAACATTACATCCCAACTTCTGTAATCAAATATTTTGATTTATGAACGCCAATGAGCCAAAAGCTCTGTTTATGACCCTGTTTATGACCCTGTTTGTGACACCACTTTCAGGGAATTATGGATCCGCATTTTTATTTACTTTATCCACAGAAAACCCACACATTCCCCAGGAAGGATGTACAAAGACTCCTTACAGAATGGCATTGGATTGAACTCCGAAGTCCGGAATACCCAAGCTGTAATAGCGCTGCCCTAACCACTACACCCCAGTGGTGCCCAGATCCCTCTGTTCTACTGCACTCCTCAGTGCCATACCACTCACTATTGAGATTTACCAGAATAATGACTGGCTTAGAGAGCATGTTTTATGAGGATAGGATGACCCTTATGTGAAGGGGAAAAGGCCATTCATATTTACTCTGTTTTGGCACCTCATAATTTTCTTCACCACATTTAAATTGCTCCCTGTCTCTTCTGTTTTAAGAAAACCACTCCAGCCTATTCAACCTTTCCTCAATTAAGATTTTCCAGTCCTGACAACACCCCATAAATCAGCTCTGCACATTCTCTTGCATTTTCTTTTCAAACACAGAGCAGTAAAGTACAGGGCCATAACATCTGTGCCATCCGTGATGCCAAATGAAACATCCCACCTGCCCTCACAAAGTCCATCTCTCTCCATTCCCTGCCCGTACATGTGTCTGTCCAGATACCTTTTAAATGCTGATATCATAACTCCCATGGCAGCATGCATTGTGGCTTGGTAAGGCAACTGCCCTGCACGTGACTGCAAGAAACCAGAGTTGTGGACACAGCTCAGCACATTAGGAAACCAGCTTCCCCTCTATGGATGTTAAACAGTTTCCTAGTATGATAAGATGGACTCTTGACCCCACAATCTCCCTCATTATGATCTTGTATTCCATTGTTTATCTGCACTGCACTTTCTCTGTAGTTGTTACTCTTTATTCTGCTTTATTATTGATTGACCTTGTTCTTCTTCAGTGCACTGTGTAACAAGCTGATCTGTGTGAACTGCATGCAAGGCAAGCTTCTCGTAACATATGACAATAAATCAATTCCAATACTAATAAACATGAGCTGTTTGCATCCACCCTTGCCAGAGTAGACACTTCAAATGACAAACTGCTTGTGATCCAGGATGGCTGTTGTTAACTCAGCAAATATGACATCTATTCTACACTGACTGCCCTATAACATCAGTCAAAATGGAAAATACAGATTTCGTTGAATAAAGGAGCAAAGTTGGTCAAGACTACAAGCAAGCAGACTGTGTATATTCCAGATCATTATGCTAAAAGCATCTCACCTTTGCATCAGTTTCTTCCAGTACTTCATTGACACGCCGGGTGCCACTGACAGAGCCTTATCCCACTGAAACACAGGGAAGATTATCACACTCAGATACTCTCCTCGCTTCTGCATTGACTAACTACACTGCATAGCAGTTTTTGTGCACTGATGCGTAATTAAGTTTGATTACTTTGTCAGGGGAAGGTGAGGTACCAGATGCAGGTGCTGTCATGGTGATCTTGCACTTCCTTCTCTGCATCTGGCTGTATGATCTTTCCAGAATCTGTTTTAAAAAGGCACATTGTTTTTTTGATGCTTGAATCTGCCATTGCCTGACAGGACAAATCACTTTTGTAACGGAAAACAAGATATTAATCAGAGAGAAACAGTTTTTTCAACCTACTGAGTCCACATCCACCATCAACCGCACAGTTCACATGATCCCCTTTCTGTTTTTTCTGTACTTGTATTTCACTTCCCCTCCCCCCACCGCCACTCACCAACACACTAGGGGCAATTTACAGTGGATACTTAAGATGCCAAGCCACACGTTTTGGGGGATGTGCTAGGAAACGAGCTCCCAGAGAAGACTCATGTAGTCATAGAAAGAACATGCAAACTCCACGTAGACAGTTGCCGAGTCAGATTCACACCCTGGTCTTGAATTTGAATCGGAATTAATGAAGGGTCTCGGCTCAAAACATCAACAGTTTATTCCTCTGCTGCTTGATCCGCTGTTCCTCCAGCATTTAACACACACAAGATGCTGGAGGAACTCAACAGATTAGGCAGAATCTATGGAGAGGAATAAACAGTCAATGTTTCGGACCGAGACCTTCCTTCAGAACTCGGTCTCTAAGGAAACAGGACAGCAAGACTATCCCCATTGGTTTAGTTTCTGCCTGTAGGTAGAACCCTCTAGAAAACTTGATGGAGACCTGCTGGAAAGCAGAACTTAGGAGTTGTTTATTACATGACACCAAGGCTTGTCCATGAACAAAGCAAACATGGCAGGTAAGTCTAGTTACAATTACCCAAGAGCTCCCTCTGATAAGGAGATTAAAAGAGAATGGAACATCATTTATTGAATGTGGATGTTGATTTCAAGTCAGCACTTATCATCCAATCTTAGCTGCCCTTCAGAAGGCAGAAGTGAGACACCTTCTCGAACCACTAAAGGTGTCCCCACCATGCTGTAGAGTAAGGAGTAAGATTCAGGCTCAGCACAAAGCGAATAGAGCACATTTGGTACATAGTGGATCCTAAATTTGAAAATTATGCTTTCCAGAGTGTGCTCGTCAGAAATATTTTTTTTAGTAAATTTACTCAATCAATGGGGATTAAAGCTACATATGTAATTAGTGGCCAACATGATCTGATGAATTTCCCCTTTGGAGAGTTGGTTGGAATGGTTTGGTTAAGAGTCTCTCTCTAAAGCACTGTCAATAAGGAAGAAGCTACTCTGTTAATGGGGTAGCATGGCCAAAAACACTACTATGTGGCATGGAAAGCTGTCATAATGGCACTTGTATAAGCTATTGCTATGGGACCTTAGACTCTCTACAAAATGAAGACTGCTGGAAGAACTCAGTGGTTCAAGCAGCAAGTTTTAGCAGAATGCTGAGACAAATGGCAAATTTGGTCACTTTTTGTAAATAATTTGCCAGTTCTCCATTGAGGTTCTGTTGGAGATCAAACCAATCCCCGGAGAAAAGCCTGGAAGCAGAAATTCATGAGCTATCAATCTTGCTAAACAAATCTTATAATATTTTTTCTAAAACTGAGTACCGCATGCTTGGAGCGGAAATTCAAACGCTGAACTCAGCGCACTCAGCTCATACAACAGCAGACAGAATCTCTACCCCATATTTCAGGTACCTCACCTCTCCAAGCTCCACCATTAGTTCGCAGTATCGCTGGATCTGACCCAGTCGCAGGTGAATCTCAGCTGCCTCCTTCAGTCTCTCTTCTTTGCTTGGTGCACCGATTCCACCTCCGAACTTCGACATTTTCACAGTTGTTAGCTCCTGAGCTTTAGACTGAGCAGAAGGAATACACTGTTAAACAATTAACCCTATGCAGAGTGGCACAGATTGCTCCTTCATAGGTTCTATGGCCTGAGCTCAATCCTCGTCTCTGGCAGTGTCTGTGTGTTGTTTGCTCATTTATCTTGTCCTCTGGTTTCCTCCCACTTCCCAAAAATCCACACACACATGTTTGTGTGGCTGAACTGGAGAAGCAAGGGGAAAACACTGGTTTCATCATATAAAGGGTTGCTTGATAGTTGGGATGAGCTCGATGAGCTGAAAGGCCTTATCCATGCAGTATAACACTATTACCTATAGCTCTAATTCATACATGACCTTCAATAACTGGCATAGAATGTATAGGCAAGCGTAAGTTGAAAAATAAGAACAAATGCAAGAACACTAACACTGAAGAAGTCGAGTCCTGAAGAAGTGTCTCGGCCCGTAACAACAACTGTTCGTTCATTTCCATGGATGCTGCCGGACCTGCTGAATTCCTCCAGCATTTTATGTGTGTTGCTTTAAATATAAGAAACTATGATTGCTTTGTAGTTGCCTCAAGAAGGCAGTTCCTCCAGTACTCTGGATTTCCAGCATCTCCTGTGTCTATTCTTCATTAAATTCCCTGATCATCTGAGACTCGCTCTCTTCCCCACCATCAGGGAAGAGGTACAGCAGCCTGTACCTCATTTCATTCAACATTTTAGGAACAGATTCTCCCTTCTCCCATCAGACTTCTGACTGGTCCATGAACACAACCTCATTACTTCTCAATGCACTACTTATTTATTTTTTAAAATTGTCACTTATAGGAATTATTTATATCTTGCTCTGGACTGGTGCCACAAAACAATTAATTTCACAACATGCATCAGTGGTAATAAACCTGATCCTGTTTTTTTTTGCTGGTTTATTAATTTAACACTATAAATTCCACAAAATTAAATTGATTATAAATAGTGACATTGTTTATGCTCATCATCATACAAAGTCAAGTCTCCACAAAACCCTCTGGATACATCACCAACCTCAGGATTTAGTGAAGACCCACCCCATTCTCTGAACATCCTCAGACCTATGACAAGCCTGGAGGAAATAGACGGTTAAATAACAGAGTTCTATCACACACTTGTTAAGGGTTGATGCACTACGTCAAGGGAAACATGTTTGGGTACCATGTAAACCCATATATTTAAAAAAAAAATCAAGGTATAGTTACGTCAAACATGTTAAGAACGGGCTTTGTCTTACTAAATAGATCAGGGGTTCCCAGCCTGGGGTCCACAAAGCCCTTGCTTAATGGTATTAGTCCATGGTATAAAAAAGGTTGGAATAGAGAGCAGGTATAAATTAATGTTTGTCTTAATGTTTAAGGGAGTGTTCTGCAATCTCTCATTTTTATTGGTACTTTAAATGATTCACACAGCCACAAGTGATTGAGCAAAGTAACATCACTTGAACATGTCAAGCCTTTGTACACTAAAAGAATGTGCATGCAGTGTTCTTGGTTGAGGTCATTAGAATAAGGGAATCAGAGGTTCGATATTAAACCTGGGAAAAGGGGAGAAGAGTCTTCAGGTAGATGAGTGTAAACATTTGGCATTCTAACCCTCCAGAGGGCTGTAAGATGCTTAGTCAGTGATTGTGTTCAGAGATGGGAAAGGTAGGCTTTAACACTGGGACAATCAGGGCAAATGGTGTTTGTGCGGAAGATTCAGAATTGGTTACTATCATTTCCTGTACACAAGTGTAAGGAGAATGAACTAAGTGTTACTCTGAATCTGATGAAGCACAAAAACAAACTCAAAAGATGAAGAAATCAATAATAATAATAAAACACACAATAAATCTAAATATGTAAGGTAACTTATACACACAGTAGATTGATTGTAAGTCCATAAAGCGACGCTAGGCTGTACATAAGGTGACTGACGGGAAATAATAAAGTAGTGCTGAAGTTAGTGGGTGGAGGTGCTGGTCAGACTCACTGCTTGGGGAAGGTAACTGTTTTGAGACTGGTGGTCCTGCCGTGGATGTTACGTAGCCTCCTCTCTGAGGGGAGTGGGACAGACAGACCACGAGCAGGGTGGGTGGGATGCTTCATGATGTTACCGGCCCTTTTCCAGCACTTTTTTATATACACGTCCTTGATGGCACATAGGCTGGTACCAGAGATGCATTGGGCAGTTTTGATTAGCTGTTGAGGAGCCTTCCGGTCCCTGCAGTGCAGTTTCTATACCAAAGCAGTGAGGCAGCATGTTCGGATATTCTCTCCTGCACATCTGTAGGATGACACGAGTGTGCAAAGTCTTGCTCTCTTCAGCCTTCTCAGAATGTAGAGGCATTGGTGTACTTTCTTGATTGTGTAGGGTGTGTTCTGAGACCATGAGCAATTGTGTGTGATGTGCACTCCCAATAGTTTGAAACTGGGCTTCAGGGCAGGTTACCCATATCCTTACTTAATGGTAGAGTAGACTAGAGTGGCTGTATTACCTTTTCTTCACATTATTATCTCAGTAATTTTCATATTTATTTACTTCAATCTCCAAGAAGTTTTACAGGTTATCTTTGCACAGAATAATACATACACATATTAGCATTTGAAAGGCACATTCAACAGAAGACCCTTGCTACAGCTCGGTGTGTTATGGGTAACATATGCAGCTTCACTAGTGACCCTCAGAAAGAAAACGGATGCATATATAAGTGAGACTAATGAGATTATTCTTCATCAAGCTTTGACTCATTTTCTGGAAAATATATAGAAGTCAATCACATCCCAACAGTGAATCTGAGCTGACCAGCAGTGAATTCAGAAGTATAGAAGGGCTAAATTCACACACAGGAGACTGAGAGCAAAATATCAAGATGCTGGCTGAACTCAGTGGGTCAGGTAGCATCTACGGAGGGAAAAAGATAAACGATGTTTCAGGCTGAGTCCCTTTATTGGGACTGAAAAATAGATGGAGCCTTTGAAAGCTCCTTCTCCACCCTTCACTTTCTTAAACTGACTCTGTCCCATCTATTATTCAGTCCAGATCAGGGGTTCCCAGCCTGGGCTCCACAGACCCCTTGCTTAATAGTATAGGTCCACAGCATAAAAAAGGTGGAGAACCCCTGGTATAGATGAAGGGTCTCGTCTTGAAACATTAACTGCTCATTTCCCTCCTTAGATGCAGTTCAACCAGCTGAGGTTTTCAAGCGTCTTTTTTTTCTCCTCTGTTTTAGAAAGATTAAAATGTGAAATCATATCCTGGTTCTCAAAGCTGATTAGAAAATACTTTCTTCTATTTAGAGCCTTGAAGTGAGAAAAGGATATATACAATTCACACTGCTCATTACTTCTATCATCAAGCCAATGGTTCTTTTGATATTGTTTAATTTGTACCACCGCATATTATCCTTTTAGTTGTTTTACATTGCACAAGAAGTTTCCTTTAACTTGAGCTATCTGACTTAATTAGAAATTGCATGATAAATTCTCTTGCAAACATTGCTTACCGTTTTGAACCTGACCAGATGTTTCATGTGCATTATTCCTTTACAGTAGTTCTGGGGAAGCAGGCTGTCATCCTGATCTGTTAACACGGCCACCAAGTCCCAGAGGTTCTTACTGCCGCCTGGAGGCTACAAAGAACACATTCACACGTTTGTGGTCAGTATTTCCAAATTTGGTCCTGTTGATCTAAGTATGAAAGATTCCAAAGAAAGCAGAAATTAATTGCAAGCAGCTAGAAGACCAACAATACAAATGTTAACAAGACCATCAAATCAACTACCGCCATTACCGCCTGCATATATGTGGGCACAATTTCACAAAGTGTTGCTGGTGTTGCCGATAGTGTTAAAGGATGTCGCAGGTTACATTGGGACGTTGTTAGGATGCAGAGCTCGACTGAGAAATGGCAGATGGAGTTCAATCCAGAAAAGAGTGAAATGATTCACTTTTGAACTTTAAGGCGGAGTACAGTGTTCTCAGGTAAATCCTGATGAAGAGTCTTGGCCCAAAACATCAGCTTTTTTTTCTTTTCTATAGAAACTGCCTGAACTGCTGAGCTCTTACAGCATTTTGTGTGTGTTGCTCCAGATATCTAGCGTCTGCAGAATCTCTTGTGTACAGGGTTAATGGTAGGATTCTTAGCATTTTTTAAGAGCAGAGGAATCACATCCAAAAATCCCTCAAAGTTGCCATGCAAGTTGATAGGGTAGTTAACAAGGCGTATGCCGTGTTGTCCTTCGTTAGTTGGAGGACTGAGTTCAAAAGCCACGAGGTAATGTTGCAGCTCTATAAAACGCTGGTTAGACCAGATTTGGAGTATTGGGTTCAAACAGTTGCCTCATTATAGGAAGGATGTAGAGGCTTTAGAGAGGGTGCACCAGAGATTTACCAGGAAACTCCATGGGTTAGGCAGCATGTCTTACAAGGATAGGTTGGGTGAGCTAAGGCTTTTCTTTTTGAAGCAAAGGAACAAGAGAGGTGACTAGATAGAGGTGCACAAGATGATAAGAGGCATAGATAGAGTGGAAATGACCAATAAGAGTGGGGCATCATTTTAAGATATCTGAAGGAAAGTATGGGGAATATCAGTTGTAGTGTTTTTTTACACAGAGAGAGGTAGGTTCATGAGATCTGGTGGCAGGGATGGTGGTAGAAGAAGATACATTAAGTACATTCGAGAAACTCTTAGAGAAACATATGAGTGTAAGAAAAATGGAGGGCTATGTGAGAGGGAAGGGTTAGATGGACCTTGGAATAGGATAAAATCTATGCACAACATTTTAGGCCGAAGGCCTGTACTATGCTGTTCTGTTCTATGTGGTACCTTGAGACTAAGTGCACAAGGTAATAACATTTTTCCATTGAATATTGCATCCAAAATTCCATTTCTATTGACTACGATAGGCTTTTGCTATTGCTTGCATGGTTGGGGGATGGTCAGTGCTCCTGCTGATGCTAGTGCTGGGGAGAGGGACAGGGAGGCTCGATGCTTGTGTGTGTGGGGTGAGGGGGGCTTTGGGGTTCTGATCTTACTATCATTCATTCTTTGGGATTTGTTGTTTCATGGATGTCTGTGAAGAGTAAGGATTTCAGGTTGTGTACATTATCTGATATTAAACTGAACCATTTTGACATCAGAGCAAGAGTTCAACATGCATGTTTCTCCTTTGTCTCTTGACTTTTCTAATAAAAGTGAACTCAGCATTCAGAAAAACAAAGAATGTAAGTATTTGCAAATTTTTAAAATACTAACAAAGTATTGAAAGAGCAGGTACATATTTACCATAGTGGTTGAATAGATCTTCAATTAATTCCCCATTAAAAAAGCTTTATATTTAGAACTCAGATCATGGAGCAGGTAGAGGAATTGACAATCCTTTGTGAGGGAGCAGAATTTCTTTATGCTATGTTAACTCCTATCAGTGGATGGATTATTCAAATACATAGATCAGCTACAAGCATACAGCGACACAAAAGAGGCATAACATTGCAAATGGTAAACTCACAGAGAGGCTGCACAGACTTACTGAGAAGCATTCAGAGAACCACCTCAGCTTCTTCATCCGCACATTGCTCGTAAGCTTATCCAGCTCCTGCTTGATGTCCCGGGACACTTTCCCACAGAGAAGAGGGGGTGCTCCAGGTGACATTGCACGATCTGAAAAAAGGGTGAGCTAAGTTAGGTGCAAATCCATCTCTTGTCCACCATTAAACAACACCGCCCCCCCCCCCCCGCCACCCAATTTTCTCCCATTCTCATCCAGGTGTCAATTAGTCCCTGAGCTGCAGAGGTTGTCCTGTGAAGATTGGGCCTAATTGGGTTTAGAAGAATGAAAAGCTGTCTCATTGAAAATTTTGTCAACACAGAGGTTAAACTGACTGTTCTGTTCTGCACACTCTTTTAAAGCAAGGGGTTATCAATTGAAACTTTCAGTTTCCAGGTGCCATTTTTAGACGACTGGTAGAATCTGGGCAAGGCCTCCCTTAACTTATGGAAAGTTTTAGGAATGATTGTCTGGAATCGAATTAGCAGTCACTCTGACAAGGATACAGAAAATGGGAGATACAGCTCAGTCCTTCACAGGCAAAGCCCTACGTATTTCCCTGTACTGCTGTCACATAACAACAAATTTCACAATGTGATTCTGGTTCAGATTCTTCTGAGTATCTACATGGAACGCTGCTGCATCCATCAAAGATGCCCACCATGCAAGCCATAACCTCTTCTTGCTATGACCTTTGGTCAGGAGTACTGAAGCCTTCAGTTCCACACCACCAGGTTCAGGAACATTTATTACCCTACAACCATCAGGGTTCTGGCCCAGTGTGGATAACTTCATGCACTAGTACCCTAAACTGCTCCTTCAATGATTCTTTACAATTCATGTCTACTTCTACAGAGATCCAGCATGGTAACAGGCCCTTCCAGTCCCAATGAGCCCGTGCCTCACAATTACACCCATGTGCCCAGTTAATCTCTTAACCCACACATCTTTGGAATGTGGGAGGAAATCAGAGAACCTGAGGGAATCCACGTGGTCACGGGGAGGATGTACAAACTCCTTCCAGAGCCTGACGCATTACACTAACTACAATGCTATCTTGCTGCTCTCAGTATTACTTTTATTTGCACAGTTTTCCTTCTTTTGCACATCAATTGCTTGACAGTCTTTCTTTGTGTATAGTTTTTCATAAAATTCTATCATATTACTTTTTTCTTATAAATGTAAACAAGAAGTGAATCTCAAGGTAGTACATGGTAACATATATATGTACTTTGACAGTAAATTTACTTTGGACTAGTATGGATTTACTAAAGGAACATTATGTCCAACTAACCTGATAGAACTGGAGAGGATCATTATGGGAAATGCAGTTGATGATCTCCAAATAGCAACCTGGGATAATCTTGTCTGATACAGGATAACCACTTTAACTGTCATTTGGTTTTTAACTCCTTATCAGTTTTTACCCATTACAGAATCTCGACTGCATTTTTCGTTGCTGAAACTCCACCTATATCTGAAACCCAGCAAGCAATACTTGGTATTCTGTCTGGGTAGCCTCCAACCTGATGGCATGAACATCAGGTTTCTCTAATTTCTGGCAATTTCTTCCTCCTGCACTTCTTTCTTTTTCCATTCCCAATTTTGCCTTCCCTCTGACACCTTCTTTTCTCTTCACCTACCTATCACCTCCCTCTAGTGCCCCTCCTCCTTCTATTTCTCCTATGGTCCACATATCAGATCCCTTCTTCTTCAGCCCTTTACTTTTCCAGTTATCACCTCCCAGTTTCTCACTCCCACATCCACCTACCTTCCCCCTCACTTGCCTTCACCTACCACCTTCCAGCTTGCACTCCATCTCTCACCCCTACCTTCTTATTCTGGCTTCTTCCCCCTTCCTTTCCAGTCCAGAAGAAGGCTCTTGGTCCGAAACATCTGACTTTTTATTCCTTTTCTAAGATGCTGCCTGACATACTGAGCTTCTCCAGCATATTTTTTTGTGTGTATTGCTGCATAACTAATCGTCGTGGTTTCCACACCATTGGAACCAGTTGGGTGATTTGTGACGTATCATGTGCTTCTTCAAGTGCAACATCAAGTAGTAGTAGTCTCTCGAAGTCCAAAGAAGACAAATGTATTGCGCAGTCAACGTATGTGGGCATATACGCAGTCTGAGGCTGAAGTCCAAAGCGCAGATACAGTTGCAGATGGGGTAAAGAGCACCGCCTCTGGGGCAGGAGTGGATGCCTTCCTGTGTCTTTCTTGACTCGCCTTAAGGTGCTGCATGCGCCAGTTGGCTTGGAAGTTGTTTTCTGCCTTGGAGCATAGATTGTGCCACTTGGACCGATCAGCAGCAGTGTGTTCGAGATCGCAGGGCTGGAGTTTGGTCCACTTAAGGTTTGACGACGTTGTCCTTGTACCTCTTCCTTGAGCACGGTTGCCCTGCTCCAGTCTTCCGAGGAACAACTGACGCAGCATTCTGGACATCCATGTGGATCACATGGCCGGTCCACCTGAGCTGAGCCTTCAAAACCTTGGCTTGACTGGAGAGATTCTCTCAGCTGACAAACCTAGCGAGAAACTTGACATCTCCAACGGCGTTAAACAGGGCTGTGTGCTTGCACCAGTACTTTTCAACCTTTTCTTCACTCAAGTACTAATGCAAGCTGTCAAAGACCTAAACCTGGGCATTTATATCAAATACCGTCTGGACGGGTCACTCTTTGACCTACGTCGCCTTGCAGCACACACAAAGACCCTCCGAAAGCTGTTCATAGAAGCGCACTTTGCAGATGACTGCGCACTCATGGTGCACCAAGAGGACCACCTACAAACAATGATGAGCAACATCAAGTATACATTAAACAAATACATGCACAGGCGTCTTCACTTTGTGATAGATCAATGGAATGAAGACCATCATCCTCGACCCCGAGGGATAGCTATGACGACGATTTAACTAAATTTCAGATTAGATGCCAAGAACCATCATGGGCATGCAATGACCATGATGACCCACATCATACAACATGGCACATAACAGACAGACTTGATTAGAGTCAAGTCACCTTGTCCAAACCACTACTAGTCCAATTGAAGTCATTTGTGTACATTTAACTATTTGAGAGATGAAACTGAAGCGTTGGGACCAATTAATTGATGCAATACTCAAAATTCCAAACCAGAATGGTATATTGGAAGCTTGTAATCAGATGAGACACTTACCTGTATTCCCAATTATATCCTCCCACTGTTGTTCGGCCAGAATGTTGATTTGGAGGGGAGAAATTAGAGGTGTTAATGACCACAGCCTCACGGTGGAGTCTCGAGAGCAAGATGCCATGGTGAAAGGCCTGTTGGGATGACAGGTCAGGCCTAGGTGAGGGAATTAGGTTCACATTACTTCCAGCACATGTTCAAATAGGCAAGGTAAGAATTAAAAGCTAATTATGCAATTACATAATAATATGGTAATATGCATTTGAAACATGAGAGATTCTGCAGATGCTGGAAGTCCGAAGTAACACACACAAAATGATGGAGGAACTCAGGAGGCCAGGCAACATTTATGGAAATGAACAAACAGTCAATGTTTTGGACTAAGATGAGGATCCTTCAGGACTGGAAAGGAAGGGGGAAGATACCAGAATAACAAATGGGGGAGGGGAAGGAGGATAGCTTCCCCTGATAGGTGATAGGTGAAGCCAGTTGGGTAGGAAAGGTAAAGAGCCGGAGAGGAAGGAATCGGACATGAGAGGAGAATGGACTACAGGAATCCGGTTGTAAACAAGTTAGATGCTGGATTCATAGAATGAAGAATAGAGACAGAGAAAATCTAACAATTAAAACCAGAAGATTCAGAAGGGTCACAACTAAGGCAGAGCAGTGGCCCATCTGGTAGAACTGCTGTTGTATGTTATGTATTAACAACTGGCTTATGCCCAGAGAAGGGATGACGGATTACTGGGCTCCAGAAACCCACACTAGGTGTTGACCTCCAGTACTGTGTTGGCTGTGTTTCCCATGTTCTCTCTGTGATCACAGGTTTTCCATGTCCTTCCCACGTCCCAAGGATATGTGGGTTAGTAGGTTAATTTTCCCTTGTGTAGTAAAATCTGTAGAGAATTTATGTGAACACATAAATTGAACACATTTATGGGAATACTTTGCTGCAGTATTTACTATGGAAAATGACCTTGGCGATTGTAGGGATGACTTACAGCGGACTGAAGAACTTGAGCAGATACATTTAAAGCAAGAAGGCTGTAAGAGGAACAGCTAAGGATATTTGGAGCGAAGGCATTTTACTGCTCGGGGTAAAGAGAGGCAAGACAGCACAGACGTGTGACGTCAGCCAGTAGAGCGGGAAAAGTTTAAAAAGAAGACCGCCGTATCCAGCGGGCAGTGGAGTGATAGGGCTTTGGCGGTAACGGGACAAGGCGAGGTAGGTTTACCTGTGTTAATTGCAGAAAGGAAGAATGTCTGTGAGGCCGGTGTTCTGTGCTCGGTGTCAGATGTGGGAAGTCCTGAAGTCACCCAGCCTCCCAGACGGCCATATCTGCACCCAGTGTGTCAAGCTACAGTTCCTAAGGGACCGCATTAGAAAACTGGAGATGCAGCTCGATGACCTTCGTCTGGTCAGGGAGAGCAAGGAGGTGATAGAGAGGAGTTATAGGCAGGTGGTCCCACCGGGGCCACAGGAGACAGACAAGTGAGTCACAGTCAGGAGGGGGAAGGGGAAGAGTCAGGTACTAGAGAGTACCCCTGTGGCTGTCCCCCTGAATAGTAAGGACTCCTGTTTGAGTACTGTTGGGGGGACAGCCTGTGTGGGGGAAGTGACAGTGGCCGGGTCTCTGGCACAGACTCCGGCCCTGTGGCTCAGAAGGGTAGGGAAAGGAAGGAAAAAGCAGTAGTGATAGGGGACTCTATAATTAGGGTGTCAGACAAGCGATTCTGTGATCGCAGGAAAGAAATTCGGATGGTAATTTGTCTCACAGGTGCCAGGGTCTGGGATGTTTCAGATCACATCCACGATATTCGGCAGTGGGAGGGAGAACAGCCAGGTCATGGTACATATTGGTACCAATGACATAGGTAGGAAATGGGAAGAGGAACAGAAAACAGAGTACAGGGAGTTAGGAAGGAAGTTGAGAAGCAGGACCATAAAGATAGAAATCTCGGGATTACTGCCTGTGTCACACGACAGTGAGAATAGGAATAGAATGAGGTGGAGGATAAATGTGTGGCTGAGGGTTTGAAGCAGGGGGCAGGGATTCAGATTCCTGGATCATTGGGAACACTTTTAGGGCAGGTGTGACCTGTACAAAAAGGACGTGTTGCACTTGAATCCCAGGGGGACCAAGATCCTGGTGGGGAGGTTTGCTAAGGCTACTGGGGAGAGTTTAAACTGGAATTGTTGGAGGGGTGGGAACCAAACTGAAGAGACAAGGAAATAGGCTGTCAGCTCACAAATGCAGAAAGCTTGGAGACAGTGTGTGCAGGAGGATAGGCAGGTGACAGCGAAGGGACGCCCTCAGACCGACGGTTTGAGATGTGTCTATATTAACGCAAGGAGTATTGTGAACAAAGCGGATGAGCTTAGAGCATGGATCGGTACTTGGAGCTATGATGTGGTAGCCATTACCGAGACTTGGATGGCTCAGGGACAGGGAGGGAGGCAAAGGAGGTGGGGGCATGACACTGTTGATCAGAGATAGTGTCATGGCTGCAGAAAAGGTGGACATCATGGAGGGATTGTTTACGGAGTATCTGTGGGTGGAAGTCAGGAACAGCAAAGGGTCAATAACTCTAATGAGTGTTTCTTATAGCCCGCCCAATAGTAACAGGGATATCGCGGAGCAGATAGGGAAACAGATCGTGGAAAGGTGTAATAATAAGAGTTGTCATGGTGGGAGATTTTAATTTCCCAAATATCAATCAGAATCTCCCTGAAGTGAGGGGTTTAGATGGGGTGGAGTTTGTTAAGTGTGTTCAGGAAGGTCTCTTGACACAATGGGTAGATACGCCTACAAGAGGAGAGACTGTACTTGATTTGGTATTGGGAAATGAACCTGTTCTGGTGTCAGACCTCTCAGTGGGAGAGCATTTTGGAGATAGTGATCATAATTCTATCTCCTTTACAATAGAATTGGAGAGAGATACGACCAGACAAGTTAGAAAAGCGTTTAATTGGAGTCAGGGGAATTATGAGGCTCTCAGGCAGGAACTTGGAAGCTTAAAATGAGAACAGATGTTCTCAGGAAAAGGTACGGAGGAAATGTGGCAAATGTTCAGAGGGCATTTGTGTGGAGTTCTGCATAGGTACATTCCAATGAGACAGAGAAGGATGGTAGGGTACAGGAACCATGGTGTACAAATGCTGTAGTAAATCTAGTCAAGAAGAAAAGGTTACGAAAGGTTCAGGGAGCTAGGTAATGTTAGAGATCTAGAAGATTATAAGGCTAACAGGAAGGAGCTTAAGAAGGAAATTAGGAGAGCCAGAAGAGGCCATGAGAAGTCCTTGGCAGGCAGGATTAAGGAAAACCCCAAGGCTTTCTACAAGTATGTGAAGAGCAAGAGGATAAGACGTGAAAGAATAGCACCTATCAAGTGTGACAGTGGGAAAGTATGTATGGAACTGGAGGAAATAGCAGAGGTACTTAATGAATACTTTACTTCAGTATTCACTATGGAAAAGGATCCTGGTGATTGTAGTGATGACTTGCAGCAGACTGCAAAGTTTCAGCATGTAGATATTAAGAAAGAGGATGTGTTGGTGCTTTTGGAAAGCCTCAAGTTGGATAAGTCGCCGGGACTGGATGAGATGTACCCCAGGCTACTGTGGGAGAGAGGGAAGAGATTGCTGAGCCTCTGGCAATGATCTTTACATCATCAATGGGGACAGGAGTGGTTCTGGAGGATTGGAGGGTTGTGGATGTTGTTCCCTTATTCAAGAAAGGGAGTAGAGATAGCCCAGGAAATTATAGACCAGTGAGTCTTACTTCAGTGGTCGGTAAGTTGATGGAGAAGATCCTGAGAGGCAGGATTTATGAACATTTGGAGAGGTATAATATGATTAGGAGCAGTCAGCATGATTTTGTAAAGGGCAGGTCATGCCTTACAAGTCTGACTGAATTTTCTGAGGATGTGACTAAACACATTGATGAAGGAAGAGCAGTAGACGTGGTGTATATGGATTTTAGCAAGGCATTTGATAAGGCTTATTGAGAAAGTAAGGAGGCATGGGATCCAAGCCTCCTTATTGCTTTGTGGATCCAGAACTGGCTTGCCCACAGAAGGCAAAGAGTGGTTGTAGATAGGTCATATTCTGCATGGAGATCAGTGACCAGTGGTGTGCCTCAGGGATCTGTTCTGGGACCCCTAATCTTCGTGATTGAATAACCTGGATGAGGAAGTGGAGGGATGGGTGAGTACATTTGCTGATGACACAAAGGTTAGGGGTGTTGTGGATAGTGTGGAGGGCTGTCAGAGGTTACAGCGGGACATTGATAGGATGCAAAACTGGGCTGAGAAGTGGCAGATGGTGTTCAACACAGATAAGTGTGAGGTGGTTCACTTTGGTAGGTCAAATATGATGACAGAATATAGTATTAATGGTAAGACTCTTGGCAGTGTGGAGGATCAGAGGGATCTTGGGGTCCAAGTCCATAGGACACTCAAAGCAGCTGCGCAGGTCGACTCTGTGGTTAAGAAGGCATACGGTGTATTAACCTTTATCAATCATGGAATTGAATTTAGGAGCTGAGATATAATGTTGCAGCTATATAGAACCCTGGTCAGGCCCCACTTGGAGTACTGTGCTTAGTTCTGGTTGGCTCACTACAGGAAGGATATGGAAATCATAGAAAGAGAGCAGAGGAGATTTACAAGGATGTTCCCTAGACTGGGAATCATGCCTTATGAGAATAGGTTGAGTGGTTGACAGAGGGCGAGAGATGACCTGATAGAGGTGTACATGATGATGAAAGACATTGATTGTGTGGATACTCAGAAGCTTTTTCCCAGGGCTTAAATGGCTAACATGAGAGGGCACAGTTTTAAGGTGCTTGGAAGTAGGTACAGAGGAGATGTTAGGGGCGAGGTTTTTTTTATGCTGAGTGGTGAGTGCGTGGTATGTGCTGCCGGCGACTGTGATGGAGGCAGATTCAATAGGGTCTTTTAAGAGTTTCCTCGAAAGGTACATAGGAAAATAGAGGTAATTTCTAAAGTAAGTACCTGCTTGGCACAGCATTGTGGGCCGAAGAGCCTGTATTGTGCTGTAGGTTTTCTAGGTTTCTACAGAGGGATTGAAATGCAATTGGCAGTGTTGGATTCATGTGAATGGGTTCTTGGTTGTTGGCAGAGGTTTGGTGATTTGCAGGGCATGCTTCCACCTGTGTGACTTTATGAAGAAGGACCTTCAAGCCGAAACATTAACTCTATGATTCTACACTTGCTGCCTGACCTGTTAAGTACTTCTGAGCATTTTTGTAATTAAGGGATTGACTTGTATCAGTTTAGTTCCAGGGTATTCTCACAGCTTAGGAAGCTTCTGTTATGAATAAAACATGGTTTCTGACCTGAACCCTTGTCTTATTGCAGAGATGAACAGAGATCTAAGTCCACCTACTCCTGGTTGGAGATCGTCACAGCAGATTAATAATGGGTAACTACAACTTGATTATTAAAGTAATCCATCATTTATTCTCTGGGAATAAGCCAATTGTTCATGCATAACGACCCATGAAAGAATAGAGTCAAAAAGTCATAGAGCACCACAGCACAGAAACAGGCCCTTTGGCCCATCTAATCCATGGTAAACTTATTCTGCCTAGTCCCATCTGCTCACACCATCAGCTCTGCATTTTGTCCCTGTACAGTACTTATCCAAACTTCACTTAAATGTTGAAATTGAACCTGCATCCACTACCTCCGCTGGCAGTGTATACATTAGGAGCAGTGAATAGATTAGGAGCAGGAGTGGGCCATTCGCTCCTCAAACTTGTTTTGTCAATTCATTAGATTGTGGCTGATTTAATGATAACCACAAATCCCCATGATCTGTGGCAACTTTTCACTCTCTTACTTATCAATTATTGATCTACCTTTTCAGGAAGAACGTTCCAAGGACTTGCACCTTAGTGGCTGCCTGCGTTACACTTTTTCTATAACTATAACACAATACTTTGCACAAACAGGTTGAGCCCTGATGAAAGGTCATGGTCCAAAACATCGAGTGTTTATTCCTCTCCATGGATGCTATCTGACCTGCTGAGTTCCTCCAGCATTTTTTGTGTTAATATATTCTGCATTCTATTATTACCTTTCCCTTTGTCCTACCTGTTTGAAATGATCTGTGTGGATGGCATGTAAAACTAAATTTTCACTCTATCTCAGTTGTTTTCTTTGGAGCAGTGGAGGCTGGTGGGGTGGGGGGGATCTGATAGATGTTTATAAAATTATGAGAGGCATAGAGAGAGTAAACAGTGAGTATCTTTTTCCCAGATGGAGAAATATGGACATTGTGTAGGTAGGATAGATTAGTTTTTGGGTGGGTTTTGATTTACTTTTTAGCTGGTCCAGCACAACGTTGTGGCTGAAAAGGCTTGTTGCTATGCTGTACTGTTCTATGTTCCAAAATAACAATTACTATTCCCAGCTTTCAATGAACATTTCACCCATTAACTCTCCTGCAGCACAGCAGCTTCTAAATGTATACCAACAGTTCTTATTAAAGAGCTGAAGTTTTCATTAGATAATGGCCAGAATTATTTAAGGAAAAGAAAGGAGATGAACATATTTTTATTTAACCCACTCAACAGTCAATAAACTCTGCACTGTACCATTTTTGATAGGTGAATGTATGTTTGCTATTAATAATTTACCAGAATTTTAGATTGCAAACATAAAAAAATCCATTTGCTCTCACTAAACAAATGTACAATTGGATTATTTCTGTGACTGAAGAATTCTAAATGACCCCTGGCAATTTTTTATTTATTGAGACAATCCAAAGAACAAACAGCCAGATCTTTATGCTAATGCATAACCAATATCTTCTACAAACAAGCTGTGATAATGAATGTTAATAAATCATAAAGGAAGGATCTGAACAAAGTAACACTAAAATATATCAACGGAATTTTACAACAGATAGACCTTTTATGACTGGAATTTGATGGTAAGTTGATAGAGAATATACTGACAGGCAGGATTTATTAACATTTGGAGAGGTATAATATGATTAGAAATAGTCATTGCTGTTTGCAATCAAATTCTTGAGGGATCAGTTGCTTGACGTTGTGAGAAAGCTTAAGCTATATTATCATAGAACTTGGTCATGAAGTTTTACATTGTGAATGGGTGCATCATTTTAAAATGAAGCTATTGATCACATGATACATTGCTCAGCAATACAAAAATGATTGCAGCTAATGCAAGTTAGGCTCAGAGTTTTTTAGTGACTATGAGTAATTGGTCAGCAAAGTGGAAGTGGCTGGTGAGATCACCAGAGGTGTCAAATCTAAAACAATTCAGCAGTGGATGAGCCAGGCCAAATCAGTGCTGGGCTTTGGCACAAAGTGGATGAAGACAACCCAAATGATGACACGGATAAGGGTGCAATGAATCTTGTTCAGTCTCAGCCTCCCTACCCCCAAAGCTTTGTCTGATGATCACTCATGGAGAACAAATGAAACCTGTACTCCTTAAATGAGCCATAGAAGTAGCAATGAGTCCAAATCAGTCTTGGGATAAATTCCACAAGACCACAGTCTCAAAGCTGAAGCTTAAAAAAAAGGCCAAATCAACAAAGTGATGTGCAATCCCAATTTACTTGTCATTCCATTAAGAAGACAAAAATTTGAGGACCCATTAAATCTGCAACTTTAAATTCTGCTATTGATTATGCTCTTGCAAGGCAGTGCTAACTTCCAGGTGTGAACATCACCAACCGCTGATCCTGGTCCAGAAGATCCAAAGGAAAACCCTATGACCATAAGATATAGGAGCAGAATTAGCCCATTTGGCCCATTGGGTCTGCTCCGCTATTTCATCATGGCTGATTCTCAGTCCCAATCTCCTGCCTTCTCCCCATATCGCTTCATGCCCTGACCAATCAACAATCTATCAACCTCTGCCTTATATATACATAAAGACTTAGACACAGCTGCCTGTGGCAAAGAATTCCACAGATTTATTGCTCTCTGGCTAAAGAAATTCCTCCTCACATGCTCACATGCCCTGCAGTGAATAGTGAGGTCAGCTGAGAAGATCATCGGGGTCTCTCTTCCTGCCATTACAGACACTTACACTACATCCGCAAAGACCCCATGCACCCCTCATACAATCTCTTCTCCTTCCTGCCGTCTAGGAAAAGGCTCTGAAGCATTCGGTCTCTCACAACCAGACTATGTAACAGTTTCTTCCCCCAATCTATCAGATTCCTCAATACCCAAAGCCTGGACTGACAACTTGCCCTTCTGTCCTGTTTATTATTTATTCTAATGCCTGCACTGTTTTTGTGCACTTTGTGCAGTCCAGTGTAGATCAGTAGTCTAGTGTAGCTTTCTCTGTGTTGTTTTTTTTAATAAAAGTTGACTTGACTTGACTTGACTCATGGGGGAGAATGTACAAACTCCTTACAGACAGCAGTGGGAATTGAACTCTGACCTCCAGATCTCCGGCGCTGCAAAGCGCTATGCTAACCACTATGCTACTGTGTCGTCCCCTTACCAAATGCAAATGCAGACAGAAGCATCAGAGCCACAGCGCCCAGAAACAGACCCTTCTGCCCAACTCATGCATGGCAGCCAAGATGTGTAGTTTAAGTATAATTTATGTTAATTTAAGTTTATAATGTTTATAATGTACTGTGCTTTGCTGCAAAAAGCTAACATTCATGGCACTTGTACTTGGATATATATGCCCATGATAATAAACTTGAATTACCATAAACATCTGCACCATGGTCATACACAGTGTCCAGACAGGTTCCATCCCTTGTGTCCCAGACGCGGATGGTGTAGTCCCAGCTGCCTGATATCAGAAGGTATGGGATTTCTGTGTTCCACAGCAGGCCTCGTACCGGTGCTTTATGTCCACTTAGAATATTAATGCAGGCATCCTGTGTATAGTCCCAGATCCTGACAGTACTGTGGAGAAAATACACTGTTCTGAAAGCTTTCAAACACTAAACTTAGACAAAGACTCAGAAATTCAGCCAAAACTCATGGATCACAAAAGGTATTTCAATACTGTTAGAGGACTGGCTTTATATTGAATCAAGCTATCAAAAGTGAAACTCTGAATAAAAGTAATTGGAGAAGAAACAAAATGACCAGTTGATATCTTCAGTGTGGTCTGCCTGAAACAACGATCATAGCCTTTCCATTCAAAGATGCAAAAGGACATGTTGTGCTCCTCAAGACGAAGGGTCTCAGCCCGAAGCATTGACTGTTCACTTCAACGGATGCTGCCTGACCTGCCGAGTTCATCCAGCTTGTTTGTACATCTCAACCATTTTCTGTCTTTTCTTCCACTCCTCATAGTCAGTTTTTTTTTTCAAATATGGCCGCAGAAAATTACATCTGCAAAGTGCGGGCATCAGGCAACCTCCATTAACATATTTTTCTTTGCAAAATGTTTTTGAGTTTTCTCTTTATTCCTTCATCAGATGTGTGCCATGATAATGTAGCAGTCAGCATGATGCCATTACAGCTCAGGGCATCAGAATACGGAGTTCAATTCTGGCCAGGTCAGTAAGGAGTTTGTACGTTCTCCCCGTGACCACGTGGGTTTCCTCCAGGTACTCCAGTTTCTTCACACAGCCCAAACACCTACGAGTTGGTAGGTTAGTTGACCATTGTATATTGTCCTGTGTTAGGCCAGTGTTAAATATGTGGGTAGCTGTACAGCATGACTCATTGGGACAGAAGGGCCGGTATTGTGATTTATCTCTAAATAAATAAGCAATTCAAAAACCAAACCACTGGAAGGCAATACTCCAGGGTTTGATACACCCCTTAAAGATAAAATGACTATAAATAGAGACCTCTCAAGGCTACTTTGAAGGTACCTGTCATCGGAGCCACTGCAGAGGATGCCCTCCCTCAGCGGAGACCACCTGACATGAAATACTTTAGCTGTGTGTCCTGTGAAAATCTTCAGCGGTTGGTCGGAACTGGTTGCTAAGTAATAAACCCGAACATTCTTGTCCTCACAGCCAGTGGCAATCATATCTCTGGAAGGAAAGGAAAATGTTAGGATTATAAGAGGTGTTGGCCATGTGCTAAGCTTGTGGTCTGATTCCTTATCGTCGTTGAGTCTCCACCTCATGTTCTTACCTTGTCTGATGTCCACATCCACTGTTTTCCCCAAGAGGCAGAGATAATTTGGGAAAGCACTTAAACTGAATCGCTAGAAGGTTACAGCTGCTCTGCCTTCAAATTTCTGAATGGACAATGGACCCGTGTTACACTACCTCACTATTGATTTTGGGTTTTTTTGCTCTCTTATTGCACTATTTATATAGTTAAATATATTTTATTGTATATATGCATGTAACGCGCTGTAAGGTTTTTTTGTTGATGTATTGGCCTCTCTGTAACGTTCCACTGCTAAGGCAGTGGTTTCTCCGTAGCAGTGATGTTTGAGTTATGACTTGAGATACCAGGGGCATTGGAATGTATGCTAGCCAATGAGAGGGATGTTGTTATTTCTTGTCTGGGTGCAGGGATTTCATGGTCTTTTGTTAGCAGGAGAAGACATGAGTGGAGAGAGTTGGTAGACCACCGGACGGAGTGGACTTGGAGTGAGCATCGAAAGTCAGCGATGCTCGGAGGAGGTCGATGGGAAACGAATGGATGAATCAGTGAGCTCCAACGTGCACATTAGGCTGTTTCATTAAAATGGGCCCTTTTTCTTTTTATTCTATTTACTAACCCTATAGTCAGATTAAGATTTATAAAGTTCAATTGTTTAACTGCAAATGGTGTACTGTCTGATATTTTGCAGATCAGATTTGTAACCGGGCAACACATCGAGCAGCATCTACACTAACGAGATTTCTCAGCTTGGCTGGGCCACGGGTTGTCTTGCCCTAGACCGGGGGTCGGCAACCCGCGGCTCCGGAGCCACATGTGGCTCTTTTACGTCTGTGCTGCGGCTCCCTGTTGCTTTGGGAAATAATTGGTTGTGGCGACCCTTTTCCTGGCACATCCGAACCGACTCACTATTAGATAGCCTACGGGGGTTTGCGAGCACAGAGCTTTGGAGCCTCTGCGCCATGGGGGGCAGGTTGAGGGAGGCTTAAAAGTGAGGCTGAAGATTTCGAATAAAGTTTTTTCCTTCGACTGCAGTTACCGACTCCGTGTCGTAATTTTAGCGCTGCGTGTAGCACACCGCTACATGGTCAGTATTTAATTAAAATGTATTTTATGTTAGTTTGTTAGTTTTTGAAATGTAATTCTAAATTTGAAGATTATGGTGATCTTGTACAATCTAAATAAGACGTTGTGGCGACCCATTTCCTGACACATCCGAACCGGCTCACAATTAGCCAGCGCTCAGGCTAAGGGAGATAGCCTACGGGGGTTTGTGAGTACGTGCCTTTTGCAGCATCCACGCCCATGGGGGGCGGGTTGAGGGAGGCTTAAAAGCAAGGCTGTTTAGTTCGAATAAAGCTATCTTTGACTGCAGTTTACTGACTGCGTGTAGCACACCGCTACAACGTGTTTTTATCGCTGGCTGTCCAGAGGGGAGGTGCTGAAACGCTTTGTCGCGTGTCTGGAAGAAGAGAAAACTTTCCTGGGCAGCAAAGGGCTCAGCTTTCCTGAGCTGGAACAGCCAGAGTGGCTGGAAAAGCTACACTTCATGGTAGACATGACAGCGCACCTGAACACGCTGAACACAGCTTTTCAACGGGGTAAGGACGTACAGCCCTGCACATGTTGGAGGATGTTTTGGCATTCGAGCGCAAGTTGACGATGCTTGCCAGAGATTTACAGAAAGGCACATTGTCTCACTTCCCCAATTTGAGAGAGTTCAAACAAGGTCACGACATGATAAATTCGGAGTATTTACATTCTGCAATCATCGCAATGCAAACATCGTTTGGGAAACGCTTCTGTGAGTTCAGAGAGGAAAAAAACACATTATCCTTCCCGGTCACTCCCCTAAGCATCGATCCATCCCTACTGAATACGACTGCATTGTCAGGTGTGAGTCAACCTGAACAAGTATGATAAATATTTTAATTGCCTATTATTTTACGTATATTCATATGTTTTCATTGTTCAGTGAAATAGTCCTTTTATTTTTCAGGTTGACAGCTGGCTGACGTTATTTTTGGTTTGCTGCTGGCGGCAAATTCAAGTTTGGCGTTTTTCATAAATACAAGAAGGACTCAAATAGACGTTGAGTATTTTACTTAAAAGTAACCTTCAACCCAACGTCTTTTTTTTCGGAGTTCAAAATGTTTTTGTTGTATGCAGAAATGTAATTTCGTTTTCTCTGCAGGAGTTCATCAATTTCATAAATGCAACACATTATAGTTTGTTTATACATAGCATAAAGGCAAAACAAAACGTTGTATGCAGTGTTATTTCATTTTAAATGTCAAACGGGTTTTGCGGCTCCCAGTGTTTTCTTTTCTGTGGGAAACGGGTCCAAGTGGCTCTTTCAGTGGTAAAGGTTGCTGACCCCTGCCCTAGACAAACACGTGCTGGCTGAACCTAAGGGTTACATACATAAAATATCAGAGCAGATTTAGGCCATTTGGCCCATTGAGTCTTCTCCACCATTTCATCATGGCTGATCCACTTTCCCTCTCAGCCCCAATCTCTTGCGTTCACCCCTATCCTTTCATGCCCTGACTAGTCAAGGATCTATCAACCTCTGTCTTAAATATACCCATTCTCAAACAAGAGGAAATCTGCAGATACTAGAAATCTAAGCAACACACACAAAATGCTGGAGGAACGCAGCAGGCCAGGTAGAAAAAGAGTCCAGTCGATATTTCGGGCTGAGACCCTTCATCAGGACTGGAAAAAAAAGACGAGGAGTGAGAGTAACAAGGTGGGGTGGGGCAAGAAGAAACACGAGGGGGAAGGGGTGAAGTAAAGAACTGGGAAGTTGATTGGTGAAAGAGATACCAGGCTGGAGAAGGGGAAATATGATAGGAGAGGACAGAAGACCATGAAAGGAAGAGGGAGGAGCATCAGAGGGAAGTGATGGGCAGGTAAGGAAATAAGGTGAGAGAGGGAATAGGAATGGGGAATGGTGAAGTAAGGGGTTGGGGGCAGTGTCAAAACTTCGAGAAATCGATGTACACACCATCAGGTTGGAGGCTACCCAGATGGAATATAAGGAGTTGCTTCTCCAGCTTGAGTGTGGCCTCAGTGCGACAGTAAAGCTGGCCGTTAACTTATATGTCGGAATGAGAATGGGAAGTGGAATTAAAATGGGTAGCCACTGGGAAATACCGTTTTTTTCTGGTAGATGAGCATAAATGCTCAGGGAAGCAGTCTCACAATTGGGTCTCACGTTGGGTATCACCAATATACACAAAGCCACACCGGGAATAGCAGATACTGTAGATGACTGGGTGGAATGGATAAGATAGGCTGAAGGGCCCAATTCTGCACTGTACATCTCTATAACTCTCCCTATGAAACAATGGACAATAACATTGCAAATATTCACTCATGAAACATTCACAGTCCTCTAGGGTAGAGGACACCAAGGAAACATTGTGTTGAATATTTCGTCAAAGCGAGGACAGACTTTGAAACAATGGCAGAAGTCAGACTGCTGGAGGAACTCAACAGGAGCATCTCTGCAGGGAAAGGGATAGTCGACATTTCAGGGGAAGATGCTGCACTCTCACTGAGCAGGATTTTTCAAGCAATTTTTCTTTTCCACCAGATTACAACATCTGCCATCTCTCATGCTCTTTTGAAACTACAGCTTTTTGTGGGCATTATAACTGCTTTCATTGTGGTAAAACACTTTGCTATGAGAGAATGGAACAAGTTATATTCACAAATTCTGAACATGAACTACTTATAAAATACTGATGGAGTTCTATCAAATCTTTTTGAATTATGTACCTACTTCCCAATCTCAATGCTACTGGACAGTATTTCCCATTTTAGTCACTTGGCTCTTGGTATTTGAATACGATTATTTATTTTCAGCCAATTAGAGACACCACAGTGCTTGCCTTTTATGGCTGCGTTAGGCCATAAAGATCTATTGTTGGTTCATGAGGTGAAGGGGATATTCTTTCTAATCAAGATTCTGTTTCACTCTGACATGGACAGTCCCAAGCCAGTCTGCAAAAGAAGGAGGGTTGGACATGGGGCTAGCAATCCCATCCCTGTATAAAATCCAATGCTACAGAATTGCCCACAGGGGCTCCAAAGACCTCACCTTTGGGAGAGGGAGAAAGAACACACCAAGAAGATGGGCCACACCTGAAGACAACTTGAAAGTCAGGCCCAGGACAGAGGCTCTTGTGAGCTACTGTTGACAGCCCATGTCCCAGTAGGAGTGATTTACTTAATATATTATATATATATATATGACTTAGATTGAACACAGAGCACCAGAACTGGAACTAACTAATAGTATATAGTCCATTCATCTTTTACACAAGTATTTCTTTCAGTGGACTGGTCACATTAGTTTCAGTGGTTATATTGCCCTACCTACACACCAATGATGGTAGCACGTTAATTCATTAAACCCACTGTGACCCTGCTTTAGAAATTTGTTCTTAGTTCTCTGTGGTAAACACACATCTATAGTGACAGTTATAGCCTGCACAATTCCTCTGAAGTTTAGTTTCAATAAGCTCCGTTGAGTCAATCGAACTTAGAAACAACATATCACTTCTATGGTTCATGTACATTTAGTGTGAATTGATGGAGTTCTGAATTTTAGTTCTGTATATCTACCAAAGAAGTGACTCGTGTTTTACAGGGATAGATGGTTGACAATTCAGACCTATAAGTAAATGAGAAGCCCATTGGAAGGACTGACTTACTTATTATTCTGGCTCCAATCACAGCCAAAAACAGCAGCTGGATGCTTATACTTGTGTAGAACCTTTCCATCAATTGTTCGAATAATGCTGCAATAAATAGCATATCAATAGTAACTGAACAGCAGTATCACAGTCAGAGACCACAGCAGTCAACAAACGATGATGCTCCCTGCCTCTCCCCATCAGTGGACAGTAGAATTACAGAGACCACAGCAGTCAACGAAGGACAATACTCGCTGTCTCTCCCCATCACTGTTGCTTTAACTCCTCTTCTTTTCATGTCAGGCAAATATGTAAAACAACTGTGAACGAATTATTTCTAACTTTACAAAATTCTGCAGATTCTTAGGTTGAAAAATCGATTATTTAAGGAAAGAAGGCAGGAGGTGAATCCAGAAACTACCTGAGTCATCAGAGTGCCTTCATGATTAAACGTATTCCCACCATGCTTCTTGTAAGGTCTCCACTCCTTGTCCCTTTATCATCATACCTTCTAATGATGATACTTTCCACATCAGTGCTACAAATGCTCTTCCCTTTTTCCTCAACCATGGATTCAAAGAGAAGTTAACGCAACACTTTTACAACCCACACAAAATGCTGTAGAAATTCAGCAAGTTAAGCAACATCTATAGAGGGGACTAAACAGCTACAGCCTGTAACATGATTAAGTGCTAACTGTCCTATTTCCACTCTATGATCCTCACTGCAGTTTTCATACTGCCAAAGATCAAGGCTAAGCAGGCACTCGATGTATTGAATGCTGCAATCAGCAAATAGGAAAGACGCCTTTCTAATCATTTTTGGGGACTTGACTCTTGTCTGCTCAATTATCAACATATCACCTGCAGTATGAAGGGTTCCAACACACTCAAGCACTGTTACACTATGATTAAGAATGACTACTGTTCCTTGCTTATGACTGCATTTCTGGAAATCTGATCACTTGGCTGTCGTCCTCCTACTTGCATACAGTTCGAGGCTAAAGAACAAGGCTTCAGCAGTAAGGACAACAAAGAGGTGGTCGCCGAAGGCAGACAAGAGGTTATCGGACTGCTTTGAGACTGTAGACTCGGCTGTGTTTAAGGAGTCATCAGAGGATCTGAACCAATACACCTTGGCTGTCACAAACTTTATAATAACAGTCTTAGATGAGTGTTACCCTACAATATAATTTGAAACATAGAAACATAGAAAACCTACAGCACAATACAGGCCCTTTGGCCCATAAAGGTGTGCCGAACGTGTCCTAACCTAAGAGACTACCTAGGGTTACACGTGGCCCTCTATTTTTCTGAGCTCCATTTACCTGTCCAGGAGTCTCTATCATATATGCCTCCACCACCATCGCTGGCAGCCCGTTCCACATACTTACCCCTGACATCTCCTCTGTACCTACTTCCAAGCACCTTAAAACTGTGCCCTCTCGTGCTAGCCATTTCAGCCCTGAGAAAAAACCGCTGACTATCCACACGATCAATGCCTCTCATCATCATTTACACCTCTATCAGGTCACCTCTCATCCTCCATCACTCCAAGGAATAAAGGCCAAGTTCACTCAATCTATTCTCATAAGGCATGCCCCTTAATCCAGGCAACATCCTTGTAAATCTCCCCTGCACCCTTTCTGTGGTTTCCACATCCCTCCTATAGTGAGGTGACCAGAACTGAGCACAGTACTTCAAGTGGGGTCTGACCAGGGCCCAATAAAGCTGCAACATTATCTCGTGGCTCCTACACTCAATCCCACGATTGATGAAGGCCAATGCACTCTATGTTTTCTTAACCACAGAGTCAATCTGCACAGCTGCCTTGAGAGTCCGATGGACTTGGATCCCAAGATCCCTCTGATCCTCCACACTGTCAAGAGTCTTATCGTTAATACTATATTCTGTCATCATATTTGACCTATCAAAATGAACCACCTCACACTTATCTAGGTGGAACTCCATCTGCCTATTTTTGCATCCTATCAATATCCCACTGTAACTTCTGACAGTCTTCCACACTATCCACAACACCTCCAACCTTTGTGTCATCAGCAAATTTACTAACCCATCCCTCCACTTCCTCATCCAGGTCATTTATAAAAATCGTGAAGAGTAGGGGGCCTAGAACAAATCCCTGAGGTACACCACTAGTGACTGATCTCCATGAAGAATATGACCCGTTTGCCAACCACTCTTTGCCTTCTGTGAGCAAGCCAGTTCTGGATCCACAAAGCAATTTCTCCTTGGATCCCATGCTTCCTTACTTTCTCAATAAGCTTTGCATGGAGTACCTTGTCAAATGCCTTACTGAAATCCATATACACTACACCTACTGCTCTGCCTTCATCAAGGTGTATAGTTACATCCTCAAAAAGGTCAATTTGGAGTCTTTCCCAACCAAAAGCCTTGGATAAGGAATGAGATCTGCAATCTGCTGAGGCCAAATCAGTGGCATGCAGGTTGGGCGACTAAATAAAATAACAGAGGTCCAGGTATGATCTGCAGATTCGATCTTTCTCCTATTGAAGGCACATTCCCATAGAATCATAGGAATTGAAATTCCTGTCTTTTTACCTTCAACCTTCCTTTCTAGGAATCCAAACACCAATTCCAGGAGAACCAGCAACAACTTGAATCTTTTCTAATTTAGTTCTCACATTGTGGTCACGCCTACATTTGGAAAATCAGCTATAGGTTGGGTGACCACTTTCCAGAGTACCTTTCTCGAACTGCAAAAATAATGTCTTCTTTTTATAGGAGAGCATCCTTTCCTTTTTGATCTCTGGAAAACTGAACCACTCACACCTGAAGTCATTCAGGTAGTTAATGTCTCCATTATTAAACCTTTTTCATCCATTCTTTGTCAGTGGGAATGTGGGCTGGGATGCTTTTCGAAAAACATTCCCTCCATTTCTTGACATGGAGGTGGAGAGGAAGAAAGAAATGGGAAGATATCAGGATATCAACTTTAAAAGACAGTAAGGTTCTGGAAGAGCAAATTTTCTCATTAACCAAAGAGCTAAATTAAGGTGCTCTGATATATTTAAAAAGAAGGCAGAGATTAAATTTTTATTTTAAAATTATTTTTATTTGTGAAATCAATGTTTATTTTCTAGCAATTATTCATTAATTTTATTGATTTGAACCAATTTGAATTTCATCAATATGAATTTTAGTTTCAATAAAATTATAGCTGTGTAGTCAGACAATGACACTATAAGTAAAATCTATATATGGAATATGTCAAAATATAAAAACTCCATGTCATAACATAAAAAGTAAGTATGCATGACGCAATTAATTCATACTTGGTTGTGATATTAGCAAAATAATTGAAAAGTACCTTTGGCGTTTAGTTGAGTAATTGCAGTACACACATTAATGAATTCTAATTATTAATGATGAAAATGTCTGAATACAAGGCAGGATAGAAGTTTATTAGGGTGAGTTAATGGGACTCTTTCTCTGGAGAAAACAAGGTTAAGGGTTTAGATAGACTTGATACAGAGAGGCTGTTAACACTTGTGGGAAGAGTTTAACTGAAGGCCATTGATATAAGAAAGTTACTAAGTCATCTGGGAAATTATTCAAAAGAAATTTCTTATCCAAAGGTTGATAAGAATATGGAGCCTTAGAAAGTATGGAGCCATAGAAAGTAGTTGAGGTAAGTGACTGTAATGGCATTTAAGGAGAGCATCAAGGGAGAAGGCCATAGGGGGTCATGGTGGTAGACTTAGATTAGGAAAGTCAGTAGAATGCCTGAGTGCAGCATGGATGAGTTGGGCTAAATGATTCTGTGCTACAAAGCTCATCAAACCTAACTTCTAACATGTACTCAGTGGCCATTTTACTGCAAATATCTAATCAGCCAATCATGTGGCAGCAACTAAATGCATGCAGACTTGTCAAGAGGTTCAGTTACTGTTCAGACCAAACATCAGAATGGGGAAGAAATATGATCTAAGTGACTTTGACTGTGGAATGATTGTTGGTGCCAGATGGGGTAGTTTGAGTATCTCAGAAACTGATCTCCTGAGATTTTCTCGCACAACAGTCTCTACAGTTTGCAGAGAATGGTGCTAAAAACAAAAACATCCAGTGAGTGGCATTTGGGCAAAAGTTCCTTTTTAATGAGAAAGGTCAAAGGAGAATGGCCAGACTGGTTCAGGCTGACAGGAAGGCGATACTCACTCAAATAACCACGCGTTACAACAGTGGAGTGAAGAAGAGCATCTCTGAATGCACACCATGTCAAACCGTGAAGTGGATGGGCTAAAGCAGCAGAAAACCAGACTGGGCTCTGTCCTGCATCTAACAAAATGGCCACTGGGTGTATCTGCATTCTGTTTACACCTCCATATGTTTCTGCATTAAATAAAAGTGAATAATGATAGAAACATGACTTACCAGAAGCCGTCCCCACTACACGTTGCAATCCTTTTGGAATCTTTGTGGCTCCAAGCAATGCAGAAAATGCCATTCTTTCCATGCTTTAAGGAATAAAAGAAGATACTTATTGGTAGAGCCACTATATTGGCAGGATGTTCATTCAGACATTGAAACAAAAACTGAGAACACTCCCAATATAGAAATAACATTGAGTTGTCCAGTGTTTGGAACAGTGTTTTTGAAAGCAATATTATTCTCATGACCTCATGGAGTTATCTCCCTCTTTCGAACATTCATAAAGCCAGGTGTCAGTGGCAAGGCTTCCGGATATTGACTATTCCTAAATTCCCTCTAGGTCACTTTAGAGGGCAGTGAAACCTTTGGGATGCGAAATAAATGTAATTCTTAGAGTCAATAGTTTCAGTTAGTATCAGAGAAGTGTACACAATAGTCACCGAACACTATATCATGGAAGAAGGCCATACAGTCCATCTAGCCCATACCATAATATTATGCTTTGTCCTATCCAACTGCACCCAGACTATAGACCTCCCATCCAATTTCTCTCAAAAGCTGAAATTGAACCTGCATCCACTACTTCTGCCAGCAGCTCATTCCACACTCTCACCATTCTCTGTGTGAAGAAGTTCCCCTCCATGTTCCCCTTACACTTTTCACCTTTCACCCTTAACCCATGACCTCTAGTTGTTGCCTCACCCAACCTCAGACTGTTTGCACTTACCCTATCTATAATTTTGTATATCTCTTTCAAATCTCCCCTCATTCTCCCATGCTCTAGGGAACAAAGTCCTAAGCTATTCCCTCCAACTCAGGTACTCAAGTTCTGGTAAAATCCCTCTAAATGTTCTCTACTCTTTCAGTATTGTTGATATCTTTCCTGTAAGAAGGTGATGAGAACCACAATTAATTCTAGGCCTCACCAGTGCATCATACAGCTTCAAGATTACATCCCAGTTCCTGTACTGAGTACATTGATATATGAAAGCTGGGATTCCAGACTGGGAAAAATGGATGGAGTTCCATCCCTGAAGTGTATTAGTGAAACAAATTGATTTTTAACAGTAGTCTATGGTAATTTCATGGTTCATCATCACTGAAAGTTGCTTTTTATTCTAGATTTTGTGCAATAACAAAAATTTAAATTCCTCAGCTGCCATATCCAATTTGGACTCAGGTCTCTGATCAAAAGCCTGGGCCTATGCAAAATAGCCCAATTGGCTTAACGGCTGTGCTGATGTATAAAAGAAATCAGAATGCAGCACTAGAGCAACAGGGCTTCCGCAAATGTAAATAATTTCTAATTACTGTTTATCTGTCTATTATACACCAATGTTGTCTCTGTTTTCAAATACAGAACAGTACAGTACAGGAACAGGCCCTTTGGTTCATATTGCTGTGCTGAATTAATTCAAGTTTCAACATTCAACATTGTTTATTATCATACATCAGTACAAACGTGCAAAAGAGAAAAAAATTATTGTTATTCGGAATCCATTACAGCATACGAAAACACACACTAAGTATAAAGAACAAATATGTTCACTGCTTTTTTTTAAAACGCTGCATTGAATTAACCAGTAATTAAACATATAACTAAATGAACTGCACTACTGCACTAAAGTCTTGGGCGTATATATATATATATATATATATATATATATATATATATATATATATAGAGCTAAAGGACTTAAGACTTTTGCACAGTACTATATTTTTCAACGTAGAGCAGAGAGCGAGGTTATAAATCTGGCAGAAGCCAAGGATGTTGGGAATGGTGAGGGTGGAGTGCCATGGGAGGGGTGTGGGACAGGTGGCAGAGAAAGAGTGCCTCAGCTGGAGGTGGTGAGGGTGCAGACACACCCATCCCTGAGACACCAGGCAAGGACATTTGATTCCAACAATTGGTTTATTGATCATTACAGAATGTCTCTCTGGTGCTTCCCACTCCCTCCTATCTCCCTTCCTCTTTTCTCAGCTACGATTCCCCTCTCCCTGCCCACTTCCCACTCTCAGTCCACAATAGAGACCCATATCAGAATCAGGTTTATCATCACTCACATATGTAATGAACTTTGTTTATTCTGTGGCAGCAGTACAGTGCAATACATAAAATTACTAGGAGTTGAAATCATGAAAAGCATATAAAAATAATTAGAGTAAAAGAGCTTAAAACGGTGCTGCTTACTGAAATACCCATGGATGTAAATCAGCTGTAGTAGTCCTAAATGTGAATATTTACTGATTCCTATCAGAGCTGCATATAAAGGGCCACAGCTTTCCAGCACCATCTTAGATCAGATTGGGATCTTCCTATGCGCAATTTACTGCTGTATTTCCTTCCATTACAACACTTCAAACACACTTAATTATGTTGGGAAGCATTTTGGAATGTAAATCAATCTTTACCTTCTGTTGAAGTCACATCCATATGAATGAACCAGGCTTCACTTGATCCTTCACATAGCTTCCAAATTTGATGAAAGATCACAGACTTGAAACTTGTTCTCAGTGCTGCCTGACTTACTGAGTATTTTGAGAATCTCTTGCTTTTATCTTATTCCTTTCGGGAGTATCCAGTCACACTACAGTACAATATAAGTCAGGTGGATCAGTCCTGAGATCAAACCTGCTCCTATTTCTAGTGTTTTGTTTTCAGAGGGACGTAATGAGGCTTCAATAACCACAGTCAATGCTAAGATATCAATAAGCATTCACAAAGGGAGAAGATAAAACCTAGAAACTTACCTCATTAAATCTAGTAATTGTTTTCCCTTTAATCACATCCCATATGAAAGCTCCGTTCCGTGAAGTTGCACCTGCGATGCGATTTAGGTCACCTTAAGGTTAAAAGGACAATTACGTGTTGCTGTGAAACAAATACCGCTCACCTTTAAAAGAGCGTATCCAATTATTCAGCTGTTCTTGAACTCTATGCCATCCAACCATCCAGAGCAACTCATCATGTTGACATGTTGTCATTTCATTCTTAATCAAATCATCAAAAAATCTCAATCGTTCATAAGACATAACCTTCCGCATACAAGGCCATGGTGACTCCTCCCTAACCAGCCCATCATTTCAGATATAAGTTTATCTTTCTCCTCAGAACACTGTCCAGTAACTTACCTACCAAAGATGAACTAAAGTTCCCAGGCTGTTCCCAGCCACTCATCTCAAATAAAGCCACAGAATTCACTGTGCTCCAATTCTACCGGCAGCTCATCGTGGCTAACAGTAACACACATATCTCATCTAGGTCAATTTTTTTCTAGCCTCCCACAACATTCTTGGATATACCTGGTCAGACCATGGACAGTTATCTACCTTCATGTCTCTTATGACATGCAACACCTCCTTCAGTGTGACATGGACTATCCCCGAGACCTCAGCATTTATTTTTCCTAGTTCCAAAGTATTTTTTTATTATGTTTTGTAACCATAATACATTAAAGGAAGACACAGGAGTCTGACAATGTGTGTCTAACTTGGTGTTTACTTTAAGTGAGGCATGCACATATCACGTGGTAGCGTGCTGATGTATTCAGTCATGATACTATGTGATTATCATTATCTCATCATCAGATTTTTTATAGACACCATGCAGATTAGTGCTCTTTTTGAAACAACAACTTGACTTTTTATCTTTCTCTCTTTGAGCAGTTCATTTATTTTTATCTGCCCGACATGCTCTTTGTATGTGTCCTACTTTCTGATATTTTCTGCAAGTTTTACATTCAAACCTACATTTATTTGCGTATGTGAGCCCCTGCCCCAAGAATAACACAAGTTATTTGGCCAGGCTGGATTCTATTTAGATCTTGCACTTTTATTCACACTCACTTTCATTCCTGACTGCAACTCAATTGCATCTCTGTCTGGATTTTCCATTGAAACTATGGTTTCAACTGCTTTTTTGAATGTAAGTTGTGCTTCAGTTGGAAGCCATTTTTGAATGCTTTCTTTTAAGAGTCCTCATACTAAATAATCTCTCAGTGTATCATTAAGCCCATTACTGAAGTGACAATGTACAGAAAATCTCTTCAATTCAGCCACATAAACTGAAATGGTCTCCACTTCTTTTTAATTCCACTTATGAAACCTGAACCATTCTGCAATCAACAATGGCTTTGGCTCCAAATTTTCCTGCGTCATTTTGACAATTTCATCAAAGCTCACTTCTGCTAGTTTGGTTCAAGCAGTCAAGCTTTGAACCAAACCTTATGCCTTTAAACTCAATGCACTCAGTAAAATTGTTTTTTGTTTCTCATTGGCTATTTCATTTGCTTCAAAATGTTGTTGAATTAGCTCAGTATATAAAATCCAGTTACCTTTTGTGAAATCAAACATGTCTATTTTCCAATGTAGCCAGCCATTTTTGCTCTTTTTTATGATTATTATCATCTGGTACTCACTTTTTTGCGAATCTGTGAATTCTTCCACTTTGAATTTTTTTTTTAAACTCAATCATGTCTTCTGTTCTGCAGAGCATGAGCTGTGCTGCTTTAAAAAAAAAACTTGACAGTCTATGTATGTCCTGGGCTTTTGTTTTTAATTCAACTGTTCCTTGCTGCTCCTATCCTCTCTCTAGTTGCTCTCCTTTTCCTTAATATATTTACAAGAACCATTAGGATCTTTCCCTGCCAACATTATTCTACAACTCCCTTTTTCAAAACTCAAGATTGTTTAATGTATCTCCGGTACACAAACATAAAATAGAATGAATACTCCAGATCCGTTGCAGCACCAAAAAAAGCACAAAAGAACAAGAACAAAATAATAATAAAACACAATAAAGATAAATATGTAAGATAGCTTATACACATAGATTGACTGTATGTCCAAAAGGTGACACTAGGGTGTACATAAGGTGACTAATAGGAAATAATAAAGTAGTGGTGGAGGTGTTGATCAGCCTCACTGCTTGGGGAAAGTAGTCCTACAAGGATTGGTTCTGGGACCTCTACTTTTCATGATTTTTATTAACGACCTGGATGTAGGGGTAGAAAGGTGGGTTGGCAAGTTTGCAGATGACACAAAAGTTGGTGGTGCTGTGGATAGTGTTGAGGATTGTTGAAGATTGCAGAGAGACATTGATAGGATGCAGAAGTGGGCTGAGCAGTGGCTGATGGTGTTCAACTCGGAGAAGTGTGAGGTGGAACACTTTGGAAGGACAAACTCCAAGGCAGAGTACCCAGTAAATGGCAGGATACTTGAGAGTGTGGAAGAGCAGAGGAATCTTGGGGTAAATGTCTTCATATCCCTGAAAGTTGCCTCACAGGTAGATAGGGTAGTTAAGAAAGCTTATGGAGTGTTAGCTTTCATAAGTCGAGGGATAGAGTTTAAGAGTTGTGAGGTAATGATGCAGCTCTATAAAACTCCGGTTAGGCCACACTTGAAGTACTGTGTCCAGTTCTGATCGCCTCACTATAGGAAGAATGTGGAAGCATTGGAAAGGGTACAGAGGAGATTTATCAGGATGCTGCCTGGTTTAGAGAGTATACATTATAATCAGAGATTAAGGGAGCTAGGGCTTTATTCTCTGGAGAAAAGGAGGATGAGAGGAGACATGATAGAGGTATACAAGATATTAAGAGGAATAGACAGAGTGGACAGCCAGCGCTTCTTTCTCAGGGCACCACTACAAGAGGACATGGCTTTAAGGTAAGGGGAGTAAAGTTCAAGGGGGATATTAGAGGAAGGTTTTTTACACAGAGAGTGGTTCGTGCATGGAATGCACTGCCTGTGCCAGTGGTGGAGGCAGATACATTTGAGAAACTTAAGAGACTACTAAACAGGTATATGGAGGAATTTAAGATGGAGGGTTATATGGGAGGCAGGGTTTAAGGGTCGGCACAACATTGTGAGCCGAATGGCCTGTACTGTGCTGTATTGTTCTTTTTCCGTTCTTTGTAACTGTTTAGAGTCTGGTGGTCCTGGCATGGATACTACATAGCCTCCACCCTGATGACAGTGGGACAAACAGTCCAAGAGCAGGGTGGATCGGATCCTTCATCATGTTGCTGTCCTTTTTCTGACACCTTTCTATTTTATTTATTCATAGATAGATATATATGTATAGAGATGTATGTCCTTGATGGCAGGTAGGCTGGTGCCGGTGCTGCTTTCAGCAGTTTTGACTACCCGTGTAGAGCTGTCATATCCACTGCAGTGCAGTTTCCATACCGACAGGAATGCAGCTTGTTAAGATGCTCACTGCCACGCAGGTGTAGGATGACAGGAGTCCAGCACTCTTCAGCCTCCTCAGAAAGTAGAGGTGGTGGTGAGCTTTCTTCACTTTGTAGGATGTGCTCTGGGACTATGGGAGCTTGCGTGTGACGTGACTCACGGGAGCTTGCTGTGCCACCAGTGTAAGCGGGGTGTGAGTGGTACTGTTCTCCTGAAGTTGATAACCTTCTCCTTTGTCTTGTTGACATTAACGAAGCATTTATTTGCCTGGCAACAGGCCTCACTCTTCCTCTTCCTCTCTGAAGGGCATCTTAATTGTTGTTGGTAATGAGCCCCAGTGCTCATTCGGGAACTTGACAATGTGACTGTTTGGGTGTCTGGCCGTGCAGTAACGTGTCAGCAATGGGCTCAGCACACGGCCCTGGGGGAGCACCCATGTTGAGGATGATAGGGAAGGAGGCGCAGGTTGTGCATCCTGACGATCTGACGTCTGTTCATTAGGAAGTTCAACACCCAGTTGCACAGTGGTGCTTTAGACTGAAGAATAGGAGTTTGTTCACCAAGTTCTGTGGGACAATAGTGTTGAATGCTGAACTGAAATCCAAAAACAGCAGTCTAACACAAGTGAACTTGTTTTCCAGGGGTATCAGGGTCAGTTGCATGACAGATGTTATGGCATCTGTCGTAGAATGGTTCTGTCGGTAAGCATATTGGGTGTCCATTGTGGCAGGAGTGGAGTTGTTGATATGTGCCATTAACAGCAGTTCAGAGCACTTCATGATGACTGGGTGGTAGTCACCTAGTTCTGAAGGTGCTGAGTTCTTTAGCACAGGGATGATGGTGGCTGATTTGAAGCACGTGGGGACAGCAGCCTAGATGAGTGAAGTGCTGAAGATGTCCATGAAGATGTCAGCGAGCTGGTGCGCACACTCCCTGAGTACTTGGCCTGGGGATGTCGTCTGGCCTGGCTGCCGTATGGGGTTGACTCTGCAGAATTCTTCTGTTACTACAGACAGTGGGCGCTCCTGGGAGGAAAAGGGCAGCATTGTGTTGTATGCCTCAAAGTGTGCATAAAAGTTGTTTAGAGAGTCAGGGAGGCAAGCATCACTAGTGCAGTCGAAGATGTTTTGCCTTGTGTTGTCAGTAATGTCCTCGATGCCCAGTCACATATGCCAGGAATTGTTATTGGCCTGGTGTTTCTGAATTTTTTTGTGCAGAGGCAGCTTTTGCTTTCTTGGCGTCTGAGAGCAGTTCCATCACCAGACTTGAAGGCAGCTCTCCTGATTTCCTTCTCAAATACAGTCCTGCATCCCCTATAATCCTACAGGGATTCACTTGACACCAACTGCCTGTACTTGACTCAAGCTTCGTTTCTTTCCTGGGCCAGGGCCACAATCAATAGCCCTCATTATCCTGGATTCCCTATTGTAAATCTTACCCTTCACTCTGACACATCATGCAGACCTTAAGCTCTCACTATCTCACATTTAAAAGCCTCACACTTTTCCAGTCGTCCATTTGCCCATAAACAAACTTACTCCAATCAATCTTTGCAAGCTCCTGTCTCAGACTGTCAAAATTTACCATGCTCCAATTTAAAACCTGAACCCGTGGACCAGTTCTGCCCCCTTCCATCACTTGTTTCAAACTAATAGATCTGCTGACTTTTCCCCTTCATTATGTTTTCCCTGCCCCTGAAACATTTTATTGACTTTCATTGTGTGTAACACATTGATTTTTAAAAAATATTGATACAAACACACTTTTGATGTGTGATAGATACACAGACAGCATTTTCTTGTGTTTACTTAAAGGATGCAGCACAGAATGAAGACAGTCAACCTAGCAGAGCAGAGGTAACACTTCAAAAGTAATATGCCTACATCCCCGCTTCATCGTATAACTTTAAAAAATGCTATCTTGTGAATATTGCCATAATTCGCCTTTGAACGGTACTACCAAGAGTGCTCTCACCCCTCATTCAGAATCTACATTCTGTAGCATAGTAACACACCGATTAATCTTATTTTCCAAATATCACCTTTTATTTTTCTGCCAATCCTTTGGTTACTCACTCTGAGCTCACTGTAAACAGTTTTCCCTAAGCTCGAAGGTCCTTTACTCTTTCTAACCTCCCAAAGACCTACAGGTTAGGAAGTTGTGTGCACGCTCTGCTGGTACCAGAGGCATGGCAACATTTGAGAGCTGCTCTGAGCACATCCTTGGACTGTGTTGATACAGAATGGCACATCTCACTGTATGCTTCAATGCATAAGTGGCATTAAAGATAATCTGATCTTTATCATTCTTTATCATTCATTCTGAAATGACAAGAAATTACTTTACCATGAGAGTCTGGAAGTCATTTCCTCAGCAATCTTTGGATCTCAGTCATTGGGTACGTTTAAAGGTTTTGGTCACTCAGGTAACGAGCAAACTTGAAGGTCAGTTGGAAAACAGACTTGAGGCAAAAGAACAGACATGGACCATGTTCAAAGTTATTTGTGGACTACACTTGTTCTATTTCTAACATAAAACACTGAGGGGACTCAGCAGGTCAGGCAGCATCTGTTGAGTGGAATCAGGAGCTGATATTCCGGGCCAAGACCTTTCAACAGCACTTTGTATGTGTTGCTCTAGATTTCCAGCATGTGCTGATTGTCTTGTGTTTATGATCTAGGAACAAAATCCTGTCGGAACAAACAATGTCCTAAGATTTTAAGAGCATTAGAAACAAAGCTTTGGTGACCTTCACTCACTGCTCAGTGCTCAGTGTATGTATTTGGTATGTCTATTTAGCATCAGTCAGCATTCACAAATACCAGCAACACAAGAAGCTAGAGGAACTCGTTGTGGCGGCAGCATCTTTGGAGGGAAGTGAGGTGCCCTAGAAAGGAAGCAGGAAGATTGCCAATATAAAGAGCTGGGGGAAGAGTGTGGCACAAGAGCTGATATCTTCACAAACGCCATGCACACTTTCTTACCTGGAGCCCAAGACAGGGAGTAGATGACTCCCTCATTACCAGGCGAAGTGTAGACTGCCGTCAAGGTGTTTATGTCCCACACTTTAATGGTCCCATCAAATGATGCTGTGGCTAGAAGGTTGGGGTCATCTGGTTTAAACTTACAGTCAAAGATTGTTTCCACATGACCCTGGAATAACAACATAACCAAACTGTTGACCTTTTTGAGATATAATATTTCTAGAATCATTTTCCTTTTGACCTATGCAACACTGGGGCAATCTGAAAATGAATAAATCTCTCTTACAGCCTACCAAATCTCTCAGGAAATTCCACTTCTTGGCTCCCATGTCATAAAGGCCCACGCCACCATCCAGAAAGCAACAAACGGCGTGCCCAGGGGGCAGGGAAAAGGCTTGGTTTTGAGAGAGGGTTGGAGGTGGAATGGCTTCACTGGTGGACGACATGTGATGGTTCTTTGATGGCGAATGTGCAGAATAGCCTGAAAAGGACAGAAGGAAAATTGGTTTCGAACACCTCGTTAAAATAGCAGATTTTCACCTACATCAAGTCAACAGCGTCCCATTCTTTCTAATAGTCCCCATTAACTGGCACTTCTGTACATTTTTGGATAGGTTTAGAGAAGCATTATCCTTGAAATATTCATTCTTTTTCTTCCTCATACTTGCAGAAATAGTTTTCTTATGCATTTCATATAAAAGATTTTTTAAAAACAGGATAAGTTTGTTGTAATTATTCATGGATATGTTGGTCAGGTCTAGTATTTAATCTCTATCCTACTGAGCACTGAGAAGCACGTTAAACTATTTCACCAGGCATTTAAGAGTCAACTGCATTATTGGCTGTACAGCAGGGTTTCCCAAACTATTTTATGACATTGACCAATAACATTAAGCAAGGGTCAGGTTAGAAACCCCTGCTCTACAGCCAATAATGTGTTCCAGATGCTGAATAATTTCAAACACTGATAAAGAACTTACATGCACTTTGTTTTTAATGGTGCATTTATAACAGAATGATGTTTAATTTGTCATTACTGTGGAAATATGGAAGGTACAGTGTTGTGCAAAATTCTTAGGCACATATATATATAGCTAAGGCGCCCAAGACTTTTGAACAGTACCATAGCGATTTTATGTATTGCACCGAACTGTTGCCGCAAAAAAGAAATAATTCTATGACATAAGCTAGTGATGATAAACCTGTGGACCGAGGAGTGGGGAGGGGAGTCATGGTTAGGAAAATGGGAAGGGAGAGGGGAGGAAGCAGGAAGCACTAGAGAGACAGTCTGTAATGATAAATAAACCAACTATTTGGAATCAAACGACCTTGCCTGGTGTCCCAGGGCTAGGTGAATCTGCATCCACACCACAAACACTGCCCCCAACCCCACCGCCCTTGGCACTCCTTTCCTGCTACCTGTCCCATCCCTCTCCAGAGGCGGTCCACCCTCGCCATTCCCAACATGCTTTGCTCCTGCCAGATTTACAAACTCGCTCTCCGCTCTACATTGACAAATACAGTACTGTGCAAAATTCTTAGGCACATATATATAGCTAGGATGCCTAAGACTTTTGCACAGTATTGTAGATTCTAAAGCACAGAGATTGGCCCTTCTTAAGACTATAAGACCTAGGAGCAGGATTTGGCCACTTGAGTCTGCTCCACCACTTAATCATGGCTGATTTATTTTCCTTCTCCACTCCATCTTCCTGCCTTCTCCCTGTAATTTTTGACACCATCACTAATTAAGAATCTGTCAACCTCCGCTTTAAATATACCCAGTGACTTGGCCTCCATAGCCATCTGTATGGCAATAATCCACAATTCACCATCCTCTGGCTAAAGCAATTCCTTCTCATCTCTGTTCTATTCTGAAGTTGTGCCCTCTGATCCTAGACTCACCAAATATTGGAACCATTCTCTCCATGTGCACTTGAGCTAGGCCTTTTACTATTTGAAAAATTTCAATGAAATTGCTCTCATTCATCCAATCAATATGCTCCTCATATGTTAAACATTTCACTTATGATGCCATTTTTCTAGAGCCTCACCAATGCCAGCACATCCATCCTTAGATATGGGACCCAAAACTGCTCACAATACTCCATATGTAGCCTGACCAATGCTTTTAAAACCTTCAGCATTACATCCTTTTTTTTATATTCTAGTCCTCTTGATATAAATGCTAACATTGCATTTGCCTAGAAAACAATCTATGCCTTGATTCCTTCTACCAAAGTGCATGATCATACACATCCCTATATTGTATTCCATCTGCCACTTCCTCGTCTATCCTCCTAATCTGACCAATTCCTTCTGCGGATTCCATAAGACCATAAGATTTAGGAGCAGAATTAGGCCATTTGCCCCATCACATTTGCTCTGCCATTTCATCATGGCTGTTCCAATTTTCCTCTGAGCCTCAATCTCCTGCTTTCTCCCCGTTTCCCTTCATATAATGAACAATCAAAGATCTATCAATCTCTGCTTTAAATACACATAAAGACATGGCCTTCTGTGGCAAAGAATTCCAGATTCACCATTCTCTGGCTAAGGAACTTCCTTCTCATCACTGTTCTAAAAGGATGCTCCTCTGTTCTGAGGCTGTGAACTCCGGTCTTAGAATCTCCCACCATAGGAGAGATCCTCCATGTCCACTCTATCAAGGCCTTTCATGATTTGATAGGTTTCAATGAGGTTACCATTCATTCTTCTGAATTCTAATGAACACAGGCCCAGAGCCAGAAAAAAACGTACTTTATATGGCAAGCCGTTTACACCTGGAGTCATTTTTGTGAACCTCTCTTGAACCCTCTCCATTTTCAGCACATCTTTTCTAAGATGAGGGACTCAAACCTGCTCACAATACACCAAGTGAGGCTCACCAGTGTTTTATAAAATTCAACATTAAATCCTTGCTTTTATTCTCTAGTCCTCTTGAAATGAATGTTAACATTGCATTTGAATCTTTGACTCAACCTGCAAATTAACCTTCAGGGAATCCTGCACAAGGTCCCTTTGCACGTCAGCTTTTTGTATTTTCTCTCCATTTAGAAAATAGTCAATCCTATAATTTCTTCTACCAGTGCATGGCCAAATAATTCCTGACACTATATTCCATCTGCCATTTCTTTGTCTATTCTCCTAATCTATCTAAATCCTTCTGTAGCCTCTTCATTTCCTTTCAAAACTACCTGCCCCACCACCTATCTTCATATCATAAGAAAATTTTGCAACAAAGCCATCAATTCCATTATCCAAATCAGTGACATATAACATAAAAAGAATCGGTCTCAAAACAGATCTCTGTGGAATACCACTAGACACCTGCAGACAACCAGAAAAGGCTCCCTTTATTCCCACACTTTGCCTCCTGCCAATCAGTCAATACTTTATCCACACTAGGATCTTGCCTGTAATACCTTGGGCTCATAGCTTGTTAAGCCACCTCATGTGTGGCAGGCTGTCATAGGCCTTTCGAAAATCCAACTACACAGCATCAGCCAATTCTCCTTTGTCTATCCTGCTTGTTATTTCTTCAAAGAATTCCAACAGATTTATTAGGAGTGATTTTCCCTTGAGGAAACCATGCTGACTATGGCCTTTTTTATTATGTGTCTCTAAATACCAAGACGCCATCCTTAATTATCGACTCCAACATCTTTCCAACCACTGAGGTCAGATTAACTGGCCTCACTCCCTTCTTGAAGAGTGGAGTGACATTTGCAATTTTCCAGTCTTTTGGAACCATTGCAGAATCTAGTGATTCTTAAAAGGTCATTACTAATGGCTCCACAATGTCTTCAGCCACATCTTTCAGAACTATGGGGTGAATGCCATCTGGTCCAAATGACATACCTATCTTCAGACCTTTCAGTTTCCCAAGAACCTTCTCTCCAGTTATGTTAACTTCACACATTTCAAGACCCCTGACAAATGGAACATCCACCATACTGATTATACCTTCTGCAGTGAAGACAGATGCAAAAGTTCATCTGCCATTTCATTGTTCCCCCATTGCTACCTCTCCAACATCATTCTCTAGCAGTCCAATATCCACTCTCACCTCTCTTTTACACTTTATGTACCTGAAGAAACTATTGGTATCCTCTTTACTAGTATTGACCAGCTTACTTTTGTATTCCACCTTTACTTTCCCAATGACTTTTTAGTTGCCTTCTGTTAGAATTTAAAATCTTCCCAATCCCCTAACTTCCTACTAATTTTTTCTCTATTATATACCCTCTCTCTGGCTTTTATGTTGGCTTTGACTTCTCTCGTTAGCTGCAGTTCTGTTGTCTTTACTTTAGAACACTTCTTCCTTTTTGTGATGTATATATCCCGAGCCTTCCAAATTGCTTCCAGAAATCCCAGCCATTGCTGCTCTGCCATCATCCTTGTCAGTGTTCTTTTCCAATCGATTCTGGCCAACTCGCCTCTCGTGCCTCTGTAATTCTCTTTACTCCACTGTAATACTGATACATCTGACTTCAGCTTCTCCTTCTCAAATTTCAGGGTGAATTCAATTGTATTATGATCACCTAACCCTAAGGTTTCTTTTGCCATTAGCTCTTTAATCAATTCCGTTTCATTGCACAACACCCAATCCAGAATAACTGATCCTCCAGTGGATTCAACCACGAGTTGCTCTATAAAGCCATCTCATTGACACTCTTGAAATTCCCCATCCAGGAATCCAGCACAAATCTGAGTTTCTCAATCTTCTTGCATATTGAAATCCCCTATGACTATTGCAACATTGCCCTTATGGCACGCATTTTCTATCTGCTGTTGTAATTTGTACACTGCATCCTTACTACTGTTTGGGGGTCTGTATACAATTCCCATCAGGGTCTTTTCACCCTTGCAGTTCCTTAGCTCTATCCCAACATGAATCGACACCTTCTGACCCTACTTCACCTCTTTCTAATGATTTGATTTCATTTTGTACTAAAATAGCAATGCCATCCCCTCTTCCCTCCTGCCTGTCCATTCAATACAATGTGTATCCTTGGACATTAAGTTCCCAGTTACAATAATCTTTCAGCCACAATTCAGTGATGCCTACAACATCACAACTGCCAACCTGCAACTTTGCTGCTAGTTTATTCCATATACTGCATGCATTCAAATATAATACTTCAAGTCCTGTATTCAGGACTTGAAGTGTTGTCTCGCTTTTACGTTGCAACATATCCTGTTGACTGCAGTTTTGCCCTATCAACAGCATCTCCTCACCACACATTGCCTCTGTTTGTAAACTAGCTACCTCATCTTCAGCACTATCATCTGCCTTTCCTATGATAGTTTCCCAGCTTCCTCAACACTACTTGCCCCTCCACCTATCTTAGTATTGTCTGCAAACTTGGCCACAAAGCCATCAATTCTGTCATCATGAAAAGTTGCAAATCCTACGCCACTAGTCTCTGGGGGTCAACCAGGAGAACCCCCCTTTATTCCCACTCTTTACCTTCTGCCAGTCTGCCAATCTTCTATCTATCCTTGCATCTTTCCTGTAATATCATGAGCTGTAATATTTTGGACCGTGCTAAACATCATAAATTTTCCTCAACACACTGAAACTTACTGGAAACCATAATACATTCTTTTAAATTGTTACTTACATTTTTTCTTTGGTGAGGAATTCAGTACGTGTAAAGCATGAAACCCTGTTTTCTTCAGCTTGAAGTTATCTATTGGTGTCGTTCTTGAGACATTCCATATTCGCAGGACCCCGACTTGGGAATCTAATGATCAGAGAGAGAGAGACAGTTGCCAATGAACAGTACAAAAAGCTCTTCGTTACTGTCAAGAGTTTTAAACCACCAGCTAAACAAGCTGGCGTCTGACACCATGTAGACATGGCCAAAATGTACTGGGTGCAGCCAGATCAGATCAGACTGTGGTGATTTCAGATAGAGTCATAGAGTAATATAGAGTGGAAATGATCTATTTGGTCCATATCAATCTGAACCTTTCTTATCCATGTACTTTTCCGAACACTTCTTAACTCCTGTTACTCAACTACCTCCTCTGGCAACTCATTCAATTTACATACTGCTGTCTCTATAAAAACATTTCCCTTCAGGGCTTTTCTTAATCCTTCCCCTCTTATCTTAAAACTATGCCCTCTATTTTACGGTTCCCATCTTCTGGGGAAAAAGATATTGGATTAAAGTGGATGCCAGTAACAACAAACAAGAATGCTACAGGGACTCAGCATGTCCCCCTGCATCTATGTAGGGGGATAAGCTATCAACGTTGTGAGCCGAAAGTGGAAAGGAAGGGAGTTCTGCGCTGCACAGAGGCTTTGCTCCAGCTGCAGTGACGCCTGGCTTCATGTCTTTCATAAAACCTCATTTGCTTACTTTTATTGTTTGCATGATTTGTATTTCTTTTCTGCACATTAGGTTTTTTTAATGAGCCCTTTTGAGCTTGTTTGTTTGTGGCAATCTATAAGCAGATGAATCTCATGTTTGTGCAATATATATAATTTGATAATAAATGCATTTTGAACTTCTGGCCAAGGTGGCACCTGCGTACAATGCTCCTTCAGCCGACATCTTCCGGATAGATCGTGAAACCATATACTTCACTTCTTTTACGTCTTTTACATTTGTTTTTCATCTTGAAAGTGATTCTGAACCTGCTGGAGCCTGTGATTTGTTGTTGGGAGATTGTTTGTGTGTACCATTGCTCTGCATTCTCTAAGAGGATTCCTGAAGGCAGAGGCAGCCTGCACAAACCTCATGGTGGGAAGGCTGCAGGGCGACATGTGAGCTGATTTTCGACTCCACTTCGCCAAATCAAGTCAAGTCACTTTTATTCTTATTTCGACCATAACTGCTGGTACAGTTTACAGTAAAAATGAGACAACGTTTTTTCAGGACCATGGTGTTAGATGACACAGTACAAAAACTAGAGAGAACTACGTAAAAAAACAACACAGAAAAGAACTACACTAGAATACAGACGTACCCAGGACTGCATAAAGTGCACAAAACAGTGCAGGCATTACAATGAATAATAAACTAGACAATAGGGCAGTAAGGTGTCAGTCCAGGCTCTGGGTATTGAGGAGTCTGATAGTATGGGGGAAGGAACTGTTACATAGTCTGATCGTGAGAGCCTGAATGCTTTGGTGCCTTTTCCCAGATGGCAGGAGGGAGAAGTGTTTGTATAAGAGGTGCGTGGGGTCCTTCATAATGCTGTTTGCTTATCGGATGTAGCATGTAGTGTAAGTGTCTGTAATGACGGGAAGAGAGACCCCGATGATCTTAGCTGACCTCGCTATCTGCTGCAGGGTCTTACGATCCGAGATGGTGCAGTTTCCGAACCAGGCAGTGATGCAGCTGCTCAGGATACTCTCAATACAACCCCTGTAGAATGTGATGAGGATGGGAATTGGGAGATGGACTTTCCTCAGACTTCGCAGAAGGTAGAGACGGTCCTGGGCTTTCTTTGCTATGGAGCTGGTGTTGAGGGACTAGGTGAGATTCTCCACCAGGTGAACCCCGAGAAATTTGGTGCTCTTAACGATCTCTACCGAAGAGCCGTCGACGTTCAGCAGGGAGTGGTCTCTCTGTGCCCTCCTGAAATCAACAACCATCTCTTTTGTTTTGTTCACATTCAGAGACAGGTTGTTGGCTCTGCACCAGTCCGTTAGCTGCTGCACCTCCTCTCTGTAAGCTGACTCATCGTTCTTGCTGATGAGACCCACCACGGTCGTGTCATCAGTGAACTTGATGATGTCGTTCGAGCTGTGTGTTGCAGCACAGTCATGGGTCAGCAGAGTGAACAGCAGTGGACTGAGCAACCAGCCCTGGGGGGCCCCCCGTGCTCAGTGTGATGGTGTTGGAGATGCTGCCTCCGATCCGGACTGACTGAGGTCTCCCGGTCAGGAAGTCTAGGATCCAGTTGCAGAGGGAGGTGTTCAGGCCCAGAAGGCTCAGCTTTCCAATCAGTTTCTGAGGGATGATTGTGTTGAATGCTGAACCAAAGTCAAATGCAGTAGGGGGAGGGAAGACGTACAAGCTGGCAGGTGACAGGCGAAACAAGGTGCGGGGAAAGGTAGGATTTCAGTGTACAAAAGGCATCTAGCATCTCAAGGTGCTCCAAATTATTTTACATTCAAAAGAACACCCTTTGGACTGCAGTCACTGTGGCACAACAAGATCCAGCAAATGTTAATGATATTGCCTGCTTTCCAGGGATATTGACTGAGCTCGAAATAGCGACCAGGATATCAGGAAGAAAGTCTGCGTTGGATTTCAAACTGACCATGGTACCTACTGCATGATAGTTAAAGAAAGCAAGCTGTGTTCAGTTTAATTCCCGATTCTGAAAGACCACATTGCTCTCCTTTGGTTGTCTACATGTCAGCCTAGGTATTTGTCCTTTCTAGAGTTGCATATAAACCACAATCTTTGGCATGGTAGCATGGTGTTTATCGTAACGCTATTACAGTGCCAGTGACCTGGTTTCAATTCCCACCATTGTCTTTGAGGGTTTTACACATCCTCTTTGTGAGCACATGGATTTCCTCCAGGTGCTCCAGTTTCCTACCACATTCCAAAGACATATGGGTTAGTAGATACGTTGGTCACACGGGTATAATTTGGTGGTAGGGGCTCATTGGGCTGGAAGAGCCTGTTACCATGCTGTATCTCTAAAAATAAATAAAATGTTCTACCCACTAAAGCAATTAATGTGAGCTTATTACCTAGGGAGCACAGCTGAATTATTGTTTACAGAATAAAGCATCTACATAATTAAGTAGGCTGAGTGAGTTCTGCTGTAAGCTTGCCAGTCCCGGTTAAGGGTCTGGGCCCAAACTGTCGACTGTTCCTGCGCCGCTGAGTTCCGCCAGCATTTTCTGAGTGTTTATGCAAACACTTACTCCAATAGAGCCTAAACCATGACTGGCAAAACAATTTAAAAAGTGCACATCCTGCCAACTGAAAATCTGGCTGCACATTCTCTGCCAGTCATCCCTGTAACATCACATGACTCTGTCCTAATTCAGTCTATTCACTTATGAACTTTAACCTTTGCATTCCTTCCCTTTCATTTTCCCCCACCATAAACCAACGTTCATGAAACCAAAGCACTGCTGAACACATCAAAATTCAAGATTGGCTCTCCTTTTGCATGTGCAGAGTTTGCTGTCTTTTGCACTCTGGTTGGGTTCTAGTTGAGCGTTCTTTCATTGACTCATCCTTGTCAATCTTCTCCATGCTCTCACCATACCAATCCCAGCAGAATCATAATTCCATTAGGTACCAATGCTCTTCAATGCTAGTCTTGCATACACTTCTCAATGAAGTCTCCATAAGATAACTACTGATTCTCCTTCACTCCAAAAAGACCCAGCGTATGCAACCTCTCTCATATTGTAACTTAGTCACCACATCACTGGCAACTTCATTGTAAATCTCCTCTGCACTTTCCAGCTTAATAGCATCTTTCCTACACCTGGGTCACCAAAATTGAACACAACATTCCAAATGTGGCCTCACCAACGCCCAGTACAGCTGCAACACAACATCCCAAATTCCATATTTAGTGCCTTGCGTGACGATGGCCAGCATACCTAAAGTCCTCTACACCACCCTATCTACCTGCAAAACCATTTTCAGGAAAAATGGAAAACCAAGAGAAAATCTGCAGATGCTGGAAATCTGAGCAACACACACAAAATGCTGGAGGAACTCAGCAGACGAGGCAGCATCTAGGAAAAGAGTACAGTCGACATCTTGGGCTGAAACCCTCGTCTCTTTTAGATCCTTTGTACACCAGATAAAGAAAATGGTATTTTCAGGAGTTTTTCATTTTTAGCAATTGTATTCCTACCTCCAGTAATAAACATTCCAGGAGCACTGGGAACCCAGGCCAAACACTGCACAGAAGCAGCTGCACTGGGAAAACTGTAGGTGGTTATGCAGGACAGTGACTCCGAGTCCACCAGGCGGATTCCATTGTGTAGATTGGCCACTAGCAGATAATCAGTGGAGAGCGGATCCCACTCCAAAGCTGTGATTGGATCCTCTTCATCTGTCCCCTCCAGGGATTCCGGCCTCAGCACGTGTTTCTGACTCTTGGTACCTGAATGGAGAAAAAGTATACTCAATCTTTTTTTCTCACTGAGCAGTCCCATTTGTGTAAGACTGATTAGTAATGACATCTTCCACACAGAATTATGGCAGAGGAGACCACTCGGTCCATCAAATACATCTATCCTTTTGTCAAGACAACAAAGCAAGAGTGAAGGTGGGGAACTGAATAAATTACTCTACACTGCCACTCTTGACCACTACCCAACTAGTTCATATTCTTCCTGTTTTTCTCTGAGCTTTCTGTTTTCTTTACTTTAAATTTCTGTCAATGGCCCTGAACTGTCTGTTAATGCAAAGACCTTCTATCTACTCTCACCATCACAGCACTCAACTTGGCTTCCATTCTTCACACAAGTATATCACAAAAAAAGGACCACTAGTAGTCTCAAGCCTTGCACACTGTTCAGAATTGCCATGGCTGATGTATGCTGGCCCTGTTACAAATGTGCCACAACCCTGAGGGGCCGAAGGGTACAAAGTAGCCCTCTCCTTTTTGAGAATTGCAAGATTGCTATTAATTCAGGTCTGGGACCCAGGAAATGAGAGAGAGACATCCAGAATACACAGGGTTTGGAATGTGTCCTGGCCTCAGCAAGATGGAACCACTGATAATGGCTATTGTCTCTTGGAGACGGAATTGTGTATTGAGTACTGCACTATTCATTGAAGCCCTCAGGAGATGACCAGAGTGGGCTGGTTGAAGGATTGCATCATCCCAACCTGATTGACATCTGAGACCCCGTGAGTAAGGATAAAAGAGGGTCTGGGGAACAACCCCTTCTGACGCACCAGGAGAAATGCTAGAAATCCTGCGACAGCGTTTAATAGCGACAGCCGGTGGGGCTCGCTTGCGTCCTTTTCCCTTGCCTGGAAATTGGCGGGCTTACCACGGAAGAACGGCTTAGCTAAAGAAGAGGCCACACCAATGAAATTCCAAAGGATCGAAATCATAAAAAAGGAAAGCCGGCAAGTTTTCTAAAAAACTCTCTTGACTCCAACCAAAGGCTGCAGCCTGAATGAACTGAGTGACTTTTATATTTCCATCGGACAATACATTATCCCCTAGACAACGATAGAGCTTATTTCTTATTGATTATTATTATACCCACACTTTTAGGTTTAGTATTGACGACGTCTATTATCTGTATGTTTGCATTGATATTATTTTTGTGTATTTTTACTAATAAATACTGTTATAAATAGTACCATCAGACTTCAACGGACCTCCCTATCTTTGCTGGGAAGTGACCCAGTTATGGGGTTCGTAACAGCACCAACTCCCCTTCTGTGCATAACCCTCGATTATTCGCTTTTTCAAGTATTTATCTGTCTCACCTTAAGTATATCTCTCACCTCAGGGGCAGAGAATTTTAGAGGTTTGTCATCCACTGGGAGAATAAATTTCTGAGCGCCTCAGTTTTAAATGACTGCCCCTTATTTTGTAGCCAGGTCCCTTTGTTCATGACACTTCCATTGTTGGGAGCATCTCCACATCTACCTATCGATCCTCCTTTGAATATTATATATTTGAGCAAAATCATACCTTGTTCTTCTAAAATCCAAAAGATATACGTCCAGACTGACTAGCTTCTCTTGACTGGACAGCATTCTTGTTGCAGAGGTTAACGTGGTGAATCTCTTTGCAATAAAGGCCAACATGCCATTTGTTTTCGCCTTGCTTTCTAACATTTTGCGATTTGTGCATTAAAACACCTAGATATCTCTGAGCTTCACTCATTCGCAGTCTCTCTTCATTGGGAAAATAATTTGCCTTTTGATTCCTCTTATCACAGTGTACCACTTCACACTGTCCCATGATAAAATCCATTTGCCATATTTTCGCCCAATAACTCAATCTATATCCCATTGCAGAATCACAGAGTCCTCATCACAACCTTATATTCTGTTCTTTCCACTTGGCCATGAGCAGTAACAATTGAGGGCCAAGAATCAATCCCTAGAGGTGCTCTGTTAATAATGTCCCACCAGCTTGAAAACAACTTGTTTATTGCAATTCTTGATTTGCTCAGAGAAAGCCAGTTTTAAATCCATACTCAAGCACTCCTCTGACACCTTGGACTCTTAATTTGTGTACCAGTCTCTCATGTAACACCTTGTCGAATGTCTTTTGATAATCTAACTACATCTACAGATCTCCTTCTGTCAACGATCCATATCATACCTTCAAAGAATTCAATCAAATTCTGAAACAGAAAAGACTCTATTTTGTTAAGTAGCCAAAGCCCTTTAACTTACCATTATAAATGATTTATCAAAATAGCTTCACACAGTACCTTAAATTTTAGTATTTCCAAAGCAGAGCAGCGATGATTCTTAAACTCAAGAGATCCTGCAGATGCTGGAAATCCAAAGTAACACTCACAAAATACTGGATGAACTCAACAGGTCAGGCAGCATCAATGAAGAGGAATAAAGTGCCAAGACCTTTCATCAGTCCTGAGATACTGCCTGATCCCCAGAGTTCCTCCAGCAATTTGTATGTTTTCCTCAAGATTTCCAGAATCAGTAGATCCACATGTGTTCATCAAACGAGTTTCAAACTATTTTGACTAAATGTGATTATATTCAATTATATTTGGCTTTTCCAAAGGTGTTGTTATTTTGTTTGATTATTGACTCCAGCATCTTTTGACTGGTATTAAACTAAATGGCCTAAGGCTCCCCACCTTCTATCTTGCTTTTAGGACCATGAGACCATAAAACATAGGAGCAGAATTAGGCTCATAGAGTCTGCTCCACCATTCAATCATGGTTGATTTATTATTCTTCTCAACTCCATTCTCCTGCCTTCTCCCCATAACATTTCACGCCCTTACTACTCAAAAACTTATCAACTCTCCCTTTAAATAACCATATGGGTTGACCTCCACAACCAACTCTGTTCTTCTATTCTAGGGCTGTGCTCTCTGGTCTTAGACACTCCCACTATAGGAAACATCCTCTCCATGTCTACTCTATCTAGGCCTTCCAATATTTGAGAGGTTTGAGCAATCATTAGTCCTCCCACAGCCAATCATTCTTTAGTGGCTGAACAAATACAAAAGGGTTCAGAATCTTATATTTTCTCTGAACGAAACACCATCTCCCTGCCTGAACCAAGCTGACCTTAACACTTCCTCCCCATTCCATCTGTCCCAGCTGACAGAGATTTTCCCTGTATGTGTCAAAGACAGATCGAGCCAATGCAATAGCACAAGGTACCACGAATTCAATAAAAGCATAAAACAAGCGATACTTCGTCAAACTTCACTTTTAATTCATAGCATGCTATGGGGGAATTACAGACTGATCAAGGAGATAGTCTGGGCATCCCGCCCCGACTTACAATTCTACACAATTTATAACATTAATCACAGGAAATCTTACATTTATGTGAGTTAAGACAATCTTAGAATAGTTTTGATCACATGTTAATATACAATTAGATGGAAAATTATTATTGCTTAGCTTTAATTATTTTTGCCAAGGCTACCCTGGATACAATGCTACTTCCTATATTGACACCTCCCCCCAACACTTCCCCCTTCTCTCGAACATTCTGTCCCATATTTGGTTATACCTTGATAATACCCCTTCAATCATCCTCATCAGAGGATCAGAGGTAGAGAGGGCTACCAACTTTAAATTCCTGATTGTTACTACTACAGAGGACCTGTCCTGGACTCAGCCTGTGACTGCAACTGCTTAGAAAGCATGGCAGCACCTCTACTTCCTTCAGAGACTGCGGAGATTTGTCATGTTATCAAAAACTTCGACAAATTTCTATAAGTGCAGTGGAGACCATATCACAACCTAGTATGGAAGTACCAATGGCTTAAAAAGGGAAATACAACAAAAGACTACAAGAGGTATTGGATTTAGGCCTAGGACATCATGGTAAAGCCTCCAACTATTGAGCACATCTCCATGAAACATTGTCATAGGAAAGCAGCATCCATCATCAAAGATCCTCACCACCCAGGTTGTGCTCTTTTCTCACTGCAGCCATCAGGTAGAAGGTATAAGTGCCTCAGGACCCGCACCACCAAGTTCAGGAACAACTACCACCCCTCAACTATCAGACTCTTGAACAAAAGGAGATAACTACACTCACTTGTCCATCCATCGAGATGTTCCCACAAACAATGACCTCACTTTAAGGACTCTTTATCTTGTTATGTCATGTTCTTGATATTTATTGCTATTTATTTATATTGGCATTTGCAGTTTGTTGTCTTCTGGTTGATCTTTCATTGATTCTGTTATAGTTACTATTCTATAGATTTGCTGGGTAGGCCCATAGAAAAATGAATCTCTGGTTTGTATGTAGTGACGTATACTATATGTACTCTGATAATAACATTTACACTACTTTGAATTTTGGGTGCACTAGATTCCTTCCACATTCCAAAGACATATGGTTAGGACTATTGAGATGTGGGCTTACTACGTCAGAGTTGGAAGTGTGCTGACACTGCCCATCACCGATTTGATTTGGTGGAAACTACACATTTCACTGTATGTTTTGATGTACATGTAACAAATAAAGCTAATATGTAAACGCTTGGACTTACCAGGCTGAAAGATGGACAGACTTCCATCTGTGTGTCCAAAAACCACCTTCCCTTTCTTTCTGGGATGCCACCTGAACAGACAGATGTCTGACAGGAAGCTGTGTGCATCCTTGTGGACGGCAACCCCAGAGTCTGGTCCAGAGATAGTCCAGATGTACAATGGACCTCGGTGGGAGACAAACGCGACTGCGTCACCCGAGTTCCAACACCAACTGAGGGAAGCAGGAATCCCTGGAGAGCAAGTAAAACAAGTTAAGTGAAGAATTGTAATGTCTTTGCAAAGCACTCAATTTCCAAACTACTCTACTGCAAAAGCGAGATTATAACAGAGTCAGAAATTAAATGTCAGTGTGAACCAATGAAAACAAAATATTGGATGGACTCAGAGGGTCAGGACACACCTGTGAAGGGGAATTGCAGTCAGCATATCAGGTCTGGATGCTTCATCTGGACGCACACACACACACACACACACAATCTGATGTGAGGCTGAATTGCAAAGGGCATTACAGATTAGCATGCCATTCAACAGGACTTCTGTCTTCTGCCAGGTGGTTGTGAGAACAAACCATAGTCACAATAGTTAAGAGATCTGTGCGGATGTGTTACTTGAGAAAGTTGTGGAGGAAGAGACTTTAACAATGCCCAAGTAGTATCTAGTGAGTACCTGAACTAACAAGGCATTGAAAGAGGCAGAGCTTGTGCTGGTAAATGGGATTAGAATACATAGGTATTTGATGGTCACCATGGACACAATGAGCCCAAGGACCTGCTTGTGTGCTGAATAACTCTGTAATTTTAATCCGGTGCAATAGCTGAGGATTGCTGAAGTCAGTGATGCTGCTTTTTGGATGAGGTATGAAATTGAGGCCCAAGTGGTCATGAAAACACCCCATGCAATTGTGTCTGATTTCTGAATGAACATTGAACTCATGAACACTAGCTGATTACTTTTTTTTATTTCTATTTTTGCACTACTTATTTAACTATTAATCTATAACTGTAATTCATATTTTTGATTATCATTACTATTTATGTAAGTCCATGAAACATAGGAGCAGAATTAGGCCATGTGTCCCATTGAGTCTGCTCCATCATTCAATCATTCCTCCCAAACCCACTCTCCTACCTTCTCTTCATGACTTATGACAGCCGTACACACACTCCTGGCTGTGGAGGCCAGTTCATTAGGTGTACTTAAGGCAGAGGCTGACAGGGATTCTTGGTAGTCAGGGTGTGAACGGTTAATGGGGAGAAAGCATAAGAATGGGGTTCAGATGGAATTGGATCAGTCATGATGAAATGGAGGAACAGTTTCAATGGGCCAAATGACCTAATTCTGTTCCTATGTCTTATTACACTACAAGACCATGAAAAACTTATCAACCTTCACTTTAGATATACACAATGACTCGGCATCCACAGCAGTCTCTAACAATGAATCCCACAGATTCACCACTCTCTACCTAAAGAAATTCCTCTGTTCTAAAAAGACGTCCTTCTACTCTGAGGCAGTGCCCTTTGGTCCCAGACTCCCTTACCATAGGGAACATCCTCTCTATGTCCACTCTATCCAAACCTTTGACCATTTAATTCAATAACCCATTGCACTTCATCATGAGAAATTCCTTTGTCATTACCCATTCCTTTCCTATCTTCTCTGCTGCTGAAAACTCTCTTTTGAAGTTCTGATGGAAGTACCTTAAACCCGAAGGGTTAACTCGGTTTCTCTTTCTGCAAATCATATCTATCTGCTAAGTGTCTCCAGCACTTTTTTTTTTGTTTTTACTTCCTATTTCTAGCATCTGCAGTGTTTTTTAATTGATTTTCATGCAGAAGTGTGAGTATTTTATCTGGTACCTTTGGTGTTGTCCAGTCTCGCTACCACCTTGTGTTCTGCCACATTCCAAATAATGACAAGGTTGTCTGCGCTAGCACTGGCAAAGGTGTCGGGGCTGTGTGGGCACCAAGAGATGGCTGTGATAGTCTTCTTGTGCTCGGACATGATTGAATGGAGCTTGAATTCATTGTACCTGTGATCGAGCTGAATCATCAACAAACCAAAATTAGAAACAATTTTTACGGAGAATAATTAATCACTGACATCTCACCCTTTCATGTTGTTAGGTTAAGCAGAGAACACAGTAAGCACACAGATAAATGCAAAGTTTGGACTTAGCGTGAATTTTCTTAAAAAATGCAATAGGGTAATAAAGCTTCCCAACAGTTTAATCAACTCTTTAAGGATATCCACATATCTCTACTAAATAACTAAGGCTGAGAAGGCCAGAATCAGTCACTGTGTGTCAATTATTCCAGTTGCCATAGTTCAAAGTAAATTTATTATTAAGGTTCATGTATGGCATCGTATATAACTCTGAGACCGTTTTCTTGCAGGCATGCTCAATAAATTCATAGAATAAAAACCATAACAGAGTCAATGAATCAACTTTGGCATTAACAGTGTGCAAAAGACAACAAAGTGTGCAAATACTAAAAGAAAAAAGTAATAATAATAAATAAGTAAGCAATAAATACTGAGAGCATGAGTTGACGATTCCTTGGAAGTGGGTCCATAGATTGTGGGAATGCCCTGGATGGTGGATGCTGCTTTCCTGCGACAGCGTTTCACAGCACCAAGAACAGGAATGCAGCATACCAATTAAACCAACAGCTGGGGACTAGGGGGCATACATTGTAAGTGGTCGACCCAACAACAACCTTGCGCCCAATGTCAGTAAAACCAAGGTATTGATTGTGGACTTCGGGAAGGAGAATTTGAGAGAACACATACCACTTCTTATCAGGGGATCAGCAGTGGAAAGGGTGTCAACATCTCTGCAGATCTATCCTGGGTCCGACATATTGGCGTGATAATGAAGAAGGCACACCAGCAGATATATTTCCTTCAAACTTTGAGGAGATTTGGTATGTCAACAAAGACTCTAGCAAATTTCTCTCGATGTACTGTGGAGAGCATTCTGACTGTCTGCAGCACCGTCTGGTATGGAATAGCTACTGCACAGGAATGGAAAGGAGCTGTAGAGGGTTGTAATCTCGGACCATGGGCACTAGCCTCCCCACCATGAGGACATCTTCAAAAGGCAATTCCCCAAAAAAGGTGGCATTATAATTGAGGACACCCACCAACCAGGACATGTCCTCTTCAAGTTCAAGTTTACTGTCATTTAATTGTACACATGAACACAGCTAAATGAAACAACATTAATCTGGGACCAAGGTGCAAAACACAGTACATATATATCACAAACAGCACATAAAATAATATTAACACAATAATATGAACAAATAATGCTAAAGTTTCTGTAATAGTGTCCATATTAATGGACACTGATATGTCCATTAGTGCAAATTTGACATTTAAATATACAAATGCCTCTGATACTGCATTACATAATATGAATTGGGTGGTAGTAGAGTGTTCAGAAGTCTCATAGCCTGGGGGAGGAAGCTGCTACCCAGTTCTTGTTCTTATACTGCAGTACCGTCTGCTTGATGGTAGAAGGTCAAAGAGATTGTGGGATGGATGGGAGGGGTCCTTTGCAATGCTGAATCTCTTACCAGTCCTCAAAATCCATTGCAAGGTCTTGCAGACAGATGGCTCACAATTCCCATACTAGATGGTGTCAGGACCGTCTCGGTGGTGCTCTGGTAGAACATGGATAGAATGGAGTCGGGGAGCTTCGCCCACCTCAATCTGCTCAGGAAGTGGAGACACTGCTATGGTTCCTTGTCTAAAGAGGTGGTGTTGAGGAACCAGTTGACTATCTTCTCATTACCACCATCGGGGAGGAGGTACAGGAGCCTGAAGCCAAACACTCAATGATTTGGGGTCTAATGGTCTTGTTGGTTTCTCTCTGTAAGGGCAATTTGTTAGCTCTTTTGTGTGTGAGACAGAGGAATTGGGGGTTTGATGCTATTATAGCTGTTCTTTTCTGCGAGTGTGGGGGGTGGGGTGATGTCTTTTCTTTCAACAATTGGATTTTGACAAATAAAATGAACCTCGGAACATATCAGTGATAATAAACATGATTCTGGTTCTGATTCAGGAATTACTCATTTCCAGTCACAAGACTTTATTTATATTCTTGCAACGCATAGGAAATGGTGACTTTGGGACAATGATTCTCAGAACATTTTAACACCAGCAGTTGTTCCATATTGGGAATAATTAATGGAGGTGACTTGTGAGTCACTGACTCTTTATCATTATATGACTATGTTATAGCACTGAAGGTTTCTTTGCACCAAGATCAGAGCGACTGACAGTCAGTGATGAAGAACTTACACTTAATATAAAATATTTGTATTACTTTTTCAAATGTTCAAAGTTCAAAGTAAATTTATTATCAAAATTAAGAGATGGTACAATAGGCTACCCAGAGATCCACTTCCTTGTAAGCATTCACAGTAGAACAAAGATATGCAAGAGAATCAATGAAAAACTAATGCACAAAGACTGACAGAAAGGATGGTGCAAGTGTTGAACAAGCTGCCAGCTGAAGTGGTGGAGGTGGATTTAATTGTAATATTTAAGAAATGCTTGGATTGATACATGGATAAGAGGGTTATGGTCCACATGCAGATAGATGGAACTAGGCAGAAGACAAAGCTGGCATGCACTAGATGGGCTGAAGGGCTTCTTTCTGTGCTGCAGCTGTCTATGATTCTTATCTATACTTGTTGAACTCAACATCAAGGTCCATTGTCTGAAATGCGCCAAGTGAGGAACTGTTCCATTTAAAGAGCAAACACGAGGAAATCTGCACTTGCTGGATATTCAAGCAACACACACAAAATGCTGGTGGAACACAGCAGGCCAGGCAGCATCTATAGGGAGAAGCTGCCTGGCCTGCTGTGTTCCACCAGCATTTTGTGTGAATTGTTCTTTTTAGTCTGTTTTGATCTTCATTTGAACAATGTAGGAGAAGGACAGAAAATTAAAGATAATTAAATTCACAGGCAACAGTAAGTTTGAACTCATCCTTCCAGAGTGAAAGGCGTCCTTCAAAATTTTCTCCCATCTGCATTTGGCCTTAAGTCTCACGGACAACAAACTGGACAAGTACTTTACATCTCTGCACTATAATACTACTGCAAAACAACAAAATTTCACATCATACAAAACAGTGACAATAAACCTAATTCTGATTCTGACAAACATGTTCCTGCTTCCTCTGAACTGAGTGGCCCCTCAGACGCTGGGGAAGGAGAAGCAGGAAGGGAAATGCCCATATGGGGAGATACCGTACATAGGATGAAGACTACACCAGGCTATCACGTCAGAATGCTCCAGAAACTTTCCTATTCTGTTTAGCCCTAGTGTTTGACTTACCTGGTAAACATAAATAGCCAGTGTAGCACAATAAGCAAATCTGTCTCCACTGGCAACACAGACATCTTTGTTCCACGGTTGACAGCCAGCGGCCAGAAGTCCCACTTGTTTAACCTGCGACATCTTCACCTGTGAGCATAAGATTCCCATGTTAAGACCATCAAACCAAAAGTCATAGAAGCAGAACTAGGCCATTCGGCCCCTGAATCCTGCTCCACCATTCTGTCATGGCTGATTTATTTTCCTTTTCAACCTCTTTCTCCTGCCTTCTCCCCGTTACCTTTAACACCCTCACTAAACTCCGCTTTAAATATCCCAAATAACTTGTCCTCCACAGTTGCCTGTGGCAATGAATTGCACAGTATAGGAGGTCAAGGATAGAATATTAAAGAGAATTAAATTGACAACAAAAGTGATTTTGGACTCACTCTCCCAGACAGAAAATCAAAATTTTCTTCCAAATTGCATTTTGTTCTTAAATCACCGACTATAGGCATAAGAAAAGACTGGAACTATGTCAGATGCTTTGGATAATAGTTGACAACTTCTGGTGGTGGGTACTGTATTGACACTGCGGTTTTCTCACATGGCCTGGAAATCCAACAAGGTGATCCTGCAACAACCAAACAATCTGAGCATGGAGCAGTGGCAAGTAGTACTGGAGAACTAAGCAGATATCAATGGCCATCAAGAGGTAATTGTCTCTAATATTACGCCAGCCTGAATACATATTCATATTCCTCTTCTTCCTTGTAGACAGAGTCTCCCTCATGAAACCTGGAAATCACTGAGATTTGAAACACCTCACACGGTATTTCAGTGCCCAATCAACATATTTGCACTCAATTTTCTTAAAAATCTGCAGATGCTGAAAATCTGAAACAAAAACATTAAAATATCTGGATCAGGCGGCCTTTGTGGACAAGGAAAAATTAAACATTCATGTCCAGGACTTGTTTTTGTCAAAACTGAGTAACAGAGAAAAAAAATGTTAGTTGTGAGTTGCAGGGAAGGTGGAAGAGAGATGGAGAGGACAAAGGGAATATCATTGATAGGGTGAAGCCAAGGTTGCTCAGTACCTGAAAACAATTGGAGGCAGAAACCCTTGCCACACCTAAATAAGGAATAAGGTGACTGGGGAAAAGTATAGGAGGGGGGTTTGTCTGAGGTAGTGTGTTGTTGTTTTTTTACACAGAGGGCAGTAGGTGCATGGAACACACTGCCAGGGGCGGTGTTAGAAGCAGATACATTTGGGACATTCATGAGACTCTTAGATAGGCATGTGGATGAAAGAAAATGGACAGAATATGAAATGGAAAAGCTAGATTGATCTTGGAGTGGGTTAAAACACTGTGGGCCGAAGGGCCTGTACTTCATTGTACTGTTCTATGTTCACAAACCTGAACAAGCACCATTAAGTGCTGTATCCTTTGGTACTACTAACTGGAAGCTAAAGTTAACCCAAGATTAGTTTTGTCAAGCATGGAGATAATAGGCCAAATGGCCTCTATTTGTGTCATAATTTTCCACAATTCTATGAAATAGAATAGAGGATAAGAAGAAAGAGATAGAGTATTTTTGCTGTAATTTCAAACATAAATTTCTTTATTCAAATTAGCAACAGTGCTGAGAATAGAATTCCATAACACAGACTGTATTCATCCACTCCTGGCTAATGCATTTCTATTTCGAGAATATTGCAGGTACAGCTCTCTTTCTTGTATATTGACAATAGATGATTAACTGACTGACTACCATTATTCTTGTATTCTTTTATTAGTTCTGCCTAAAGTTCCAGAGAACTTTAATCACAAGGCTCATTCTCAGACCTCAATATGAGGTACATAAAGATCAATGGATAAACATTGTTATCTTACTGAATATCTATACATAGACATTGTTCCCTTTCTAAACACAGATCCATAGATAGACACGTCAACTTACTGAACAGTAGATCACAGATAGGCACAGTCAACATACTGAACCAGTGTCCATAGACAGACACAGTCATTCTACTGAAAACAGATCCATAGACACTCTCACTTCACTGAATGTGAATCCATTGGCAATCACCATACTGAACACTGTCACTGTATTAAATGTCGATGCATAGACAGACATTGTCAGCAGTTCACTACGTGCTACACTACTGTGCTTCTAATGTGGATCCATAGGCATACACCGATGCCTTCCTGAACATAGATAGATAGGCACCTCTTCATGCAAGGATACCTTTGCTTAGTACTTCCTCCCTCTCAGTAATGTGAGCTGCTTTATATAGAAGACTTCACATTCTATTCTGCTGCCGAAATTGGGATCCTCCACTGTTCAGGCCGCGCTTTCGGAGTGAGCTACAGCAATGATTCTTCACTTGCACCCTGTAAAACCAGCAGCTTTGTCCGAAACAGAGAACTGTCGAGACCTGATCTCACATCCAGTCGCCAACTGCACTGTCCATTAAAAAAAGCTCAGCTGAATTAGGTTAACTGGTCACAGTCTGGAGCCTGCTGTTACCTTTAGTTGTTTGCACTAAACCAACATGAAGAACTGTAGTCATATGATATAGTCCCAAAATTTGATTCTATATTATCAATGAAAATGAATTTCAAAAGTGGGGAACCAAACACAATTCTGAATGAGAATGGTTTTGAATGATTAATTTCTACTTAATATACATTAATGCGTAAATTCTCTTCATTACAGACCCTTCCTCTTGCTCCACCTTTCTCACTGTTCTCTGCCGTTCATCTCTAAACTTTTTCTGTTCTGATGAAAGTTCAACAACCCAATATATGAACACAAGAGTTTCTACAGATGCTGGAAATCCAGAGAAGCACACACAAAATATGGGAGGAGCTCAGCAGGTCAGACAATAGCTAGGAAAAGGAGTAAGTAATCAACATTTCGGGCCAAGACCCTTCATCAGGACTGGAAGGGAAAGGGGAAGGGCCAGAATAAGAAGGTGGGGGAGAGGGGGAAACAGTACATACAGGCAGGTGATTGGAGAGACCAGGTGAGTGGGAAGAATATCGACCATTCGGTCCATCGAGTCCACACTGCCATATGATCATGGCTGATTTATTTTCCCTCTCAATCCCATTCTCCTGACTTCTCCCTGTTTCCTCTGACGCCCTTATTGATCAATAACCTATCAATTTCTGCTTAAAGTATACACAGTTTATGGTGTTGTAAAGTATCACACCAATTACAACGGAGGGGAAGGAGGGGAGGAGGGAGAGGGGAGAGGGGATGAGATGCAAAATTCAGAAAGTTGGGAGGAAGAAGAGTGAAATAGAAAAGAGGAGAGGGAGATGGTTGAAAGGGAGAGGGAAACAGAGGGAGGAGGAAAGTGGAGAGTAAGAGGGTGAGAGAAAGTGGGGAAGGAAATGAAGGGGGAAGATTGAAGACAAGGGTGGATGAGTGTGAGGGGAGGGGGAGAGTGACCGGGTGGGTGAAGGTATGAGTGAGAGAGGGAGGGTGAGAGAGTGGGTGTGAGATGGTGAGGGCAAAGCCATGAGGGGGAAGGACATAAGGGGGGAAAGTGAAGATGAGGGGGGTGAAAGAGTGAGGAATGAGGGGTCTGGGGAAGGGAAGGATGAGGATGAGGAGTGACGGGGAGGGGATGGGTGTGAGGTGAGTGGGAGTGCATGAGGGGGAGAGACAGGGTGAAATGGGGTGGGGTGAGGGGTGGGGGAGAGCTGGGGGAGGGGAGGGTGAGTGTGACAGGGTGTGGGTAAGGGAGGTGGTGAGGAGGAGGAGGGGGGCATGAGGGTGAGGGTGTGCGGGAAGGGGAGGGTACAGAGCTTTTCTCGCTCATTTAACTCCAGTGAAAGCAGTGAAGATGGCAGAGCAAGTATAAACACCAACTCCTGCAAAACCTGCAGGACTCAAAGAAAACTTGAGTTGGGTTGAATGACTTATGTGACTCCTACCACTTATAGGGATTTTGCAGGTTATTGCAAAAGTAGGATGCTTTAGGTATGAAAAGGGATTAGTTGAAATGCTGTTTCTTTACACTGTGAAGGAAACAGCAGATATTCAACCTGCAATACAGTTAGAACCCTACGCCCACTATACACCTATTGCTCAAATCCACCACCATAGACATTTCCTCCCCATCATTGCGAATAATGCTTTGTTTAGGGAGCAACAGTAAGGATGATGTTTAAATAGGAACAAAGGAACTAAATAATAAGGTAAGCAGACTGAATTATTTTTGCCATTTGTGCATTGCAAGTGCGAGGTTCACTGTGATTTTCACTGCTCTAACCATCCATGTAATCCTTTGGTATATCTTTTCTTTCATATGTGACAGATCACAACAGGGATGTCAGATGACTGATCAACAACAGGCTTCAAACGAGAATCCCGCTGTCATACACAGAACAAGACACATCAGCTCCTCGCTTGCCAGACGCTAAGAAGAGGGAGGGTGCAGAGCTGCGCCTAAAAATAACAATTCCAAACAGAAAGAGGGCAAAACACAGCTGAATATTTCACCGTGCTTTTCTTGTGTGTTTCTCAGAACAGCACTTTCATTAAAAGGCTCAGATCTGGAGATTATAATACATAAATCATAACATTATAGTCGCAGCTTTTGGCTGGTCAGCAGCTTTTATTTTGGGGTCATTGAACAGGAATCCTGAACAAATTCGAAGCCATAGCGTTTACACAATCTGTGCTAAAAGCAGATCTTGGGTTGCCATGGAGATACTGTAGGAGGAGACAAAAAAAAATCAAAGGATCTTTCAATCCCAGTCTCCTGCAGTCGGTTTGTATGCATGTGTAATGCACTGTGCTTATAGTATACAAATTCCCTTCACAAAAGATGATCTGTGAAACGCTACCTTTTAAGTACCTAAATTTTGCTTTTTTCCCTCGCCATTTCCAAATTAGGCCAAAATCGAGCTATGAGTTACAGTATGACCACAGTTGTGCAGTGCAGTAATCTGTTTCCTAAGAAAATAGCATTCCTACCTTAACCTCTGCATTGCTTTCCGAGAACCACTTGAGGATTCCAGCATCAATTTCAGGATCCATTTGCCCCAGGAGAACAGCAGCCTCAGGGAGCAGGAGTACCTCCTCCTATTACCCCTCACCCTGATCCAAGCTGACCATTAAGCAGCACAGCCTTTACTAAGGGATGATCCAGAAATAGAGCCAATGCCAGTCACGCTGCTTGGAGAAAAGCACTGTCAGTAGCCTAGCAACTGAAGGTTTCTTTATTTAAATAATTTTTCTTGTGTTTCCTGAGACACACTCTTGTTTTTTTTAGTGGACTCTCTCTCTCCTCACACGTGCACTCTCACACTCACTCACTCTGCCTCACACTCTCTCTCCTCACACTCTCTCACACTCACTCACTCTCTCCTACTCTGCCTCACACTCTCTCTCCTCACACTCTCTCACACACTCACTCACTCTCCCCTACTCTGCCTCACACACTCTCTCTATCCTCACACTCTCTCACACACTCACTCACTCCCTCCCACTCTGCCTTACACACTCTCACTCTCACACGCTCTCACTCTCTCCCACTCTGTTTACACATGCACTCTTTCACACACTCACACACTCTCTCTCTCATTTTCTCACACTCTCACTCTCTCTCACACACAAATACACACTCTCTCTCTCTCTCTCTTGTCCCCTCACACACGTAATAGTATATCAGTTCTGTAAGCTACCCATCTTCCTTTGAGCATCTCTGCCTGGTCATATGACTCCAACTCAACTGCAAATGCCTGCAAAACCACTTATAAAGGACAAGAAGATATACTCCATCAGATTTCTCTGATATAATTGGCCATCCAACATTAAAAAGATAAATTGGGCTCTGAATGACACATTAAAAATCTGTACTATAAAGTTCATTTAAAAATGAACCATTAAGATCTCCCAGCATCCGTCAAATCACATTTTTGCAAATAAATTGCAGTTTATAAATGCTTTACATGAAGTGAAAATGTCAAAGATCAGTAGTAATTATAAATTAAAAGCCAGATTTTTAAAAATTTCATATGGATTTAACTGATCTGTGCCTGGCATATAAATGTGTAGAAGCTCCCTGTTATTTGAACAAGCATAGGATAACTTAAGGATGAAAGGAGAAATATTGGAGGGGAACCTGAGGGAGAACTTCTTCACTCAAGGGATGTTGTGAGTGTGGAATGAGCTGCCAGCAGACCTGGTGGACGTGGATTCAATTGCAACACACAAGAGTTAGGGAAAATATGTGGAGGGGTGGAGTATGGTCCAGGTGCAATTAGCCAGACTTACAGTTTGGCACAGACTAGATGGGCTGAAGAGCCTGTTTCTGTGTTGTAGTGCTCTATAACTCTATAACTTGTCCAGCAATTTTCTTTCTGTTCCTGAGGAATATAGGGAATCTGAAGAAGAGTAGGTCGGGTGAATTCTCAAGCCTGAGTCACCATTCAACAAGATTGTTAATGATCCCTTACCTCAGCTTTAGTTACCCACCCAGACGCTGGGTTCCTGCACATTCTGAAACATAGAGCCACAGAGTTGTACAGAACAGAAAAGGCCCTTCAGCTCACACGTGTCCATGCTGACCAAGATGTATATTCAAGCTAATTCCATTTCCCACTACTTGGTTTATATTTCTCTCTCAAACAGGAGTTCCCAACCCTTTTTTTTATGCCACAGAACAACACCACTAGACAATGGGTCCCTGGACCTCAGGTTGGGAACACCATGCAGACTAAACTCTTGTTATCCAATAACCTGTCCAACACAATTCTTCAACGTATGTCTATAATGTACCTGCTTCAATCACTGCCTCTGGCAGCTGGTTCCATATATCCACTGGTGGCTGTATAAAAATAAAATATGTTCAGCATCTGAGTAGTCACAGCTCACAACCTCTTTTGTAAAGGTTATCTTCCCATCCAGGTGATAATATAGTGGTGCAGGGAAGCAGCAACCCAGCTTTGACATTCCAGTCCCCAACCAATGATGGCAATAAGTCATATATCTTCAACATTCTCTCTACCCATGTTGCCACTTTCAGGGAACCTTTCTTGAACCTGAACTTCTCCCTGTTCATCAACGTTCTTCATTGTCCTACCATTTAACATACATGTTTGGCTCCTATTTGACTTCCCAAAATGCATCATCTCTCACTTGTTGGGATTAAATTCCATTGGACTGGCAATCAGAAACATTACTGCCCTTTGCTAAAACAGTTTGGATTAAATTAATTCATCTTGGGTCCTGTATATCTTAACCTTCTGGACCAACCTATCACGTGAAACCTTGTAATAAGCCTTACTGAAGTCCATATAGACAACATCTACTGTCCTGCCTTTAATCATTTTAGTTACCTCCTCAAAAAATTTAACCAAATTAGTGGTGCAGGAATCCACCCATACAAAACTATGACATGAGCCCTCAATATGATCAGTCATGATCATATTGAATTGACTGGATTGAATTGAATTGATTTTAATACTTACTTCCTTCATATACATGAGGAGTAAAAATCTTTACGTAAGGCTTGGGAAGCCAGGTAGCCTACAGTTGACTCCACTCCCCCCCCCCCTCCAGTTTCTTGTGTCATAACCTCTGGCTCAGGTGTCAACTCTTCAGAGAGAGAGTCACTCACGATTTGTTGCAAAACTCTTATGCTCACATCCCTGCCATTTCACTGGGATCTACCCGAGGCCCAGCATGTAGCTGCAACTATGAAGAAGGTGGGCCAGTGACTTTAAAGTATTAGAGGTTTAAGGAGATTCAGCATGTCATTGAAGTCTCTTGACAAACTTCCACAGATTTACAGTGAAAGCATTCTGACTGGCTGCATCGCGACCTGGTAAAGAAACTCCAATTCACAGGAACACATGAGGCTACATATACATAGTCCTGATGAAGGGTCTCAGCCCAAGACATTGATTGTTTATTCATAGATGCTGCCTGACCTGTTGAGCTCCTTCAGCAGTTTGTGTGCATTGCTCAAGATTTCCAGCATTTGCGGAATCCCTTGTGCTTAAGAGGCTACACAGATTGGAGGGCTCAGCCATTTCCATCAAAGGCACAGCTCTCTCCACCATTGAGAACATCTACAAAAAGCAATGTCTCAGGAAAGCAACATATTTCATCAAGGAACTTCAACATCCTGGCCATTCCTTCTTCTCATTGCTGCCATCAGGCAGAAAGTTCAGGAGCCTGAGGACTCACAACTCAAAGTTCAACAACAGCTTCTTCCCTCTTGCCATCAAGTTCTTGAACCAACCTGTACTGCTGCCACAGAAAAAGCAAATTTCTTGACTCATGTGGGTGATGATAAATCTGATTCTGACATGGGTCTCTTGTGGACTGAGAGTGGGAAGGAGCAGGGAGATGGAAATCATCATTGAGAAAAGGGGAAGAGAGAGAGGAGGAAGTGGGAAGCATGAGAGAGACATTCTGTAATGGTCAATAAACCAACTGTTTGGAATCACATGACCTTTCCTGGTGTCTCAGGGCTGGGTGTGGTTGCACACCCGTGCCACCTTCCACCCTTGGCACTCCTTCTTTACCAACTGTCCCAGACCCCTCCCGCAGTACTGCTCCCTCTCCATTCCCAACATCCTCTGCTCCCACCAGATTTATCAACTTGCTCTCCCCTCCATGTTGACAAATATAGCACTGTGCAAAAGTTCTGTATATTTCCCTCAACTTGCACCTATTTTATTTTTTATTATCCAGTGCAAGTTATGTAAACTTTATGTCCATTTACATTTATGGAATTTGAGTTTGTTATGTTTGTAATGTATTATGCTACAACTGTAGAAGGCTAATTTTCATCCCACTTATCTCCTTATATCACTTATATCTTTATTATGCATATGATAATAAATTTGAACTTGCCAGTCATCCTGCCTGAACAAACAGCTGTTGTCCTTGCTGAGGAGGTGCAACTGACAGCCAGGTCTCAACGGTTCCAAGTTGCTCAAGTTCTCCAAAGAGTGACCACTAACGTTTAAATACACTAACATGGCCAATGCTTAATTATGGTTGAATATGTTATGGCTGCTTATTTCATTATACATGTCAACTGTTTACTCTTTTCCACAGATGCTGCCTGACCTACGGAGTTCTTCCAGCACTTTGTATGTATTACCTTGATTTCCAGCAGCTGCAGATTTTCTCCTGTTTGTATTTCATTACATCTCTAGTTTCATTAGGTTCATTTAGTTTCATTAGATCTTTGTCTTTACAGGATTGTTCATCTTGCTGGTTTCTTAATAAAGTTTCACACATACTTTCTTTGACTTTAGAATTTTTGGAGCGTGCCGTACAGTATCATACAGTGTACCCTGCTTAGTCTCTGAGTGGCTTTGGTTTGTTTTAAAGTATCACTACAAACACTGTTCTACACTCTCCCGAGATGCTGCATGAATCTGCTGAATATTTCCATCTTTCTGCTTTATTTCAAGCTTTAAAAAATAAATTGGTAAACTGACTTATTATTATCACAAATACAAAAGCACAGTGAGAAAGTCTGCTTTGCATGCCATCCATAAAGACCATTTCACCACATCAGTATACTGAGGTAGCAGAAGGGCAAAACAATAACAGGATTCAAAATAAGGTGTAAGTTATTTTATTACAGTTATGAGGTGTTACAGAGAAAGAGCACTACAGGCACACAATAAGATGCAAGGCCATAACAAGGTAGATTGTGAGACCAGGATTCCACCTTATCACATTAAAGTACTGTTCAACAGTCTTATAACAGCGGGATAAAAAGTGTGTACAGACTTTTGTACCCTCTGACCAATGGGAAGAGGCAGGAGGGAGAGTATTTCGTATCTCAAAGGTCCATCTATTAAGACCACATGATCATAAGACATGGGAGCAGAATCAGGCCAATTGCCAATTCATCATGGCTGATTTATTATCCCTCTCAACCCTATCTTCTCCCAATAACCATTGATGGTCTTACTAATCAAGAACCTATCAACCGCCACTTTAAAGATAGCCAATGAAATGGCCTCCAGAGCTGTCTGTGGCAAGGAATTCCACAGATTCACCAACTGGCCAAAGAAATTCCACTTTCTATTTGATTGGTTTCAGTTGAGATCCATCCCACCCACATTCTTCTAAATTCCAGTGAGTGTAGACCCAGAGCCAAGAAATGCTCCACATGCATTAACCCTTTCAGTGTTGGGACCATTCTTATCCTTTTTATGTCATATAATCGCATGGCACATAAATACAGCATTCAGCCAACCAGTTTATTTCTTCTACTTCATTCTCCTCCCATCCACATATCTTCTTTGCAGATCATTGATGCCCTCTCAGCCAGCACCATCACTGCTTCTGCCATTCTCACAGTGACTTACCACGTTGTCCATCTCCTCAGCAACTTGAATCATGCTTGATTTCTAGATTCTAACGAGTGATTACTGATACGAAACACCAACTCTTTTTCTCACTCCACATAACAACCTGTTGGGTAATGCTGATGTTTTTTGTTTGTTTTTAAGGTGGAGAATCTCAAAGACAAAACACTTTACATAGAGTCATAGAGCACAGAAACGGGTCCTTCAGCCAATTTAGTCCATTCTGAACCATATAAACTGCCTATTTCAATCAGCCTATACCCAGACCAGAGCCCTACCACCATCTTCATATCCAAACTTCTCTTAAATGTTGAAATCAAGCTCGAAAAACCACTTGTGCTAGCAGCTCATTCCACACTCTTACAACCCTCTGAATGAAGAAGATCCCCCTCATATTCCCATTAAACTTTTTATCTTTTACCCTTAACCCAAGACCCATCCAACCTTAGAGGAAAAAGCCTGATTGCACTTACCCTATCTATACCACTCATCATTTTGTATACCTCTATCAAATCTTCTAAATTCCATTGAATAAAGTCTTAAGCAATTCAATCTTTCCTTATAACTCAGGTCCTCTAGTCCTGGTAGCATCCTTATACATTTCCTCTGTGCTCTTTCAATCTTACTTGCATCTTTCCTGTAGGTCAGTCACCAAAACTGCGCACAATACTCCAAATTAGGCCACACCAACATCTTGTACAACTTCAACATAACAAGTATTTGGGTACTTGTCGTAACACATAAGGAAGCCGTTCGGCCAATCAAATCATGATATCTAATAGCAGAGCAATCCCCTCAGACCCACTAACCTTCTTTCATAGTCGGTAGCCTGCAGCTATTTTCTCTTATTCTTTTTGCCACCTACCTACACTACGGGGTAATTTACAGTTGCCAATTAACTTACCAAACCATCTTTGGGATGTTAGAGGAAACAGGACAACCTGGTGGAAACACACACGAAGGTTCCACACAGACAGAACCCAGTCTCTGGAGTTGTGAGACAGTATCTCTAACTGCCACTTCAACGTGTATGTTCACAGGCTGAAAATTTGCTCAGCTCCAAATCAACAAGTGCATTTTACCTGGGTCCAGCTGTGAGGCTCCAAAATGGACTGGAACTCAGCGGCCTATCACCAAAACCAGCAGGAAAGGGAGCACCCGCATTGGCAACAGGGTTTATTCCATGCCGATTTCAAAGAACTCCAGTTCGGCCAAGCTACAATGAGACATAAGCACACGTTAGTGCAGTACACAGCAGATATGTGCAGCCCTCTGTCAATGACCTATTTTACGCTAAGAAGTTCCTAAGGGGATCAACATGATCGAAAGTGAAGATGGCATAAGCAGGATGTAGTTTTCTCCCCACCTCTCCCACAATGCTCACTGGTAGCACATCTGCTCTGCCAATGGCTCCTTTATCTCATCAAGTCAAGCCTCTTATACATCATCAGAAGACCAGGAATATTCTTACTCTTCAGAGGTCACTTTCCAGAGAGTAGGTTTCAATGGCTTTTTATACAGGCATAAAACATAAGCACTGACATTCGGACAGAAGTCTCGAATTTACTCGAATTGCATTGCAACAACTATCAACTTTCCAAACAGGCCTTTGTTGCTAGCTCCACATGATTAAAGAGTTGGAACAATGTCCAAATAAGTGCAAGTGAAACTTGAACGAGCCTGAAATCCAAGATAAGGTTAATTTATTCACTTAATTTTTACCAAGCAGATAATGGAGTAGTGTTGCTCCTAATATTAATTGGCATGCGTCAGCTCTGTTAAATTCAGTAAGGAAGGTTGTAACACATTGATGCTCACCTCATTGCAAAGCCAAAGGAACATTACTCTGTGCCACCTAAGGAAAAGGCAGCACTGTTATTTATTGAAAATCTCACCTTGTTAATTTACAATGAAGGATTTCACAAAATAGGTTTATATTCCACAGAACTTTAATAATAAGGTTAAGGGATAGTATGATTATATCATCTCCGTAGATACTACCTGAACTGCTGAGTTTCTCCAGCAGATTAAGTGCATTGATCTAGATTTCTGGCATTTGCAGAATCTCTTGTATTTGTGATCTGCAAATTTCCACAGATGTACAGTAGAATGCATTCGTATTGATTGCATCACAGGGTGGTATGGATCTTACAATATACAGGATCATAAGAAGTTGCAAAAGGTTGGAGACTCAGCTTGTGTCCACAGCATAACTAAGGAAGCTGAAAATTATCACGAACATAAGAACATAAGAAATAGGAGCAGGGGTAGGCCATCCGGCCCATCGAGCCTGCCCGCCATTCAATAAGATCATGGCTGATCTGCCCATAAACTCAGCTCCATCTACCTGCCTTCTCCCCATAACCTTTAATTCCCCTACTATGTAAAAATCTATCTAACTGTATCTTAAATATATTTAGTGAAGAAGCCTCAACTGCTTCCCTGGGCAGAGAGCTCCACAGATTCACCACTCCCTGGGAAAAACAGTTTCTTCTCATCTCCATCCTAAATCTTCTCCCCTGAATCCTGAGGCAATGTCCCCTAGTTCTAGTCTCACCTATCAATGGAAACAACCTTCCTACTACTATCTTATCTATCCCTTTCAAAATTTTGTATGTTTCTATAAGATCCCTTTTCATTCTTCTGAATTCCAGAGAGTATAGTCCCAAGTGACTCAATCTCTCCTCATAGGTTAACCCCTTCATCTCTGGAATCAACTCGGTGAATCTCCCCTGCACTGCCTCCAAAGCCAGTATATCCTTCCTCAAGTATGAAGACCAGAACTGCACACAGTACTCCAGGTGCGGTCTCACTAGTACCCTGTACAGTTGCAGCATGACCTCCCTGCTCTTGAATTCAATCCCTCTAGCAATGAAGGCCAACATTCCATTTGCCTTCTTAATAACCTGTTGTACCCGCAAGCCAACTTCTTGCGATTCAAGAACAAACACTTCCAAGTCCTCTGCACAACAGCATGTTGCAATCTTTCATGATTTAAAAAATAATCTGCTCTTCTCTTATTCCTTCTAAAGTGATGATCTCACTTTTACCAACATTGTATTCCATCTAACAGTCTTTGGCCCATTCACTTAACCTATTTATATCCCCCCGCAGACTCTCCACATCCTCTGCACAATTTGCATTCCCACTCAGTTTAGTGTCATCAGCAAATTTTGCTACACTACACACAATCCCCTCTTCCAAATCATCAATGTAAATGGTAAACATCGACCCCTGCGGCACCCCACTCACCACAGACTGCCAACCGGAGAAACACCCATTTATACCAACTCTCTGACTTCTATCAGTTAACCAATCTGCTATCCATGCCAATACACTTCCTCGGACTCCATGCATCTGTATCTTATATATAAGTCTCTTGTGTGGCACCTCATCGAACGCCTTCTGGTAATCCAAGTATATGTCATCTACCTGTTCCTCTCTATCCACTGTACTGATTATGTCATTAAAGAACTCCAGTAAAACAGGACCTGCCCTTTCTGAATTCACGCTGTGTCTGTCTAATGGAACCACTCCTTTCTAAATGTTTCATTATTTCTTCCTTAATGACAGCTTCAAGCATTTTCCTGACTACAGATGTAAAGCTAACTGGCCTATAATTGCCTGTCTTTTGCCTACATCCTTTTTTAAAAAGTGGTGTGACATTTGCTGTCTTCCAATCCACTGGGACCTGCCCAGAGTCTAGAGAGTTTTGATAAATTATTACCAACGTGTCTGCTATAACCTCCGCCAATTCCTTCTGCACCCTGGGATACATCCCATCAGGCCCTCTAGTTTGCTCATCACTATCTCTTCAATGACAGTGATTTTATCAAGGTCCTCACCTCCCATTTCATCCATAACATCCTTCTTTGGCATATTAGACGTATCCTCCACCCTGAAGACCGACACAAAATAGCCATTCAATGCCTCAGCCATTTCATTATCACCCAATATCAATTTCCCCTTCTCGTCTTCCAAGGGACCTACATTGACTTTAGCCACCCTGTTCCACCTTATATACTTATAAAAAAATTTTGCTATCTGTTTTGATATTTTGTACTAATTTACTTTCACAAGCAACTTTTCTTTAAAGCTGCTAAAGCATCTGGCTGCTTGAACCTGTAAACATTGAATTTTCTAGCTAACTGCAACAGCAAGTGATCCTGAAAGTTTACATTGAAGTGAATAATGACAGCATATGCCATATGTCATCATCAGCTTTTGAGGACAAAGCAGGTGCCATTGTCCATAGGAGGCTGCATGGGTTTATGTCAAATTATTGAAAAGCAATCTCCTCATCCATTTTTTCCTCATTGACCTGATTTCTGTCAGTTTTTTCAAAGGCCTTAATTTGTACTGTTTACAATCCCCACAAACTGAATTCCAGATTCAAACCACACTATGAGTTAAAATGTTTATCCTTGCATCTCCCTTGTTTATCTTCTCCAGATTTTAAACTCAAGGCTTGCAATGATACAAAAAGGAGGTCAATCTGCTCATTCAGCCTTTGCTAACTCCCAACAATCTAATTAGATCTGTGTCCCATTTCCTGCAACCTACTCTTGCTCACATGGTTATTAAATCCCTTCTAGTCTTTTTGTCATTTACTTATTCAGCACCCAAAGTCAAAATCAAACTTGGCTCCCTGGGGTTTTGAAGGAAAACCATGGACTTCTGCAGCACCATCATCATCATCAGTATGTACCATACTGCATGAAGAGTTCTTGGCAAATTTTTCTACAGAAGTGGTTTGCCATTGCCTTCTTCTGGCCAGTGCCTTTACAAGAGGGGAGACCCCAACTATTATCAATCTTCTTCAGAAATTCTCTGCCTGGTGTCAGTAGTTGCATAACCAGGATGTGATAGGCACCAGCTGCTGCTCCCATGGCTTCACGTGGCCCTGATTGGAGGGGCTAAGCAGGTGTCCAAGGGTGACCTGACGGCTAGCGGAGGCAAGGAGTGCCTTACACCTCCTTTAGTAGAGACGTACTGCCACCCTGCACCCCATCCCACTAATTATAGAGTCATTGAGTTATACAGCATAAAAAAGGCCCTTCAGCCCACTTGTCTATGCTGTTCAAGATGCCTTCCTGAGCTAGTCCCATATGCCTGCATTTGCCCTCTTAATCTAACCCATCGTGTACCTGTCCACATGTCTTTTGAAGATAGTAATTTTACCTGCCTTTACCACTTCCTTTAGCAGTTCATTCCATATACCCATCACCCTCTGTATGAACTATCCTTGGCCTATCTGCTCACACATTAACTTCTATCTTTCTTGTCTAAACCAGCCTGCCCAAATACACCTCTATCAAATCTCCTCACAACCTTTTCTGTTCCAAGGATGTTTTCCTTTCTATGTCCATTTTAGTGTGATGTTAAAGGTTACCACCCCTGCCCCAATCCAAATCAATCAGTGAAATCAAGTTGCTTATTTTTAATTCATCTGGAATTTATCATTTCAAATTTAAGTAATTTTTTAAAAATATTTTCTAATTAACCTCATGAAGGTTTTCTAAAGGGATTCTTCTGAAACAAGCTTACAAAGGACATTCAGGCCATGTTCTCATGACCTGGTTTTTAGTGATATAGTCAATGAGTGTTGAAAATCAAAATGCCATCAAACAAATTAATCGATAACTACAGCACTCACCAATAATTGACTAACATTCTCATGATGTTTAACTTTCTTGACTTTTCCCCAATTACCAGAGTCACAACAGCTTAAAAACAGGTGCTTTGGCCCAATTCATTCATGCCAACCAAAATGTCTATCTGAGTTGGTCTATTTTGCCTGTAGCCCTCTAAACGTTTTCTATCCATGTACCTGTCCAAATATCTTTTAAATATTGTTTTTATACCTTCCTCTACAACTTCCTCTGGGAGCTTGTTCTGTACACCCACCACTCTCATGTAAACAACTTTCCCCTCAGACTCTCTTTAAATCTTTCTGCTCTCACCTTCCATCCCTTGGTCTTGGACTCCCTGCCCTCAGAAAAAGATGGTGACCATCCAGCTTATCTATGTTCCTCATGATTTTATATACCTCTACAAGCAGGGGTTCCCAAACTTTCTTATGCCATGGACACTTACCACTAACCGAATGGTCCATCGACCTCAGAATGGGAAACCCTAGCCCATATGTTAACCTCATATTTTCTTCAGGCTCCAGAGGAAAAAGTTCCCAGTCCATCCAGCCTTTCCTTGTAACACAAACCTTCCATTCCTGGCAACTTCCTTGTAAATAATTTCTGTATCCCTTCTAGGTCCTCATAAATCACTTCTTGTATCCCTTAATGACATCTTTCCTTCAGCTGGGTGATTAGAACTGCACACTTTCCCCACTCCAATACTCAGTGCTCTGACCAAAGAAGGCAAAAGCGTCAAATGTTTTCTTCAACATCCTGTTTACCTACATTGCCTTCCTTGCCCAGCACCCAGTCATAAAATGTTTCTTATTCTGTCTGTCTACTGCTTGTAGGAGCCGTGTCCTAAAAATTGCCTTTTATTTTAATTTTCCTTTCTTTTTTACCTTTGTCTCCATGCCCCTATTTTGTTTTTGTTTTCTAAACTTTATTATAACAGCAACAAAATGCATTATCCACAGAATTTATGTTAAGCTCAAGCCCCTGTGGGGCTTGATTGGCATTTAATACTTCAGTAGTATTGAGTAATACTGTAAACATATTGTTTGATTAAGCATTCTTCGTTGTTCACATAAGGCATTATGGATTATATATAAAAGTACATAAATGGCATACATCATGACGCTACCATGTCATGTAGGCACATCTCGCTAAAAGTAAAAGTATGGCATGTTCTCCTGGGCTCCCATTTCTTTCTTTTAATTTGTTTTGTGTTTTTGGAGTTATAAAACCTAACAGGGCCTGCGAGTGTCCAAGGCCTCCACACAGCTAGACGGGCTCGCCTTGTTTCGAGCAGACAGGGACGCAGCTCTTTCTGGTATGACTCACGGTGGTGGCTTGTGTGTTTACATCAATACGGAATGGTGCAAGAACTCTGTACTGATTTCCAGACACTGCTCATCGCCAGTGGAGTTTGTGACTGATAGATGCAGACCATTTTATTTACCACGGGAATCACCACTGTCCTCAGAATTGGAGTCTACACTCCCCCCAGCGCCAATGCTAAGGAGGCACTCTGTGAATTGTATGGGGCTATTGGCGAACTGCTGAACGCACACGCTGATGGACTGTTTATTATCACCAGAGATTTTAACCACACGAACCTTAAGTCAGTGCTCCCCAAATTCCATCAGTATGTGGACTTTACTATGAGGGGGGACAAGGCATTGGACCATGTTTACACAAACATCCGAGACACGTACCAGGCAGAGCCCCACCCCCACCTCGGTTACTCAGACCACATCTCTGTTGTGCTAATCCCAGCATACAGACCGCTCGTCAGGCACTCCAGACTAGTTCAGAATCAGGTGAAAACCTGGCCAGCAGGAGCCATCTCTGCTCTTCAAGACTGCTTTGAGTACACTGACTGGCACATGTTCAGGGAGGCTGCAACCGATGGCGACTCTACCAACTTAGAGGAGTACACAACATCAGAGACTAGCCACATCAGCAAGTGCATCAATAACGTCGCTGTGTCCAAGACCATCACTACATGCCCTAACCAGAAGCCATGGATGACCGCGGAGGTGCGTGCGCTGCTGAGGACCCATGACTCCGCCTTCAGAGCAGGCGACAAGGCAGCCCTAACAACAGCAAGGGCCAAACTGTCCCGAGCCATCAGAGAGGCAAAGCGTGCACACACCCAGCAAATCCACAGCCACTTCCAGGATAGCGGCGACACGCGGCGCATGTGGAAGGGCAGTCAGGACGTCACCAACTACAGGACAACATCACCTGACTGTGCGGGTGATGCTTCCCTCCCAGATGCGCTGAATAACTTCTATGCTCATTTTGAGGTGGAAAATGATGTGGCGGCGAGTAAGTCCACCCCTCCTCCAAATGACCAGCTGCTGTGTCTCACTGTGGCCGACATGAAGAGAACCCTGTGCAGGGTCAACCCACAGAAGGCTGCTGCACCAGACAATATCCCTGGTAGAGTGCTCAGAGGCTGTGCAGACCAGCTAGCAGATATTCTCACCAACATCTTCAACATCTCCCTGAGCGGCACCACCGTTCCAACATGCTTCATGGCCGCCACCATTGGCCCGTGCCGAAGAAGTCTTCAGAGTCCTGCCTCAATGACTACTGTCCCGTTGCACTCACATCTATCATCATGAAGTGTTTCCAGAGGCTCAACATGAGGCATATCAAGACCCTGCTGCCCCCTCACTGCACCCCCTGCAGTTTGCGTACCATCCCAACCGCTCAACAGATGACGCCATTGCCACCACCCTCCACCTGGCCCTAACCCACCAGGACAAAAAAGACATGTGCGTTCGAATGCTGTTCATAGACTTCAGTTCAGCATTCAACACAATCATCCCTCAGAAACTGATTGGAAAGCTGAGCCTACTGGGCCTGGACACCTCCCTCTGCAACTGGATCCTAGACTTCCTGACTGGGAGATCTCAGTCGGTCCGGATCGGAAGCAGCATCTCCAACACCATCACACTGAGCACGGGGTCTCCCCGGGGCTGTGTGCTCAGTCCACTGCTGTTCACTCTGCTGACCCACGACCGTGCTACAACACACAGCTCGAACCACGTCATCAAGTTCGCCGATGACACGACCATGTTGGGTCTCATCAGCAAGAACGATGAGTCAGCTTACAGAGAGGAGGTGCAGCAGCTAACGGACTGGTGCAGAGCCAACAACCTGTCTCTGAATGTGAACAAAACAAAAGAGATGGTTGTTGACTTCAGGCGGGCACGGAGAGACCACTCCCTGCTGAACGTCGACGGCTCTTCGGTAGAGATCGTTAAGAGCACCAAATTTCTTGGTGTTCACCTGGCGGAGAATCTCACCTTATCCCTCAACACCAGCTCAACAGCAAAGAAAGCCCAGCAGCATCTCTACTTTCTGCGAAGGCTGAGGAAAGTCCATCTGCCACCCCACATCCTCATTACATTTTACAGGGGTTGTATTGAGAGCATCCTGAGCAGCTGCATCACTGCCTGGGTCGGAAATTGCACCATCTCGGATCGCAAGACCCTGCAGCGGATAGTGAGGTCAGCTGAGAAGATCATCGGGGTCTCTCTACCCGCCATTACAGACCCTTACACTAAATTCAGATTCAGATTCAGTTTATTGCCATTTAAAAACCACAAATGCAATGCAGTTAAAAAATAAGACAACATTCCTCCAGAATGATATCACAAAAACACATGACAAAACAGACTACACCAGAAAATCCACATAACATTTGGCAATCCCAAATCCAGAGTCCGGAGAGGCTGCTGCGTATTAATATTGTGCTACCATCTTAGTGCGTTCCCCGGAAAGGAGCTCCAATCCCACCAGGCAAACAAAACCACAAACTAAAGCTACAAGACCTGCACAAAAACCACATATTTACAACATATAGTTACGACAGTGCAAACAATAGCATAATTGATAAAAAAAAGCAGACCATAGGCACAGTAAAAATAGTCCAAATATGTTAAAAGACTTAAATGCTGCATCCGCAAGGCAAACAGCATTATGAAGGACCCCACGCACCCCTCAAACAAACTCTTCTCCCTCCTGCCGTTTGGGAAAAGGCACTGAAGCATTCGGGCTCTCACGACCAGACTATGTAACAGTTTCTTCCTCCAAGCCATCAGACTCCTCAATACCCAGAGACTGGATATTGATACTGCCCTCTACTATGACTATTGTCTTGTTTATTATTTATTGTAATGCCTGCACTGTTTTGTGCACTTTATGCAGTCCTGGGGAGGACTGTAGTCTAGTGTAGTTTTTTTTTTTCTCTGTGTTGTTTTCACGTAGTTCAGTGTAGTTTTTGTACCGTTTCATGTGGCACCATGGTCCTGAAAAACATTGTCTCATTTTTACTGTGTGCTGTACCAGCAGTTGTGGTCAAAATGACAATAAAAAATGACTTGACTTGACTTGAAAGTTGTTGGAATCCATTGTTAGGGATGAGTTTTCAGAGTACCTGGAGGCACATGACAAGATAGGCCAAAGCCAGCATGGTTTCCTAAAAGGAACATCCTGCCCGACTAACCAACTGCAATTTTTTGAGGAAATTACAAGTAGGGTGGACAAAGGAGATGCAGTAGATGTGGTGTACTTGGACTTTCATAAGACCTTTGACAAGGTGCCACACATGAGGCCACACAGAGGAGTTACTAGCATGGGTGGGGCATTGGCTGATTGGCAGAAAACAGAGAGTGGGAATAAAGGGATCCTATTCTGGCTGGCTGCCGGTTACCAGTGGAGTTGCAGAGGGGTCAGTGTTGAGACCACTGCTTTTCACAATGTATGTCAATGATTTGGACTATGGGATTAATAGATCTGTGGCTAAATTTGCCGATGATACAAAGATAGGTGGAGGAGCAGGTCGTGTTGAGGAAACAGAGAGCCTGTAGAGAGACTTAGTTTAGGGGAATGGGCAAAGAAGTGGCAAATGACATACAATGTTGGAAAGTGTATGGTCATGCACTTTGGTGGAGGAAATAAACAGGCAGACTATTATTTAGATGGGGAGAGAATTCAAACTGCAGAGATACAAAGGGACTTGGGAGTCCTTGTGCGGGATACCTCCAGGTTGAATCAGTTGTGAAGAAGGCGAATGCAATGCTGGCATTCATTTCTAGAGGTATAGAATATAAGAACAGGGAAGTGATGTTGAGGCTTTTTAAAGGTAGTTGTGAGCCCACACTTGGAGTATTGTGTGCAGTTTTGGGCTCCTTATTTTAGAAAGGATACACTGACATTGGAGAGGGTTCAGAGAAGATTCATCAGAATGATTTCTTGAATAAAAGGAATGTCTGGCAGCTCTTGGGCAGTGTTCCCTGGAGTGCAGGAGAATGAGGGGGGACCTCATAGAAACATTCCGAATGTTAAAGGCCTGAACAGATTAGATATGGAAAAGTAATTTCACATGGTAGGGGAAGTCTAGGACAAAAGGGCATGACTTCAGGATTAAAGGACATCCATTTAGAACAGAGATGCAGAGAAATTACTTTCGTCGGAGGGTGATAAATCTGTGGAATTTGTTGCCACGAGCAACTGTAGAGGCCAAGTCATTGGGTGCTTTTAAGGCAGAGATAGATAGGTTCTTGATTATCCAGAGCATCAAAGGGTATGGGGAGAAGGCAGGGGAAGAATTAGATCAGCTATTGACTGAATGGCAGAGCAGACTCGATAAACCAAATGGCCTTCTTCTGCTCCTATATCTTACGGTCTTATGGTCTAACTAAACCTTGCATCTTTGAAATGTGGGAGGAAACCAAAGCATCCGGAGGAAACCCAAGCATTCACAGAGAGAACATACAAACTCCTTGCAGACAGCAGTGGTAATGAAATTCATCCTTGTGAATAAGGTTATAATGAAAGACAGCTATGCTATGATAAACACAAAATATTCTGCAGATGCTGGAAATCCAGAGCAACACACTCAAAATGCTGGAGGAACTCAGCAGGTCAGGCAGCATCAATGGAAATGAATAAACAATTGACATTTCAAGCTGAGACCCTTCATCAGGACTGGAAAGGAAGGTGAAAGCTGCAAGAATAAGGAAGTGGGGGGAGAGGAAGGAAGGCAAACTAGATAGTGATAGGTTGGTTGGGGGTGTGATGAAGAAAGAAGCTAGGAAGTGATAGGTAGAACAGGCAAAGGGCTGGAGAAGAAGGAATCTAATAGGAGAGGAGAGTGGACCATAGGAGAAAGGGAAGGAGGAGGTGAATGGGAAGGTGAAAGGCAGCCGAGGGAAGAAGGAAGAGGCCAGAATAGGGAATTCAAGAAGTGGGAGGGGAAAGTACCGGACGTTCATACCATCAGATTCATGGCCACCTGGACAGAATAGAAGATGTTGCTTCTCAAATCTGAGAGTGGCCTCATCATGGCAGAAGAGGAGACCATGGAACATGAATGGGGATAGGACTAAAAATGGTAGGCCGTCCAGAAATTTCACTTTTTGCAGATGAGGTGAACATACTTGACAAAGTGGTGCTCCAATCTATGTGGGTTCTCACCTATGTAGAGGAGGCTGCATAGGTACAGCAGACCACCCCAACAGATTTGCAGACGAAGTGCTATGTTTCACCTTAAGGATTCTGAAGTAGATAGGGGTAAAGGGGTAACCTGCTCCTGATCATTGTCCAACATACACAAAAATCAGAAAATCAGGCAGCATCTAGATTTTGCCTGACTTACTGAATTCCTTCACTATTTTGTGCATTGTGCTCAAGCTTTCCAGCATTTGCAGAACCTCTTGTGCCCTGATCATTGTTTACTCAGTAATTTCAGATCAGGACATACTGATCTTGTTCAGTATCAGATACTGAACGCTCCGTGGAGAGCCAAGGGTATAACAAGGCACAGAAGACATCATGGTCATCCACTGCAAGCAAGGAAGACCCTAGTTTGTGACGCTTGTTCGTACACTGGACTTGGACTCCCCGCACAGCTTTGCTGTTATTGTCGGTTATGACGGTCAACCACCAGAGAGCAGATCAGAGGGAAGAAAATGGATGATATAGAGATTACTGTTTGATTTGCCCACAATAGACCATCAAATTGAAGTTAGTCATTTGGGCAATGTAGTAGTTTTCTACACAGTGAACGTATGTATACTTCATGCTATCCTCAGTCCCACAAGGAAGGTCTTACTGGAAGCTGATGAATGATTTCATTGTGCTGCCAGTATTGTGTTTCTGTTGAGTAAATGATTGTCAAACTCCATATTTAACATAAAAATGGGAAGTAATATGAATTAGAACGTGTCTTTAACAGAATTAGACCTACAGAGAGTTTAATTGTTTGATTGTTTCCTGAAAAAACATTTTGTTGGCTTCCATCAAACTCTTCCCTAAATTAACAAAGGCACCAGCCCAGTTTAAAACACGTACAAAATAGCCGAAGGAGGAACTGCCATAGTTTTACCTTCTAAACTCAATCCTGATTCCTTTTAAACTATTGTTCAAATTTACTCATATTTCCGTCAAGCATCACATTGTTTCAACTTTAAGACTTAAACTTTAAAGTGCCCTGCTTATTTGACCAGCAGTAGCTGTTGTGTGCGATTATCTGCTACATTCCAGAACTCCAAGAATGCTCTGCCTGCAAACATTAAACTCTCTCAAATTATACTTTCTGTTTCCTGTGCACGCATGCACAGGCACACACACACACACACACACACACACACACACACACACACACACACACACACACACACACACATGAACATGTACACAAGCACGGGCACACACGCACACAGTGGACTTCGATTGCCACATCCGTGAAAATCAATACTCACCACATCGCCCAGTAAGTAAATCTGACTCTGGTAAAACAGGGTCAATCCGCTCCTAATTCCTGACCTAACTTCTAAGATGGTGATGTAATTTGATCTCTAAAACAATTCCAAGCAGTCATTTCCTACTCTCCCCACGGGACACGAACCACCCTAAGAAAATAAACAAAATAAATGTGTTTCACTGTCGATTAAAGACCCAAGCCCGAGCAATGTTAAAGCATCCTGATGAAGGGTCTCGAATTTTTTTTCCATAGATGCTGCCTAGCCTGCTGAGTCCCTCCAGCATTTTGTGTGTGTGTTGCAATGTTAGTTGTGTTATAAAGTCGGGCTGTGTATAGATATTACTTTTACTGCACTGTCATGGTAGCAGTGCCCTCACAACAGTCGTTCCAACTACCCTGGAACAAAAGCAACACTTTTATTACTACATACAAGATTATTGGGGTGAGTTGGAGGTGGGGTTTAAATAAGGGGGTGATATGACAAGCACAGCAGCAGACTTTGCATATTTTTAAAAGTTAACAAATTTCCCCACGCATGCTGGAGATAATAAACCTGATTCTGAGAACCACTATTTTTGCAAAATTGCTTTTAAGACTATTATTTTACATTTATGGACTCGGGCGGTAGATGAGAAATTGGCCCTGAACTCAAAAGGACAGTTCCATCATGAATCTGCAGTCCCATGGAACATGCAGTCACAGGGAGAATGTATTAACGCCACTCTGCAGGGAGGAATTGAGCTCCAAATTTCCCGCAACTTTTTGTGGTTTTCCTTGATGTCAATACTGAACAGCCACCTTGCATTTTAAGGTTAATGATGGAGATCCGAATCCAGCGCGCATTGGCCAGAGAAATGAGAATCTCCATCCCGAGCGTGGTGCTGTTTCGCATGAGATTAACGCTGACAGAAAGATTAGGAAGGTACAGTGCAGAATTAGCTGCCCACAGAACTGGAAGAGAGGCATATCAAGCTCAAGTTAATTATCTTTCAACCATATATGAATATCCATGCAGACAGCCAAATGAAACAGTGTTCCTCCGGGGTCAAAGTGCTAAATACAGTACCAACAGTCATACACAGCACAAGGCACATATAGCACACATAAGATAGCAAGCAAACATACAGTCACACAAATATATAGCCCCAAGTCCCTGAGAGACACGTCCTATAAATCGATGGTGCATCAGCATGTTCAGCAAGGACAAGTAGCTCTCAGCAGTCCGCAGCTGAACATGAGCGTGTAATCCAGTTGGTCATTCCTCCAATTATACACTGGAGAGGAGCACCACCAGGAGGAGCCAGGCCCCAACCCAGCACAAACACTGCGCCACATCATCTCCGACGCCACCTCTCCTGAACAGCTGCACCAGGCAAACCCGCGACTTGAGGCCGAGTCCTCACTACAACCAAGGCCACGCAGCTCCCCCGCCGCCTGCTTCACCAGTAAACAAGTGAAACGGACCTGCAGTACTTTACACTACCAATGTCCAACAAGCAGTCACGCAATAAAAAAATACATATAGCCCAGGTCCCTGAGTGATGAAAATTCATGGTGCATGGGTATAATCGGCAAGAACAAACAGTTCTCAGCAGTCCACAGATGAATGTATTGCACTGTACTGCTGCCACAAAAAAAGCATGGCATATGTGAATGATGATATACCTAATTCTGATACGGGTCTCTACTGTGGACTGAGAGTGGGAAAGGGGCAGGGAGAGGGAATCATAATTGAAAAAAGGGGAAGGGAGAGGGGAGCACCCGAGGGACATTTGGTAATGATCAATAAACCAATTGTTTGGAATCAAATGTCTCAGGTTTGGGTGTGCCTGCACCCATGCCACCTACCAACTTCACCCCTCCCTCCGCTTCCGACACTCCTCCTCTGCCACCTGTCCCACACCCTTCCCATGGTCCTCCACCCTCTTTTCCAACTTTACTCTTGTCAGGTTTACAGACTTGCTCTCTGCTCCACAACCAACATATGCAAGGACGTGCTGCGGACAGCCCATGAGTATCAGCACACATCGAGCACCAACATAGAGTGCCCACAATGCTTGGCAGACTAACATAGAACACAACAGTTGACAAAACAGCAGTAAACCAGCCCTGTTCCTCACTATCTCACACACACACACACACACACACACACACACACACACACACACACACACACACACGCACACACACACCTCCAACCCCCAAGACAGGCCATTTTTAGCCTCCTGCAGACTCACACTCAGACTCACGGGTATTGGCCTTCAACTTCTCCAGCAGACTCGCAGAGCTTTGCAGACTTGGTATGGGCATTGTGCGAGCAGGAGGGATTAGCTTATAAACACGAGAAACTCTGCAGATACTGGAAATCTAAAGCAACATACACACACAAAATGCTGGAGGAACTCAGCAGGTCAGGCAGCACCTATATAAATGAGGAAACTGTCAATGTTTCAGGCCAAGACCCTTCTTCTCAAAGGAAGGGGGAAGTGGTCAGAATAAAAAGATGGGAGGAACAGAAGGAGAATAGCTAGCAGGTGATAGGTGAAGCCGAATGGGTAGGAGAGGTAAAGGGGTGGAGAGGAGAGAATCTGATAAGAGAGGAGAGTGGACTGTAGGAGAAAGGGAAGGAGGAGGGCACCCAGGGGAGGTGAAAGGCAAGTTTAATTAGTGACTTAATTACTAGTTTAACATCACAAGCCAAAAGATCTGTTCCTGTGCTGCACTGTTCTATATTAAATAAATAATGGATAGCCAGTTTACTGATACCACCAGGAAGCAGACTTCCCTTTAAGAAATCTGTATTCATTTAAGTAAGACCTTGGGAAAGGATATCATAAAGATTTTTTCAGCCTTTAATAGGTCCATACTTCCCAAACGTGCAGCAGCCCAGGGCTATGGCATTTTTCAACCACATTTTCTGCTGAATGTGAATGTGTTACTGACCCAAGGTTGCAACACTGTCTGAAAACATTATGCTACGGATTATAGGCATCATTCCTACTGTTGACTATGCTGCTGAGAGAGGTGTGTGTGTTAATTTATTATTCAATGAAAATTAGGACGAAAAAAACAGCACCTGTCCCACCAGTCATCAAGGTCCTGGTTGATCTTCTAATCCAGGAACTTTTTCCAAAACTTATCACCAAGTCCTTTAATTCCCTCTAAATGTAGATATCTAATGATCCTTGTGTTGAATTAACTCAATGACTGAGTCCTAGAGATGAAATTATTCCAAGTGGACATCACAGTGAAGAAATTTCTCCTCATCTGGACCAAACTGACCTACACCTTACTTGTAAATGGTAGACCTGATCAGAGTACTACAGCACTGAAACAGGTCCATCTAGTCCATGCCAATCTTTATCTTCTGCCTACTCCCATCTACTTGTACCCAGACCACATCCCTCAACACTGATCATCCCTGCTGATTGGAGGGTGGCTAATGTTGTCCCACTTTTCAAGAAAGGAGGGAGAGAGAAAACAGGGAATTATAGACCGGTTAGCCTGACCTCAGTGGTGGGAAAGATGCTGGAGTCAATTATAAAAGAGGAAATTACGACACATTTGGATAGCAGTAGAAGGATCAGTCCGAGTCAGCATGGATTTATGAAGGGAAAATCATGCTTGACTAATCTTCTGGAGTTTTTTCAGGATGTAACTATGAAAATGGACAAGGGAGAGCCAGTGGATGTAGTGTACCTGGACTTCCAGAAAGCTTTTGATAAAGTCCCACATAGGAGATTAGTGGGCAAAATTAGGGTACATGGTATTGGGGGCAGAGTACTGACATAGATTGAAAATTGGCTGGCTGACAGGAAACAAAGAGCAGCGATTAACGGGTCCCTTTCGGAATGGCAGGCTGTGACCAGTGGGGTACCACAAGGTTCGGTGCTGGGACCGCAGCTGTTTACAATATACATTAATGATTTAGATGAAGGGATTAAAAGTAACATTAGCAAATTTGCTGATGACACAAAGCTGGGTGGCAGTGTGAAATGTCAGGAGGATGTTATGAGAATGCAGGGTGACTTGGACAGGTTGGGTGAGTGGGCAAATGTATGGCAGATGCAGTTTAATGTGGATAAATGTGAGGTTACCCACTTTGGTGGCAAGAACTGGGTGGCAGATTACTATCTAAATGGAGTCAAGTTAGGAAAAGGGGAAGTGTAACGAGATCTAGGTGTTCTTGTACATCAGTCAATGAAAGCAAGCATGCAGGTACAGCAGGCAGGGAAGAAAGCTAATGGCATGCTGGCTTTTATAACAAGAGGAATTGAGTATAGGAGTAAAGAGGTCCTTCTGCAGTTGTACAGGGCCCTGGTGAGACTCCACCTGGAGTATTGTGTGCAGTTTTGGTCTCCAAATTTGAGGAAGGATATTCTTGCTATTGAGGGAGTGCAGTGTAGGTTCACAAGGTTAATTCCCAGAATGGCAGGACTGTCATATGTTGAAAGATTGTAGTGACTGGACTTGTATACATGGGAACTTAGAAGGATGAGAGGGGATCTGATTGAAACATATAAGATTATTAAGGGATTGGACACACTGGAGGCAGGAAGCATGTTCCCGCTGATGGGTGAGTCCAGAACTAGAGGCCACAGTTTAAGAATAAGGGGTAGGCCATTTAGAACAGAGATGCGGAAAAACTTTTTCACCCAGAGAGTGGTGGATATGTGGATTGCTCTGCCCCAGAAGGCAGTGGAAGCCAAGTCTCTGGATGCATTCAAGAGAGAGTTATATAGAGCTCTTATAGATAGCAGGGTCAAGGGATATGGGGAGAGGGCAGGAACCAGGTACTGATTGTGTATGATCAGCCATGATCACAGTGAATGGCGGTGCTGGCTAGAAGGGCCGAATGGCCTACTCCTGCACCTACTGTCTATTGTCATAACACACCTCCTTATCTATGTACCTATCCACACTTCTGTTAAATGTTACAATTGAACCAGTATCGAGCATTTTTCGTTCCACACTCATAACACCCTCTGAGTTTCCCCTTATATATTTCTCATTTCACACTAAACCTACAGTATGACCTAAAGCTCCAGTTTCACCCAACATGAGAGAAAAAAGCCTGGATGCATTCACCCTATGTATGTCCTTCATCATTTTGTATTCCTCTGAGAGAACTTGCCGCATTCCCCTGCACTCCAGGAATAAAGTCCTAATTTATTCAACCTCTCCCTAAAACTCAGCTGCTTAAGGACCAGTAACATCCATTTCACAGACTCCACACTCAAAAAAATCACACAGTAAGTATATAATTCAGACAAGGTGCTGAAGAAGACATATTGTGTGCTTGCCTTCATCAGCTATGCAACTGATTCCAAGAGTTATTACAAACCTGATCTATTGGATTACAATATTGCAGCCATATCGGAACTTATCAAATTCCTGCAAACCATTTCATCAAGTCATTTTAAAAATCTAGTCAAAATGCGTTTTGGACATGCAATACATTGTATTGCCAAGTAGAGAGACTGGCATGCTATTTGTTATGGCGAAAATTAGTCAAATAAATCAAAACCTCATACTTCAAAGTGTGAAAGGGATCCGTACTGTAAATCAAATATTGATACATCAGGAAATTACTTTATCTCATTACAGATTGCCTGAAGAAAGTCGCAGATAGTCCAGAATAAAATGTAATTGTTACTTTTTTTAAAATTTTTATAATAATATAATTTGAATAATAGAGCTGAAGTTGTGATCTATCATCTGCAATATGTGGTATGAATAATCAAGTTAATCTCTCAGAGGTTGCATTCTGATTCCTCAGAACATAAGAAAATAGAGACATAAGGGACCGCATGTGTTGGAATCTGAAGCAGCAAATAATCTATTGGAGGAACTCAGGAGGTTGAACAGCATCGGAGGAGGGGCAAACAAAAGTGGTGGATACGGCCCAGTCTATCACCATTGCCTTCCCAACATTGATCATATTTACATAGAGCACCACCACAAGAAAACAGCATCCACCATCAAGAACCCACACCAACCAGGATATGCTCTCTTCTCACTACTACCATCAGGCAGGAAGTACTTAGATCCCAGGTCCCACACCCCCAGGTTCAGGAACAGTCATTACCCTTCAACCATCTGGCTCCTAAACCAATGTAAATAATTTCACTCAGCTCAGCAATGAACTGATTCCATCACCTATGGACTTAACTCCCAAGGGCTCTACAACTCATGTTCTCATTACTATTTTTTTATTTGCTAAATTTGTCTTTCTATTACACATTAGTTATTTGTCAATCTTTATTTATGTATAAAAACACAAAATGCTGGCAGAACTCAGCAGGCCAGACAGCATCTATGGGAGGAGGTAGTGATGACGTTTCGGGCCGAAACCCTTCATCAGGACTGATCAGGTCTTGATGCAGAGTTTCAACCTGAAATGCTAACAATTCCTTCCCTCCACGACAGATGCTGCTAGGCTCGGGAGTTCCTTCAGTAGAGTTTTTGTTACAAAATTAAAGTAAATAGAAGCAGAAATGGCACTTCTAAGTACTCAGTAAGTTCTATCAGAGATTCTGCATTTGTAAAGAAAGAATTAAATGTGACAGCTCCTTGGGAGTTAAAATAAAATAGAAATTTGGAAGGCAAACTGGTGTGGGATTGTTTTGAGAAAGTACACAAGAACTAGATAGATAGATAGATAGATAGATAGATAGATAGATAGATAGATACTTTATTCATCCCCAAGGGGAAATTCAACATTTTTCCAGTGTCCCATACACTTATTGTAGCAAAACTAATTACATACAGTGTTTAACTCAGTATAAATATGATATGCATCTAAAATCACCCTCCCAAAAAGCATTAATAAATAGCTTTTAAAAAGTTCTTAAATAGTTTACTAAAGTGTATTGAGTGGTAACTTAAGATCAGTCCTAACCCCGGCACTTAACATGTCTTGTCCCTGGTGGTTGAATTGTAGAGCCAAATGGCGTTGGGGAGTAATGATCTCTTCATCCTGTCTGAGGAGCATTGCATTGACAGCAACCTGCCGCTTCTCTGTCTCTGGATGGTGCTGTGCAGAGGATGTTCAGGGTTTTCCATGATTGACCGTAGCCTACTCAGCGCCCTCCACTCTGCCACCGATGTCATACTCTCCAGTTCTGTGCCCACAACAGAACCCACCTTCCTTACCAGCTTATTAAGACGTGAGGCGTCCCTCTTCTTAATGCTGCCTCCCCAGCACGCCACCACAAAGAAGAGGGCGCTCTCCAAAACTGACCGATAGAACATCTTCAGCATCTCACTACAAACATTGAATGACGCCTGTCTTCTGAGGAAGTACAGTCGACTCTGTGCTTTCCTGCACAGGGCATCTGTGTTGGTACAGCAATGGTTTGTTTACAACATTATGAGGTTATTCAGCACTATGCTGGTTTACAATCCAGTCCCATTATTCCCACTAATGTTACCTGTAATATACACTCCCCACATTCGCATCAACTCCACCACCCACCTGAACTATAGCAACTTACAGTGGCCAATTAACCTACCAATCCATATGTCTTTGGGAAATGGGAGGAAGTCAGGGGGTCCCTCAGCATCACAGGGAGATTGTACAAACTCCAGAGTTTAACCTACATCACTGGAACAACATAGCAGCACTTCTTGTACCTCTGTGCCATCTGGTTGTGAGGCCACCTGTAAATAATGCGACCATTGGTCATTTTACCATCAAACAAAACGTATTCAAATATATTGTGGTTTCTTATGAGATCGCAGTCAATTCAAAGTTTTTTACAATGTGCCTGGTGGAACTGATTTAAAAAAAACTAACTAAAGAATGAGAACGGACACAACTGGCAGAAATTTAGCGTCTTCCCACTTCCTGCTTCCTACTGGGATCTTCCCTCCCTACTGATCTCCTTCTTGGCACTTATCTCTTCAGATAGGACAAGAGCTACACCTGCCCCCTCACCACCATTCAGGGCTCCAAACAGTCTTTCCAGGTGAGGTACTTCACCTGTGTGTCTGTTGAGGCCATCTATTGCATCCAGTGTAGCCTCCTCTCTGTCAGTGAGACCTGGCATAGACTAGGGGAGCACCTCATTGAGCACCTTCACTTCATCTGGCACAATAAGGGGGAAGGGATATCCTGGTGGCCACCCATTTCAATTCTACTTCCCACTCCCATTTTGCCATTTTGGTCCATGGCATCCTCTGCCGACACAATGAGGCCACACTCAGTTTGGAGGAGCAATACCTCTTCAGGCTGGGTCATCTTCATTACCAAAGTTCCCAGTTTTCAGAAGAAATCATTGGAAAGATTACTGAAATCTAATCAATGCTTTACTTAACCATTGAGAGAATTTGCTGAGTGAATTAGCTAAAAGATTGAGCGCTAAATGCTAGGCTGACTCTAGGCCTGTTTTATGTAGCGTAACAATTACTGTGGGTTATTTTTCTGTATTCTCAACTCTAAAGGAGGTGATGAATTTGACTCCCACTTCAAAGACTAGAACATAAAATCAAGGCTGATATTTCAGCATAGCTCGGAAGAATCTCTGTTGCTGGAGGTGCCACTTCTTGTATGTGACATCTGTCTGCCTGAACACGATGGATGGTCCCAGGCCCAGCTGTGAAAGGAAGAGGGTTGGACATGGGGACTAGCAACCCCATCCTGTAAAACATCCAGAGCTAGAGAAATTACAACAGAAGCTCCATAGACCTCAACCCTGCAGTAGAAGAATTTTTGCTTGTAACACCAAAAAGATGAGCTGCACCTGAGGACAACTTGAAAGGCTGGCCAGGGCAGAGGACTCTGTCAAGCTGCTGTCTACACCCTATTCCCCAGTGATGGGCTTAAGTAAAAACTAAAGGGTTGTCGGCCTGCTCAGTGGGACATAAAAAATGCCGAGGCACAATTTAGAAGAAACCCGTTAGAGTCACAGACTAATACAATCTGCAAACAGGCCCTTTGGACAAAATCATCTGTGCTGAGTCAGATGATTTCTGCATTCTGTTTCCTTTTTATCCCCTGGATGTATTGTGTATGTATAATCTGATCGGTCTGAAGAGCACACAGATTAAAAGCTTCTCACTGTATCTCAGTACATGTAACAATAATAAACCAATACCAATATCTATCTACAGTACTGTGCAAAAGTCTTAGGCACATATATATAGCTCGGGTGCCAAACACTTCTGCACAGTACTGTACTAATTCTGTGTATTGCATTCTACTGCTGTCACAAAAAATATCCTAACATATGAGAGTGATGATAAGCCTAATTCAGATATGGGTCTCTATTGTGGACTGAGAGTGTGAACAGGGCAGGAGGAGGGGAATCATGGTTGGGAAAAGGTAAAGGGAGAGAGAAGGGAGCCGGCAGCACCAGACAGGCATTCTGTAATGATCACTAAACCAATTGTTTGGAATCAAGTGTTCTTGCCTGGTGTCTCAAGAGCTGGTTCCCTGTTCTGTTCTTGGGTTTGTCCACTGACACACTTGTGTAACAGAGGGAAACACCAGAGAGGCATTCTGTAATGATCACTAAACCAATTGTTTGGAATCAAATGTTCTTGCCTGGTGTCACAGGCGTGTCTGTAGCCGCACCCCTGGCACTCCTACTCTGTCACCCATCCCATACTCCTCTAGAGATGTTCCATCCTCAACATTCACAACATTCTTTGCTCCAGCCAGATGTACAGACTTTTTCTCTGTTTCACATGGATAAATAGAGTACTGTGCAAAAGTCTTAAGCACCCTAGCTATCTATATGTAGAAACATAGAAAACCTCCAGCATAATAGAGGTCTTTTGGCCCACAAAGCTGTGCCGAACATGTCCTTACCTGAGAAATTACCTAGGGTTACCCATAGCCCTCTATTTTTCTAAGCTCCATGTACCTGTCCAGGAGTCTCTTAAAAGACCCTATCGTATCTGCCTCCATCACCGTCACCGGCAGCCCATTCCATGTACTCACCACTCTCTGCATAAAAAACTTACCCCTGACACCTCTGTACCTACTTCCAAGCACCTTAAAACTGTGCCCTCTTGTACTAGCCATTTCAGCCCTGGGAAAAAGCCTCTGACTATCCACATGATCAATGCCTTAGATATTTGCACAGTGCTGTAAGTTCATCCCATTTGCCCGAGTTTGGCCCACATCCCTCTAAACTTAGATCTACTCACAGCAAAGGAATGAAGGAATAGGTGGATTTGAAGGAGTAAAGTTTGAGACACAGTCCATCCATGTTCTTACCAAGTGGAAGAAACCTAGAAGTAAAGTGGAAATAAAAAAGATCACTTTCAGATGACACAGTAGCATCACAGCTAGAATAACACTGTTACAGCACCAGTGATTCCTGTTCAATTCCCTCTGCTGTCTGGCAGAAGTTTATATGTTCTCCCTATGACTGCATGGGTTTCCTACAGATGCTCCGGTTTTCTCCCACATTCCAAAAACATGAGGGTCAGTAGGTTAATTGGTCACATGGGTGTCACTGGGCAGCAGTGGCTGGTTAAGCCAGAAGTGCCTGTTGCCATACGGTATCTCTAAATAAGAACAATAAAAAGGCTTAAGACCTCATCTTCTCAACAACAGGGGGATATCACAGTACAGTAATCCTTATTCAACAACAAGTTCATCATGAATGTGGGAATAGGAAAATTCTGAGTTCTGGCATTGGCTCAGTGGGCCGAATGGCCTCCTTCTATGCTGTAAGCAAATTTGGAAACATGGTAATTCTTTAGGTTACTTTTGGACTCCAGCTGTACACAAGTTCAATCCCAGCAACTGTAATTCATTGGCTGTAGAGCATTTTGAAGCACTGGATCATTTTTGCAAACCTTTACGTTTACTGCTATAGAACACCTTACGCAGGTCACACCTTTACTCCCCTCTTCCCCATTCCCTTCGCATCATATATTCAACACGGGTAGTGGCAACGAATCTTATCTGCTAAATACCTACACAACGCTAAATAAACATCATAAAGGACTCCTCCCATCCTGCGCACGGACTGTTTGAACTGCTTCCGTCTGGTAGGCGCTTCAGATCCCTCCAGACTAAGACTAATAGGCACTGGAGAAGTTTTTTCCCTACTGCGGTCACTTTGCTGAACAGTTAACTGCCGGTTAACTGTCGGCTAACTATTACTTGGATTGCACTACTTGTATGTATAATCTATATTTTCATTTATATTTATCATTATTATTGTTATGAGATAACATCTGCCGGAAGTAAATTCCTTGTATGTGCACAGGTACTTGGCGATTAAAGTCTGATTCTGATTCTGATGTACTAGATGATGTACCATCAATAACTCACACTGAGACGTAAGGCGAGATATCGGCTTTTATTGACTGGAAGAAGGAACCAGGAGTGAGTGTCTATCATACAATGTCCTGGAGACTGAGGCCGAGCGTCAGGCCTCAGATCGCCTTTATACAGGGGCCTGTGGAAGGAGCCACAGGAGCAGTCAGCAGGGGGCATGTCCAGACAGGCACATAGTTCACCACACTAGAAAATACTACCACTTCATTCGTATTAGAGTATATAAATAACACATCTCCAGGACAGTCAAACGAGTCTAAGTTTGTCATTTTAAATTATTATAACTGGACGCAGTCGTGTGTGACACTTACTGAAAACCTCAGTTCCCATTGGATAGCAGACTGGTGCTGAAAGGAATGGAATGCAACCAAACTTCACACGCGGAAGTGGGACACGAGACTACTCCTCTATTGGTCTTGTTCCGAGAGTTACGCTGTGTGACTGGATGTGGAGTTGTCAATCAACTGATAACCGCCCATTTCACGCTTGGTTTACACGCCACTATAAGAGGAGGCGCAACGGTGTTTGCGTGCTGCTGGTTTAGATAAATCAATTCTGGCAGGTGCCGTACGCTGTCGCCGAGCGGACTTCCATAAATAATGCAATATTGCAAAATGCACCGCGTTGTCGCATTTCTGTATCATTCGAAGCAATCTTGATGTGTAAATCCATAAACTTATGTGGAAAAAATACAAAATATACGTCAAAGAAAAAGGCAGGCGTGAAAGGCACATAGGTGTAATTTTATTCCCTTCGGATTGGTCACTACTTCTACTCCTATTTCAGGGTTTTGTGGCTTTAAAGGCGAGAGGCACAGATGACCCTCTATAGATACCTTGATCAATACCCCTTTCTGCCCCCACCCCGCCTCCAGTTCCCACAGAGGGAAATACCCGCTCAGCGTCGACCCTATCAGTCCCCAGCAAGATTCACTCACTTTGCAGTAAAATCCCGTCTCGTTCTTCTGAACGTCCGAGTCTGGACTCGGCCGAGCTCAACCCTTTCATAGGTTGACATCTTCATTCCAATAATCAGTTTAGTGAACCTATCCTGCATTCCCTCCAAGTGTATAATCCTTGAACAATGTTACCTGGAACTCCGGTACGGTAGCAGTCTCGCCAACACGCTGAAGCTGTACCAAAGCTTGGAAGTAAAGCCGACATTCCATGAACCTCCAGATCACCCGATGTACCTGTATGCCAGTCTCTTGTATTTCCAGCATAGGGACCCCCCCCCCCCCCCCGCCCCCATGTTCCTTTGTCCCACAACAGTTTGTATTTCGTTTAAATGATAACTTTCCTAGTCACATTTTCCCACACAGAAATACATGCACCAACATGAGAGAGTCATAGAACACTACAGCATAGAAACAGGCCCTTCACCCATCTAATCCATGCTGAACTGTTATTCTGCGCAGTTCCATTAACCTACATCTGGACCATACACCTCCATAGCCCTTTCATCCATGTACTTATTCAAATTTCTCTAAAAATTTTTCCACACTCTCACGACCCTCTAAGAAGCACTTGCCTCTCCATATTTCACCCTTAACCAATGACCCCTAGTTCTAGTATCACCCATCCTCAGTGAAAAATGTCTGCTTGCATTCACCCCATCTGTACCTCTCATAATTCTGTATAACTCCATCAAATCTCCCTCCAATTCTCCTATACTCCAGGGAATAAAGTTCTAACCTATTCAAGCCAATGATTGGGGTACAAATGCAGAGACAGCAAAGAATTAAGTAGTATCACAGACGCAAAATTCAAAAAGGCAAAGAATGTAGGACTGCTGGTGCTGTATTTAAATGCGTGTAGCGTTCGGAATGAAGTGGACAAACTCTTGGCGCAATTAGAGCTGGGTTGGTGTGACATTATGGCCATCACTGAGTCATGGCTGAGAGAAGGGTATACTTGGGAACTTAACATCAAAGAATATACTTCGTATCAAAAGGACAGGCAGGAAGGCATAGGCGGTGGTGTAGCTCTGTTGGTAAGAGATGGAATTACATCTTTAGAAAGAGGTGATATAGGGTTAGAGGATATTGAATCTTTGTGGGTGGAGATAAGAAACTGCAAGGGTTAAAAAAAACATTGTGGGAATCATATATAGCCTCCACATAGCAGCCAAGATGTGAGGTTAGGATTGCAAAGGGTGATGGAAAAGGCATTTAATAAGGGCAATGACACATTTGTAATGGGGGACGTCAATATTCAGGAGGATTGGGAAAATCAGATTGGTGTTGGATGGCAAGAGAGAGAATTTGCTGAAAGCCTACGAGATGGCTTTTTAGAGCAGCTTGTGCTTGAACCTACTCAGGGAAAGATTATCTTAGATTGGGTGTTGTGTAATAAACCAAATGTCATTAGGGAGCTTAACATAAAAGGAACCCTTACGAGGCAGTGATCATAATATGATTGAATTCATACTGCAATTTGAGAGGGAAAAAGCATAAGTTATGTGTGTTTGTTTCACAATGGAATAAAGGGATTTACAGAGGCATGAGGTGGACTGGAGGAGGATACGGGCGGGGATGACGATGGAGATGAGATTCGTGAAGTTTCTGGAAATAGTTCACAAGGCAAAGGATAGATATGTCCCACAGAGGAAAACGTTCTCAAATGGCAAGTGTAGGTAAATGTGGCTGACAAAGGAAGTTAAGGACTGCATAAAAGCCAAGGGAAGGGCATAAAAAGTAGCAAAAATGAATGGGAAGTTGGATAACAACACACACTAAATGCTGGTGGAACACAGCAGGCCAGGCAGCATCTACAGGGAGAAGCACTGTCGACGTTTTGGGCCAAGACCCTTCATCAGGACTAGAAGTTGGATGATTAGGAAGTTTTTAAAATCCAACAAAAGGCAACTAAAAAAGCTATAAGAACGGAAAAGATAAAATATGAGGGCAAACAAGCCAATAATATAAAGCAGGATACCAAAAGACTTTTCAGTTATATAAAGAGTAAAAGGGAGCTGAATATTGGAACACTGGAAAATGATGTTTATGAGGTTGTAATGGAGAACAAAGAAATGGCAGATGAACTTAATGGGTGCTTTGCATCTGTCTTCACTGTGGAAGACTCTGGTAGTGTTCCAGAGGTCTGTGAGTGTCAGGGACCAGGAGTGAGAGCCATTGCTATTACAAAGTAAAAAGTGCTAGGCAAACTCAAAGCTCTTAAGGTGGAAAAGTCACCTGACCCAGATAGACTACATCCCAGAGTCCTGAGAAAGGTTGCTGAAGAGATAATGGATGCATTGGTCATGATCCTTCAAGAATCAGTTGATTCTGGCATGGTCCCAGAGGACTGGAGGACTCCAAATGTCACTCCACGCTTTAAGAAGGGACGAAGGCAAAAGAAAGGAAATTATAGGCCAGTTAGCCTAACCTCAGCATTTGGGAAAGGGTTGGAGTCCATTATTAAGGATGCGGTTTTGGGGTACTTGGAGACTAATGATAAAATAAGTCAAAGTCAGCATGGTTTCTGTGAGGGGAAATCTTGCCTGAGAAATCTGCAAGAGTTCTTCAAGGAAGTAACAAGCAGGGTGGGCAAAGGAGAGGCAGTGGGATGTCATTCACTGGGATTTTCAGAAGACATTTGATAAGGTGCCACACATGAGGTTGCTTAACAAGATAAAGTCCTGTGGCGGTACAGGAAAGATACTGGCATGGTTAGCGGAATGCCTGACAGGCAGGAGGCAGTGAGTGGAAATAAAGGCAATCTTTTCTGGTTGGCTGCCGGTGATTAGTGGTGTTCCTCAGGGGTCAGTATTTGGACCTCTGCTTCTCGCATTGTCAGTCAATGGTTTAGATAATGAAATTCAAGTCAAGTCACTTTTAATGTCATTTTGACCATAACTGCTGGTACAGTGCATAGTAAAAATGAGACAACGTTTTTCAGGACCAATGTGTTACATGACACAGTACAAAAACTAGACTGAACTACGTAATAAAAAAACAACACAGAGAAAGCTACACCATTGGTGCAGAAGGATTGCATCAAAAGCATTTTGGAGAGTGTAATTATCTCAGAGACAGGTTTCATTGAGATATTTACTTTACCTGTTTTTGTCACAAATTCATGATTACTTTATCATCTTAAAATATTTTATGTAAGGTTTCACTTAAGGACCAGAGTTTAATTGGTCACGTGACCAGAGTTTAATAAAGGCTTGACTGTGGTATTATGGGTCAGAACCAACATGGAAGCAGAGTAAGACACATGGCCCTAAAATAACCTCATTCTGCACGTGGTCCAAGAGGTGCACACGGGAATTGTTGATGTGTCTGTATATGGACTGGGACATGTTTTTAGGGATTTATTTGATTTCAGCACACTTCTGTTGTGCTAACGTGTTTGGGCCTGTTTATCGGCAGACACTAACTTGAGAGACTTTAAAAAGACTGAGAGATGTATGTTTCAAACCTTTTATGACCTTTATTTTCTTGTAGTTTTCCCAGTGTCTACTGAAGAAAGAGAGAGAGAAATAAAATAAATCTTCAAGGACATCTGTTTGTTGCATGGCCGTTATTTCATTGGACCGGTGCAGTTACAGAGAGGGAGGGAGAGCATCCAGATGTCTTGGTACATTTTGGTACCAATGACATAGGAAGGAAATTGATGATTTTATGGCAAAGTTTGTGGATGATATGAAGATAGATGGAGGGGTAGGTGGTGCTGAGGAAGCAATGCAATTGCAGCAGGACTTAGACAAATTGGAAGAATGAGCAAAAAAATGGCAGTGTTGGAAAATGTTTGATAATGCATTTTGGTAAAAGGAACAACAATGTGGACTACTATCTAAATGGGGAGAAGGTGTAAACATCAGAGGTGCAGAGGAACTTGGGAGTCCTCATGCAAGACTCCCAGAAGGTTAATTTACAGGTTGAGTCTGTAGTAAAAAGGCAAATGCAATGTTGCCATTTATTTCAAGGTGAAAAGAATATAAAAGCAAGAAGATAATGCTGAGTCCTTGTAAGTCCCTAGTCAGGCCACACTTGGCTTGTATTGTCAACAGTTCAAGGCACCATTTCTCAGAAAGGGTCTCCCAGGGAATTACATCTACGTGAGGTGCAGCCAGCTGCAGTTCCTGAACACCATGATAGGGATCTGGAGTAACAGCTGGATGACTTTTGGCTTGTACAGGAGAGTGAAGAGATAATCAGTCAGAATTACCAGGAAGTAGTCACCTCGAAGTTGCAGGAGGCGAGTAGCTGGGTAACTGTCAGGAGAAGAAATGGGATTGTGAATAGGCAGTTAAAGCAGAGCACCCTTGTGGCCATTCCCTTCAATAATAAGAACACTGTTTTAGATCCTGTTGTGGTGGATGAATTGTTCAATTGAAATTATTAACCTGCTCAGTTGAGGAAGAACACCAGAGACACGAAATTACCTCTGAAACAGTTTTTATTCAGAGAAGAGTTCGCAGCCACATGCACTTCGGACGTAAGGTAGCCAACACCCAATTTGTCGGTTTACAAAGGTCATACTTATACCCAAAAGCAGGGTACTACATTCGCAAATATGGTTACCAATTCAAATCCATCAATTGATTGGCTACTGCATAGCTAAGCACGCGAAATACTCAGAATAAGCATAGATGCAAGCGTAATACTTGGAATGGGTATGGACACAAGCAAAACACTCGAAATAGGTATATAGCTCAAAATACTTTGCCGAACACATTGTCTTGTGGTCGCAAGGTTCCTTTTCTTTGTGGTTGACACATGCTGTCTGGCACCTTATTTTAGCTACCTCTTTCCTGTCATCCTACACTTCCCCAATGACATATCCTCTCCCTGTTCCTGTCTACATATTTTGCTACACTTACCCCTCGCCCACCCCTTCTACATGTACCCCTTACCCTCTTCACATTCTCATTGGGGAATGCCATGGAGAACAGGTTACTGGCACTAAGCATAGGTCCAGTGGTGCAGAAGGATCGTGTCAACAGCATTTTGGAGAGGGAGGGAGAGCATCCAGATGTCTTGGTGCATTTTGGTACCAATGACGTGGGAAGGAAAAGCAAAGTAGTCCTGAAAAGAGAATTTAGAGAGCTAGGCAGAAAGCTGAGAAGCTGGACCTCATGCCGGAAAGGGTAGAGACAGGATGATTTGGCAGATTAATCTGTGGCTGACAAGCTGGTGCAGGGGGCAGGACTTCAGGTTCTTGGATCATTGGGATCTCTTCTAGGGGAGGTATGACCTGTTCAAAAGTGATGGGTTGCACCTGAATCCAAGGGGAAACAATCTTCTTACAGGCAGTTTTTTTTGGAGCTGTTAGGGAAGGTTTAATCTAATTTGGCAGTGGGGTGGGAACTCGGGATGGGATGGATGGTTTAAAAAAAGGGAAGATATTAGTATTCAGTCAGACTATTAGGAAGGGCAGGCAGATTATCGGACATAATTGCAGTCAGCCGGGTGAATGTCAGTGCGTTAGGGATGTAGAATTAGAAAGGATAGCAAATATGGTACTCAAGGTGTTGTATCTCAATGCACGGAGTGTAAGAAATAAAGTGGGTGATCTTGCTGCACTATTACAGATTGACGGGTATGACATGGTGGCCATCACTGAATCGTAGCTGAAGGACGTTTGTAGTTGGGAGTTGAATGTCCAAGGTTACACGTTGTATCGGAGGGTTATGAAGGTAGGCAGAGGTGGGTGGCGCAGTTCTGCTGGTAAAGAATGACATCAAATCAGTAGAAAGATGTGACGTGGGACCAAAAAACATTGAATCCTTGTGGGTTGAGTTAAGAACTGTAAGTGTAAAAGGACCCTAATGGCAGTTGTATACAGGCCTCCCAACAGCTGCTGTGATATACAGTTCCCATAGCAGGCAATGATGCAGCCAGTCAGGAACAGTGGAGCCATAATAATAATGCTTGACATCAACCATGATTAAAGAGTTCAGTTGTTACTCTGCTCCTTTCACTGGAATCAGTATCCCCTTCAACATTACAATTTGTTTTTATCAATGATACACTTTAATTCAGTACCTCCCGCCCATGTGGCCTCTGGCATTGCAAAGAAATACAATGGCACTACTGAGAAAAAGGAATTACCTCAGAGATCCTACCAAATTACACACCACTGCAGTATGGATACTAGTGCCATTCTATGCTTCTGGAGTCCCAGCTTTGCTAATAGGAGCATGATTATTAAATGGACCTAGTTCAATGAGGTAAATTGCCATAATTCTCAAAGAATCTGTTATAACACATGATTCAAAACCAGCAATTTCTATTGTTATGTGTTGAACAGAGGATTGAAATAATTGAAAGAAACCCATTCCCTGAAACCTGGTCTACTAGGGGAATCAGCTATACTGGATTGGGTGTTAGGTAATGAACCAGAGCTGATTAGGAAGCTGAAGGTAAAAGAATCCTTAGGAGGCAGTGATCATAACATGATTGAGTTCAATGTGAAATTTGAAAGGGAGAAAGTAAAGTCTGATGTAGCAGTATTTCAGTGTAGTGAAGGAAGTTACAGTGGTATGAGAGAGGAGTTGACTAAAGTAAATTGGAAGGAGATGCTGGCAAGGATGACAGCAGAGCAACAATGGTATGAGTTTCTGGGATAAATGAAGAAGGTGCAGGAGAAATGTATTCCAAACATGAAGAAGTACTCAAACGGCAAAATAGTACAACTATGGCTAACAAGGGAACTCAAAGCTAATGTAAAAGCAAAAGAGAGGGCGTATGATCAGGATATAGGAGCAGAAGTAGGCCATTTGGCCCACCAAGTCTGCTCCTCCATTCAATCATGGGCTGATCCAATTCTTCCAGTCATCGCCACTCCCCTGCCTTCACCCCATATACCCTTTGATGCCCTGGTTAATCAAGAACCTATCTATCTCTGCGTTAAATACACCCAATGACTTAGCCTCCACAGCCACTCGTTGCATAAAATTCTACAGATTTACCACCCTCTGACTAAAGTAATTTCTCCTCTGTTCTAAATGTCATCCTTAAATTCTGAAGTTGTGCCCTCTTGTCCTAGAATCTCCTATCATGGGAAATAACTTTGCCATATCTAATCTGTTCAGGCCTTTTAACATTACAAATGTTTCTATGACATCCCCCCTCATTCTGAACTTCAGGGAATATTGACCAAGAGCTGCCAGAAGTTCCTCATACAGTAACACTTTCATTTCTGGAATCATTCTTGTGAATCTTCTCTGAATCCTCTCCAATGTCAGCATATCTTTTCTAAAATAAGGAGCCCAAAACTGCACACAATACTCCAAGTGTGGTCTCACGAGTGCCTTACAGAGCCTTCACATCACATCCCTGCTGTTATATTCTACACCTCTAGAAATGAATGCCAACATTGCATTTGCCTTCTTCACAACTGACTCAACCTGCAAGTTAACCTTTAGGGTATTTTACACAAGGACTCCCAAGTCCCTTTGCATCTCTGCATTTTGAATTCTCTCCGCATCTAAATAATAGTCTACCCATTTATTTCCTCCACTAAAATGCATGACCATACACTTTCCAACATTGTATTTCATTTGCCACTTCTTTGCCCATTCCCCTAAACTAGTGGTCACCAACCTTTTTAAGCCCAAGATCCCCTACCTCGGCCTCAGTAAAAGGCAAGATTGACCCCACATCAATTAGTTACACGCATGCGCACCAGGGCAGAAAAGACCGGAAGTAAAACCCCACGACCCAGAAATAGAAATAATATATAAACACCAGGGGTAACCACCCTTTTTTTTTGTACTGCGGACCGGTTTTATATTGATAATATTCTTGCGGACCGGCTGAAATTGGAGAATAAACTTGCATTGTTTGCTGTGTAACCAAAACTATGTAACCAGCTTTGTGTTTGCTATTTGCTATGTATGTTTCCAATTTAGTAGGAGAATGAAATCTCTGTATTGTCTCTGTACTATTGAACACATCAGTGCCTTGAGAATGTAGCTAACAGTGAAAGTAAGCAATGTAGAGATAACGGTGGTAGACCGGATCGTGGAGTGGTGTGATGGTATGGGGACCAGTCAAAGCCGGGAAGGGGAACACGTGTTCCAGGGAGTAGACTACAGCAAGTATGGGCTACTGAGCAGAAATATTGGTGGCAAACGGAGAAGCTAATGCGATGGTGATAAGCGTTACAAGTGGATAGGGTATGCTAATGTAACTGAGATAGGAGACGGGGTATGCTAATGTGACTAAGATAAGAAATTACTATAAAGAATACTGTGAACTATGGTTCAGCAGACAATTAGTGACATGCTCATTAATTGTCTCAGCTTTTGTTTGCAAATAAAGGCTTAAACTTCTCGAAGAACCTTCTTTGTCTCCTGGTTATTTCAAGAAACCACGTCAAAAATTGGCGACCGTGGCAGGACTGGAATGAGACTCGCGGAAAGGAAAGATTGGGGATGCTTCCCGGTCCTCTAGGGACCCCCACAGGGCTAACAGAATTAACGGTGCACCCAAACAAAAGGTAAGCACTTTTTGCGACAATTTGGACTAAGAATTCTGTTAGTTTTGGGGAGGTCTCGGAGACTCAGAAGTGTGGAACCACTGTTGAAGGGTCTCTCCGGTCCAAAGAATCTGGCAGAATTGGGGGTTAACAGGAGGCTCAGAGGATTGATCGAGAACACTGCAGTGAGGGTAAGTACGAATCAGCTAATAAGGAGGTAAGTGAAGAAAAATTCCACGCGGTGTTGGTAAGTCCCTGTAGATACTGCTTCGTATGAAATGAAGGTCTGAACGGACAGGGAAAGGAAAATAGAGAAAATCCTCGTGGATACTGCCTTAAGAGATAAGGGTCTGAATAGACGAGGTGCAAAGAGAAAGTTCTGTGAATACCGCTCTAGGTAGAGGTCTGCATGGGCAGAATTAAATAGGAAACAAGGACAGTCTGATATATAGTTTAAAGCGCTGGTAGATAGATGATAGACTAGGCATAGAATTAGAGTAAATAGTATTATCCAGTAAACGAACTGTGAATCTCTGAAATACCTTAAAAAGAGAGAACAACATGACAGGTAAAGGAACGGCAGTAGAGATTCTAAGCAAAAAATTCCCGGTAAATAAATGAGATCACAAAAACTTCAGAAAAATGGGAAAAAAGAACCAAGAACCTGGTCACAAAATGGCCAAGAGAAGGAACGTTTAATGTAACTTGTGTGAAGAAATGGAGGCGCTAATTAAAAATTACAAACCAAAAGATAAATCTAAGAAAAGAGAGCAAAAAAGAGAACGAGAAATGGAAGTGCTAAAACTCTTCAGAACGGAGGGAGAAAGGCTGAGGAGGACAGGTAGAATATTGACTACAAGCGAGGAAGACACTAAGGTGCTGGAGAAACAGCCTGTTAGAGAGAGAGGAAGGTACAGTGAGAAGCTGGCTTCAGCTCCGTACCCAGATCTGAAAGAAAGAGAAAAGCCCCCTCCCTATAATGAGGAAGTGAGGAAGTAACCCCTAAGCAATGCCCCCTGCTGACGGGAACAATAAACATGCAGGGAGAAGTACAAGTTTGGGATAATGAGGAGGAAAAAAGACAATACGAGAAGGAAAAAGCGGCGATATGGAAGGAGATACAGGCAGAAAGGATAAAGGTGGAACAGGCAAAGCGAGAAATGAGAGAAGAGATTGAACGGATGAAATACTTGAGAGAGGAAAAGGAGTATGAGGAGTATCGGTTATACTATAGAAATAAACAGACTAGAAAAGAAAGTGGCTCATCAGGGCAGGAAGAGATGAGGCAGGAAGAGGAAGTGGAAAGAAGATAGGAGCTGAGAGTCTTGGAGAAACACAAGAGAGAAGTGGATCAAGCACGAGTAAGGATCATGAGGAGACCCTGCCACAGGTGTACAGACACGAACAGGAAGAAAGAGAAGGTGACTCATTGGAGGAGCAAGAGTTAAGTGGAGAGAGAGGATGCGAGAATTTGTGAGGAGGAGGTAGGAGGCAGAAGCCTAGAAGAACAGAAGGAGGCAGTAGGGAAGCGACTTGCAGAAGTAGACAGAGAGCTAGCTAAGTTACTGAGAGGGGACTGCCAGAGGAGATGTGAACAGTACTCCTGGGGCCGACCAAGTATTGAATCAGGACTGAAAGGAAGGATCCACAGGGAGACCGAGGGAAGAAGAGGACCCTGGAGAAATTTGTGTGGGAGGCAGTAAAGACATACCCTGAAACAGATGGGGAGTCAGGTGAGGAGGAGAGCCAGGGCAGGTGGGAAGAAGGAAGAAGAATGATGCCGTTGTTAGTTAAAGGATCAGGACAAGTGCAGTATATCCCTCGGGGATCCCAGGACCTAGAAGGGCTGAGAAACACTCTGCCCAATCTACATGAAGGAGCAGGGAAATGGATTAGAGCCTTTGAAGAAGAAACGGTGGGATGATTATTGGCTATGGGAGATTTGAAGGCACTATTGATAAGGTTGATGGGAACCTCCAAATTTAACGAACTAATGGAAATGGCTGGCATAGTAAACTCGAACGACCCGAGAACTGATGGAGACAGGTTTGACAGAGTGAGGCAGAGGGTATGGCAGGCCCTCAGAAAGCTTTATCCACCCAAGTGGACCCCAAAGCCTTAAAGGGGGATCCACTGGGAGACACTGAAAACCCAGCAGCCTACGTTGAAAACCAGTTGAAAAGGTGGAGACTGGAGAATGAGCAAGAGGTGGAAAATAGCTTATTTATCACCTCACTGTTCCGACATAGCATTTTGGATGCAATGCCTCCACAAGTAAAATCCAAACTGGAGGAAGTGGTTGGGCTGACGTCGATGACCCCACAAGAATTTAGAGACCACATAGTCCATGTGGTTGAGAAGTACCAGAAAGACAAACGAAGGTTGGCTGAGCAGCAGGAAGAGGTGCAAAGAAAGTTAATACAAATGCAGCTCGAAGAACTCAAAAAGGAAAAAGAGAAAAACAAAAAGATGCTGCCAGCAACCACCGGTCCGAGTACAGCCATCGAACTGGATGAAGCACTGCTATGTGGAGGAACCGATCATACTGTAAGACAAGGGACAGAAAACCCCATGCCAATAATCAACTTCTTTGGAGGAGCATTCCCACAAATGCCCTATCAGGAACAGACTAAATTCAAACAGCCCAGACAGGACTGGAAGTCCCAAGGAGGGGGACAGAGGAGCTATGGGCAGAGGGGACCAGTGAGGAAACGGGGAAAGAGAGGTAGAAAGATTGTGCTGGGGATGTAATCAGCCAGGTCACATGAGAAGAGACTGTCCGTTTACACCATGGTCTGTCACACACCAGCAGGAACCGATAAGAAGGGAACTAAAGGTTAGCCAAGGACCAGCCCCCACAGGCCCAAGCGGACCTGTGAACCCCTATGCGAGGTATTGGGGTGCCCCAAGAACTCGAGTGGGAAGGGACATTACCCAATGATAACAAGGGAGGCAGACGAGGAACCCATTGTTCAGGTTATGTTAGAAGGACAACTGACACCAATGATGATAGATACTGGAGCCACGTACACTTGTGTACAGCCACAGTATGCCCTTCACCTTCCCATGTCAGGAAAGTTTATTAAGACTGTAGGGTTCTTGGGGAAAACACAGTTGACACAGTACATGGCTCCAGTGCAGTTGAGAATGGGAAATAAAGGAATTGTTTTGCCGGTGCTAGTATTTAAAGGAACTCCGATTAATTTGTTAGGCAGAGATGCCTTATTGAAACAGGAATTAAAATTAGAATGCACAAGAAATGGGCTGAGTGTGGAAAGAGCAGGGGCTCAATTGATAGTGCGAGAAGACAAGAAGGCTAATGACTTTTGGATAGGAGACATCGCAGATCAGATTTAGGAAACATGGGAAAAGGGCATGCAGGCTATATTACCCAGGGCTGTAATGCCCAAATCTGAGCTACATTGTACAGTGATTTTTGACGAGACTTAGAACAGGGAGGGAGATGGCACCTGGAGGCATGTACCCAACAGCACCTGGAAGGGGAGGCTGTGATAATTGGAAAGCAAGGGGCAGCTTTACAATTTAAGTGGAACACCTTTTTAGAAAAATTGTACAGGATACTGGAAGCTGCGCCCCACGTAATGTTGTTGGTAAACAAGGGATATCAGTCTAAAGACTTAGGACCCTTAGTTAAGAGTGCTGAAACCGTAACAGTGTGGAGGAAAATCACGCCGGATGTGTGGATATCAGAAGACAACAACTGCATTAAAATAATAGTAGGTGTAGATATGGTAGGGACAATGAAAGTGGTAAAATTTCTGACAAATGAAGTGATCCCAAGGTTTGGAATACCTACAGAAGTTAGCTCAGACAATGGTTCAGCTTTTATCCAGAAAGTGGTCAAATTGGTACTACAAGCGCTGAGGATAAAGCAAAGATTTGGATGTGTATACCCCCCTCAGTCGCAGGGCATGGTAGAGAGAATTAATGGAACCCGGAAAGCCAAATTGAACAAGGTCTGTGCAGACACTAAACGGAATTGGGTCGATGCTTTACCGTTAGCATTGATGAGTTACCGTATGCAAACTAATCGAATGACATGCCTGACACCGCATGAGATGCTAACTGGGAGGCCCATGCCAGTGCCCCAGTGGAGAGGGCCATAGAAAGGACCTAGTTTGGAATAATTGGAAATAGAATTGAAACAATACATGCAGCAGCTAACTATGATACATAGGTCTATTTATGCCCAGGAAAAAGAGAAAGAGCCGGAGACTGTAGCAGGAGAAGGACCGATCAAACCAGGAGACCAGGTTTACGTGCGAGTTTTTCGGAGAAAGTGGAATGAGCCGAGAAGCGAAGGACCCTTTACGGTGACCCAGGCATCACCCACCGCAGTTCAGGCGGAAGGACGCTCCACCTGGTACCATCTGAACCACTGCACGAGGGCAGTCCCACAAGGACAATCAGGAGTCCGAGGCAAGTGATGCAGAGGAACCGTTAGCAGGAGACGGACAGGAAGAACAAGAAGCCAGACACCTACACTGGAACAGCTTATAATGCAGTATCAGTTGAGCTATGAATGTTTTACGCAGACCGGTGCTCGTCCAGTGGGTCATTTCAGAGGTAACTGCACTCAGATGTGGGATGTAACCCCAGGCGAAAGACACATAGCAGGTTCCCTTCCACCCAAAGGTATATTGGAAGCCCAGACCACCCCCTTAGCAGACACCTGGTGGCTGTGTGGTGAGGAAGGGGGTCTGAGATCCACAATTCCCCTCAATTGGGCAAGTACGTGTACACGTGTTATGCTACTTCAAGAAGTTATAGTATCCCCTGAAGTGCACTTCAACACTGATATCTCTGAACAGCAGATACTATTGCGGAGAAGGAGAAAATATGAACCCGACTCGACGATCTGGATAGATAGTATAGGACAGCCGAGACGTATACCTAACGAATTTAAGGTGAGGAATGAGATTGCTGCAGGCTTCGAAGCATTTCTACCTTTGATGGGAACTATTAAAATTGTTGAATGGATAAATTATATATATTACAATCAGCAAAGATTCATCAACTACACCAATGATGCATTGGAGGCCTTGCGACAACAGTTAGATGCAACTAGCAAAATGGCGTGGCAGAATAGACAAGCATTGGACTGGCTGTTGGCAGAAAAAGGAAGAGTTTGTGTGATGTTTGGAGAGCAGTGCTGTACTTTTATACCAAATAACACTAGTCCAGAAGGATCGTTTACTAAGGCAATGTATAAGTTGAAAAGTCTAAGAAAGGAAGTTAAGCAGAATGCAGGGTTTGGACATCAGTTACTTGACTGGTTAGAAAGTAGGGTGTACAGTAGGGACTCGGTATTGAAGCAGTTTTCAAACAATGCCTCATTAGACAGCCTCCGGGCCCGAACTCAGCCTCCCGCCCACTGCCAGACACTTTGGCCAGGTGTGGCTGGTCGTGGGTGGGGTGAGAGGACAAGGTCAAGGCCAGAGGCCCCCGTACCGGGGCTGTGGCGGTCACAGTCCAGAGAGCGCGGCTGACCGAGCAGGGAGTGCAACAGAGTGCCCGCCCGCCCCTCTTGTAGGATCTATCGGCCGACAAATGTTTGTTTCAGTAGATCACAGTGTGGTAGCTGCTCTGATACTTACGAAACGCTGAGCCCGAATTAGGTCGTCTGCGAATATTTTAGCACTGGGTTCCCCACAAACATTCGGTGTGCTAAACAGGTTCAGAGCCCGCGCTCCAGGCCAGTAGTGACGGCACTTCCCACCAGCCGCCCAAGGCAACTGGTGATCCCTGGCGCGAGGGTATCACTGCGTTTAGTCGCCTGATGACCTCGCGTGGGTTCAAGTTCAACAATGGACGTGAGAGGGATTGAGGAAAGGTGCAGCTGACTCATATTGTTTCCTCGCGGCCCGGTGGTTGGGGACCACTGAAGTACACTGTGTAGTGTGGGGGAGCTACATGCATGCGCACTGGGCAGAAAGAACGGAACTAAAACCCCGCAACCTGGAAACAATCTCTTAACAGTATTTGTGTAATTTTTTTTTCATTTTATTTCCGGATCAACTGGGAAAGCCTCAAAGATCGACTAGTCGATCGTGATCAACGGGTTGGCGACCACTACCCTAAACTATCTCTGTTTCCTCAAGACTACCACTCCTCCACCTATATTTGTATCATTGGCAAATTTAGCCACAAATCTATTAATCCCATAGTCCAAGTCATTGACATACATTGTAAAAAGCAGTGATCCCAACACCGAGTCCTGTGGAACTCCACTGGTAACCGGCAGCCAACCAGAATAGGATCCCTTTATTCCCACTCTCGGTTTTCTGCTGATCAGCCAATACCCCTCCCCCAGACTAGTAAATTCCTTGTAATTCCATGGGCTCTTGTCTTGCTACGCAACCTCATGTGCAGCACCTTGTAAAAGTCCTTCTGAAAATCCAAGTACACCATATCTACTGCATCTCCTTTGTCTACCCTGCTTTTAAATTCCTCAAGGAAATACAGTATGTTAGGCAGGATTTTCCTTTCAGGAAACTATGCTGGCTTCAACCTATCTTGTCACGTGCCTCCAGGTACTCTGTAATTTCATCCCTGACAATCGATTCCAACATCTTCCCAACCACTGATGTCAGGCTAACAGGTCTATAGTTTCCTTTCTGCTGCCTCCCATCCTTCTTAAATAGCGGAGTAACATTTGCAATTTTCTTGTCATTTATACAATGGCAGAACCTTTACTTTATTGTCACCAAATAATTGATACTAGAGCATATGATCATCACAGCGATATTTGATTCTGTGCTTTGCACTCTCTGAAGTACAACTTGAAGTAAATATAATAAAAATTTAAATTATAAAGCATAATTGGAAAATAGAAAAGGGGAACTAAGGTAGTGCAAGTCAGGTCCAGATATTTGAAAGTTATGGCCCAGATCCGGGTCAGGATTCCTTCAGCAGTCTTATCACAGTTGGAAAGAAGCTGTTCCCAAATCTGGCCGTACGAATCTTCAAGCTCCTGAACTTTCTCCCGGAGGGAAGAGGGACAAAAAGCGTGTTGGCTGGGTGGGTCGGTCCTTGATTATCTTGGCAGCACTGCTCCGACAGCGTGCAGTGTAAAGTGAGTCCAAGGATGAAAGATTGGTTTGTGTGATGTGCTGGGCTATGTTCACGATCTTCTGCAGCTTCTTCCGGTCTTGGACAGGACAACTTCCATACCAGGTTTTATAGATGCACCCTAGAAGAATGTTTTCTATGGTGCATCTATAAAAATTAGAACCTATCGATCTTGAAGAGTCATTGTTAATGTCTCCACAATCTCTCCAGCTACTTCCTTCAGAACCTGAGGGTGCATTCCATCAGGTCCAGGAGATTTATCCACCCTCAGACTATTAAGCTTCCTGACCACATTCTCAGTCATAATTTTCACTGCACAAACTTCACTTCCCTGACACTCTTGAATGTCTGGTATACTGCAGATGTCTTCCACTGTGAAGACTGATGTAAAGTACACATTCAGTTCCTCTGCCAACTCTGCATCGCTCTTTGCAATATCTGCAGCGTCATTTTGTATTGGTCATATATCTACCCTCGACTCTCTTTTACCCTTTACATACTTAAAAATTCTTTTAGTATCTGTTTGGATATTAGTCACAAGCTTCCTTTCATAATTCATCTTTTCCTTCCTAATGACCTTTTTAAGTTTGCTTCTGCAAGTTTTTAAAAAGCTTCCCAATTCTCTGTCTTCCCACTAGCTCTGGCTTCCTTGTATGCCCTCTTTTACTTTTACTTTGGCTCTGACTTCACTTGTCAGCCGTGGTAGTGTTCTTTTTCCCTTCGACAATTTCTTCTTATTTGGAATATCTCTGTCTTGCACTTCCCTCATTTTTCACAGAAACTCCAGCCATTGCTGCTCTGCCGTCCTTCCTGCAAATGTTCCTTTCCAGTCGACTTCAGCCAGTTTCCCTCTCACGCCATTGTAATTTCCTTTATTCCACTGAAATACTGACACATTGAATTTTATTGGCATACAACAAAGTGAAAGTTAATGGGAAGATAGAGGATTGGGAAGCTTTTATAACCCTTCAGAGAGCAACTAAAAAAATCATTAGAAAGGAAAAGACGAAATATGAAAGCAAGCTTGCAGACAATATCAAAATGGATAGTAAAAGCTTTTACAAGTCTGTAAAAATAAAAGAATGATGAGAGTGGATATGGAACCACTGGAAAATGAGGCCAGAGAAATATTAACGGGGGCCAAGGAGATGGCAGATTAACAAAATAAGTATTTTGCATCAGTCTTCACTGTGGAAGACACTAGCAGTGTGCCAGATGTTTGTGAGGGAAGAGAAGTGTGTGCAATTACTATTACAAGGGAGAAGGTGCTAAAAAAGCTGATAAATGTAAGGGTACATAAGTAAGGGTACATAAGCCAGTTGGACCAGATAAACTGCATCCTAGGGTTCTGAAAGAGGTAGCGGTAGAGATTGTGGAGGCATTAGTAATGATCTTTCAAAAATCTTTGGACTCAGGCATGGTGCCAGAGGGCTGGAAAATTGCAAATTTCACTCCACTCTTTAAGAAAGGTGGAAGCCAGCAGAAAGGAAGTTATAGAATAATTCAGCTGACATCAGTGGTTGGGAAGATGTTGGAGTTAATTGTTAAGAATACGATTATGGACTACTTGCTGACACAGGAAAGGAAAGGAAAAAGTCAGCATGGTTTCCATCAGGGAAAATCTTACCTAATGAACCTGTTGGAATTCTTTGAGGAGACTACACATGGGATAGATAAAGGGGATGTTGTATATTTGGACTTTCAGAATGCCTTTGACTAGGTGCCACACATGAGGGTGCTTACCAAGGAAAGAGCCCATGGTATTACAGGAAAGTTGCCAGCATGGTTAGAGTATTGGCTAATTGGTAGAAGGCAGCAAGTGGGAATAAAAGAATCCTTTTCTGGTTGGCTGCCTGTGACTAGTGGTGTTCCTCAGGGGTTGGTGTTGGGACAACATCTTTTTATGCTGTATATCAATGACTTAGGTGATGGAATAGATGGCTTTGTTGTCAAGTTTGTAAATGTTACGAAGATTGGTGGAGGGGCAGATAGTTTTGAGGAAACAGGTAGGATGCAGAAGGACTTAAACAGATTAGGAGAATGGGCAAGAAAGTGGCAAATGAAATACAATGTTGGAAAATGCATGATCATGCATTTTGGTAGTAGAAATAAATGTGCAGACTATTTTCTAAATGGGGAGAAAATCCAAAAATCTGAGATGCAAAGGGACAAGGGGATCTTGGTGCAGAATACCCTGAAGGTTAACGTGCAGGTTGAGTCGGTGGTGAGGAAGAAAATATAATGCTGGCATTAATTTCAAGAAGTCTGGAATACGAGCAGGGATGTGATGCTGAGGCTCTATAAGGCACTGGTGAAGCCTCACCTTGAGTGTTGTGAACAGTTTTGGGCTGCTCATCTAAGAATAAATGTGCTGACATTGGAGAGACTTCAGAGGAAGTCCACAAAGATGATTCCAGGAACAAAAGGTTTATCATATGGGGAATGTTTGATAGCTCTGGATCTGTACTCACTGGAATTTTGGAGGATGAGGGTGGATCTCATTGAAATCTTTTAAAAGTTGAAAGGCCTAGACAGATGTGGAAAGGATGTTTCCCATGATGGGAGAGTCTAGGACAAGAGTACACAGCCTCAGGACAGAGGGCCATCCATTTAAAACAGAGGTGTGGAGAAATTTCTTTAGATAGTGGTGAATTTGTGGAATTTATTACCAAAGGCAGCTGTGGAGGCCAGGTCAATGGGTGAATTCAAGGCAGAACTTGATAGATTTTTGGAATGGCATCAAAAGTTATGGGGAGAAGTCTGTAGAGTGTGGCTGGGGGGGGGGAGGAATAAAGGATCAGCCATGATTGAATAGTGGAGCAGACTCTATGGGTCAAATGGTCTCATTCTGCTCCAATGACTTATGGTCTTAAGGTCTATAACTTAGTCCTCAAGTCCCAGCAATATCATGTAAAGAGAGGACCCGCACTTGGATTTGCAATGGGGGATACCACGAAGAGGATCAAGAACTGACATCAAGGGTAGACTAGAGGAACGGGATCTGGAGCTGAAGGGGGAATTGTGGGTCGATGGGTGAGTGGGAAGTGACTTTTAAGGGATTATGGTTAAATAAGTTGCTTACCTGAAGGAAGGTAAGAAGTTAGAGTCCTGAACTCACGCTGAATTTCAATCCTCTGTTTAAAGCTTGCTTCAGTGATCAAGGCATCCACTCTTCATGGCGGTGAGCCTTGAAACACTGTATTTGCTCCTGGTGTCAGTTGTACTTTGTGTATAACTTATTCAGCAGTCTTGTAGTAGGAAGTTGTGTATATGTGAGTCAACCAGAACTTTGTTTACTGTCCACTCCAAATGAAAAATAGTCTTCCAAAGTTCAAAGTCAATTTTATTCAGAGTAATATTTATTAAAATGTATTATTATATCACTGCATACAACCCTGAGATTCATTTTCCTGTGGGCATACTCAGCAAATATATAAAATAGTAATTATACCAGTATCAATGAAAGATTAACCAAGAGTACAAAATACAACAAACTGTACAAATGCAAATAAAAATAAATAGCAATAAATAATGAGAACATGAAATAACAAGTAGAAGAATCCTTAGGGTGAGTACATTGGATATGGGAACATCTGAATTGAAGCGCAAGTGAGTCTAGTTATCTGCTTTCGTTCAAGTGCCTGAGGGTCGGAAGTTACTAACTGTTCTTGATGCTGGTGGTGTGAGTCCTGAGGTTCTTTACCTTCTGCCTGATGGTAGCAGCAAGAAAAGCATATGGGCATGGTGGTAATGATCTCTGATGATGAATACCCTTTTCCTATGGCAGTATTTCATGTACGCAGATGTACTCAGTGATCAGGAGGACCAGGTACCACAGTTTAGGTAGCTCTACTGTGATTCTAAAGATAACTATGATAACTGTCTTTACAGGTAAAATTCAGTGCACACATGACATTGTCACTGGGCAAAAAATTGCACAGCACAAGATTTTTTACATACACTGGTCATTACAAATTGCCTCCAATTATCTTAAAACGATGCCTCCTGGTAATAATCATTGCTACCATGCGAAAAGTACGCCAGCTGTAATTGGGCAGTATTTTGTAGAATTGAACTTGTCCTGCTTTCTATACCTGGGAAGTTTTCTGAATTTTGCATAACAGTGTTAAATTGTACTAGAGCAGTATGACTAGAGGCAGAGATTGTTCTGGATTGCAGGCCTACGGAACTGCAGCTAGCATGCTATCTGACCCCACGTTCTTTATTCTCAGCTATTCCTTGGAATGATTTGAGTTGGCTGAAAAGAGGTTTCTCAGGAGGGAGCTCAGCATTATCATCAATACTGTGAAGGTGGGTTGGGGCTTCTTGATACACAAGGGATTTTGCTATTCACACAGCAAAGAAATAAAGACAGTTTATTTCCAAAACACAAGAAATTCTGCAGATGCTGGACATCCAGAGCAGCACTCGCAAAATTCTGGAGGAACTCAGTAGGTCAGAGAGCTATGGAGGGGAAATAAACAGTGACACTTTGTGCTGAGATGCAGAGTCCTGATGAAGGGTCTCGGCATGAAATATCAGCTGTTTATTTTCCTCCATAGTTACAGCTCGACTTGCTGAGTTCCTCCAGCAGATTTTTTTTCTATAACACACTTGGAATATTGTATTCAGTTCTGGTCGCATCAGAAGGCTATGAAAGCTTTAGAGAGGGTGCAGAGGATGCTGCCTAGACTAGAGGGCGTGCCTTTTGAAGAAAGGTTGAGTGAGATAGGGTTATTCTCTTTGGAACAAAGGAGGAAGAGTACAAAGCAACAAGAAGCATAGATTAAATTGATAGCCAGAGACTTTTCCCTAGGTTGGAAATGGCTAATACAAGAGGACATAATTTTAAGGTAATCAGAGTGGATGCAGAGGTAATTTCTTTACACAGAAATTGAATTACACTACCAGAGGCAGATATATTAGGAGCATTTAAGAAACTCTTAGATAGGCACATGGATGCTGTAGGAAGGGAGGGTTAGATTGACCTTAGAGTAGATTAAAAGCGCAGCTCAACATTGTGGGTCAAAGGGCCTATACTGTGCTGTTATGTTCTATGTTCTATTTTGTGAATTTGTTACCAAACTAGCTTGGCATGTGAGCTGAATAGAGACGTGTAGGTGTCCAATTTCACAGAATGTTTCTGTCTTTTCTATTTCCCATTCACAGGACCTAGAGTGACAACCGGGTAAATCTGATGAGTACTGAGGTGCTTCTTGAACCGACGTTCTGTGTCCACAGGCCAAATACAGTGGAGATGAGTTGACATTGTGTAGGCTCATCAACTTGGCTTGCATCGTGGCGAGCTTCTTACCCACTGCAGCAGCCTCTGTGGGGTAACCCCTCAACTTCCTTCGCTCAGGGAAAATGGTTCAACATATAAAATTATTGCCATGATGAGGCCACACTCAGGTTGGAGGAGCAACACCTTATATTTCATCTGGATAGCCTCCAACCTGAGGGCATGAACATCGATTTCTTGAACGTCTAGTAATTACCCCCTTCCCTTTCATTCCCCATTCCTGTTTCCTTCTCTCACCTTAGCTTCTTACCTGCCCATTACCTCCCTCAGATTCTCCTTCCCCTTCCCTTTCTTTCATAGCCTTCTCTCCAATCAGATTCCCCCTTCTCCAGCCCTTTAACTCTTTCACCAATCAACTTTCCAGCTTTCTTTCACCTGTCCCCCTCTCCCAGTTTCACCTGTCACCTGCACCCTGTACTTCTCCCTTCCTTCCCCCCACTTTCTTGTTCTGACACCCCCCTCCACTTCTTTGCCAGTCCTGATGAAGGGTCTCGTCCCAAAACGTCAACTGTTTACTCTTTTCCATAGATGTCGCCTGACCTGCTGAGAACCTCCAGCATTTTGTGTGTTGCTTTGGATTGCCAGTATCTGTAAGTAACGTGGATTAGCCTTGAGGGGACATTTTATTGCTGGGAACATGGTCTGTGAACAATGGTGACATTACATGGTGTTTGGGCATTTAAACTGTGGGTTATACAGTTATCAATTTATAGAGTTATACACCATGGACAGAGTTCCTTCTGTCCAACTCATCTATGCTGACAAAGGTTCTATTTGTGCTAGTTCAATTTGACTGTATTTTGCCCATATCCCTCCAGACCTTCCCCACACACTTGTCCAAGTGTTTTAATTGGTGTAATTGTACCTGCCTGAACCACTTCCTCAGACAGGTCATTCCATGTACCTACCACCATATATGAGGAAAGGATCATCTCTCAGGTCCCTTTCCCTCTCAGCTTGTACCCAATTTTAGACTCCTCTCCACAAAATGCCAGGGGTTCTCAAAGGGTCAGGCAGCATCCATGGAGAGAAATGAACAGTTGACAATTCAGGCCAAGACCCTTCATCATGGCCTGAAACATTGACTGTTCTTTCCCCTCCATAGATTCTATCACCCATCACCTTCTAGGTAGTCCTCCTTCCCCTCCCCCAGCTTTTTATTCTGGCATTTCCCCCCCCCCTTCCTTCAGTCCTGAAGAAAGGTCTTAGCTTGAAATGTTGACTGCTTATTCATTTCCATAGATGCTGTCTGACCTGCTGAGTTTAACCAGCATCTTCTGTATGTTGCTCTAGATTTCCAGCATCTGCAGACTCCCTTGCATCTTTAGACTACTCTAACTCTGAGGAAAAGGCTATGACTTTCTACTCTTTCTCTGCCCCTCAGAATTTTATAAACCAGAAGGTTACCCCCTCAGCCTGCTTTGCTCCAGGGTAAACTGCCCTATCCTAACCAGCCTTTCCTTGAACCTCATGTCATGCAGTCCTTGTAACATCCTTGTGAATCTTTCCTGCACTCTCTGGCTTACAGATATCCTTCCTATAGGATGGTGACCAGAACCATGCACAATAGAGTAGGCTTGTTGATGTTCATCTTTCAATTTCAAAGGACTCTGCTAATGGCAACAGCAAGGGAAAGTTTCAGGCAAAGGATTATCAGCCTCTTCCAGTGAATGCTTATTTCCAGGACTGAAAGAATGGTAAAGAAGCCTGGTCACATACCTAACATTCCACACATAATCAATCTTGTTAAGAGAGAAAGTACATTGAAGGAATCTTGGTCTACTTACGCAGTTATCCAACAATTGTGGTGCCAAAGACATTTTTCACACGTTGCACCTGAATTTATGCTGTTAAGAGCACCATCACCAACTAATAGTGGATCTTTAAAAGGCTACAACTTTAAATTTCCATCCATTTCTGGCCACCTTACTTTAAACATGTGAAGTCCTTAGGGAGGATGGGGAGGAGATTTACTAGAGTAGTTTCAGGAATGATGAAGGCAACATTGAAGAGGCATTTGGATAGGTACATAGAGGAAGTGGCGTGGAGGATCATCGGCCAGATACGCACAATCAGGGTGGGTAGGAGGATGCTGTGGTCAGCGTGAACCAGATGGACAGAAGGGCCTGTTTCCAAGCTGTATTACTCTACGACTTGAACTTCACTCCATTAAGATACCTTGCATGTATATCTTAAAAACTTCTTCCTATTCTGTTATGGGGTCTGGGTGTCACAGGCAAGAACAGTATTGATTCCCCCTCCCCAATGGACTTCGATGAGGTGATGGTAAGCTGCTTCCTTCAATTGTTAAAGTCCAGCTGGTATGTAGTACCAATCCGTCTTAGCAGCGGTTGTGGGGCTTGGCTCCACTGAGCAAACCTTGGGCCATTCCAAATGACCAGTGTTATGCTGTGAGGCCTTGTCCTGTGAGAATTGACTGCTGCTTTTCCTACCTGACCTCAGTGATGGCATTTTATAAATCTTCCACTGACTTAAGTGCTTTGGGACCCGTTAATGTTCCTGATATTGCTGCATGAATTCAAAAATTTCTTAATATGAAACATCAAAAACCTACAGCACAATACAGGCCCTTCAGCCCACAAAGTTGTGCCGAACATGTCCCTACCTTAGAAATTACTAAGCGTACCCATAGTCCTGTTTTTCTAAGCTCCATGTACCTATCCAAAAGTCTCTTTAAAAAACCCTATTGTATCCTCCTCCACCACCGTTGCCAACAGCCCATTCCACAGATCACCACTCTGAGTGAAAAACTTACCCCTGACATCTCCTCTGTACCTACTCCCCAGCACCTTAAACCTGTGTCCTCTTGTGGCAACCATTTCAACCCTGGGAAAAAGCTTCTGACTATCCACACGATCAATGCCTCTCGTCATCTTGTACACAAGATGCTCCAACATGGTGAATTGCTGAAGGCGGAGTTCAGAATGAGTGTTCAGAAGCCTGCGGTCGTGAGAACTGAAGGCCTGAGCATTAATAAATGGTTCCCAGATGGAGTCTCGCTCACGAGCGCCAATGCCCATAAGTTTTCATTCATGATGAAGAGTCTTGGCCTGAAAGGTTGACTTTTCATTCCTCTCCAGAGGTGCTGTCTGAATTGCTGAGATCCCCCAACATAATGGAGGAACTCAGCAGGCCAGACAGCATCTATGGAAAAGAGTAAACAGTCGATATTTCAGGCCGAGACCCTTCATCAAGACTAGAAAGGAAGGGGAGAAGTCAGAGAGCATTTTGTGTTGCTCTAGAATTCCAGTGTTTTTAGAATCTTTTGTGATTATAAATTTTCTTAGGCCTACCTTGAGTTAACACAACTGAAATGTAGTTATAAATGCACCAAATCCTATTCAGAGGGTAATCAGCAATGAACAACTAATGTCAGCATTACCAGCACCAACCTCATAGAGTCACAGTGTCATCCAGCATGGGAACAGGCCCTTCAGCCCACTAGCCCATGCTGACCAAGCTTCCTATCTAAGCTAGTCCCACGTGTCCACATCTGGCTGATATCCCTTTAAACATCTCTGATCCATGTACCTGCCCAAGTAACTTTTATTGCCATCTGTGTGACAAAAGTTGCCCCTCAGGTTCCTATTAAATCCCTCCCCTCTCACCTTAACCCTTGCTCTTTAGTTTTTGATTTCCCGACCCTGAAAAGAAGACTGCACACAATCACCTTACCAATGCCTCCCATGATTTTAGACTTGTCCTGTAATGTAATGACTGAAGTCCCAGCCTGCTCAACCTTGCTCCAGAATTCAGAGCTTCTGTCATAAGGTCAGGTGTTGAATCAGGACCCAACTGCAGGACACAGACACTGGAGTCCCAGAAACAGGACAAGAGAGAAACTAAGGACAGGACAGGATGCGGTCTAGGCAGGGGAAGCAGGACCAGGACGAGGGACTGAGAACAAGGAGCCTGGGGTGAACTCTGAGCCCGAGACAGGACAAGGACCCAGAACCTGGGTCTTACCTCAGGCTCAGACCCCCAAACCCAGACAAGGACAAGACAAGGCTTGGCTAGGGACTTGGGGTCTTGAGGCTAGAGGCAGCAGGATTGGGTCAAGGCTTGAGGCTGGAGACGGGGGCAGACTAGGAACTGTACATCAACATAGAGCCAGGACTCATCTATAACTCCACACCAAGGTGGAGCAGGACCATCCATCAGGTAACAGTAGAACAACCTGACTTATCCCACAGAAGCAAGGACAAGGCAAGTCAGATACCCCCCACAGGGCAACAGCAAAATGGCCAGACTTACCCCACAGGGGCAAGGACAGAAAGAGACAAACACCAGGGAACAACAGACAGTTCCACCTCTGCATCAGGGTGGCTCCAAGAAGCCTTTACAGCCGGCAGCCTTGGCTGGCTACAGAAACAACCAGATCGCTACCTAGCTCAGAGTGGCTGACAGCCACCCAGCTGGCCCAGGAAACAGCTAAATCCATACCACAATGATCACTCCAACTGCTACCAGCAAGGCTCCCAGAAGCCATGGTTCTCCGACACAGCCCCAAGGATGGCAAGAGTCCATTCTAGCCTTCCACCAGCCATCTGTGCCATGAGTATCTTGACAGGACCAGGACCACACACAATACCAGGGCCACTTATATTCCCAGTTCCAACATGAGCCTAAGGTGTTTCTAATTAAGTCCAACCACAGCAAGGGACCACCGGAAAACCCGGAGTCCGGAGCCTGCAGACCGGACCACGGACTTCGGACTGAACCACCACAGCTTCGAGTTCCAGCAACATCCTTGTAAATCTCCCCTGTACTGTTTCCAGTTTACTGGCATCGTTCCTATAGCGAGATGACCAGAACTGAGCATAATATTCCAAATGTGGCCCCATCAACTTAATGCGCAAGTACCACACAATGCCTTTTCTCAGTGCCTCGACAGATGAGGGTACATACTGTGAACTAAAAATTATCAAGATTAAAAAATCAGTATCATCTATGTAACTGTGCTCAAAGCAGGATCAGGAGTCCAGATGGAGAGGACCTGACCCCAACACCTGAAGTCTGTCACTGACACTGACCTCTCTCTGTTAACTGTTTCATAACTTCTTAATTCCGCCACTAGATGGGGCACCACACAGACTCCATTGATCTACCATGAAGGTAAAAGGCGGAAGATTTTTGATGATGAACTTCAACAAAAAATAAATTACAAAAAAAGAAACTTATTTTTTATTTGTCACATACATTGAAAAATATATTCAAATGCTTATTTGTGTCATAGTTTGCAAAGCTGCACAAGTGTCACCACACTGCGGCACCAACATAGCATGCCTATAGTTCACTCACCCTAACTTGTACATGTTTGGAATGTGGGAGGAAACTGGAGCACCCATAGGAGGCCCACACAGTTATGATGAGAATGTGCCTCCCTACAGACAGCAGCAGGAGTCAAACACCTATTAGCGACCAGCGACTTTGCTGAGCAATTGCTCAAACCTCTGTGCTACCCCGCCTTCCCGCGTGAAAGCAGATCCCAGCCTCAGTGAAGGTGAGTCCCATACACTTCAAAGTTCAAAGTAAATTTATTATCAAAGTACTTACAGTGCTGTGCAAAAGTGTTAGGCAAATATATATATACATAGCTAGAGTGCCTCTGCACAGTACTGTGGTGATTTTACATATTGCACTGTACTGCTGACATACAAGAAAAAAATTGAGACATATGTGAGTGATGATAAACCTGATTCTGATACGGGTCCCTATTGTGGACTGAGAGTGGGAAGGGGACAAGGAGAAGGGAATCACGGATGGGAAAAGGGGAAGAGAGAGGGGAGGGAGCTGGAAGTATCAGAGAGATATTCTGTAATGATCAATAAAACAATTGCTTGAAATCGAATGACCTTGCCTGGTGTCTCAGGGTTGGGTGTGTCTGCACCCGTGCCAACCCAGCGCTGGTACTCCTTCTCTGCCACCTGTCTCACACTCCTCCTGTGACGCTCCACCTTCGCCATTCCCAACATCCTTTGCTCCCACCAGATTCACAAACTTGCTCACCACTCTGTGTTGACAAATACAGTACTGTGGAAAAGTCTTTGGCACCATAGCTATATGTATACATATATATATATATATATATATATATATAATCTATATTTTCATTTATATTTATCATCTGTTATGAGCAGAGAGACAACATCTGCCGGAAGTAAATTCCTTGTATGTGCACAGGTACTTGGCGATTAAAGTCTGATTCTGATTCTGATATATATACACAAAGTCATAATAAATAAATAATATTGTGAGCAAGAGTTGTAGAGTCCTTAGGTTGTGGAATCAGTTCAGAGTTGATGTGAGTAATCCATGCTTGCTCAGGAGCCCGATGGCTGAACTGTTCCTGAACCTGTGGTGAGGGACCGTAGGCTCCTGTACCTAATTTATTATGCTTTGTTTCATCAACAAAATTCTTACTGCCATTACAAGGTGTTCAATATTTACGTATCTAAAGTGAAATCTATCAATGCTCATGTATGGTTCAAATAAATTGCTATGATTTCACTTGTTTTCTGGGATTCTGTTCTGTTGTCATTAGCCTCACCACAGCAGGCTCCAGTCTTGTTGTTGGCAAAGTGGCTTGACACATCCAGTGGCTGTGTAAAAGTTAACACAGATTTTGTGTTGCTGAAAATCTTTGGACAATGGCTTTCTGTGGAGATGTTACTGAATTAATTGTAAGTACTTACTTGTGCATAAACATGATGTAAGTGAAACATCAGCTGCTCTGCAACCAGAGCTTGTGATTCTAACAGCCTGGAGGTGTATTAGGTTAAATTACTTCACAGCAATAGAGAATGCTAACAGTAGAAATACTGACTGCTTTACATTTTTCATGGATCCCATGCTGAGCAAATAAAAAACAAAATATTCATGACAAATGTTGTGCAAATTGTTAATGTTTCATTGCAAGTGTAAGTCAAAATCCCTCTGTTGAAATCCTTTTATTTCACCATTTCCAGCTAGAGCAATTTCCAGAAATGATGATCAAACCTATTTGACTGTATGATTGATATTTCATCATTGCCTTCTGGGTGTCTGAACTGAAGTTATTACAAGGAGTTTGATGTCCATTCCAAATCACTGGAGGCTTCAGCAGGTGTAAGATAATTAAAATTTGCTAATGATTACAGCAAGTCAAATTATTAAGATTATATTTGATTAATAATTTAAAGTGATTTGCATTCACATTGATACTTAACTAACTTTAGCACTCAATAGCACTTTCTTAGGTACAGGGAATATCTAATGAACTGGTCACTGAGTATATTTATGTCTGTTCATGGTCTTCTCCTCTATAGTCCTTCCCACTCAAGGTTCCTCATTCAGAAATGCTCTTCTGTAGCCACTCTTGTAACATGTGATTATCTGGGTTAGTGTCGGCTTCCCGTCAGCTTGAAGCAGTCTGAACATTCTCTTCTGACCTCTCTCATCAACAAGGCATTTTCGCCCACAGAACTGCTGCTCACTGGATTTTTTTTTGTTTTTCATACCATTCTCTGTAAACTCTAGACACTGCTGTGTATGAAAATCCCAGGGGATCAGCAATTTTTGTGATACTCAAACCACCCTATCTGGCGCTTACAATCATTCCACAGTGAAAGACACTCAGATCAAATTCCTTCCCCAAACTGATGTTTGATCTGAACAACAGCTGAACCTCTTGACCATGTCTGCATGCTTTTGTTCAATGAGTGGCTGCCACATGATTGGCTGATTAGATATTTTCATTAACAAGCAGGAATACAGATACACTGAATACAGTGGCCACAGAGTGACTTTTGGGTTTAGTACATATACATTTAGCAATTGACTTCGACTACCAGTCTTCACATCCAAAAATGTATTGTGCATTTAGTTTGGAGTGCAGCTCTGGCCACAGTGTTGAGGACAATCGTGGCAGAGGTGCTGCCATGACCTATCCTTACTGATTGTGGTTTGTTGGTAAGGAAGTCAAGAATCCAGTTGTTGAGCCCCACTGCAGACTAAGTAAGGTAGCATATGCTTTTCCTTGAAATTAGAGCAACAGTTAGTGACTTGAGGCAATTCTTTTGTAAATTCCTCGGCTAATGTAGTGGGATTTTCTTCAGCTCATAGAGGGATCAGAAGTGGAGAGAGTGAGCAGTTTCAGGTTCCTGGATGTCAGGATCTAACGTGGTCCCAACATATCGATGCAGCGATAAAGAAGGCTGTACTTCATTAGGAGTTTGAAGAGATTTGGCATGTCAACAAAAACACTCAAAAACTTCTATAGCTGTACCGTAGAGAGCATTTTGACAGACTTCATCACTGTCTGGCATGGGGGGATTCTGCTGCACAGGACTGAGAGAAGCTGCAGAGGGTCATAAATTTAGTTGGTTCCATCTTGGGTACTAGCCTACAAGGTACCTGGGACATCTTCAAGATACGGTATCTCAAAAAGGCAGCATCCATTATTAAGGACCTCCAGCACCCAGGGCATGCCCTTTTCTCACTGTTACCATCAGGTAGGAGGTACAGAAGCCTGAAGGCACACACTCAGTGATTCAGGAACAGCTTTCTCGCCTCTACCATCCAATTCCTAAATGGACATTGAACCCTTGAACACTACCTCACTTTATCAATATATATATTATTCCTGTTTTGCATTATTTTTTAATCTCCAGTATACATATAATGTAATTTATTTATTTATTTGTTCTTCTGTATTATGTATTGGCACGTGGCCTAGTGGGCAAGGCATCAGACTAGTAACCTGAAGGTCACTAGCTGAGGCGGCGTGTTTGTGTCCTTGAGTAAGGCACTTAACAACACATTGCTCTGCGACGTCACCGGTGCCAACCTGCATGGGTCCTAGTGCCCTTCCCTTGGACAACATCGGTGGCGTGGAGAGGGGAAGGCCTGCAGCTTGGGCAACTGCTGGTCTCCCATACAACCCTGCCCAGGCCTGCGCCCTGGAAACTCCAGGCGCAGATCCATGGTCTCTCGAGACCAACGGATGCCACCACCATATTATGTATTGCATTGAACTGCTGCTGCTAAGTGAACAAATTTCACGACTCATGCTGGTGATAATGAACCCGATTCTGATTCTGGTGAGATTTGAACTCATGACTGGTCAGCAGTCCAGGTCTTTTGAGCCGTTGTTCCAGGAAAACCTTGAAAGATGATTAAAATCTGCTTAAAATTATAGTCAAATCATTAAGATTTCAATTGATGATGTGCATTACATTCACAGTAGATTATTCATCTTGTTTATGTCTCTAAAGAAACCAGTTTTATGAAAGCAGACCACCTCCAGTTGTCAGTGGAAAAATGGGAAATAAAATCTTATATTGACCACAAATGTTTTTGATTAAGGGTACGACTTGCTAGCAAGCTCTGTAGCAGCAAGGACTCACCTCACTGTGATTAGTACAGTGGTTCCCAACCTGGGTGCACAGACTCCCTGCTTAATGGTATTGGCCTATGACATAAATAAGGTTGGGAACCCCTGGACGAGAGCATAAAGGAACTCAAGTGAGTCCCAGGTTGAGCACTAAAGTCGGAGCAGGTCTGGGACTGGATATGGTTATGGGGAAAATTGTAGGGTCAAAGGTTGGAATGTGAGGATGGGGCGATATGAAATTGTTTGAGCTCAGTAGCAGGGGTGAGAAATTTCCTCATCCATGAGGGCAGTGAATTTTCTACTCAAGAGGACTGTGAGATTTAACCATAGAGCTTGGATTTCCAGCATCTACAGACTTTCTGATGTTTATGAATTGCTGCCCTGCTGAAAAGTCTCTTCGAGGGATATCTACCCTGAAGAATTAAAATCTTTTCTTTGACAGGGTTCGGTCAGACCCTCTCTCCCTGCTCCCGCTCTGTAATCTCAGCTGTCCTCTGACTTGTTAACTATTTATTTATTTATTGAGTTGCAGCACAAAATAGGCCCTTCTGGCCCTTCGAGCTGTGCCACCCAGCAACCCTCTTATTTAATCCTAGCCCAATCACGGGTCGGCTTACAATGACAAATTAACCTATCAACCATTAGGTCTTTGGACTGTGGGAGGAAACCAGAGCACCTGAGGAAAACCATGTGATCACGTGAAGAACATAAAAACTTACAGGCAGCATCGGGATTTGAACCTGGGTCACTGGTACTGTGGTAACCACTAAGCTACAGTGCTGCCCAATGTACCCGCCTGGATTCGATCTTCCATACCCACCTGACTTCACCTATCACCTTCTAGCTATCCTCCTTCCCCTCCCCCCACATTTTTAATCTGGTGTCTTCCCCCTTCATTTCCAGTCCTGAAGAAGGGTCTTGGCCAGAAGCATCGAATCTCTCTTCAGTTCAATAGTCTGACCTGCTGAGCTCCTCCACCATTTTGCGTGTGTTACTTTGGATTTCCAGCACCTGCAGAATTCTGCGTGTTTAAAAATCTATGGGATTTTATACACAAGAGATTCTGGAGATGCTTTAAATCTTGTACAACACACACAATATCCTGGAGGAACTCGGAAGGTCAGGCAGCTTCCATGGAAGGGAGTAAACAGACAACATTCCTGATGAAGGATCTTGGCTTAAACCGCTGACCGCTTATTTTTCTTCATGATTTTTAAATATTAATGGAAGCAGGAAGGTGGTACCAATGCAGGAAAGGGCCACTGCACTGAGGTTAAAGATCATTTATGATCATATTGAAAAGGGAGGAGTAGTGAATGACCCAATGGCCTTTTATTACTTTTGCGTCCTACAGTCCAGTCCCAAATGAGCCTGATGTGCAGCTGGGAGAGCTTACAGTTGGAGATGCTCTCTTTCCACCTTTGACCATTGAAATGGTGGCAGTTATAGGATGTGATGTTAGAAAGGCCTGACAGTTTGCTGCAGGGCATTGAGTGATCCCCGTATACCAATAGTAATGATTGGTTGTTTATGGGGACCGGAGAAACAAGCTGAATTGCGGTTGGATGGTACCATGGTTCAAGCAGAACTCAGACACTATTCCACTCAGAATCTATGGGGTGATTTGTAATTCTCTTTGCCTCTTTTAGCTGCTTGTATAATAACAAACTGTTTAGGACACTCTCGGCGAGCGTGGAGTTTAAAAAGAGGCCCACTTTCAGGAGCGGGCAGCGGAGTGCGCGGGAGCAGAGTGCTGGGCAGTGGAGTGCTGGGCTTTGGCGCAAGGGGACTTCAGTGAGAGGAGATCAGTGAGCCTGAGTACGTGCTTGCTGAGGTAAAAAAGCTAAGGTCAGTAGGTACTTTTTTCATTTATTCTGACTAATCTGGGATCAGGTAATGGGGGAGACAGTTAGAGCAGTGGTGTGCTCCGTATGCAGTATGTGGGAAGTCAGGGTCAACACAGTTGTCCCTGATAACCACACCTGCAATAGGTGCATCCAGCTGCAGCTCCTATCAGCCCGAGTTAGGGAATTGGAGCAGGAGCTGGATGAACTACGGATCATTCGGGAGTTATCGGGAGGTAGTCACACTGAAAAGACAGGAGGTAGAGAAATGGGTGACAGTCAAGAGGAGCAGACAGAGAGAGCAGAGCACCCCTGTGGCCATTCCCATCAACAATAAATATACCGTTTTGGATACTGTTGGTGGGGATGACCTACCAGGAACAAGTTGTAGTGGTCCTGTCTCTGGCACTGAGGTTGGACCCTCGACTAGGAAGGGGAGGAGGGAAGAGAAGAGAGCGGTAGTGATAGGGGATTCTATAGTCAGGGGGGCGGATGGGAGATTCTGTGGGGAAGATCTGGAGTCTTGGATGGTATGTTGCCTCCCTGGTGCCGGGGTCCGGGACATCTCAGATCGGGTGCAGGTCATTCTCAAGAGGGAGGGCAAGAGCCCAGATGTTGTGGTCCATCTAGGGACCAACGATGTGGGTAGGATGAGTGAGGGGGTCCTGCGTAGTGAGTTCAGGGAGTTAGGTGTGAAGCTGAAGGGCAGGACCTCCAGGGTAACAACCTCAGGATTGCTACCTGTGCCACGTGCGAGTGAGGCAAGGAACAGAAGGATTATACAGATTAATACATGGCTGAGAGGATGGTGCAGGAGGGAGGGCTTCAGGTTTTTAGATAATTGGGCTTTGTTCCAGGGAAGGTGGGATCTGTTCCGACGGGACGGTTTACACCTGAACTGGAGTGGTACTAACATTCTTGCAGGAAAGTTCGCTAGTGCCTCTCGGGGGGGAGGGGGGCGGGGGTTTAAACTAAATTTTCAGGGGGCAGGGATCCAGAATGCAAGAGAGGATAGCAAGATGAAGAATAAAGGACAGGTGGGGACTACACGGTTCTGGAATATTAAGTGTGTAGTAGAGAAAGGTGAGGCGGAACAAGTGATAAGGAGGACACATGTACAGAGGGATGGTCTGACGGAACATGGAGTTAAATGTGCAGAAAGAATAAGTAAATTTAGGAAGGACAACAAAATGCAAAGGACGTATAGCCTGATGGGAGTTCGGGGAGCTGGGTTAAGCACAATAGGCAGCAATTTAAACAGAGAGAGGAGAAATGGGCTAAAAATTCTATATCTGAATGCACGAAGTGTCAGAAATAAGGCAGATGAGCTTGGAAGTTCAGGTGCGAATGGGTAACTATGATGTTGTTGGGATAACGGAGACATGGCTGCAGGGAGATCAGACCTGGGAAATGAAGGTACAAGGGTATATGTGCTATCGTAGGGACAGAAATGTGGACAGAGGAGGTGGGGTGGCCCTGTTGGTGAGGAATGAGATTCAGTCCTTTGCAAGGGGGGAACATAGGATCAGGAGAAGTAGAGTCTGTGTGGATAGAACTGAGGAACAGTAAGGGCAAAAAGACCCTAATGGGTGTTGTCTACAGGTCCCCAAACAGTAGCATGGATATTGGGTGCAAGTTGAATAGGGAGTTAACATTGGCATGTGGCAAAGGTAATGTCGCAGTAGTTATGGGGGATTTCAACATGCAGGTGAACTGGGAGAATCAGGTTGGTGCCGGACCCCAGGATAGGGAGTTTGTAGAGTGCCTACCGGATGCATTCTTGGAACAGCTTGTACGAGAGCCGACCAGGGACAAGGCTATTCTGGATTTAGTGTTGTGTAATGAACAGGATTTGATAAGCAATCTTAAAGTAAAGGAACCATTAGGAGGTAGTGACCATAATATGATAAGTTTTTATCTGCAATTTGAGAAGGATAAGGGCAGATCGGAGGTGTCAGTGTTGCAGTTGAACAAAGGTGACTATGGAGCCATGAGGGAGGAGCTGGCCAAAGTTAAATGGACGGATATCCTAGCAGAAAAGACAGTGGAACAGCAATGGCAGGTATTCTTGGGAATAATGCACAAGGTGCAAAATCAGTTCATCCCCCAGAGAAGGAAGGATTCAAAGGGAGGAAAGGGGCCACAGTGGTTGACAAAGGAAGTCAGAGATTGCATAGCATTAAAAAAAAAGTATGACAGAGCTAAGGTGAGTGGGAAATTTTTAAGGAATAACAGAACTTAACTAAAAAGGCAATACGGGGAGAAAAAATGAGGTACGAACGCAAGCTAACCAGGAATATAAAGGAGGATAGCAAAAGCTTTTTTAGGTATGTGAAGAGAAAGAAGATAGTTAAGAACAATGTTGTGCCCTTGAAGAATGGATTAGGTGAAATTGTTATGGGAAACAGAGAAATGGCAGAAGAATTTAATAAGTACTTTAGATCTGTCTTCACTAAGGAAGACACAAGCAATCTCCCAGATGTATGGATGGGCCATGGACATAGGGTAACAGAGGAAATGAAACAGATTGACATTAGGAAGGAAACGGTGATGAGTAGACTGATGGGACTGAAGGCTAACAAATCCCCAGGTCCAGATGGTCTGCATCCTAGGGGACCAAAGGAGGTGGCTCTGGAAATTGCGGATGCAATGGTAATCATTTTCCAATGTTCCTTAGATTCAGGATCAGTTCCTGAGGATCGGAGAATGGCTAATGTTATCCCACTTTTTAAGAAAGGAGGGAGGGAGAAAACAGAGAACTATCGTCCTGTCAGCCTAACATCAGTAGTGGGGAAGATGCTAGAGTCCATTATTAAAGATAAAATAGTGGCATATCTAGATAGCAGTGATAGGATTGGGCCAAGCCAGCATGGATTTACCAAGGGCAAATCATGCTTGACTAATCTATTGGAGTTTTTTGAGGATGTAACCAGGAAGTTAGACAAGGAAGATCCAGTGGATGTAGAGTACCTCGATTTTCAGAAGGCATTTGATGTCCCACATGGGAGATTGGTGGGTAAAATCAGAGCTCATGGCATTGGGGGGAAGATATTGACATGGATAGAAAACTGGTTGGCAGATAGAAAGCAAAGGGTAGCGGTGAATGGGTGTTTCTTGGAATGGCAGGTGGTGACTAGTGGGGTGCCACAGGGCTCAGTATTGGGATCACAGCTGTTTACGATTTACATCAACGATTTAGATGAAGGCATTGAGAATAACATCAGCAAGTTTGCTGATGATACTAAGCTGGGTGGCAGTGTGACATGTGATGAGGATGTTAGGAGAATTCAGGGTGACTTGGATAGGCTGGGTGAGTGGGCAGATACTTGGCAGATGACGTTTAATGTGAATAAGTGTGAGGTTATCCACTTTGGGAGTAAGAACAGGAAGGCAGATTATTATCTGAATGGTGTAGAGTTAGGTAAGGGAGAAATACAAAGAGATCTTGGAGTCCTTGTTCATCAGTCACTGAAGGTAAATGAGCAAGTGCAGCAGGCAGTGAAGAAGGCTAATGGAATGTTGGCCTTTATTACAAAGGGAATTGAGTATAAGAGCAAGGAAATCCTTTTGCATTTGTACAGGGCCCTGGTGAGACCACACCTGGAGTATTGTGTACAGTTTTGGTCTCCAGGGTTAAGGAAGGACATCCTGGCTGTAGAGGAATTGCAGCGTAGATTCACAAGGTTAATTCCTGGGATGTCCGGACTGTCTTATGCAGAGAGGTTAGAGAGACTGGGCTTGTACACGCTGGAATTAAGGAGATTGAGAGGGGATCTGATTGCAACATATAAGATTATTAAGGGATTGGACAAGATAGAGGCATATGTTCCAGATGCTGGGAGAGTCCAGTACCAGAGGGCATGGTTTAAGAATAAGGGGTAGGTCATTTAGGACAGAGTTAAGGAAAAACATCTTCTCCCAGAGAGTTGTGGGGGTGTGGAATGCACTGCCTCGGAAGGTAGTGGAGGCCAATTCTCTGGATGCTTTCAAGAAGGAGCTAGATAAGTATCTTATGGATAGGGGAATCAAGGGATATGAGGACAAGGCAGGAACCGGGTATTGATAGTAGATGATCAGCCATGATCACAGAATGGTGGTGCAGGCTCGAAGGGCCAAATGTTCTACTTCTGCACCTATTGTCTATTGTGCAGCTGGGGTTTCTACTTGCACACCCACTAGAGAAAGGCATGGAAGATAAATAGTCAAATGCAGTGGTCATTGATTCTGATGGAATATAATTTACAAATTCTGCTGGATCCATTTAGTATTTTCAAATTTAATCTTGAGTAATGTTGACCCCAAAATCAGTTAATTTTAACTGGTGTAAATATTTCATCCTGTTCTATGTCCATATTAGAGCAAAATAATGCAGCATCAACCTGATATTGAGACATCAATTATTCTGCAAATGGTCCTGCTTCTGATATAATGGATTTCAGTTCTTGAGGATAATGGAGTTGAAATGAAGAATGAATTATCATCTTTGCACAGATTTCTATGGCAGCTAGAATAAAAGGGGCATCAATTAAAGACCCAACAGCATTGCAGGAAACTAATTGGATCTGGCCAGATAACTTCCTTCCCTTTAACTGGATGATATAATCAAATTGCTTAATTTTAAGAAGCATATTTTAACTTTGTAATTAAAGGAAAAAAAACATAGAACATGGAACAGTACAGACCCTTTGACCCACAATGTGCTATGACCTTTTAACATTCTCTAAGGTCAACCTGACCCCCCCCCCCCCCCCACCCACATAGCCCTCCATTTTTCTTTCATCCATGTGCCTGTGTAAGGGGACTTAAATGTCCCTAATGTATCTACCTCTACCACCACCCCTGGCAGTGTGTTCCACACATCCACCACTCACTGTGTAAAGAACTTACTTCTAACAATTCTCTACACTTCTAATCACACTAAAATCATGTCCTTTCAAATTAACCATTGCTTCCCTGGGTAAAGGGTGCTATCTGTCTACTCTAGCTAAGCCTCTTATCATTTTATACATTTACATCAAGTCATCCTCCTTTGTTCTATCTTGCTTAGCCTTTCCTCATAAGACATGTTCTCTAATCCAGGCAGCTTCCTAATATATCTTTTTTTGTACACTCCCTAAAGCTTCCACATCTTTCCAAAAATGAGGTGACCAGGAGCAAACAGAATTCTCCATAGAATATTCCATATAAGGATAAGATGTGAGGGGAAGGATTTAAAAGGGAGCCTGACAGGCAACTTCTACAAATAAGTACTATTCAAAAGTCTTAGGTACATGTATAGCTAAGGTAACAAAGACCTTTGCACTGTCAACATGGGGTGGAGAGCGGGTTTGTAAATCTGGCAGGAGCAAAGGGTGTTGGGAACAGCAAGGATGGAGCACCATGGGAGTGTTAATAGCCAACACAGTTCCAATATGGGCAGGGGTAGCCCACAAGTGTTACTAAGCCTCCAATACCAATGTAGCATGTCCACCATTAACTGACACTTACTAATTTGTACATCGTTGGAATATGGGAGAAAATCAGAGCAGCTCACACCAAAATGCTGGAGGCACTCAGCAGGTTTGACGGCATCTATGGAAATGAATAAACAGTTAGCGCTTTGAGCTGAGACTCGTCATCAGGACTGGAAAGAAAGGGGAAAGATGCCAGAATGAGAAGGTGGGTGGAGGGGAAGGAGGACAAGCTAGAAGATGATAGGTAAAAGCAGGCGGGTGGGGGGGGGGAATGAAATGAGAGCTGAGAGGTGATAGGTGGAAAAGGTAAAGGGCTGGAGATGAAAGAATCTGATTGGAGAGGAGGGTGGACTATTAGAAAAAGGAAAGAAGGGGCACCTTGGAAATGACAGGCAGGTGAGGAGAAGAGGTAAGAGGCCCGAGTAAGGAAATGAAGAAGAGGGAAGGGGAGGGGGGAAATTACAAGAAGTTGGAAAAATCGACATTCATGCTTTCTGGCTAGAGGCTATCTATATGGAAATATGAGGTGTCATTCCTCCAAAATGAGAGTGGCCCTCATTGTAAGCGAAGAGGAGGCTATGGACTGACATATTGGAATAGGGATGGGATTAGGAATTAAAATGATTGGCCACAGGATCACCTGAAGGGAAGCTACCGGATCACAGGGAGAACATACAAGTTCATACAGACAGTGGTGGAAATTGAACTCTGACTGCTGGCTTGAGAAAGCTTTGCTACCACGCCAGCTCCTACCTTACCATGCCACCTGCTTCCTGACCGACAGCTAAACTGCTGTAGTATTTCGATTTTTGCTTTAAATCATCCACTGTTCTTCAAAATATTACCTAAAAACCTTTTGGACGCAAGAGATTCTGTTGATACTGAGCCCAAAGATTTTGACTGTTTATTTCTCTCCGTAGATGGCTCATGACCTGCTGAGTTCCTCCAGCATTTTTTGTGTGTTACACAAATCCTTATGATGTCCGCAAGAGAAGACAGATGGAGCCTGTCCAAGCAATGACATCTTCAATACAGCAGGAGTCTCTCTCTAAGCTACGTGTATCCTTATTGTTTTGGGAGCATCTGAGGCTGAGGTGTGATCAGATAAAACTTTACAAAATTATGATGGGCATAGATAAGGTCTACAGTCATGACCTTTTTCCTAGAATCGTTCATTCATTATGTGCTGTATCATGTGACACAGACAATCATGGCCTTTCCATGGCCATGATTGATCTTGGCAACTTTTTTTACAGAGTAGTTTGTCATTGCCTTCTTTTGGGCAGTGTCTTTACAAGATGGATGACCCCAGCCATTATCAATACTCTTCAGAGATTGTCTGCCTTTTGACATTGTTCATATAACCAGGACTTGCGATATGCACCAGCTGCTCATATGACCATCCACCACTTGTTCCCATGGAGGCAAACCTGGCCCTTCTTGTACACAGCTTATGTGTTGGTGCCCCACTCAAGTTTGTCATCCATGTGCACTCCCAGGTACTTGTCAGTCCTCACCATCAATAGTAACAGGGAGCAACGTAGCCTTAGTCTTCCTAAAGTCCATCACCGTCTCCTTTGTCTTACTGGTGTTGAGCTGCAGATGATTCAGCTTGCACCATTCGACAAAACCCTCTGCCGGGGCCCTGTATTCACCATCTTGCCCTCCCTTTACACAGCCAACTATTGCTGAGTCATCAGAGAATTTCTGCAGGTGACGTTCCTCAGTGTAGTATCTAACGTCTGAGGTAAACAGGAAGGGAGCCAATACAGTCCCCTGTTGGGCCCCAGTACTGCTGATAACACACAGCTCTGAAACTGCACAATCTATGGTCTGCCAGTCAGGTAGTCCATTGTCCAGGTTACAATGGAAGAGCCAGCCTCCACTGAACAGAGCTCTCCTTTCCCCCCCACCCCCCCAATAATGTGGTATTGAAGGTACTTGAGAAATTAAAAAACATGATCCACACAGTGCAGCCCTGATTATCCAAATAGAAGTAGACTCTGTTCAGCAGGTAGGTGACAGCATTGTTGACTCCTGTGTGCTCCTGGCTGGCAAACTATAAGGGATTGAGGACTGATCTGGCCAGGGGTTGGAGGTAAGCCAGGACTAGCCTTGCGAAGGTCTTCATGACATGTGAGGTCAGGGCCTCTGGATGGTAGTCATTCAACCTCCTTGGGTATTGGGACGACACATGTTTTCCACACAGTCAGCCCCCTCCCCTTGCTGAGACTCAGATTTAAAATGCTCTGGAGAACTCCACACAGCTGCTCAGCACAATCCTTCGGCTCCTTGGGGTTCAGACCATCATCACTTGGGGTCCCAGTGCTTTGCCGTGTCTGAGTTTCCCCAGAGCCCTTCTCTCCTCCTGCTCAGCAGTGACGGTGACTGGGGAGTTGATGCAGGGTGGGGTAAAGATCGAGACAATAGCCATTGGTATGTGGAGGTATGAATGGTAGGTGAAGGGGAAGAAGGAGATGTAGACAATGGTGACTTGTGTTGTTGAACTATGGGGGAGGAGGGAAGAGGGGAGGCATTGGTGCTGAGGGAGCATTAGGTGCCTCAGCACCTGGACTGGTGAGCTGAGGTGGGTGAGAACAGGAGAACAATTATCAAACCTATTAAAGAATTGGTTTATCTCATTAGACCAATTCTGCAGCTGTGGAGTAAAACAGAAGAGCTACAACGTTCTAGGAAGCACGTTGCGGGCTGGGAGCTGCTTTTCCCAGGCATACCGGTTGTATGGTGAGGAAGGATTTTCGGAAGTGAGGTATTGGCGCTGGATAGCTTGGTCGTGTGGATTTCTTATTGGCTTAGTAGCATAAGCGAGGAGAGTTTGTAGAGCCTATGTATACCTGGAAGTTAAGCACATGTGGGCTAAAGTGAGTATACATCTTAGTCAAGATGAAGTGTATTTATTTTTGATGTGTATAGGGTACGGGGTTGGTGGGATTCTAATGTCGTTTGTATTGTTTTTTTCAGAATTGCCACTGCTGTATTGGTTTTATATATTTTGTTTTATTCATTTTCATACTGCATACATAAATAGTTAATACACAAGTGTGTGGTCTAAAATTAAGCTGAGATTGTAACCGCAGGAACTGTTTTTTTTACAAACTCATTTTGTTGGTTTCTATTTTGATACCCTCTTTCTGTATTAAAACATCTAAAATAGATAAAGGAGTTAAAAACCTGAAAATGTACTTGTAATCCTGGGTGTATTTTTCCCCGGGCTACAAAAGATATAAATTAAAGGTTTGAATCAGATCTGTTGGCCAAAACTTTTACACTGGTAGGTGCTAGGTATATTGGTGGACTCAGATTCAATAGCGACTTTAAAAGTGTGTGTGTGTGTGTGTGTGTGTGTGTGTGTGTGTGTGTGTGTGTGTGTGTGTGTGTGTGTGTGTGTGTGTGTGTGTGTGTGTGTGTGTGTGTGTGTGTGTGTGTGTGTGTGTGTGTGTGTGTCTCTCTCTCTAACCATCTGCATGACCTGTCTCTCAATTTTGATTTGAAAACAACTCTCTTCTCAAACACTGTCAAGATCAGTTGCTCTGCAGAATAAACTGACCTCATAATCAAACAGATGCATAGTCCACCTCTTTGGTGTGCTTATTTAAAGAGATGTTAACATGTTGCAGCATTTTTGAAAGATGACAGGCCTCTATTATTGCAAAATGGCAGTTTTATCGTATTATTCAGTTTTGGATATCAACGGGTTTAGGATTAATACGTTGTGGGCATGCTTTCCTGGCGCTGGAAGTACGGCAGACCTGCGAATGCCTTCAGCATATCCTTGGACTGAGTTGGTCATTGACACAAACAACCCATTTTACTTTATGTTTTCACAAACAAGATAAAATCTGCAGATGTGGGAAATCGAAATAATACACACAAAATGCTGGAGGGATTCGGCAGTGCAGGCAGCATCTATGGAAAAGAGTAAACAGTCGACGTTTTGGGCCAATGCGGTAAACCATGTGTATCTGTCTGGACACGCCCCCTGCTGATTGCTCCTGTGGCTCCTCCCACAGACCCCTGGATAAAGGTGATTGTGTCACTGCTCCTCCCACAGTCCAGGGCAGTCATCCAGCATGGACGTGGTCCATTTTGCTGCTAATAAAAGCCTTTCAGTATTTACTCTAATTCCAGTCTTTTGGAGTTATTGATAGTGCATCAGCCAAGAATGAAGGGTCTCCACCCAAAACATCGATTGCTTACTCTTTTCCATAGATGTAGCCTGGCCTTCTGAGTTCCTCCAGGATTTTTGTGCATCATTTTATGTTTTAATGTACATGTGACAAATAAAGTTAATATTCAGATCTTTAGCTTTATATCGCAGGTAGATGACTTGCAGCAGGAGTGGTCAGTCCTAAGGTAAACAGAGAAAGGGAGTTAGCTGAAATTGCTGAATTCAATATTGTGCCTGAGAACTATAACTTGCCCAAGTGGAAGATGAAGTATTGTCCTCGAGCTTGCATTGGATACCAGTATAACAGTGTAGGAAACTACAACAGGGAGGTCAGAGTGGGAGCGAGACAGGGAATTAAATTGGCAAGCAACCAAAACCAGACTCTTAGGGGCAGTCCTGCGGACAGAAGGCAGAGGCTTGGTCCCCGTTTGCTGTCTCTAATGCAGAGAGACCACCTCGAGAACACTGAACGCAGCACACTGGATTGGAGGCAGTTCCAGTAGATTGCTGCCTCACCTGGAAGGATTGTTTGGTGAAAGAACACGGGGACACATCTGCGGCTGCATGGGAATTCACACATTGATGGGCTGGTGAGGAAGTGCTGCCAGACAGCACCGTCAATGACAATTATCATCACTGCACTTATGACTGAGAGCAGACTGACAACACATTACATAGCTCCATTGGATTTTTCCTGGTTTTTGTGAATGGGACCTATCTGCATGTAAAGGGCTGGGATGATCAAACCCAAAAGACTCGAACCAGTTCGAGTGTCCAGGCAATGTGATAATACACAACAAATTAACAAAATGTCTAATTTATTATCATAAAACAGAAAGCACAAACAAACCACACTAAATACTAGGAAGTTACAAATACTTCAGGGCTCATGATTCTCAACAGCCATTTGATTGCGTCATTATCGGGGGAACTCTGAATTCTGACTACTGAAATTGCCCTGGGTCTGTCCTAAGCACCTATCGATGGCAATCTTTGGTATAGGTGAAGTCCCAAGAACTGAGAGACAGCTGCCTCAATAAGTAGAGGTTTGACCCACAAGCATTGTGAGACACACAGAGACAAAAATTCTTTGGTCTTGTTCTCATAACAAACACGTAACAAAGGTTCAAAAGTTCAAAGGTTATTTTTTATTGTCAAAGTATGCATATACAATCCAACTCTGATATTCGTCTTCACCAGATAGCCAAGAAAAACAGAAAAAAACATGGGTATCGTTGAAAGAAAAGGCATCAACCCCCTGCCTAAAAAAGAAAAAGAAAAAGAAACAACACTTGCAAATCTCAAACCCTCTTCCCTCTCTCGCACAAAATACCAACAGATCACCTCCCTCACAAAACAGAACAGAGACAATAGCATCAAACCCTTAACCCCCCCCCCCCCTCTCTCTCTCTCTCTCTCTCTCTCTCTCTCTCTCTCTCACACAAAAACAAGCAGGTCACCTATACAGAGAAATGCCAACAAGAACATCAGACCCCATATCCCCAACCGCTCTCTCTCACAAAAAGTAATATATCGCTCACCTACCAATCAGCAACAAGGAAGAAAGCACAGAAAGTTGAAGGAGACCAATATAAAAGACAGTCCAATAAACACATAAATCTTGGAATTTCGATAACATCCTCTCAGCAGCATCGAAGAAAGCAGCTGCAGAAACTCAGTCCTTCTGCCACGTCAGGCCCGAAAGCTGCCGGCCTCGCTACTGACTGCCACTGACCCCGTCGCCTCCGTTGAGAGCGATCGCTGACCTCCTTCGCATTCACCTCGGTTTCAATCTTCCCCAACACTCCAAAATGGAGTCGATCATGACTCCGCGCCCTGTCGCAGGTCATTCCATGAGGAGCTTGTGCTCATGCTCTCAGGGTACAGGAGAGTGCTAGATCGTTTAGTCAAATTCCCAACTGCACGTCACAGACTCCAACCATTTCCAAAACGCAATCAAGACAAAAAGAACAAGCTGAAGATGTGGAGAAAGTGAAATAATCAAAGAGATTGGCTATCTGGAAGATGTCAGAATCAGGTTTATTATCACCGGCATGTGACGTGAAATTTGTTAACTTAGCAGCAGCAGTTCAATGCAATACATAATGAGAGAGAGAGAGAGAGAGAGAGAGAGAGAGAGAGAGAGAATAAATAAAACATAATAATAAACAAACAAGTAAATCAATTATGTGTTTTGAATAAATTTTAAAAATGTGCAAAAACAGAAATTCTATATATTAAAAAAAAGTGAGGTAGTGTCCATTTAAGAATCGGATGGCAGAGGGGAAGAAGCTGTTCCTGAATCACTGAATGAGTGCCTTTAGGTTTCTGTATCTCCTACCTGATGGTAACAGTGAGAACAGGGCATGCGCTGGGTGCTGGAGGTCCTTAATAACGGGCGCTGCTTTTCTGAGACACCACTCCCTGAAGATGTCCTGGGTACTTTGTAGGCTAGTACCCAAGATGGAGCTGACTAGATTTACAACCTTTCGCAGCTTCTTTCGATCCTGTGCAGTAGCCCCTCCATTCTGACAGACAGCAATCTGTCAGAATGCTTTTCACAGTACAACTATTGAAGTTTTTGAGTGTATTTGTTGACATGCCAAATCTCTTCAAACTCTTAATAAAGTGTAGCTGTTGTCTTGCCTTCTTTGTGAATACATCAATATGTTGGGACCAGGTTAGATCCTCAGAGATCTTGACACCCAGGAACTTGAAGCGGCTCACTCCACTTCTGATCCCTCTATAAGGATTGGTATGTGTTCCTTCATCTTACCCTTCCTGAAGTCCACAATCAGCTCTTTCGTCTTACTGTCACCTGAGGAATCATTGTTCGCTGGTGCCATCTTGACCAGAATTCACGCTGGTGACCTATATGCATACCAGACAAGCCTATAGTGTAAGAATACAACCACTATTAACAAATATTTAACAGATCTTCAATGCTTAACTTGTACATACACCTTACACATGCTGCAGGCACCCAAAGAGCTAAAGTGTCACTAGGCTTTCATCTAATATTTTTACAAAATTTAATACACCACAACACACTACTTTCACTACACTTTCAACTTCACTCTCATACTGTAGACGTCCTGGAACAACTTCAACAGTGACATGTTATCATCATTCCAGTCTACATATAATTGCTTGACATCAGAAAGCTTTCTCCAGCCAGCAGAGTATTTTTGATACACAGTATAATCTCTGCTGTAGTATAAGAGAAGCTGCCACCAGCTTGCATGCAGCATGACTTCCAGAACTGATGCTCTTCTTTGCATCCAAGGTAATATGTTTGATACCAGATTTTAAAATTTCCTTTTCCCCTTCAGATGCTGTTCAATGAAGTTTTTCCAGCAGATTGCTTGTTACTCCAGAGTCCTGCATCTGAAGACTCTTGTGCCTCCATGAGAACTTCATTAGGAGTTTGAGGAGATTTGCATATGTCATGAGAGACTCTGGCAAATTTCTGCAGACATACAACCTGACTGGTTGCATCATAGCCTGGTAAGAAGGCACCAATGCCAGGACTGATGAAAGCTGCAGAAGGATGCCAGCTCCATCATGGGCTCTAGCTTCCCCATTATTGAGGACATCTTCAAAAGGCGATGCCTTAAGAAGTTTGCATCCATCTTGATAAACCCTCACAATTCAGGACGTGCTCTCTTCTCATTACGACATTACTTCCATTAGGAATGAGGTACAGGAGCCTAAGACACATCCACAATGTCTTAGGAGCTCAGTCCACTGCTGGTCACTGTGCTGACTCACGACTGTGCTGCAACACACAGCTCGAACCATATTATCAAGTTCGCTGATGACACAACCATGGTGGGTCTCATCAGCAAGAACGACGAGTCAGCTTACAGAGAGGAGGTGCAGCGGCTAACAGACTGGTGCAGAGCCAACAACCTGTCTCTTAATGTGAACAAAACAAAAGAGATGGTTGTTGACTTCAGGAGGGCATGGAGCAACCACTCCCCGATGAAGATCGACGGCTCCTCGGTAGAGATCATTAAGGGCACCAAATTTCTTGGTGTTCACCTGATGGAGAATCTCACCTGGTCCCTCAACACCAGCTCCATAGCAAAGAAAGCCCAGCAGTGTCTCTACTTTCTGCGAAGGCTGAGGAAAGTCCATTTCCCACTCCCCATCCACATCAAATTCTACAGGGGTTGGATTGAGAGCACCCTGCGCAGCTACATCACTGCCTGGTTCAGAAATTGCACCATCTTGGATCGCAAGACCCTGCAGCAGATAGTGAGGTCAGCTGAGAAGATCATCGGGGTCTCTCTTCCTGCCATCACGGACATTTACACTACACGCTGCATCTGCAAAGGAAACAACATTATGAAGGGCCCCATGCACTCCTCATACAATCTCTTCTCCCTCCTGCCGTCTGGGAAAAGGCTCCGAAGCATTCGGGCTCTCACGACTAGAATACGTAACAGTTTCTTCCCCCAAGCTATCAGACTCCTCAATACCGGAAGCCTGGACTGACACCTTGCCCTACTGTCCTGTTTATTATTTATTGTAATGTCTGCACTGTTTTTGTGCACTTTATGCAGTCCTGTGTAGGTCTGTAGTCTAGTGTAGCTTTCTTTGTGTTGTGTTTTTAATTACGTAGTTCAGTCTAGTTTTTGTACTGTGTCATGTAACACCATGGTCCTGAAAAACGTTGTCTCATTTTTACTGTGTACTGTACCAGCAGTTGTGGTGGAAATGACAATAAAAAATGACTTGACTTGACTTGAACTGCCTCTTCCCCTCTGCCGTCAGATTTCCGAATGATTCATGAACCCATGAATTCACCATCGTGCTCTCTGTTTGCACTATTATTTATATTTCAATAAATAATTTCAATATTTACAATATTTCTCATTGTAACTAATCGTATGTTTATGTACTGCCACGAAACGAATTCCACAGAACCTCAGCATAGAGGAATATCCATTTTGAAGAGAGATGTGGAGGAATTTCTTTCGCCAGAGTGTGTTGAATCTGTGGAATGTGTTGCCACAGAGGCCAGGTCATTGGGTGTTTTTAAGACGGAGGTTGATAGGTTCTTGATGAATCAGGGGTGAAAGGTTACAGCGAGGAAGCAGGAGGATGGGGTTGAGAGGGAAATGGGTCAGCCATGATCAAATAATGGAGGAGGCTGGTTGGGCCAAATGGTCTAATTCTGCTTCAGTGCCTGATGGTCTAGTTCAGGGGTCAGCAACCTTTACCACTGAAAGAGCCACTTGGACCCGTTTCCCACAGAAAAGAAAACACTGGGAGCCGCAAAACCCGTTTGACATTTAAAATGAAATAACACTGCATACAACGTTTTTTTTGCCTTTATGCTATGTATAAACAAACTATAATGTGTTGTATTTATGAAATTGATGAACTCCTGCAGAGAAAACGAAATTACATTTCTGCATGCAACAAAAACATTTTGAACTCCGAAAAAAAGACGTTGGGTTGAAAGTTACTTTTAAGTAAAATATTCAATGTCTATTTGAGTCCTTCTTGTATTTATGAAAAACGCCGAACTTAAATTTTCCGCCAGCAGCAAACCAAAAATAACGTCAGCCAGCTGTCATCCTGAAAAATAAAAGGACTATTTCACTGAACAATGAAAAAATATGAATACACATAAAATAATAGGCAATTAAAATATTTATCATACTTGGTTAATGGGATTTCTGCTCCTGGACCTCAGCGCACAGCGTCTGCACATCAGGGCTGTATGACGTCACCTTCATCTTTACACAGGATCGCAAGCTGTCATCTGTGAGGCATGCGCGATGTTTGTTTTTAATAAAGTTCATGTTGGAGAACACCTGCTCACTTACATATGTGGATCCAAAGATCGACAGGACTCAAAGCGCATACTTTTTAATGTTTACATAAATGTCGGGCATAGCATTCCATGTTTCGAACACAAGTTTGTCCGGTTTTGGAAGGTTTTCAATATCACTCCATTTGTGTTTCTGAGCAAGAACGGGCAACATCTTCAAGGTCTGCTGTCAAGCGTCTAAACTTGGACACCCATATGTCTTTGTCGGCTATGTCGGCCAGTTCCATCTCAAGATCAGGTTGACTCACACCTGCCAATGCAGTCGTATTCAGTAGGGAAGGATCGATGCTTAAGGGAGTGACCGGGAAGGATAATGTGTTTTTTTCCTCTCTGAACTCACAGAAGCGTTTCCCAAACGATGTTTGCATTGCGATGATTGCAGAATGTAAATACTCCGAAATTATCATGTCGTGACCTTGTTTGAACTCTCTCAAATTGGGGAAGTGAGACAAAGTGCCTTTCTGTAAATCTCTGGCAAGCACTGTCAACTTGCGCTCGAATGCCAAAACATCCTCCAACATGTGTAGGGCTGTACGTCCTTTCCCCTGAAGAACTGTGTTCAGCGTGTTCAGGTGCGCTGTCATGTCTACCATGAAGTGTAGCTTTTCCAGCCACTCTGGCTGTTCCAGCTCAGGAAAGGTGAGCCCTTTGCTGCCCAGGAAAGTTTTCACTTCTTCCAGACACGCGACAAAGCGTTTCAGCACCTTCCGTCTGGACAGCCAGCGATAAAAACACGTTGTAGCGTTGTCAGTAAACTGCAGTCAAAGATAGCTTTATTCGAACTAAACAGCCTTGCTTTTAAGCCTCTCTCAACCCAGCCCCCATGGACGCAGATGCTGCAAAAGACGCGTACTCACAAACCCCCGTAGGCTATCTCCCTTAGCCGGAATGCTGGCTAATTGTGAGCCGTTTCGGATGTCGCCACACTTAGATTGTACAAGATCACCATAATCTTCAAATTTAGAATTACATTTCAAAAGCTAACAAACTAACATAAAATACATTTTAATTAAATACTGACCAATTATTTCCCAAAGCCACAGGGAGCCGCAGCACAGAGGTGAAAGAGCCACAAATGGCTCGGGAGCCGCAGGTTGCCGACCCCCGGTCTAGTTTGTCAGTGATAATAAATCTCATTCTGATTCTGGACTGTTTCTGCTAACTATTAACTGAACACTAGATGGCTCTATGATTCAGGACTGTGTTGTGACCATGCTCCATACTCTGCTTCTCCGCTATTTTGTTAAAATTTAATGGAAATTTTTGGAGAGTGTTACCACACCCACTTGAGGCTCGTTTGCATAAAGCGGCCCACAAAAGGACCATGTATCTATCGTCTCAGTCAGTGCCTGCCAGTGCAGTCAGGGAACCAGTCTTCTGCTCATGCCAAGGGTGATGTAGCAGCATTTAGTGAACAAGTGTGACATGCGCGAGGCGCTATTTCTGTAACATTTAGTTGTAAAGGAGTGAAGAGGATCACAGCTTCATTCTCGCAGAGTCCAGGGGATCACGACAGCTGTCATGATAATTCCTACTCTACTGAGCAGACTAAGTCATGGACTCAAGTTAATGTGTTGGAACATACAGCTGGGGCCTTACAATCCAGGAATTAGTTAAATAGATGAATTCTGAACAGTTGGGTTTTGTGATCATGTCTTTATTTATATCCATCCATATTCTGCAAACGTGACTATTTTCATCAAAGCAACACACACAAGATACTGGAGGAGCTCGGCAGGTTGGGCAACATCTATGGAATAAAGTAAGCAGTCAACTTTTCAGGCCTTCTTCAGGAACGAGAAGAAAGGGGGAAGAAAGAGGTGGGGGGGTAGGGGAAAGAAGTAAGCTGGAAGGTGATAGGTGAAACCAAATGGGTAGGAAAGTTCAACGGCTGGAGAAGAAAGAATCTGATAGGAGAGGAGAGTGGACCAAAGCAGAGGGGAAGTAATAAGCAGATGAGAAGAAGTGAAACGTCAGAGTGGGGAATAGAGGGGGGTGCAGTGGGAAATTGTTCACTGGAAAGAGAAATTGATATTCATGCCATCAGGTTGGAGGCTATCCAAACGCAATATAGAGTGTAGCACCTCCACCCTGAGGGTGGCCTCATCTTGGCACAAAAGGAGGCCATGGATCGACATGTTAGAATGGGAAATAGAATTAAAATATTTGACCACCAGGAAGTCCAGCTTGTGGCAGATGTTGCGGAGGTGCACGAAGAAGTGGTCCCCCGCTTTGTAGAGGAGGCCGTAATGGTGGCACCGGACACAATAGGTGACCCCAGCAGATTCTCAAATGAAGTGCTGCATCATCCGGAAGAACTGATTTCCAGCATCTGCACACTTTCTTGTGCTTGTTATCTTTATCAAATCTTTAATGTTTCTTGTTTGTTCTTTGGATTGCGGTATTATATACGCCAGTCACACAAGCCAAAGATGACTGGCTTCTTTCCCTAAAGGAGGAGTGGGGGGTGGGGGCGGATCGCCGTTGAAACCTACCATATGTTAAAAAATCAGATGGAGTGGATGGGTAGAAGGTTGTTCCAAGAGTCTCAGGATAGAAGGATATCCCTTTAGAACTGAGATGATGAGGAGTTTCTTTAGCCAGAGAGTGGTGAATCTGTGGAATTCACTGCCACAGAATACTATGGAGGCCAAATCATTGGGTATACTTAAGGCGGAGATGGATATGTTTTTGATCAGAGTGTCAAAGGCTATGGGGAGAAGGCAAGAGAATAGAGCTGAGAGGGAAAATAAATCAGCCGTGCTCAAACGGTGGAGAAAACTCCATGGGCCAAATGGCCTAATTCTGTTCATAGACAGTATGTTATGGTCTGATATTAATGAAACTGGTTTATTTTTTTTAAATATATTATGTCAGCTCTATGCTCACATTACTGATATTAGATCTTTATTTCAAGATTACTTAAGTAAATTCAAATCTCCAGCATCCAAATGAAAGGGTTTGAACTCTAGTTGACTATTAACCTACTACTCCCATCCTCATCGCAAACCACAGTAATTTTATTTGCAAGCCAAAACTGGTAATTATTGATGATTGTGCCAGAATTATATGTAGGGATCTATATCACCATGGTAACCAAGCCTCTTTTTAAATTTATGGAGAATATTAGTCACATCTCATAATTGCTTGATTTTATAAAAAGTACTTTTAGAATAGATTCTTCAGCATAAAACATTTGAATAGATGGTCAAAATTAAATTTCATGGATAATGCATATTCTGTAGCACCAGTTTATTTTAATGTTCATTTTAGCATAATTAATTTTGGCTTTCTTGTGCTTCAAATTAAGTAATTAAAACAGGTACTGAAGACTTTTTAAAAAATGGTTACGCTGTAGTTACATTGCTTTCCTTTGCCTTTTCTCTCAGCAACTGCAAAATAATGGATTCCTAAATTGGTTTCCCCATCTTCTTTCCCTCTTTCATGTGCACTGTGTATATGAGGATAGGTGGGGGTTTTGCAGATCCCAAAAAAAAATCACAGCTCTTTCTAAAGCAGAGGATAAATCTGTCGCACGCCCACATCCCATCTGTTCTTTCTTGTTAGATCATTGTGGTGGAAGATGACGGAACTTCTCACCCTTGGTGGAGGTAGGTTCAAAATGTCGAGCTCCAAGGGAAAACGGATCTCTAAAATAGAGGTGTAAATGGTCTTCCCAGCAGGGAACATTCAGCACTTTTAAAAAAACACACAGAAAACCGTACAGAACGGTGTGGACTGTGCACTGTCACACTCACATCACATTACAGGTTAGCTGCTAATTGTATGGAGGAACTAAGGTATCATGAGCTTGCCACAATTCAGCAATGGGTCGTCACTGAAGTAACAGTATTAATTTTCATGAGTCTTCATATAATTAACCTGTCAATGCTGGCAGCATTCTAAGCACGCACTGCTTGGTGTGAAAAAAAACCTGTCCCGCACATCTGCTTTGAACTCCCCCCCCCCCCACATTAAATGCCCTCTAGTATTACACATTGCGACCCTGAGAGAATGAAGGATACCAGCTGTCTACTCTTGAAGTCTCTCATACTTCTATGAATTTCTATCAGGCCTACCCTTGGCCTTTCCCACTCCAGATAAAATAGCCTTACTTTGCCTAACCTCTTCTTATAGCACACTTTACCTGAGCTGAGATGGTTCTCCTTTGCGAAAAGATGACAATGGAGGGGATTTGATAGAATTCTCAAGGGTTTCCACTCTTTGACCAAAGGGCAGAGATTCAAAATACAAGCAGGGAAATACACCCGTGCCTACCCGACTGGCTGAAGGATTCTTGTTCTTTAATTTCAGTGTTCTGCTTTTATGACCACAGGCTCAAGGCCATTGGCAAATGAGCAAAGGATGCATTTGATTCCCCCACCCGCCTCAGGCCACAGTTTGCTGATTTCTCTATGCAAGCTGGTGGAGTGCCTTGGGACAGCTCGTTCAATTAAAAATTTTAATGAGTAAATTGCCCATCCTTTCTCATCATGTCTAATTCCCTATGAGGTAATTTGCATCACTATCACATGTTTTTTTTAGGAAAACTAGCTTTACCACCCCTTTCCCCCCCCCCCCCCAATCAATGACATAAATACAAGACACGATTCTGCAGATGCTGGAAATCCAAGCAACACAAACAAAATACTGGAGGAAATGAATAAGCAGACAATGTTTCAGCCAAGACCCTTCTTCAGGAGGTATCAACTATTTCCCTCCCCTCCTCGGCCAGCTCCACATGCCCATCACCCTCATGCTTCTCCCACTGGGGTCCCACCCCTTGTTGTTCCCGTCTTCCCGCACTGCCTCTCCTATTGGTTCGATGCTTCAGTTTCTACGCTGGTTTGGACATACTTTCACAGTCTCTGCGGGTGGCGATGGAACTGTGGCTGCAGGATTTGCAGGGCATGCCTCTTTCCAAACCTCGGTGATTTTTGCTCCCCTTCCTGTTTTGGCGAGGTGGTTGATTAGTACCACGAACAACAGAAGCTTGGTTATCTAACAAAAGTTTAAAATTCACAGTAAATTTACAATCAGATTATGTATACTTTACCAGAATCAGTATCTGCTTTATTATCACCGATATATGTCATGTAACTTGTTTTTGGCAGCAAAACAGTACGATGCATTAAAAATACTATAATCAAAATAAACACATATAAAAATAAACTCAAGGTGTAACCATGCCTGTCTTTTCCTGTCAGTCCATATCCTAAGCCTTGTCTGGTAATGCTCAGTGCTATCTAACTCTTTCTGTGCTACACTGGTACTGGTTCATACAGCCATGCTGAGCTCATCCATTCCATACAACTTGCATCCTGCCCTTAAATTCACTTGGTCCATTTCTGACATCTCTCTCCCCTTTCTCGATCTCTCTGCCACCATCCCTGAAGACAAACTGCCTACCAATATCTTTTGTAGACCTACCAATTCCTCTGCCTATCTTGACGATATCTCTTCCCACACTTTCTCCTGCAAAAAATTACATTCCCTTTTCTCAGTTCCTTTATCTCCATCACATCTGTTCCCAGGATGAGGCTTTCCTTTCCATGACATCAGAGGTGCTCTCCTTTTCAAAGAATGGTGTTTCCCTTCTTTTACCATTGATGCTACCCTCACTCGCATCTCCTCCATTTCCTGGACATCCACACTCACCTCATCATCCTGCTGCCTTAACAACGATAGAGTTTCTCTTGTCCTCACCTGCCACCTCATGAGCCTCTACATCTAAGAGATCATGCTCCGCAACTTCTGCCATCTTCAGCAGAACCTACCACCAAACACATCTTTACCTTTCCCCAGATCTCTGCTTTTCGTCTCTGTGATTCCCATGTCCATTTATCCTTACCCACAAATTTCCTTCCTGGGACTTATACCTGCACATGGAAGAAGTGCTACACCAACCCATTCACCTCCTCCCTCACCTTCTTTCAGGACCTCAAAAGTCCTTGCTGGTGAGACAACACTTCACTGTGAATCTGTTAGAGTAATCAATTGTATCTGGTGTTCCGGATGCAGTCTGTGAGACCTAACATAGATTGGGGGACTATTTTGTCAAACACCTCCACTCTATCTGCTAAAACCAAAATTTCCAGGTGACCAACCATTTTAATTCTTATCCCCAACTTCCAACTTGATCACATGAACACCAATTTCTCCAACTTCTAGTAATTTTCCCCTTCCCCCTCTCATCTTCTTGAATTTCCCAGTTTGGCCTTTTACCTCTTCTCTATCACCTCTCCCCAATGTTACTCCTCCTTCCCTTTTCTCCTCTCCTAGCAAATTCTTTCCATTCCAGCCCATTGCCTTTTCCACCTATTGCCTCCCAGCTTCCTTCCCTCATTCATACCCATAAGACATAGGAGCTGAATAGTCCATTCAGTCCATTAAGTCTGCTCCGCCATTCCAATGTGGCTGATCCTGGATCCCACTAAACCCCATACACCTGCCTTCTCACCATATCTTTTGATGCTCTGACCGATCAGGAAACTATCACCTTCTGCCTTAAATATACCCATGCACTTGGCCTCCACCACAGTCTGTGGCAGAGCATTCCACAGATTCATTACTCTCTGGCTAAAAAAATTCCTCCTTACCTCTGTTCTAAAGGGAAGCCTCTCCATTTTGAGGCTGTGCCCTCTGTCTGGCTCTGGATACCCTGCCTCCTCTCCACATCCACCCTATCTAGTCCTTTCAAGATTCAATAAGTTTCAGCGCAATCCTCATATGTTAACCCCTTCATTCCTGGATTCATCCTTGTGAACTTCCTCTGGACTCTCCAATGACAACACATCCTCTTTGAGATATGGGACCCAAAACTGTTAACAGTGCTCCAAGTGTGGCCTGGATAGTGTCTTACAAGGCCTCAGCATTACCTCCTTGTTCTTATATTTTATTCCCCTTGAAATAAATGCCAACATTGCATTTGCCTTCTTTACCACAAACTCAGCCTGTAAACCAACCTTCTGGGAATCTTGCATGTGGACTCCCAAGACCCTCTGCACCTCTGATGTTTGATGATTCTCCCCATTTAGATAATCATCTGCACTATTGTTCCTTTTATCTAAATGCATTATCGTGCATTTCCCGGCACTGTATTCCATCTGCCACTTTTTTGCCCATTTGTCCAATTTGTCTAAGTCCTGCTGCAATTGCATTGCTTCCTGAGCACGAGCTACCCCTCCACCTATCTTCGTATCATCTGCAAACATTGCCACAAAGCCATCAATTCCATTATCCAAATCATTGACAAACAACGGTCCCAAAACTGACCCCTGAGGAACACCACTTATCAGTCAGCCAACCGGAAAAGGTCCCCTTTATTCCCATTCGCTGCCTCCTGCCTGTCAGCCATTCCTCTATCCATGTCAGTATCTTTCCTGTAAAACCATTGGATTATATTCCATTAAGCAGCCTCATGCGTGGCACCTGATCAATGTCTTCTGAAAATCCAAGTAAATGACACCCACCTGGCTTCATCTGTCAGCTTCTAGCTTGTTCCCCTCCCCCTGCCCCTGCTTATTCTGGCAGCTTCCCGCTTCCTTTCCAGTTCTGATGAAGGATCTCGGCCCGAAAGGTCAACAATTTCCATAGAGTTCCTCCAGCATTTTGTGTGTTTATTTGGAGAGTGCTTAGACAAATAAATAAGTAGTGCAAAAAGGGAGCAGAAAGTGAGAAAATGTTCATGGGGTTATGGTTAACTCATTCCTCTCTGTCATCAGTTTTCTGAATGGACGATGAACCCCATGATGATTCCATATACCACCTTGAGAGTCATTTTCTTGCAGGCATTTTCAGGAAAAAAGAAGAAATACAAATGAATTTTATGAAAAAAAATTATACATAAACAGATAAAGGCCGACAAACAACCCATGTACAAAATAAGGTCAAAACTGTGCAAATTAAAGTAACACTGAGAACATGAGTTTTAAAGAGTTCTTGGAAGTGAATTGTAGAATCAGTTCAGTTTAGAATAGTGTTAAATTAAATTATTTGTGCTGGCTTAGGAGCCTGACGGCAGAAGGTAATAAATGTTCCTAAATCTGGAGGTATGGAACCTAAGAACAAGGACCGACCCACCCAGCCAACACACTTTTTGTCCCACTTCCCTCCGGGAGAAGGTTCAAGAGCTTGAAGATTCGTACGGCCAGATTTGGGGACAGTTTCTTTCCAACTGTGATAAGACTGCTGAACGGATCCTGACCTGGATCTGGGCCGTACCTTCCAAATATCTGGACCTGATTTGCACTACCTTACTTTCCCTTTTCTATTTTCTAATTATGATTTATAATTTAAATCTTTGTTATATTTACTTCGATTTGTACTTCAGGGAGCGTGAAGCGCAGAAACAAATATCACTGTGATGATTGTACGCTCTAGTGTCAATTGTTTGGTGACAATAAAGTAAACACTTCTTTCTGTACCTACTTCCCAATGATAGTAATAAGAAGAGGGCATGGCCTGGTTGACTGTGTTATAACATATAACATGTTAATCAGAGCCCTAAAATGGATTTTGCATCCTAGCTGCATGCACACCACTACACAAGCCAGGGCAGTATGATATGGAGAGCAAGCTGTTGCTGATGCAGCTGGCTCCCCCTCTCCATGCAGCTGATGAATCTAAAGGAAATGCAGAGACCGATATATCTTGGCACTAACGGTGTCACAGGAGTTGACAGTCAATGTTGAACTGTAGGACAGTCTTGACGACTCCAATTTTAGGTTTTTTCTTGGAGTTTACTCTCTAAGCCTTCCCCATGAGTGGGTATATCCGCAAGGTAGCAAAGGATTGAGATCAGAACTTCCCTTCTCTTTGATGAGCCACCAACCACAGCTAATGAGCCCCATCTGCCTGAAGCAACTGGTTTTAAGGTGCCAGTAGCCTGCCTTTGCCCCTTCTCCTGTCAGTGGAAATGGTTCCACAGTGCTTAGTAGCTAAGCCACACATGAAGGCCAGTGGTTGGACTTGGTTGTCAGAGGCTTTTTGAGATGGACACCGTTGGAAGCATTTAACAGACTGTGAGAGCTTATCTCCACTACCACGCACACCCCCCCCCCAACTATGACAATCTTGAGGACCCACATATAACAGTGACATGCTATAACATAGACGAACATGCTAGGTAATTCAGCACGTTCGCAGAAACAGATTTTCAGAGCTCTCTCATTAAAGTTCGTCATTCTCCAGAAACTGGGAGTCATGTCGGAGCTGTTGGACAGGTGTTCTGTGATAAGTTTCCAAATATAATTTGGATACTGCTGGCGGATGTACTTTTGGTGTCACATACACTTATACTTATGTAGTCTATTACATTTACAATGTAATACATTTATGAAGTCCAAGTCAAAGCCAAGGTTGAGCTTACTGTCAAATGGTCAAGTGTATATATGCCCAGGTGCAATGAAAACCTTACTGAAGCATCATTAACCATAGCATCAGATGCACAACATTCACACGGAAATAAGCATAAATTATGCACAATTTTGCAATAAAGACAACAATTTGTTGTTGATTCTCGAGTCAGAGAATTCAGACAAAAAAGCGATGTGGAAGACCTTAACACCAGTGAGAGTTTTGTTTTGTCTTACTGATCTCCTCTCACTGTGTGATACTTCTCTGTCCAAGGGAGAGAGGGAGAGAGCCTGTGGTATGTCAAATTGTCAGGTGAACGATTAATTTTTCTGCACTGCAGGTCATGGTCTCCCTTGGGGGCTTTGCTATTGCTTACTTGGTAGATGGAGGGTGCTAATACTTTTCTTTTGCTGCTTGAGTGGAGGGGATGGGGAGTAGGGGGCTTTAGGGTTCTCACATTTCTACTGTCACTCATTCTTGGGGCACCCTTCTGTTTCTGTGGATGTCTGTGAAGATTGAGAATTCCAGGTGTATGTTGTATACATTCTCTGATATTAAATGAGACCATTGAACTGTTGAATTAGAACAAAATTGGCCATTGAAGTGCACAGTAGTCAAAGTGGCCCCAATGTTGTAGTGATTCGGGTTGTAAAGTTAGTTCAATAGTTAATGGAAAGTTATGACCTTGGTAGATTGGGACTTCAAACTTCTGTACCTCCTTCACTGTTGCAACTGCATGAAAATGGCATGGCCTGGATGATGGGATCTTTGATGAAAGATGTCTCTTTCTTGAGTTAACAGCTCATGTAGATACTACTGATGGTGAGGAGGGATGTGCCTGTGATGTTCTGGGCTGAGTCCATTACTCTCTGCAGCTTCTTATGTTGCTACTCATTCAAATTTAGCTTCCAGAATATAATGGAACCAATGGGTAGCATTTTGATTGATGATTAAACTTGACCTGCACCTATCAAGTCTGACATATGCCTTTGAAAAAGCTTTTACTATATATTGGAGCATAAGACACTGCAGATGCTGAAATGTGAAGCAAACCAACAAAATCCTGGAAGAACTCGATGGATCAGACAGAATAGAGTTATAGAGTTATGGTCATACAGCATCGAAATGGGCCCTGTGGCCCACTGCTCCATACCAACGAAGATTCATATCTAATCCAATCCTTTTTGCTCACATTTGTATCACATCCCTCTAAACTTTTCTATCCATGCACAGTATTTGTCCAAGTACATTTTGAAATGTTGTTAATATGTCTGCCTCAACCACTTCCTCTGGCAACTGTTACGTATATGGACCACTCACTGGATGAAAAGTTTGTCCCTCAAGTCCCTACTAAATCTCTCCCCTCTCATCTTGTACATGTAGTATATCCTGTAGTTCTTGAATCCCCAAAGCTTGAAACAAGCCTTTGCGCATCCACTCTGTGATTTTATAGATTGCCTTTAAGTTTGTCCCTCATTCTCCAATGCTCCAGTGAAAAAAATTCCCAAACTGCTCAACCTCTCTCCATCACTCAGTCCCCCCCCCCCACCCCCACCCACTCACCGGCCCCAGTTTTGGCAAAACCCTCGTACATTAGCAATCTCTCCAGTTTCTTAGTACCTAGTGGAGAGAAACGGACGGCTGACATTTCACGTCAAGACCCTTCATCTGGACTGAAGGATACAGAGTAGGTAGTCTTCCCCCCTCAATTCTTCAAAATGACGCACAGTCTGGACACTGGCTTCAAACCCACACCCCTTTGCTCTCTTGATTTACAACTCATGTTCGGACTAATGAGCGAGCCAGCTGCGGAGCAAACAGACCTTCCGAATCATCAGAGTTAATTGCTATATAATCAAACTTGTCACAAGTAAGATTGCTGTGACACTTTTATCAATATAAACACATTGCTGGTGTTTTTCTCATCTATTTACTGACTCTTATGCTACTGGTGTTTAGGGCTCTTCATTTCTGGCAGCCTTCCTGACTTCCTTTGTCATATCTATAGCTTCTTCCGGGTTTTCAGTACTGTAAGTCCCGGGTGGAGACTCAGGAATACCATCACATTCAAATGTAGAAGGATTCTTCATTGCTGTTTCCATAACAATTTTGTTTACTACTCAGGGTCGTTAGCCCTGAGTTGAACACCGAACCTGGAGAACTGGTGGACCACTCTTAGTGTGTCCTGCTTAGTATGGGTGACCCTACCAAAACCCAAAGGATAAAACCCTGACTCCAGCAATGGCTCCCCCGGGTCATTGAGGCCTCCAAACGATGACAATGCAGTGGTCCTCTTGGAGGTGATGTGGATTTAACAACCAATTTTAATTGTAGAAGTCCAGCTTGGTAGCGCAATAATATCAGCGCCGGACTCCGGAGTGAAGGTTCCCGAGTTCGAATCCAAGTCGGGTTGAGTGTCGAGCTAGCAACTCGGCCTCGTTAAAAACAAGTATAGCTTGCTACGGAAACACTGTCAAAAGACGAGACCCTGATAACTCCAGGGCCGAGTTAAGGGCTATTCTTCTTCTTCTTTAATTGTAAAAATGGGGCATTTATTCCACTTGCCTCATATAAGAGGAGGAAGATAATTCCACCAAGCTGCTGATTAATAATAGAAATGGAAATTTGTTTTGGATTTATTTTACCTGCTTAATATTCATCTCTGGTCATTCTGGGGATAGGAATCAGCTATTAGACTCTTGTTTCATAATTAAACTTGTAACACCACTAGGAGTTTAACTGCTGAAGGACTGATAAATGAAGAGGGAATCACTGAGGGTTTTGTTAATCCCCTTTTCTGAATTAACAGCATTATTTGGGCCGATTAAAATTAAATGGAGAAAAGATGTTGCATTTTTTCTGGCTTTGGAGAAGCACATTTACTCTGGCTGATAGTTTGTCTTATTCTCCAGCAGGCAGCCATTTTTCAGTAAATATACTGTGCTGTGTTGTGGCTTTGCTGAAGTGTATTTGGACCAGAGTTCTGCAACTCTTTTCCACCTCATCCTGAGCATTGCTAAGCATTGGGATGAATTTGATAGAAATTCTTAATGGAAAGCATATTTTGATAGCTGCTCACACACAAAATGCTGGAGGATCTCAGCAAGTCAGGCGGTAACTATGGAGAGGAATAAACAGTTCATGTACCCCTCAGCAGGACTGGAAAAAAACATGATAGATGCCAGATTAAGAAGGTCAAGGAGAGGAAGGAGGAAGGAGGAAGGAGGGAGGCGGAAGAAATTACTGTAAACTGGAGATATTGATGTTCATGCCGTCAGGTTGGAGGCTACCCAGATGATATAAGGGGTGTTGCTCCTCTGGCTTCATCATGGCAATAGAGGAAGCCATGGACTAACATGTCAGGAAAGGGAATGGGAGGTTGAATTGAAATGGGTAGGTACCAGGAGGTCCTGCCTCTTGTGGTGGACAGAGTGAAGGTGTTTGACAAGGCGGTCTCCCATTCTGCATCAGATCTTACTGATCTAGAGGAGGCTGAAATGAGAGCTCTGGACACATGGCCTTCTCTGTAATCATGAGGCCAAACTAAAGCCAGAGGTGGAACCAGGTGAGGGAGTTGATAGGCGTATGGGAGTCGGGGGAGAGTGGGAATGTCATCGGAGTCTGGGAGATGATCGGTAGAAGTGACAAAGGATCCCACAGTCTTCTTTGCCGATAACTTTCAAGTGCTCAAGTAGAGTGATTTAATTTACATACTCCTGAAGGGCTCCAAGAAGGTTTCAACATGTTTGTCATTAGAATTGCAGTTTTTAGTTTGCATGATTTGATTTGTAACTAGTTTTATTAAAATTGTTCCAAAACCAATGGGTTTGCTTGTTTTTAAACGCTGCACTGCCCTGCGGCCTCAGCCTAATCACAAGGCAATTTACAGTGAGCATTGAACCTACTAACCAACACATCTATGGTCTGTGGAAAGAAACCAGAGCACTGGGAAGCGACCCGCAAGACTCATGGGAGAATGTACAAGCTCCTTACTCTCCTTAGGTAAAATTAATTCTCATTGCAGAATTTCCTGTCCATTCAACTGCAACAAATATTTTCATCTATTCTCCCCATACTAGAAGTAAATTGGGCATTTTGAATTTAATACTCCTTCTTACATATTACTCCACTAGGAGGATAAACTGTGGTGGCCCGGCAGCATGAAAGACTTCTTTTGTTGTAAAAACAGTACTATAAAGAGCCTCAAAGACAGGGAATAATTTGATGAGTATTTGGTGATATGACGAGTGCATGAGCAAGTTAGTGTTGTCCTAAATATAGCTTAAACAGTTACATCATCCTCTACACAAGCTGTGTGAATCACAAATAAAATGTTCCTTATTCCAGCTGAATTCATATTCCAAGCCATCTCTGACCGAATAAGGATTGATATAGCAACAACGAAAAGCACTTTAGGTCAGTGGTGTTCAACACAATATCCTAGCAGCAGTGTGCTGTAAACTGTGGCAGAAATTCAGTCTGTCTGCTCCCTCAGCCCATGAATCACTGATGTAACAAGTGCGAAGGAAACATTCCAATATAACAACAGTGAATGCACGTTACATGTACTGTACTTCTTGGGATGTTAAAGTGCTCTGGGCCAGTCTGAAAGGGGGGGGGGGGGCCAAAGATCCAGTGTAGATGCAACATGCACAGAATGCTGTAGGAATTCGGAAATTCAGGCAGCATCTATGGAGGGGAATAAACACTCAACATTTTGGACCAAGGCCCTTCACTTGGACTCAAAAGGCAGGGTCTTGACCTGAACTGTCGACTGTTAATTCCGCTTTATAGATGCTGCCTGACCTGCTGAGTTCCTCCAGCATTTTATGTGCGTTGCTAGAAATTTTCAGTATCTGCCGATTGATTTGCTCCTGTTTATGTACTGAAGATATTACTCCTTCTTACTCTCTGGCTTCTCACATAGTCATGTTTATTGAACTATAAGTCTATAGAAACAGTCCCCCATGTGATGAGATGGACTTTGTTCTGCCCTTTCACCTCATTGATCTACATTTTTCCTGTAAATGTAACACTTCATTCTGCATTCCATGATTGTTTTTCCCTCGTACAACCTCAATGCACTGATGTGGTGAAATGATCTGTACGGATGGTATGTAAAACAGTTTTCACTGTGCAATTGTCACTGTGTATATGTGACGATTTACCAATTTTATAAATAGTACTGGAAAAGGCCATTCAGCCCAATGCCTCCATGCTTTCCAAGTTGCAGAACCAAGCAAATCCCATTTCCCCTAGCTTAGCCCATCTCTCTCTGAACCAGGCATTTCAACCTTTTTTATGCCATAGACACTTTCATTAATGAGGGGTCTGTGGACCCCAGGTTGCGAACCCCTGGTCTAAATATTTCTCACCCTGTACCTGCCCAGACGTCTTTTGAATGTCATTAGTGTACCCATGTCTCTCACTTCCTCTGGCAGCTTGCTCCACGTACCGGCCACCCTCTGTATTAAAACATTGCCTGTCAGGTCTGTTTAAATCTTTCTCCTCTCAATTTGAACCTCTGCCTGGTGATTTTGAACTCCTGTACCGCAGGGGAATGATTAAGAGATGAAAGAATAGCTTTAGTTGTCTCATGTATATTGAAACATTAAAACATATAGTGAAATGTGTCATTTGCATTGAGAGCGTCCTGGGGGCAATCCGTAGGTGTTGTCGTGCTTCCGGTGCCACATAGCATGACCACTTATTAACCCCGCTACATATGAACACTAACTCATGCAGTCATGGGTAGAACGTAAAAACTCCTAACAGACAGTAGTGGAACCCTCATGATTTCATAAATCTCTATAAGGTCACCCTACACTTCAGGTAAACAGAGCAAATCCAGCCTCGCCTTAAACCCTCCAGTCCTTGTAACACCCTTGTAAATCTATATTTTATCTATACAGGGAGTTTGATGGCTGTGGGCATGTACTCACTGGAGTTTAGAAGAAGTTTGTAAACTCAGTGAAAACCCTTTCATTAAATGTTGAAAGGTCTAAATAGACTGGACTTGGAGAGAATCTTTCCTGTAATGGGGGGGGGGGGGGGGTCTAGGTCCGGAGGGCACAGAAGGATGTCCCTTTAGGATGGAGATGAGGAGAAATTTCTTTAGCCAGATGGTGGTGATTCTGTGGAATTCATTGCCAGAGACTGTTGTGGAGGTCAAGTCATTGGATATATTTAAATTGGATATTAGTAAGGGTGTCGAAGGTTACGGGGAGGAAGCAGGAGCGTGGCGATAAGGGCAAGAATAAATCAGCTATGATAGACTGGCAGTGGGCAGACCTGATAAACTCTGTTTCTACAGGAGTAGACTATAGGATCAGGGATGTGATGTTGAGGCTCTATAAGGCACTGGTAAGACCTCACTTGGAGTACTGTGTGCAGTTTTGGGCTCTTTATTTAAGAAAGGATGTGCTGACATTGGAGAGGATTCAGAGAAGATTCACTAGAATGATTCTGGAAATGAGAGGGTTAACATATAAGGAACATTTGACTGCTCTTGGACTGTACTCCTTGGAGTTTAGAAGAATGAGGGGGGACCTCACAGAAACATTTCAAATGTTGAAAGGCATGGACAGAGCGGATGTGACAAAGTTGTTTCCCATGGTGGGGGAGTCCAGTACGAGAGGGCATGACTTAAGGATTGCAGGGTGCCCATTCAGAACAGAGATGCGAAGAAATTTTTTTAGCCTGAGGGTGGTAAATCTATGGAATTTGTTGCCACGGGCGGCAGTGGAGGTCAAGTCATTGGGTGTATTTAAGGCAGAGATTGATAGGTATCTGAGTAGTCAGGGCATCAAAGGTTATGGTGAGAAGGCAGGGGAGATTGGGTCAGCTCATGATAAAATGGTGGAGCTGACTCGATGGACAGAATGGCCGACTTCTGCTCCTTTGGCTTATGGTCTTATGGTCTATATCAAATGGACTAATTCTGCAGCTTTGGCTTATTCTCCAGTTCTTGTGGTGTTGTATCAAGGAGCTTAGTTGACCCTAAATAGTCAATTAACAGCAATGGCACCCTTCAAGTGTCCTTCTAATTAGCATTCCGAGGAACTGAGAACAATTCAAACTTGCCTCTAACATAAGATGCTTTCAGACGAGGATGTGTAAGTGCTCTGTTTATACTGCAGCTCACAATTTCCAAGTCTGAGAAATAAGGGAAGAACTATTATTAACATCAAAGAGTCCTGGCTTTGTCTCTGTGTTAATGTGAAAGTGTTTTTTGGGAACAGATTTCCCTTCCCTTCACAGTTCTGATATAGTGGCACAGACCAAATGCATTATCTCTGTTTTTCCACAAGTGATGACCGATTTGCGGAATGTTTGCAGCACTTTCTACATTTACTCTGGAAGTATCTGTTTCAATATATGAAAGCCAAAATTTGCTGCACAGCCCGGTGAAGCAGTAACAAGAACGGTTCTGTAAAACTGCAGAGAAAGGTAATTATGGACACTGTCAATCAAATGTGGCAAGAGCTGCCTTCGTGCCAAGTGGCAACTCAGATGTATGCCCACTCCACCTTTCAATCACGCCCTATCCACAAACACTCTTCTTTAAGAGCTGTGAATTTGTCAGTGCCTTGTAAGTGTCTGTTACTCAAGGGACATGATAACATAGCTGTTCAATTAACGGATTAGTAATCCTATGCTTTGCATTAAATTCACATCCCGTTACAAAAACGGCAACGAGGGAATTTAAATTTAGCAAGGACATTAGATCTGGTAGGAAAATGCTGGAATAGGTGACAGATTGTCATGCAAGCCTACTTTATTCACTGATTGGCAGTCCAGGAGTCGCTGGCTGTTGGTTGGAGCCCCAGGTCTGTGAATCTCTGTGTGTCTGAGTCTGAATGCTGGCTGGAGGCTGAAGATGATGGACTGGACGACAGTGTACATATAGTTGGGAGAAAGAAACAGAGCTTGTTTCACTGTTATACAAAGTTCAAAGTAAACTTATTATCAAAGTGCATAAATGTCACCATGTACAACCCTGAGATTCAGTTTCTTGCAGGCATTCACAGTAAACACAAATAAACATCATAGAGTCATTGTAAGACCTGCAGACAAGACAAATATCCCATGTGCAAAAGACACTGAACTGTGCAAATACAAAATAAAAACAAAAAGAAATAAAAAAATTAAACAATAAATATGTTAAAACATGAGATGACGAGTCCCTGAAAGTGAGTCCATAGGTTGTGGGAATAGTTCAGTGATGAGATGAGTAAAGTTGAGTAAGGTTATTCCCCTCTGGTTCATGAGCCTGATGGTTGAGGGGTAATAACTGTTCCTGAACCTGGTGGTGTGGGTACTGATGGTTGATGGTTGAGGGGTATTAACTGTTCCTGAACCTGGTGGTGTGGGTCCTGAGGCTACTGTACTTTCTTCCTGATGGCAGCAGCAAGAGAGCATGGCCTGAATGGTGGGTTCCTTGATGATGGATGCTGCGTTTCTGCAATAGGTGCTCCTTGTAGACGTGGGGGGAGGGTAGGAGAAGACTTTACCCATGATGAACAAGGCCGTATCCACCACCTTCTGTAGGATTTACCGTACTTCCAGACCATGATCCAACCAAGCAGTATACTCACCACCGCACATCTATTGTTGCTGTTTTGTTGCTTGTTGTGTTCTGTGTTGCTCTGCTAAGCACTGTGGCCACGTTACGTTGGCGCTGGAAAGTGTGGCAACGCTTGTGGGCAGCTACCAGCCCATCATCGGCCATGTTAGTTGTTAAAGCAAAAAATGCATTTCACTGTATGCTTCAACATACACGTGATAAATAAACTTAAATCTTGATGTCCCTTAGCATCCTTTGTCTTCTTGGGCACTGGTATAATTTTTGCCCTTTGTAAGCAGGTGGAAACTTTGAACCGTAACAATGAGAGGTTGAAAATGTCCTTGAATACACCTGCCAGCTGGTTGGCACAAGTTCTCAGAGCCTTACCAGGTACCTCTATCAAGGTTTGCCGCCTTGCGCAGGTTCACCCTCTTGAAAGGCAGCCTGACATCAGCCTGGTACTGTGGAGTATTGTGCAAACCACTGCATCACCGTGCCTTCCACATTCCTCAAATGTATGTGTTAGTAAGTTAATCAGGCACACGATTGTAACTAGACAGCGCAGGCACGTTACTGCACTGTACCTCGACATAAAAAAATACAGAAAAGGGAAACAACTTTCGTGTAAATCCCTGATGAAGGGTCTCGGCCCAAAGCATCGACTGCTGATTCCTTGCCTTCATTAGTGGCAGTGCTGCGGAGTTCCTTCAGCATTTTGTATGGGTTTCACATAAATTATACATTAATTACACAAGATAGCGAAGAAAAAGACGGGGAAAAGCAAGAACTAAATAGAAAATGAAAACACAATCTGAGACCAGCCATGGTAGTGCCAGAGCATTTCATATTCCTGGAACTTCCCTTTGTCTATTCTTCCTCTCTTCAAGGCGCACCAGGCAGAAGCCCGGAGCGGTCAACATTTGTCTTAATATTGAAATACGCTTTTCAAAATCTATGGTATCAGCTCCTGCAGACCACAGATTCCTGAGTGCTTTCATGTTTTGAGGTTTACATACTGTTCAGTCTGTCTGGTTGCCATGGTCACCGAATAATCATTGCACCCAGCTCCTTTTAAATGATGCCCTGGCATGATGTTAATTCTAGAGTATATAAAGTTGTGAAGAGCACCTGGCAGATTCTGTGGCTCATAATTAACATGCGCTTGGGTAATCCTGAAATAATCAAGCTTCAAAATCTATCTGGAGTTTGGTTGTCAACAGATTAACAATGCTGTCTTAACATTACAGTGTTTTTTATGTTTGTTTGCATACCAATGAGTGTGCAAATTCTGGCAGGTTACTATAGATTTCCTTTAAATATGTACTTAGTGACGATAGTTAACTTGCCTTTATTGTGTCTGATGATATAGTGATGTGCACAGTCCTATAATTCAATTGTCAGATTTATCCACCCTATGTCCTCTTCATAGGAGGACTGGGTTTGCCAACAGAATAGAAAATGCCAAACCTAAAAGGATATGAACAATGCCTGGTGTGCAGATAATACTCTTTCAGGTTCGTCTCATGAAAGCAATCACAGTTCATGCCTTCATAGATTTACTATACATGGAAACATAATGACTCTGTGTTCAGAGAAAAATAAAATTAATCCAGAGTGATTTGATTTTATTTGTTTTCATTCCTGGGAGGTAGATCGTTGGCTTGGCTGCTTTTATTGCCTTTTGCAAATTACCCCAGGAGCGAATGGTGTGTTTGGTCATTTCAGGGGGCACTTAAGCATCATAAAAAGACCAAACAGGTTTTCTTTGATTCTGATAGATTCTGGCAATTTATTTTCAGTTTTTATTGTCATCATTACTGAAAGTACTTTTGCCCATGTTTTTTTTTCATCATCCGAGTCTGAATTGAACAGAGGGAGATTGAACTCACAACGCAAAGCCAATGCTCCAGATCTCCAGCTGTTGGTTCAGTAACTTAAACAGTTTACCGGTCATGTCGATTATACCATAATGCACTTGGGCAGAGTCCGGCTCACTCAGCACGTTGAGTTTGTTCTGCCATTCCATCATGGTTGATTTATTAGAGCATAAAACTATAAGATATAGGAGCGGAATTAAGCCACTTGGCCCATTGAGCTTACTCTGCCATTTCATCATGGCTGATCCATCTTTCTTCTCAGTCTCAATCTCCTGCCTTTTCCCTGTATCCCTTCATGCCCTGCCTAATCAAGAATCTGTCAACCTCTGCCTTAAATACACCCAATGACTTGTTCTCCACAGCTGCCTGTGGCAATGATTTTCACAGATTCGCCACTTTCTGGCTAAAGAAATTCCTCCTCATCTCCATTCTAAAAAAACACCCCTCTGTTATGAAGCTGTGTCCTCTGGTCTTAGACTTCTCCATAGGAAACATCCTCTCAACTTCATTCTCATGTCTTCTTCCCAATTAGCACTATTGTAAGTAACTACACTACAACTGTATAAAGAAATATTAACTAACTCCGATGCTCATTTATTTAACAACATTGTTCAATTTTATTTTGTTTTAATGCCCGTGGATATTTCAGTGCTGTGTGTATTTTGACCTCATGTATCTCGGTCACCTGCATTGCTTTGACTTTTATTTTCCTTCATGCTGAGCATTGAGCTAAAAGTTAATCTTCCTCTTCCTGTGAGTTAAGAACACAAAGTTGTGCTTTTCTGCAGTGTAAAATACAAAATCCATTAACTAAAACACCAGATCTCTGCTTACAATTCCATGCAGCGAAATGGATGATTTTATAATGGCCCATAGACCAGGCGTCACGGGAAGAAAATCTTTGAATGTAAGCAATGACTGGTATTAGCTTTAGAAATTCAAAACATTCACTTTATGTAAAGCTAGATTAAAATGTGCTTGCTTGTGATGGAAGAGACAGTTTGTGCCTTTTGTTTTAACTGGGTAGATTAATTAAACTTAAAGAAAGTAAGTTAATAGTTGGGTAAACACAAATATATATGCACACATGGCACGCACAGGTACACACACATGCACACAGAGACAAAGCATATACTAGGTATGAATATAAACTATATTATCTTGAGTAAATATGTGGAGGCTGCCCATGAGCAGAAGAGGCTGAAGTGCTCGGACCTGACAGCTGAGTGTGAGGAAGCTGGCTGGAGGACCAGTAGCTACTCAATGGAGGTAGGGTGCCAGGGCTTCGTTGGCACATTGACCACAGTTACTCTGTGAAACGGTAGTGATTGGAGTGATGCTCAAGAGGGTCTCCAGAACATTGGCTGAAGAGGCAGAAAAGGACAGCTTTTGGCTGTGGCTGAGGAAGGAGGACAGAACTTGGGGGACTGACTAACCTAACCCCATTGAAAGCTGCAGGGGGAGGCAGGGAGATGCCCCAGCCACGGCTCTGCCACCAGGAGATGCACCAGGGCTAAGGGAGTGAAACATCACTGAGCAGTGGTCACCGGCTGATGACCCTGCAGCTGACATAAGGGAACTGTTAGGGATAACGCTGGCAGCAACGCCAAGCAGGAAGCAACATCTTCCTGTAAATCGCATTGGTTACCAAATCATTAGCACAATCATAGAGATCTTGAAATCCCATTGGGATTGGCCCTGTATCTTGTTTGGAGTGCCCGGAAAAATGCTGCCTGGGACCAACAATCATTGCACTGTCAAAGTCATTTAGACCACATTTCTTCCCCATTCTGATGTTTGGTCTGAACATCAACTGACCTCTTGACCATGTCTGCATGCTTTTATGAAATGGGCTGCTGCAACATTATTGGCTGATTAAATATTTGCATTAATGAGCAAGTGTACCCAATAAAGTGGCTGCTGTGTGTAATTAGAAAGTTTTATAATATCACTGAAGCCAAGTATGATTTCAGGTAGTTGTCAGAGAGGTGATAAAACCTGAGGACTCTCTCCTCTTTAATATTAATTAAATTTTCCTGTCTTCAGGTTGCAATAGATATTTTGAGAATATATTTATATATAATGCCTTCATACTTCAAAGCCTTTCAGCAATATTGTATTATTATTGACCCGTTGCTATATAGAAATTCTGGCATCTGTTTAAACTCAGCAAGATTCTGTAAGGAAGAAGTGATATGGTTGCCTACCGAATCTATTTCAATGGTGTTAGTTAGTCAGAGAATCTCTGAATACTTATGAATAATTAATACATCCACCATAACAGACAGAATCCTTAACATACGCTGTCTTCAGAGCTGTTCAGAAGTGCCAGACTGAATTAGGTGCTCATGCCTCAAAGCTTAAACCAACAGCTGTCTGACAGAGAAAAATGAGTGATATTTTGCAATTAAAGCAAAGACTTCTGAGAAATCTATTTGACTATCCTCCTTCACCTCACAAGCTCTATAGACAAAACTAAAGGGATTATATTTTCTCTCATGTCCTTTGATCCCTTATCCCCTACCAATCACCCACACCTTCTTCCCTCTTGTTCCCCATCTCCTATTTTTTATTCCATGGTCTACCTTTGTCTCCTATCAGATTTTATCTTCTTCAGCCCTTTGCCTTTTCCATCTATCACCTCTTTCCTACTTCCCTCCTCCCCAACCAACCTACCTTTCCCCTGTCGCCGAGATTCCTTTATCACCCACAGTTCGTGCTCCTCTCCCTCATCCCAGCCTCTTCTTTCTTTCGATCCCGATGAAGGTGTTCAGCTGTAAATCCGCTAGCTCACTTCCATCCCTCGATGCTGCCTGAGCTGTTGAGTTCCTCCAGCCTTTTGTGTGTGTTATTCCAGATTCCCCGCATCTGCAGAACCTCTTGTGTCTCTCATTATGCCATAAGATTGCTTCAGAATTCAGTTTTAATATAGAAAATTAAATTTTAAGATGTTGTGCTTCAGCCGATGGACTATAAAACAAAGCAATTTATGTCTTAAATTCTTACTATGGTAAAAGCAGACGCGCTATTGAGTCATTGATTAAAGAATTCAGCTGGATTTTTATCTGCTCATCAGGGATATTTTTTACCTCCTGAACAGAAATCTGACATTTGTTGAGAGTGAACTGGAAAGGCTTGACTTTAACATTCATGGCCCAAGGATGTTTGCAATCATGTAACAAGTTTACAAACTGCAATAGGACAATTACCAAATGATTGGCTTTAAATGGTGTTGGAAAATGAATATTGTTTGGGATGTCACTTAATATTCTACTTCAAAATAGCATCACAGTACTTTAAAAAAAGCAAGATATTTTGCAGATGCTGGACATCCATAGCAATAAACACATCTTATTTATTTATTTTATATTTAGATACAGCTTTGAGTAGGCCCTTCTGGCCCTCTATGGCCATTCTATCCAGCAATCCCCTGATTTAATCCTAGTCTAATCAGGGGATATCTTACAATGATCTATGGAGAAGAGAAACAGCTAACATTTCAGGCAAAGACCCTTCAACTTGGCTCAAAATATCAATCATTTATTCCTTTCCTTTGTGGCTTCCTTGAACTATTGAGTCCCCACAGAAGTTTTCAGTTCCACTTGAGATGGCATTCAGAACTTGGCTTGATGTTGGACTTGACAGAAGGCGCTTCTGTATGTGTGGCACTTCTTCAGCCTGCACTGGACCATCAGTCTAAATTTTCTCCTCAAGTATCTGTTTTCTGACTTGCACTCTCAAACATCAATAGCTTGACCTGGTCCAACCACATAGACATCACGGCCAAGAGAGCACGTCAGTGTGCCTACTTTCTCAAGAGGCTAGGGAAATTTGCCACGTTCTCATTGACCATCATGAACTTTTATAGATGTACGATGGCAAGCATTCCACCTGGATGACGAAGACATTGTAGAGAGTTGTGAATGGAACTCAGCCCATCATGAAAACCATAGGCTCTGTCTGCTTTGTCAAAGTAAATTTATTGAAGTATGTAGATGTCACCATACACTACCAGGATTCATGTTCTTGCGGGCATTTACAGTTGAACAACAAAACACAACAGAATCAATGAAAAACTATGCACAAATCCAACAACCAATGTGCAAAAGGAAAACAAACTGCAGAAATACAAAAAAAAAGTAATATTGAGAACATGAATTGTAGAGTTGCTGAAAGTGAATACATAGAGGAATTAAGGGTTATGGGGAAAAGGCAGGTAAGTGAAAATGAATCCGTGGCCAGATCGACCATGATTTTATTGAATGGCGGAGCAGGCTTGACAGGCCAGATTGTCTACTTCAGCTCCTGTTTCTTATGTTGTGTTTAGTGATTAGTTCAGTGCTGAGGTGAGTGAGGTTATCCACACTGGTTCTGGAGTCTGACTGTTGAAGGGTATTAGCTGTTCCTAAACCTGGTGGTGAGGGACCTAAAGCTCCTGCACCTCCTTCCTGATGGCAGTCAACATAAGTAAGAACCTCTTTCACCCCGGGACATTCTTACTGAAAGGTTAGCTTTAATTTGTCACATCTACATCAAAACACAAAGTGAAATGTGTCATTTGTGTCAAAGGGGTTTGGACGTTTTAAATAGCAGGCCAGATGGATTGAGGGGCAGGATGTCGGTACTAGAGTCAAGTGTCAGGCCAGCTCTGCTTGCTGTTCTGCGATGTTTACCGACCTGTTTCCACCACTCCTGTCTTTGTTTCTGCAAGCCCTGCAACGATTTGTTCTACTATGTGATGAACCAATGCTGAGGCTGTGGGCCTACTTTCGCCGCTCTGGGTTTCATGTCTACAGACTCACTTTCTTTCCAAATGCTATTGCTTGCTTTAACTGTTTGCACGATTTGTGTTCTTTTTTCTCTCTTTGTGCACTTGTGCTTGTTAGAACTTCTCTAGGTTTCCTGTTTTGTGGCTGCCTGTAAGAGGGCAAATCTCAAAGTTGTATAATTTAAACATACTTTGATAATAAATGTAATTTGAACTTTGACCATCGCAGTGCTGGGGTCAGCCTACATTATCACTATGCTTCCTGTGCTTTGTAGTTCCTTGTAAATACACAAAAGTAGCAGGAGCTACTGCCAAAGACTGAATGGTGAGTTTATTAATTTTATTTAGAGATAGAATGTGGAACAGGTCCCTTTTGGTCCAACAACCCACCTATTTAACACTAGTCTCATCACAATGACTAATTAACCTACTAACTGATATGTTTCTGAACTGTGGGGGGAAACCCACTCATTCATGGGAAGTACATACAAGGTCCTTACAGACAGCACTGAACTGGAGTTTGGAGATCCAGAACACCCCAAGCTACTAGAGCATCACAGTAATCACTACACTACTGTGGTGCCTCTATGAGGTTGAGGAGAGTGGCGGACAATGTGGTGGAGGTGCAATGTTCATACTACACATTTATCATCATGAGTGTGCATAAACCCAACATGAGCATCTCCACCATGATAAAGCAATACCTATTCCAATCCATTGGTCAAGTCAGCTGGGTGTCTAACTCACCTCTCCCCAGACAGATCCTTCACTCCTAGTTGAAGAAAGGTCAGCGAGCCCCTGGTGGGACAGGAAACCTTTCAAAGATAACATCAAAAACATGCTTGAAGTAATTCAAATTACATCAAAAAGCTGGGAGAACATTACACTCAATAGATACACTTGGACAAAATCTGTTCCAGAGGGAGCTGCATGAGAACTACCTTCACTGTGCTGTAGAGAACAAGCAGCAACTACAAAAGGAGACAGTGAATGTCCAAAAGACCCAACCACTAACCTGTAAGGGCACTGGAGCAGGGATCCAATCACAGACCCAGTACTGTGCACACAGTGATATTAATTGAGTAATCAATCCCAAGGTGCAAACAAAGTTGATGCCAAAGTTCAGGCAGAGATCAAAACATCCAGAGAAATCCAAAAACCAGAATCATGAACCAGGCAGAGTCAATAGATAGACAGAGTACAGACATAAGTGCTGGGAAAATTCACCAACAGAATCTAGCATCAAACAGATGAAAACTCAGGACTGAAATACACTGAACATAAACAGAGAGGCAGATGATAGGTGGAGCACAATGAGACACAGGTGGCAGCAATACAGGTGATAATGAGAAACAGATGAGAGGCGGAGTACTCGGTGATACAAGGGCTGGAGTAGAGCAGGAGCACGTGGCAATACAAAACCACAGACTGACTGAAAAGACAATGTTCAACTGGAGGTACTGACATATCCAAGCTACCACTTACTCTTGCCCACATTGCACCTGAGTACGTAGATCCCAAATCATCCTCTACAGACACCTGAGGGCCCACCAAAAGACAACCCCTTGGGAGAGCATCATACTCGACTCCAGTGATCACACTTCTAATACTACTAGGTTTTCAGCAATGCTGTCCATGAGTCTTGCATCAGGTCTGAGGTCTTGACTTCCTCAATCAACCATGATTTGTGCTGGTTCATTGAAAATGGTGGTATATTTATTGTTGTCTGACTTCGCCAAAACGTTGCTTCCAAACCATGAGAGGTGATCCTCTTTCTACAAGGTCTTGCTATGACCCCCTTTGAAAAGCAGCATGGGAACAGGTTGGTAGTGGGTTTGCAGATGTCAAGTATTAGGCCCCTCCTCTTGTGTGTTGAAGTGAAAGCATCATGTGAAGTGGCACAGTGGCTCAGCTAGTAGAACTGCTGCCTCACAATGCCACGGGCATGGGTTCAATCCTGACCAAGGGTGTTGTCTGTGTGACTTTTTCACATTTTTCTTTTGATCATCTAGGTTTCCTCCAGGTGTCCTGGTTTCATCCCAGAGCCCAAAGGTGTGCTGGTTGGTTGGTTAATTGGCCACTGCAAAAAAAAAACTAGAGGGCTTAGGTTTTGGGTGAGAGAGGAAAGATGTAAATGGGATCTGACGGGCAAGATTTCCATACAGATGACGATGGGTATGTAGAATAAGCTGCTTAGAGAATGGTATAGATGGGTATAATGACAATATTTAAAAGGCATTTGGACAAATTTGTAGATAGGAAATGGTTAGTGAGATGTGGACCAAATGCAGACAACCAAGACCAGCTCAGGAAACTGGACCAAACTTAGTCAGTCTGGATGAGTTGGGCCAAAGGTTCCTGTTTCCATGCTGTATAGTTCTAAAGAACTCTGAGTTTGGATAATCTTGGTCTGTTGTGTACTATCTAGCACAGAGAGCAGTAAATCATAAACACAAGAGATTCTGCAAATGCCAAAAATCTAGAGTAACACACACAAATTGCTGGAGGAACTCAGCAAGTCAGGCAGCATCTATGAAAATGAATAAACAGTTAATGTTTTGGGCTGAGAACTTTCTTCCAGACAGGGAAGGAAGGGGAAAGATGCCAGAAAAAATGATGGAGTGAGGGGAAGGAGGACTAGCTGATGGTGTAAGGTGAAGCCAGGTGGGTGGGAAAGGTAAAGGGCTGGAGAGGAAGGATTCTGATAGGAGGGGAGAGGGGACCATAGGAGAAATGGAAAGAAGGGGCACCAGAGCGAGATGATAGGCAGATGAGGAGAAATGGTAAGAGACCAGAGTGGAGAATAGAAGGAGGAAATAGGGAGAACAAAAAAAATTACTGGAAGGAGAAATTGATACAGTTTTAAAATAGCTACAGTGTATGATACAAAGCAAATTACATTTCACCCTATAAGGAGAATCTAAATAATCTATAGGAAGGAGAAATAAAAGGAAGTGCAGATAGAATGAAGTTAAGCCTGAAACTCATTTAGAAACTGATGGACTTGTGCCAGTCTGCAGATATTTTTAAAAGGAAAACATAGAGTTTAATATTAAAGCAAATTTCAACTGTTCACCCATTGCTCAATTAATCTTTTAATGAATAAATTTGTACCATCAAGTTGAAAGAATTGGCAGTTGTAAGGAATGGCTTTGTGGAACTTGCCAAACGGCTGAGGTAAATAGCAGTGGTGCCCCTCAGGAAAAGTTGGATGGATTCATAAAGGAAAGCAGGAAAAGAAGGAACCCAATCACAAACAAGAGAAAATCTGCAGATGCTGGAAATTCAACCACATGCACAAAATGCTGGAGGATCTCAGCAGGTCAGCCAGCATCCATGGAAAATAATACAGTCAGCCTTTTGGGACGAGACCCTTTGGCAGGACTCGGGAAACTGTGTGGTACAAGCTGCCGGCAAAGACGCGTTCCCAGAAAGAACACATGGCTGTGGTAGCGGGACTGGGTGAGCATGTGGTCGAAGAGTTGGAGGGCCGCAGAGAACACAAATGGAGAGCAGTGAGAGAGGGTTTCACTGAACTCCCATCGAAGGGAAGTCTTAAAATTCTTCAGGGTAAGCATCCCTGGAAGAGACTTCGCAATCACAAACAAGAGAAAATCTGCAGTTGCTGAAAATCCAAGCAACACACACAGACAGTCCTCCCGAAGGGTCTCAGCCTGAAACATCGATTGTATTCTTTTCCACAGCGGCTGCCTGGCCTCCAGCATCTTGTGTGTGTTGGTTAGAAGGAAATCCAGTTAGAGTGGGTTGAATGAGGTAAGGTTGCCATAGAATTAGAATCAGGTTTATTTTCACTGACAAAAGTTGTGAAATTAGTTGTTTCTTTTTCGCAGCAGTACATTGCAGGCATAACAAGTTATTGATTTATATGGAAATACAGTGCAGAACAGCCTCTTCTGGCCAAATGAGCCCAGCAACCCATTTATTTAACCCTAACCTAAGCACACGACAATTTACATTGACCAATTAATCTATTAACTAATACATCTTTTGGACTGTGAGAGGAAACCTGAGCATTTGGAGGAAACTCACTCATTCACAGGAGGGCATACAAATAACTTAAAGATGACATTGGAGTTGAATTCTGAACTCCGGCACCCCAGTTGTAATAGTGTTGCACTAACCACTGCACTACCATGGTAAGAATATTACAATAAGGTGCAGTTGCAGTCAAATCGGCATAGGAGGCCTCATGCGTTGGCAAAGGCAATTTAAAATAAGGCAGGGACAAGCAGAGCAACCATTATGTGAGTGGGCCAGAGTTAGAGTGGTGAGACTTTGGCAAAAACAGCTTTGGTTGACCTAAGTACCTGATAAGTTTCTTCATTCTGTATCATTTGTTTGTTAGAACATAGTTAGTACAGTGAAAATAACTCCAGGAGCCATGTTGTGTTCTTTGTGTGAGATGTGCAAATTCTGGGAAACCCCCAGCCTCTCAGGTAACCACATCAGCATTGAACTGCGGCACCTCAGAGAACGAGTTAGTGAACTGGAACCGTCACTCGATGACCTTCAGCTCACACGGGAACCTGAGAAGTTGACAGACAGGATCTACAAGGGGGTCGTCTCCCCCAAGTTGTGGGAGGCAGAAAAATAGGTGAGTGTCAGGAGAGGGAAAGGAAACGGGCAGCCAGTGCAGAGTTCCCATGTGGCCACTCCCCTCAATAACAGTATACCATTTTGGATAGCACTGAGTGGGGTGACCTTCTGTGGGGAGTCCTACTGACTGGGTAGAAAGCTGAGAAGCTGGACCTGTAGGGTATCAGTCTCTGTATTTCTGCCTATGCCATGTGCCATTGATAGTAAGAATAGGAGCAGGTGAATGAGTAGGAAAGAAACTGGTGGAGGGGCAGGGTTTCAGATTTCTGGATCATTGGGATCTCTTCTAGGAAAGGTATGAAATGAACAAATAGGCAAGGATACACCTGACCCAAGGTGGACCAATAACCTTGCAGGCAGGTTTACTAGAGCTATTGGGGAGTGTTTAAACAAATGTAGCAGGGGTATGGGAACTGGAGTGATGGGGCTGTTAGATAAACAGATGCAGTGTGTAGTGAGACTATCCAGAAGGACAGGAAAATGATAGAGCAAGATTGTAGTCTGTGGGATGAGTTGCAGTGTAAAAGAGGAACAAAATTGAAAAGGGTGTTGGATACAGGAATAAGGTTTTATCTTTGAATCTATGGAATAAAGTAAATGATCTGGTAGTGCAGTTAGAGTTCGGCAGGTATGATATTGTGGACATCACTGAGTTGTGGCTGAAAGAAGATCATGGTTGAAATCCTAACATCAAAGGATACTTATTTATTTACTTAGTTACTTTACTTTATTGTCACCAAACAATTGATACTAAAGCATACAATTATCACAGTGATATTTGATTCTGCGCTTAGCACTCCCTGAAGTACATATTGAAGTAAATATAATAAAAATTTAAATTATAAATCATAATTAGAAAATAGAAAAGGGAAAGTAAGGTAGTACAAGTTAGGTCCGGATATTTGGAAGGTACGGCCCAGATCCGGGTCAGGATCCGTTCAGCAGTCTTATCACAGTTGGAAAGAAGCTGTTCCCAAATCTGGCCGTATACTTTGTATCAAAAGGAAAGGTAGGAACTCTGTTGGTAAAAAACTGAAATCAAATCCTTAGAAAGAGGTGACATAGGATCGGAAGATGTAGAATCCTTGCAGGTAGATTGAAGAAAGTGCAAGAGTAAAAAAAGACACTGATGAAAGTTATATACAGGCCAGGATATGGGCCTCAAATTACAATGGGAGCCAGAATATGGGCCTCAAATTACAATGGGAGCCAGAATATGGGCCTCAAATTACAATGGGAGCCAGGATATGGGCCTCAAATTACAATGGGAGAAAGAAATTGTCAAAAGGACAATGTGAGTGAGGCCTCCATCGGTCAGGGATGTTGTGTCCTAGCTGTCTAGGTATTCAAACCAAGGCAGTACAATGTTGAGAGCAAGCTGTTGCCCATGGGGCAAACTCACCCTCTCCACGCATCTGATGAACGCTAAGGAAAGGCAGAGACCGATACAGTTTGGCAACAGCTGCGTCACAGGAGTTGCCAGTCAGCCTTGAACTCAATGTAGGAATGACTTAGGGACTCCAGCTTCAGAAGTTTCCCTTGGGGTTTACTCCAGAATCTTTCCCCATGAGTGGGTATAGCCACAAGGCAGCGAAGGTTCGAGATCAGAGTTTTGCTTCTCCTAGACGAGCTGTCAACTGCAGGCAACAAGTCCCATCTGTCCAAAGCGACTGGTTTTAAGGTGACTGTAACCTGCCTTTGTCCCTTCTCCTGTCGGTAGAATCGATTTTGCCAGGCTTAGTAGCAAAGCCGCACATGAAGGCTAGGAGCTGAACTTGGTTATCAGAGGCTATCAGAGGCAGACACCATTGGGAGCATTTAATAGGTAGTGGGAGCTTGTCCCGATTACCACCCCAGGCTATAACAACCTTAAGGAACCAATTCTACAATAGCCAAGGGGGATTTTGAAATACAAGTAGATTGGGAAAATCAGGTTGGTGTTGGATCCCGAGAGAGAGATTTTGTAGTGAAAGTCAGATGTATCAGCAGTACAGTGGAGTAAAGGGAATTACAGAGGCATGAGAGAGGAACTGGCCTAAGCTGAATGGAAGGAATGACAGTGGAGCAGCAATGGCTGGAGTTGCTGGGAGCAGTTCGGAAGGAGCAAGATAGATACATCCCAAAGGAAGTCAAAGCCTATTTAAAAGAGAGGGCATATAATAGAGCAAAAATTAGCATGAAGTTAGAGGATTGGGAAAATTTTTAAAACCAACAGAAGGCAACTAAAATAGCCAGAAGGTGGGGGGGGGAGGGGAAATATGAACTACAATGATAAGCTAGCCAACAATATAAAAAAGGATACCAAAAGTTTTTTTTTTCCCGGTGAAAAAGAGTAAAAGAGAGGCGAGAGTAGATTTTGGACCACTGGAAAATGATACAAGGGAGGCTAGTAATGGGGAAATGGTGGATGAACTGAATAAGTATTTTGCATCAGCCTTCGGAGATTGTGGAGGCATTAGTAGTGATCTTTCCAGAATAATTAGATTCTGCCATGATTCCAATGGACTGCAAGGCTGCAAATGTCACTTTACTCTCAAGAAGAGAGAAAGGCAGAAGAATAAAAATTATGAGCCAGTTTGCTTGACCTCAGTGATTGGGAAGATGTTGGAGTCGGTTGCTAAGGATGCAGCATTGGGGTACTTGGAGGCACATGATAAAACAGGCTGAAGTCATCATGATTTCTCCAAGGGGAAGTCCTGCTGGACAAATCTGTTAGTATTCTTTGAGGAAATAACAAGCAGGATAGACAAAGGAGAACCAGTGGTTGTTGTATGCTTGGATTTTCAGAAGGCCTTTGATAAGCTGCTGCATGTGAGGTTGCTTAACATAGTAATGTGGCGACCCACTTCCTAGGGCACTCGAACCGGCTCACAAATAGCCACAAAGGCCAGGTCTGGTCTTCAGCAGGTTCGTTTGGCACGGTCTCCGCAAGCAGGTCAGTGAATGGGCCAGAACGTGCATGCACTGCCAGACGGCCAAGGTGCAGCGGCACACCAAAGCTCTGCCACAGCAGTTCCACCACACCCACCGGTGTTTCGACCACATTCATGTGGATATCGTGGGCCCCCTGCCAGTGTTGCAAGGAGCGCGGCACCTCCTGACTATCGTGGACCGGTTCACAAGATGGCCAGAGGCGGTCCCGCTCACCGACACCAGCTCCGAATCCTGCGCCCGGGCACTGATCACCACCTGGGTGTCCCACTTTGGTGTACCGGCCTACATTACCTCCAACAGAGGCACCTAGTTTACCTCCAGCCTGTGGTCAGCTATGGCCAGCCTTTTGGGGACTCAGCTGCATCACACAACTGCCTAGCACCCACAGTCGAACGGACTAGTGGAGCGTTTCCACCGTCACCTAAAGTCGGCTCTCATGGCCCACCTGCGAGGAGCCAACTGGGTGGACGAGCTTCCCTGGGTCCTACTCGGCATCTGCACGGCGCCCAAAGACGATCTGCACGCTTCATCGGCCGAGTTGGTGTACAGCGCACCACTGGTCATCCTGGGGAGATCATCCCAGCCCCAAGGGGGCAAGTGCAAGAACCCGCAGCAGTCCTGGGCAGACTACGCGAGAGGCTCGTTGACCTGGGCATCATACCCACTTTGCAGCATGGGCAGAACCCGACCTGCGTACCCGAAGACCTGCAGAACTGTAAGTTTGTGTTTGTACGAAGGGGCGGGCATCGGCCACCACTGCAACGGCCCTACGAGGGGCCGTTTACGGTGCTCAGGAACAACGGGTCCACGTTCGTGCTGGACGTTGGGGGGAGAGAGGAGGTTTTCACGGTGGACCGACTCAAACTGGCCCATGTGGATGTGGCGCAACCGGTCGAGTTTCCGGCACCGCGGCGCAGAGGCCGACCTCCCAAACAGGGTCCAGCCCAGACTGTGGACATTGGGGGGTTTATCGCCGGTTCTGGGGGGGGGTGGGTTATGTGGCGACCCACTTCCTAGCGCACTCGAACCGGCTCACAAATAGCCAGCGCGCCAGCACAAAGGCCAGTCCCAAAAGGGCGCCAGGTCTGCTTCACCAACAAAGGGAAAGCCTGCGGGGGTTTGTGAGTACGTGCCCCTTACAGCATCTGCGCCCAGGGAGGGTGGAATGAGGGAGGCTTTAAAGCAAGGCTGTGAAGTTCGAATAAAATCTTCTTCTTTAATTGCAGTTTACCGACTCCGTGTCGTTATTTTAGTGCTGCGTGTAGCACACCGTGACAGTAATACAGGAAAGGTAGAAGCATGTATAGACTATTGGCTGATTAGCAGCAGGCAAAAAGTGGGAGTAAAGGGAGCCATTTCTGAATGGCTGTGCTGACTAGTGGTATTCTGCAGGGGTTGATGTTCGGACCACTTCTTTTTACGTTGTATGTCATTGATTTGGATGATGGAACCGATGGCTTTGTGGCCAAGTTTGCAGACAATCCGGAGATAGGTGGAGACACAGGTAGTGTTGAGGAAGCAAGAAAGCTGTAGAAGGACTTCGACAGATTAGGAGAATTGGCAAAGAAGTGGCAGATGGAATATAGTATCACGAAGTATAAGGTCATGCACTACGGTAGAAGGAATAAAAGCACAGACTATTTTCTAAATGGGGAGAAAATTCAAAAACCTGAGGTGAAAAGGGATTTGGGAGTCCTTGTGCAGGATTCCCTAAAAGTTCATTTGCAGGTCGAGTCTGTGGTGAGGAAGGCAATTTTAATGTTAGCATTCATTTTGAGAGGACTAGAATATAAAAGCAAGGATGTAATGTTGAAGCTTTATAAGGCACTGGTGAGGCCTCATTAGATGTATTGTGAGCAGTTTTGGGCTCCTTATCTAAGAGTGGCTGTGCTAACATTGAGAGGGCCCTGAGGAGGTTCACGAGGTTGCTTCTGAGACTGAAAGGCGTATTGCCTGTAGAGCGATCGATGGCTTTGGGACTTTACTCAGCAGGATGTAGAAGAATGAGGGGCATCTCATTGAAACCTATTGAATATTGAAAGGCCTAAATAGCTGACGAGGAGAGGTTGTTGCCTTTGTTGGGGGAGTCTAGTTCCAGAGGGAACAGCCTCGGGATAGAGAGGTGTCCATTTAGAACTGAGATGAGGAAGAACTTCTCTATCCAGAGGGAGGTGAGTGTGTAGAATTCATTGTCACAGGTGGCTGTGAAGGCCAAGTCATTGGGTGTAATTAAGGCCGAGGTTGATAGGCATGAAAAATTATGTGGGAAATGATCAGCCATAATGAAATGGTTGAGTAGACGCACCGGCCGAATGATCTAATTCTGCTCATATGTCTCATGGTCTATAAGTCGCAGTAAAAATAAGTAATGCAAGAGAGAAATGGTGAGATGGTGTTCATGGATTCATTGAACGTTCAGAAACCTGATGGCTGAAGGGAAGAAGCTGTTCCTAAAACATAACGTGTGGGTCTCACTGTTCCCTCTAAGCTCCACTGGTGTGATGCCAAGCAGTAACTGAAATGCTCCTACACACATAGCCATTGTTGCCATACAGCTGGAATTTGTTTTATATAATGTTGATATAATTTTGAAATCTTTGTTCAAATCATTGTGAAATAAGCTATAATTAATTATGTATCAATAAATACAATCTATAAATGTTCTAAGTAATAAACATATCACAGTCCTTACTTTGAAACATTTTAGAGCTTCAATGTATTTAGCTTGGCAGTTTTTCAAGTTATAACTCTGTTAAAAATTGTAACAATAAACACAGAATGGAAGTCATTAGCTCTTTGCTAATAAACTGCTGTGCCATTGAACTCAATTCTTGTTGACATTGTTGGAATCTTTCAAGCTTCTAGTGCTGACGGCGAACAAAAATTCTGTCTTATGAATTCAATCAAATCTAAATCCAGAAACAGATGATCTCATGAGGATTAAGACATGTCTTTCATCTGGATGTGAAATTAATCTGGATGGTTTTTATTGTCAATGGATTGTCAGAGACAGATGAGAAAAAGTTTATGAAATGTGAATGATTTCTCTGCTGTACTATAATCCATTACAGCCTTCAATTAATAAATACAATCAAAAGCCTGCAATTTTTCAATTTTAATTCTAAATATTCATAGTATGCGTATTACAAAAAATGCATATTAAAATACAAAATACAAAGAAAAATAAAGTGCTGTGCAGTATTCAGGACATATAAAAATTTCCTGCTCAGAGCAATGGTTGGTCCAGTCAGGTGTTAAAAAAAATGAGAGGGAATGTTGGTGGATGTTCAGGCTCCTGTCTCTTTCCTGGTGATAGTGAGAAGAGGGCATGTCCTGGATGCTGAAGGTCCTTAATGATGGATGCTGCTACCTGAAGCACCACCTTTGGGAGATGTCTTCAAATGTAGAGAGGCTTGTGACTGAGATGGAATTGACTGAGTTTACAAAATTCTGGGGACTCTTACAATCTTCTGTGTTAGTGGCTGTATATCAGACAGCAATGCAACCAGTCCGAATGCTTGCCATGGTATATCTGTAGATAGAAGCAGTTTGCTGGAAGCACAGCAGATCAGATTGTATCTGTGTACAGTGTAATAAAGTTAATGTCTCAGGACATTTATATTTCATGAGAATCTATTCATTAACTATTTTTCCTCTCTCTCTACAAATACTGCCTCAATTATTTAGCATTTCCAGCACTTTTCAAGTCAAGCCAAGTAAAATCAAATCACGTCTTATTGTCATTTTGACCATAACTGCTGGTACAGTACACAATAAAAATGAGACAAAGTTTTTCAGGACCATGGTGCTACATGAAACAGTACAAAAACTACACTGAACTACATAAAAACAACACAGAAAAAAAAACACTAGGCTACAGACCTACCCAGGACTGCATAAAGTGCACAAAACAATGAAGGCATTACAATAAATAATAAACAAGACCATAGGCACAGTAGAGGACAGTAAGTTGGTGTCAGTCCAGACTCTGGGTATTGAGGAGTCTGATGGTTTGGGGGAAGAAACTGTTACATAGTCTGGTCGTGAGAGCTCGAATGCTTCGGTGCCTTTTCCCAGATGGCTGGAGGGAGAAGAGTTTGTATCAGGTTTGCATGGGGTCCTTCATAATGCTGTTTCCTTTGCGGATGCTGCGTGTAGTGTAAATGTCCGTGACGGCGGGAAGAGAGACCCCGATGCTCTTCTCAGATGACCTCACTATCCGCTGCAGGGTCTTGCGATCCGAGATGGTGCAATTTCCAAACCAGGCAGTGATGCAGCTGTTCAGGATGCTCTCAATACAACCCCTGTAGAATGTGATGAGGATGAGGGGTGGGAGATGGACTTCCCTCAGACTTTGCAGAAAGTAGAGGCGCTGCTGGGCTTTCTTTGTTATGGAGCTGGTGTTAAGGGACTGGGTGAGATTCTCCGCCAGGTGAACACCAAGAAATTGGTGCTCTTAACGATCTCTACCAAGGAGCTGTCAATGTTTGATGTTCAATGGAGAGTGGTTGCTCCATGCCTTCCTGAAGTCAACAACCACCTCTTTTGCTTTGTTCACATTCAGAGACAGATTGTTGGCTCTGCATCAGTCCATTAGCTGCTGCATCTCCTCTCTGTAAGCTGACTCATCATTCTTGCTGATGAGACCCACCACGGTTGTGTCATCGGCGAACTTGATGACGTGGTTCGAGCTGTGTGTTGTAGCACAGTCATGGGTCAGCAGAGTGAACAGCAGTGGACTGAGCACACAGCCCTGGGGGGCCCCCGTGCTCAGTGTGATGGTGTTGGAGATGCTATCTCCAATCCGGTCTGACTGTGGTCTCCCAGTCAGGAAGTGTAGTATCCAGTTGCAGAGGGAGGTGTTCAGGCCCAGTAGGCTCAGCTTTCCAATCAGTTTCTGAGGGATCATTGTGTTGAATGCTGAAATGAAGTCTATGAACAGTATTTGAACGTATGTGTCTTTTTTGTCCTGGTGGGTTAGGGCCAGGTGAAGGGCAATGGCAATGGTGTCGTCTGTTGAAGTGTTGAGACGGTACGCGAACTGCAGGGGGTCTAGTGAGGGGGGCAGCAGGGTCTTGATTTGCCTCATGATGAGCTTCTCTCTGTTTAATTTCAGATTTTCAATATCTTTGGGGTTTTTGTACATTAGTTGTCCTTGTGTGTAGTATTTCAATGATTCTATTGTCTTTCTTTGTTTCCTGTGAACTCCTGCAAGATAATGACATATACAGCACATAGTTTGATAATAAATTTACTTTGAATTTTGAACTTTGAAAGTGGAAGGAGGCTGATATAGAGTATCAAAAATAAACACAACCAATTGGCCTTAAAGCTGCAAGTACCATGAAATTCTTCAGTAAAAAATTTCAGGTGAGAAGCTTTCTCCAGCCAATATTCACTAAGAAATCTACCAGCAATTTTTGTTCCTCTGTTGTAAAAAAGGAAGTATTATTTGAAGGCCAACTTTCTAAATTACATTATACTTTTGCCCAGGAAGTACAAGATGATTTATTTGTCCAATTACACCTTATGTGAATTGGACTGTTGGTGGAACTGGACTCAAATTTCAAAGGATTTATTCAGAAGTTGCTCTAACCCTTTTATTTTACACACCTTGAAGTGGTGGTATTTATAATTCATCAAGTCAACTTCACATAGCAAAGAGAATTGTCTCAGTCATACTGAGGCTTAATACTGTAGGCTTAATGTTGTGTGTCAGAATCTCTATCAGTGTTGGGCTGCAAATACTTCGCTCTTTTTATCATCCGACATGTCAGAGTCTGTTCAGCGACGTCTTTAGGGATTAGTGAGGGATTCCTTATAATCATTGGGTTTGCCTTGTGGGTATGTGTTAAAACTATGACAATGCCAGAATGATGAGAATGAAAGAATAGCATTCTTTTTTTGTGTGTCTTAAATAGTACAAACCAATTTCCACCCAATTCTGCATAACATGCCTAGTATTACTGAATCGGGAGTTCCAGGTTTATGTCGCATTAGTTTGACACTCTTCTTGTATCACAATTGTTAGATTAATTTTGACAGTGGGTTTTATATATTTAAACTTTCGCTCCATGGCCATTTTATTAGGTACTCCTGTACCTGGCTCATTAATGTAAATAGCGAATGAGCCAATCATGTGGTAGCAATTCACTACATAAAAACATGCAGACATGGTTAAAAGGTTCGGTTGTTGTTCAGACCAAACATCAGAGTGGGGAAGAAATATAATCTAAGTGATTTTGACCGTGGAATGATTTTTGGTGCCAGATGGGGTGGTTAGAGTATCTCAGAAACTGTTGATCTCTTGGGATTTTCTTGTACATTGTTCTCTAGAGTTTAAAGAAAATAGTGTGTAAAAACAAAAGACATCGAGTGAGCAGAAGGTCTGTTGGTGAAAATGCCTCGTTAATGAGAGAGGTCAGAGAGAAAGACCAGGTTCAAACTGACCAGGAAGGTGATGGTAACTCAGATAACTACACGTTGCAACAATGGTGTACAGAAGAGCAACTGCACATGCTGAACCTTGAATGGATAGGCTACCTAATAAAGTGGGCACCGAATGTATGTTCATAAGCTGGTGTTAAATAGATGTTATGGTGTTAAATAGAAGAATGAAGGATAATTGATGCCACCTCACAGCTGATTTTTTACAAACTAATGTCGGGCTGACTACCCTGAAATTTTTGTAGACTCTCATTGCCTTACTCAGTCCTTTTTTAAAACTTTCATCTTTACATTTCCTACCTTAGTCCACTTGTAGAGCTCAACTTTCATTTTCTCCCAGAAGCATCCTTTTCATGTTTGTCCTGCTTTTCATGATCTTTGTCATCCATTAGGTTGTGGATTGGATGCCTTCTTCACTTACTTGACTGGGAGCTTATTTTTGACTGAAAAAAGAAATGTTAATATTAGATTTATTTGTCAACATGTACAGAAAAACAATGAAGCATTCAATGAAATGTGTTATTTGTGTCAACAGCTGACATAGCCCTAGGATGGATGCCTGCAATTGTCACCATGCTTCCAGTGCCAACAGAGCATTCCCCACAGTCTACGGAAGTTAATTTGGACGCCTTTGGAATGTGGGAAGAAACTGGAGCACTCAGAGAAACCCCCGCAGTCACAGAGAGAACACACGAACTCCTCGCAGAAAGCAGTGGGAATTGAACCTAGATCGCAGGGGCTGTAAAGCATTACACTTGCTACCACGCCACTGTGCTGCCCCTTTAACTCTCACTATCTCCTCTCTGAAAGACAGACTCTGCTCTAACATAGGTTCCTTGCATGGTAAATCAGAACAATACAAAAGCTACCAATGCTGGAAATCTGAAACAAAAATAGCAGATGTTGGAAACACTCATTGGATCAGGAAGCATCTGTGGTGATAGAAAGGGTCACCATGTCCAGTCAATGACCTTTGGGACGTGTTCTCAATTTCCTGGGCAATACTGATCACTCAACCAATATTATAAACAAACAATTATCTGGTTATTGCACAGTGGGATTTTGTTGTGTAAAATATATTACAAAGAGCCTATACCAGAATATTTCATTGATTGTAGTGCTTTGGGTGTTCTGAAAGAGGTCGAGCATCAATAAATTAATGCATATCTTTACCTTAGACAGAATTTTACAAAGATAACTGGGCAGTGAAAAGCATCCCAAATAACCTACTTACAAAAATGCACTGGCAAAACAATCAGAAGTGACATAGAGAGATCTTTGTTTCCACTGAGCTATCTGCCATTAATGGTAATGGTGCAGGAAGCTGATTCATCAGTAATCCACACATGAATAGTTAAAGAGGAAATTATTTCATGGCTTTAGGGAAAGAGAAGGAGACTATGTCCAATTGTATAGTTCTTCCGAAGGAAGAGCACAAGCACAATAGAATATGCTAGCGCTACCATTCCATGAAAATAGCTTTTCATTTATGAACTATCATGAATATAGCAGATTTCTTTTTACTGGATTGTGCCTTCAGGGCTGTAAGTATTTGTGTATCTACAGTATTTTAAGTACAAATCCACACAATAGTAGCTTAAAACTCTCAAACAATGAATTTATCAGTGTGAAGCTGTTTAATGCAGTGATAATTTGCTGTAATGAGTTATGAAATGTACCCTGATGAGGCAGTATGGCTTCATATCATCTGCTAACACATGATTTTTATTGCCTATTGTGACAGTCTGTTAACTTTATGTGCCTTCAGAGGGAACCACGCTATCTGATTTTTCCATTATTAGGAATGGCTACACTCAGAATTACTCATATAGGGCCCCATACCATAAGACCATAAGACATGAACAGAATTAGGCCATTTGGCCCATCAAGTGTGATCCGCCATTCAATCGTGGCTGATTCTTTCTCCCCCTCCTCAGCCCCACTCCCCGGCCTTCTCCCCATAACCTTTGATGCCATGTCCAATCAAGAACCCATCAAGCTCTGCCTTAAATACACCCAACGGACTGGCCTCCACAGCTGCCCATGGTATTACATTCCACAAATTCCCCACTCTCTGGCTGAAGAAATTTCTCCACATCTTTGTTTTAAACCTTGCACTATGGTGTTTACATCAATCTCAGATCTATACCTTACAAGCTCAATGAGTTCAAAGACTTGCTGGGTAAATTGGCTTCTCCTTGACTTCAGCATGCTTCATCCATTTTACCTCTCTGACCTCTACAATGCTTCTTTGATTTTTTTTAATGATTGTTGCCTCTACTTTTAATATAACTGTATATAACTTGATTTGTAGGATTTTATCTGCTTTAAACCATGACTCTTAAATGCAAAAAGCAATAAACATTTATTTACCGCTTCCATTATAAGGGAGGAAAAATCGAGAGTAAATGCCTAATCTCTCAATGATGTAATACTGCTAGAGGCCATTCAGCCCACAGACCTGTGATAGAACTATTGAATTTTGTCCTGATGTAGGTTTTTAACCACAGCATTGGCATTTCCATTCCCCCTCAACAGGTGCTGCTTGACACATTGAGTTCCTCCAACAGATTGTTTATTGTTCTGGATTCCAGCATCAGAAGTCACTTGTGTCTCCATTTGAATGTCCCTGCAAATTCCTTCATTTTAGTCAGACGTGCCATTTCCTTTTGCAGGTTAATAGCGAGGCTGGTTTCATCACACTTACAATCTGTGTTTTCTGGAACCCAATAACTTGTTGCACAAAAATAATTCTCATTTCTTCACTGAGATTTTTTTGGCAAATATCCTAAATCTATATCCTTTGTTTACAGCTCCATCTGTTAATGGAAATGAAAACAAGAAAAGGCTGAAAACACTCAGGGGGTCAGGCAACATCTGTGGAAAGAGAAACATTTATCATTTCAGATCCTCAACTCACTGGCACACTCTCATCCTGCACTGGTCTCCTCTCATCCTTTTTGCTGCTGCTTCGCGGCAACCGCATACAAGCCCGATTAACCCTAACCTAATCCTGAGACAGTTTACAATGATCAGTTCCCAGTACGTCTTGGGACTGAGGGAGGAAAACGGAGGACCTGGAGAAGACATATACATTCCATGCAGGGGACGTACAGATACTACTTACAGAACAGTGCCAGAACTGAACTTTAAACTCGGGAATGCCTCGACCTGTAATAGTGTTGCACTAACTGTAACACTACTGTGGTGCCCATGTGCATGCTGATTATAACTATATGCACTCTATTGACTATATATACTGTGTGTTTGCACCTTGGCAACAGAGGATCAATGTTTCATTTAGCTGTATACATGTGTATGGTTGAATATCAATAAACTTGAACTGAGAGGGTGAAAATTCTGAAAGGTTTGAGTGGGGACGAGTGGAATAACTCTATTATTGTAAAGCCAGTGATACCCTGAGGATTAACTACAAATAAAGCCATCTAGTAGATAGTACAGTACTGTGCAAAAGACTTAGACAACTATATATAGCTAAGATGCCTAAGACATTTGCACAGTTCTGTAGTAATTTTATGTATTACACCATACTTCCGTCACACAAAAAAAAATTCATGTCATATGTGAGTGATGATAAACCTGGTTCTGATATGGGTCTCTATTGTGGACTGAGAATGGGAAGGGGACAGGGAAAGGGGGGTCATGGTTTGGAAAAGGGGAGGGGAGAGGGGAAGGAGTGGGAAGCACCAGACAGGCATTCTGTAATGATCAGTAAGCCAATTGTACTGAATCAGATGACCTTGCCCGATGAATCATGATTAGGTGTGTCTGTACCCGCAGCACCCTCCGTCCCTGGCACTCCTTCCCTACCACCTGTCCCACACCCTCTCGTGGCACTCCACCCTTGCCATTCCCAACATTCTTTGCTCCTGCCAGATTTACAAACTCATTCTCCACTCCACATTGACAAATACAGTATAGTGCAAGAGTGTTAGGCACCCTACCTATATAAATGGATGAGATTGGACGACTCATATATATACATACGTGTTAGCTTTTCCACAGTAATGTAGATTTGGCCTGTTCCCCTAAATCCTCACCAATTTTTATCGATACACCATTGAAAACACCTTATCCGGACTGTAGTAGGGGGAAGTACATTCATAGTGGGGAACAGTGAATTCTTGACTCTGTTGAACAGCAGAGAGAGATGGGGGGGGGGGGTGGATGAGCATGTTGTAGTGAGATAAAGGGGGCCCTACAGGGTAGGTCAAGCTGAATTATGGTAAACTCAAGTCTGTATATTAGCCTAACAGTGGCTTCATTAAATTGCAGAATGGAAGTTTACCATTGTACATCTAAGGTAGAAGTGGAACTGCACATAGCACACAGGTGCTGATGTTTGACACTGCAAAAGGCTTACCTCACGCTACAGTACATACACATGCACATGTGAGGTAGAGACAGTGGGGGCAAAGGGACATAAGAAATAGTATAAGAGTGATGAAAACTTTAGATGAGGGAGCTTTCATTCCAGGATGAGTGACTCCCCTGTTGAAGTCAGCTTGTAATAAAGAAAAACCGTGTTTTGAAGGTGAACCCTGATCTCTGAGTGAACTCTTACTCTCTGCACAGATATATCGCAGCTTACTGTGGCAGCTTCTCTGCCCAAGACCACGAGAAATCTGCCCAATCTCCCCTCCTTGGATTCTGTTAACAATTCTCAATTTCTCAGTAAGGTAGCCATAAAAATCAAAACCCCCTCTCACCTGGAGATTCTCTCTTTCCTCTCTTCCTTTGGGCAGAAGATACAGAAATTTTAAAGCACTTACCACCAGGCTCAAGGACAGCTTCTATCCCACTAATAGAAAGCTCTTAATGGACCTCCTGTATGAAGATAATGAACTTTTGATCTGTCAGTTGACCTTGTCATGACTCTTTCACCTTATTGTCTACCTGCACTGCACGTTCTCCATAAATGTAAGCAGAACATTATATTCTGTGTTCTGTTGTCGCTTTTCGCAAAGTTAAGGTACTTACATTTTGAAATGAACTGTATGGATTTCTTGCAAAACTAGGTCTCTCACTACATCCCAGTACCTTTAACCAACACCAAGGATGATGGGTATCACAGAGATAGAGAGGTATTTGGAGAGAGCCAACTCAAAGGAACATGAAAGTTATGAAATGTAGAGTTTCAGGAAATACCCAGGAAGACAGACCATGAAGAGATAAAAAACTGAGCTAATAAGACCATAAGACATAGAATTAGGCTACTTAGTCCATGGAGTCTGCTGTACCATTATAGATTTATTGGCTGATTTATTATCCTTTTCAACTCCATTCTCTGCCTTCTCTCTGTAACCCTTAAAGCCCTGACTAACCAAGAACCTATCAACCTCAGCTTTAAAAATATTCAAGGACTTGGCCTCCACAGCTGTCAGTGACAATGAATTCCACAAATTCACCACCCTCTGGCTATAGAAATTCCTTCCCATCTCTGATCTAAATGAATACCCATGTGTTCTGAGGCTGTCCTTTCTGGTCCTTAGCTCACCCACTTTGGTTACATCTTTTCTACATCCACTCTGTCTAAGCCTTTCAATATTTGATAAGTTTCAATGAGATCCCCCCTCATTCTTCTAAATTCCAACAAGTACAGGCCCAAGAACCATCAAGTGCTCCCCATACATTAACTCTTCCATTTCCATAATCATTCTCATGAACCTCCTCTGGGCCCTCTGCAATGCCAGCACATCTTTTCTCAGATGAAGCCTAAAACTGCTCCAAGTGCAGCCTCACAAGTCCCTTATAAATCCTCGGCATCACAACCATGCTGTTTTATTCTAGTCCTCTCAAAATGAGTATTAACATTGCATTTGATTTCCTTATCACTGACTCAATCTGCACAAGGACTCCTAATGATTTTTAAATTTTCTCCCCATTTAGAAAATAGTCTATGCTTTTATTCCATCTACCTTAGTGCATGACTATAAAGATGAATGACTAACATCAGGACCAACGAGTAATGATATGACAGGAAGAGAGTTATTTGAACCTTTCAGTGTGAAAATGGTCCTTCCTGTCTATTCATGCAAAAATGTTTTCCCCTGTGAATAACCCTTCCGGAATTATCTCTTCTTTCATCCAAGTAGAGCAATTCTGTTTACAATGAATTTGCTACTTAACTGAATTCCCTTGTACCTGATGATATCAGAATCCTCTCTTTGATAATATTCAGGATGCTAGACTGGGCACAATACTCCGTCCAGGCCAATGACTTTGAAAAATTCTCCCTTGTTTAATGGATTTCCAGTGTTAGGGAAGAAAATAATTTGAAAAAGTCAAATTTCCCAGAGAAATTTTGTTATCATACCATTACAGGATACATTTTTCTCAATGTATTCCTTATTCATAATATATATACATATAAAAACAGTGTTTTATAATATATAATAGTAAAAAGATATGCCAATGGCAATATTTCTTCAACAGTTTGAGGAAATTTGGTATGTCAACAAAGAACCTCCTGAGTTTCTACAGTTTTACGATGGAGAACATGTTGGATGATTGTATCTCCACCTGGTAGGGAAGTTCCATTACATACAGTAAGATGAAAAGAAGCAGCAGAAGGATAGATACTGCTATCTCCATCATAGGTGCAATGGAACCCACTATCAAAGACATCTTCAAAAGATGGTGCCGCAAGAAGGCAGAATGCCTCATTAAAGACCTGCACTATCAAGACATGCCCCGTTCTCGTTACTACCATCAGAGGGGAGGTACAGGGGCCTAAAGACATGCAGCCAACATTTTAGAAACAGCTTATTCCTTTCCTCCATTAGATTTTTGAACCGTCCATGAACTCTACCTCACTATTCCCCTTTTGCACTATCCATCCATCCATTTATTTATTTATTTGACAGTTGTTTTTATATATTGTACTGTATGCTGCCACAAAAGCACAGATTTCACAATGTTTGTCAGTGATTATAAACCTGATTCTGATTCTAAGTATAATTAGGACCTCCTTCCCCATGTTCTCTGCACCAGAAAGTCAGTACATTTGTTTTCAAAGCAGAATCAGAAGCAGAATCAGATTTAATATCACTGGGATATGTTATGAAGTTTGTTGTATTTGCGACAGCAGTACAATGCAATACATAATAAAAATTGTGAACTACAGTAAGTACTGTATATACAGTGATATATATGTAGTAGTTTAATTATATGGGTTCCTGGGTTCATTGTCCATTCTGAAACCTGATGGCAGAAGGGAAGAAGTTGTTCCTCCTTCCTGATGGTAGCAATAAAACAAGGGCATGTCCTGTAGGATAGGGGTCCTTAATTATGAATGATGCCTTTTTGAGGCATCGCTCCTCAAAGATGTCCTCATCTTCATCAACAGCCCTCAATTTACCTCCTTAAACAGATTGAGTTTAATGCTGGTAAGTGTGAGGTGCTACATTTTGGTAGGAATAATCCAAATAGGACATACATAGTAAATGGTAGGGCATTGAAGAATGCTGTAGAACAGAGTGATCTAGGAATAATGGTGCATAGTTCCCTGAAGGTGGAATCTCGTGTGGATAGGGTGGTGAAGAAAGCTTTTGGTATGCTGGCCTTTATAAATCAGAGCATTGAGTATAGGAGTTGGGATGTAATGTTAAAATTGTACAAGGCATTGGTAAGACCGAATTTGGAGTATTGTGTACAGTTCTGGTCACCGAGTTACAGGAAAGATATCAACAAAATAGAAAGAGCACAGAGAAGATTTACTGGAATGTTACCTGGGTTTCAGCACCTAAGTTACAGGGAAAGGTTGAACAAGTTAGGTCTTCATTCTTTGGAGTGCAGAAGGTTGAAGGGGGACTTGATAGAGGTATATAAAATTATGAGAGGGATAGATAGAGTTGACGTGGATAGGCTTTTTCCATTGAGAATAGGGGAGATTCAAAAAAGAGGAGATGAGTTGAACGTTAGGGGGCAAAAGTTTAAGGGTAACACGAGGGGGAATTTCTTTACTCGGCGAGTGGTAGTTGTGTGGTACGAGCTTCCAGTAGAAGTGGTAGAGGCAGGTTCGGTATTGTCATTTAAAGTAAAATTGGGTAGGTATATGGACAGGAAAAGAATGGAGGGTTATGGGCTGAGTGCGGGCCAGTAGGACTAGGTGAGAGTAAGTGTTCGGCACGGATTAGAAGGGCCGAGATGGCCTGTTTCTATGCTGTAATTGTTATATGGTTATATGGTTATAAACAATGCATCAGAGAAACATTTAGGGGGCTTTTATACAGGGCTTGGTCATCTCACTCCATGGAGTCTTTGCAGTGGCTGAATGAAGATTCAATGTATCAGTCATCATATACACTTGCAACTTGAATGTGCCATTTGTCAATATCTATTAGTGATATCTTCTTACAAGTTCTGGTCAAAATGAAATGATGGCCTTGATGCACCATCAATAACTCACTCTGAGACATAAGGCGAGATATTGGCTTTTATTGACTGGAAGAAGGAACAAGCAGTGAGTGACCACCATACTACATCCTGGAGACTGAGAGGCCGGGCTCAGGCCTCAATCGCCTTTATACAGGGGTCTGTGGGAGGAGCCACAGGAGCAGTCAGCAGGGGGCATGTCCAGACAGGTATATGTAGTTCACCACAGGACTTCCAGTAGCAAAGGGGTTTTTTTGGTATGATGGAGGCATGTTTAGTCGTAGCAGCTTCTACGGGGACAACAAAGGTGCTACTGTTGTATTTCAACATATTTCTAATGACCGCAAGATCCTGCTATATATTAAGAACTTAAAGTACTGCAGGCCTACCCCATCAGCGAGTTGCTCGCTGGTGGAGAAAATGGAGGAGCTGTGCATCATGCCTGAGTCGAAGGAGGTGTACAGTCTAATAGCGAGTGACTGCCTTGGCTGCTTTTCATGTGATCGCAAGACCCTTTTGGATATTGTTAATGTGGAATGCTGCAAATTCAATTCAGTGACTTATTGGTGGAAAGAAGGGGCAACTAGTGCGGGAGCTGCGTGGCCTCGATCATTTATGTTAGGTCACAGTATTGCTCGTTTAGAGCCACCAGGAGAGAGCTGTCAGTGCTGCTCTGCTCTATCTGGGGGGTTGCATCGCGCAGCACCTAGGCTGGAGTTGATGCCCAGGGTTCGCATGGCAGAAGACAAGCTCGATTGTGGTCAATTGACGATTTCAATAGACTCAAGATCTGGATTATATACACATATATTTTGAGCGGTTGTATATAACTGATATCCTATGTGCGCTTGCTGGCATGTATGTGCGAGGAGAAGGCTTCAATCTGCAGTGTCGCCTGTTTACTGCCGCTGGGAAAGAGGCATCAGAGCTGGTGTGTTCCATCGGCAATGATGTGGAACCGACGAGTCGATGCTGCCCTCCCCAGTGTTTGTTCGGCCGAAAACAAGCTCTGTTGTGCTCGACTGAAGATTTCTGTGGGATTGATGGCTTGCATCTGATCTTTTTATCGTGGGGCTCTATCTTTCTATTATGTACTTGCCATGTGCGCTTTGTGCTACTTGTGACTGCTGGTACTGTGTTTTACACCTCGACCCTGGTGTAACACTGTCTCCTTCAGCTGTATTTATGCATATTCATGTACGGTTGCATGCCAATTGCACTTGAATTGAATTGAATGGAAAAGTTACTAGGGACAGGCAATAGTATGAAGTTGAACCTACAGTCATATCATCTCTCTCTCTCGCTGCCCCTCACTATTGTGGGAGGAAGCTGCCTGTGTTTGATTAGTCTCTCTCTCTTTCATGCTTGATGCTGCTGAAGGATGGCTCCTGTGCCTTGGGTCTCCGGCAAGGTTTAATTGCCAAAGTTTTTAGATTTGGCTCTGTAGTTATGATATGTTTACAGTCGCTCCTTTTTTATTTCTATTTTCTGCAATTTCGATCAAGGCGGACTGGTTTTGTGGCCTGCAGTCTATGATCAATTCAGAGTTAGATTGCACATAGCTAAGCCAACCTGAACATTCCTGGTCTGTTGGAGGGAGTGGTGAACTACATATACCTGTCTGGACACGCCCCCCCCCCCCCGCTGACTGCTCCTGTGCCCCCCCCCCCACTGACTGTGGCTCCTCCCACAGACCGCGGTATAAAGGCGATTGGGGACTCCGCACCGGCCTCAGTCTCCAGGATGCAGTGTGGTGGTCAATTGCTGCTTGTTCTTTCTTCCAGCCAATAAAAGCCTATATCTCGCCTCACGCAGAGAGTTATTGATGGTGCATCAGAGGGCTTTGCGGTTTGATGTTTTTGTATTCTGCGTTTTTTTGCTCATTTTTTGCCGTTCGTATGATTTATTCTTTTCTTGAGTTGTTTTTCTTTGAATGGGTAACACGGTTTTCTTTGTTTTGTGGCTGTCTGTGGGAACCCATTTGAAGAATCTCAGGATTGTATGCTGCATAAAACTTTGATAATAAATCTACTTTAATTCCTGAATCAGTAATGTTATTTAGTACAAGCAAGAGAAAATCTGCAGAGCCTAGAATTCCGAGCAACACACACAAGATGCTGGAGGAATTCAGTAGGCCAGGCAGAATCTATGGAAAAAAACAGTCATGTTTCGGGCCAAAACCCTTTGACAAGACTGGAGAAAAAATGCTGAGGAGTACACTTGAAAGGTAGGGGGAGGGGAGAGAGTAACACCAGACGATAGGTGAAACATGGAGGGGGAGGGATGAAGCAAAGAGCTAGGAAGTTGATTGATGAAAGAGATAGAAAGCCATTGAAGAAAAGAAAAAAGGGGAGAGGAGCACTAGAGGCAGGTGATGGGCAGGCAAGGAGATAACATGAGTTGAGGGACAAGAGGGATAGGAAATGGTGAAGGTGGGGCAGGCATTACTGGAACTTTGAGAAATCCATGTTCATGCCATCAGGTTGGAGGCTACCCAAACGGAATATAAGGTGTTATTCCTCCAAACTAAGTGTGGCCTTATCACGACAGTGGCGGAGGCTGTGGATGGACATATCGGAATGGGAATGGGAATGGGAAGTGGAATTAAAATGGGTGGCCAGTGCGGGATCCCACTTGTTCTGGCAGATGGAGCATATGTAATTTAGTAGTGGTCTTCTCCTGCTCCGAATCTGTATGTTCACATGTTTGTAGGAGGTTGAAAAACTAAGTCCTCCATCATGGCAAATAAGGTGAATGAAGTCATGAGGGACAAAGGTAGGGACAATGCATTCTGTCTGCTTCCCATGGAAATGGAGATTTTCTGGCAAGATCATTAACAAGAGAACATTGGTTTAAGATGAGAGAGCCTTTAAGTGACTTGAGGGGCAAGCTTTTCGCACAGACGGTGGTGTGGATGTGCAAGGAACTGCCGCAGGAAGCAGTGAAGGCAGGTCCAATAACAAGTGCCAAAAGGCACTTGGATAGGAAAGCTTTAGAAGGCAATGGGCCAGTTGCTGGAAAACGGAACTAGCCTGGCTGAATATCTTGTCTGACAAATACTAGTTGGGCTGATGGGCCTATTTCTGTGCTGTACGACTCCATGTTGGTACGGTCAGGGTCTACTGAGACCGCTGCCCTTCTGTGTATTTCTGAGACATTGACCTTCTCTGCAATGTCCTCCAGACCGGCTGTCAAGATAGGTGAGCTCTCTCAGGGCAGCATCCCCTGCACTGACACAGTAATCACATTCAGTTGGCTTGGGAGGGCAGACTACCTCTTTTGCTTCAGTCAACACCAGATTCTTGGATTGAACACTCAAATCAAAACTCTGTTACAGCAAGAAATTTTCAGGGATATTAACAAAAGATTCAATATACCTTCAAAGCCCAGGAGAAGAAATCAGAATCCTTATCAGATCTCAGGCTCATGATAGGTGAAGGGGCATCTCTTGAAAGCATGGAAACTTTGAGATACTCTGACTCAAGGTCATGAGAACCAGATAGAGAGGAGAATGGAGACTGCTAAATACCTCCCCCCACCCCTGTTCTTCTTTCCAGACAATGGGTCCTGCAGGGACTAGGGTATAATTGCACAGACCCTGACTCTCACCAGGGCATCTATACCTCCTGCTCTACAAATACCACATTCTGCCAATCCCACATTAGATCATTTAACTCCCGAAACTGACTGAACCGAAATGGGAACAGGTAATTTTTGACCTGAGGGGGCTGTGTAGGAAGAAGTAGCAATGCTGAAATTTCAGCCAAGGTGCTAGAGAAACTCAGCGGGTCAGGCAGCTTCATTGATAGACATCCACAGATGCTATGTGATAAACTGAGAAACCTCCAGCACTTTGCGTGTGGCTCAGATTCCAGCATCTGCAGTCTCCTGGAGTTTCAGGTCTATTTTCTCCGACCAATCTCACTTTTCCTTTAAATTTCTTTAGTACGTCCTTCAATTACTTGCTTCCTCAGATGCGCACCAGCTTGGTGATTCCTCTTATCTCTGCCGCCTTGCACTAGTTTGAGATTCTGTACAAGTATAAAACAACTGGCCAATGTACAAAGTATAACCGTTTCTTATTCTTTGGATTTGTATCAGGTCTCACAATCTATTCTTAGTTGCAAATTATTCATGGGGAACATTGACAAAAGCTTCTGAAAGGCACAGTAGCTTCAAGGGTGCGTCAGACATTGCTCCATATCTGAATCCACTTTGATCGCTCTGTATCAGAAAATTGCTTCCCTGTACTGGATCTGATTGAATAGGATGTAGCTGCTTAAAATTATTTATCTTTATTTTAATTGTAGATTTATTATCCTCTTATCTTCAGTTCTGTAGTTACTTACCACCACATGCCGCGATATCTTATATTACCTTTCTTAGTATTTCTTTAGATAAAAAATAATTAGGTTTTTGGCTCTTCTTCCTCACCAGATTTCGCTCTGATTCTCATTTTCTGTTATTATATGGATTTTTTTTAACAGGTCTTGGCTTCATTAGTGTGTCTTGCCCCAGGGCTTTTTCTTATGACTCTTGAATCGCCTCTGAATTATTTTGCCTAGCCCTCTGCTTTGTAGAAATGTCAATGTTTGTTCTTTTAGGAATTGCTATATTTTGACCTCCCCCATTTCTATTTTAATTATGCTGTTTGGCTCAGACAGTGCTTGTTTAGTGGCATCTGCTTCTTCAAAATGAAAACGCAATATTGTGATTGTATGTACTTCATTTTCAAAAGCTCCCTTCTGGAAAGTGCTGTAGGACTATTAAAACAAAAAATTGTGGCATTTTAAAAGTTTTTCCTCCAGGCAGTTAATCTGATCAACCATTCTAGTTAGCCACCCCCAGCCTTTATCTTTTACTCTATCTATTACTCAGTCAGTGAACCATAAACACTTTAAACCACTATTTATAATGCTGTTTACATTGTAAATACTTGCTGGTATTGGTGTATTTCTGCACATTTTATTCCATATCCACATTTTAGCCTGCAAATTTATTTTTAAATAATTCCTTATTCTTATAATTGTTGAAAGTTGGTTTTTTGTTGCATGTCACACCAACATACCACAGCTTTTTGCTTGTCGATGTCTCTGGTGAATGAAGTTGATCCTTGATCTTTCTTTGAATGCCACAGCAAAACAGAGAAAGAGACCATTTTACTCACTTTACTGAGGTATCTTTCATCACGTTAATATATTTTGTTTGAGACACATTAGTGCCTCTACTTCTGCAGAAGGCTGAGGAACTTTGGCATGTCCTGATCACTCACACCAATTTTTAATGCTGCACCATAGAAAGCATCCTGGCTGGGTGCATTACACCTTGGCATGGCAACTGCTCTGCCTAGGATCGCAAGAAATTGCAGAGTTGTGGACTTAAGTATTATCCTCCAAGAGGACCACAACCTTGTACTGGTTTGGAGGCTTGCATGCCTCAGTGACCCAGAGAGCTATGCTGGCTGGAGTCAGGGCTTAATACTTTGGCTCTTGTTAGAGTCAGTCATGCCAAACAGGGTAGAGGCCAGACTAAGAGTTATCCACGGGTGCGCCAGTATTGGGGATTCAGCCCAAGGCTAACAACCTTGACTGGTAAAACAAAATTATTATGGAAAGCAGCAATGAAGAATCCTTCTACATCTGAGTGCAACGGTATTCCTGAGTCTCCACCTGGGACTTGCATGACTGACAGTAATGAAAACAAAGAGGAAGTTACTGACATGATGAAGGAAGTCCTGAACACCTCCAAGGATGGAGGACCTTCATTGATGCCCTAAATGTCAGGGGTGTAATGGACAGGATTGGACATTCTATCACAAAAACCCACATCCCCTCTGTTGACTCTGTCTATACTTCCTGCAGTCTTGGAGAATCAGCCAAAATATTCCAAATTTTCTCTGGCACTGCATGTTCTCACTTCTCACCCACCTCCTTCAGGTAAACAATACAAAAGCCTGAAAACATGTACCACCAGGCTCAAAGGCAGCTTCTATCCCACTGTTATAAGGCTAATGAATGGACTTTTTATATGATAAAGATGAACCTTCATCTCTCAGTCTATCTTGTCATGATCCTTGCACTTTGGCTCCCTACACTGCACTTTCTCTCTAACTGTGACTCTGTCATTCTGAATTTCATTGCTTTTCCATTGCTCAAATGTATTTATGTATGGAATGATTTACCTGGCTGGCATTAAAACAATGCTTTTTATCTAGGTACAGGTAACGATAATAAACCGAACATCAGTTTTCATCCTTACTGTCATCGGAAGCTTTGACTCCTGCCTGAGCAATGTAGGGAAGTGGGAGGAGTCCAAGTCTCTTTGTAGATCACTCCCATTCATCATTTATACAAGTGATTACTTTTAAGCTACATGTTTGGTAGTAGTTACAATTTACAGTACCTCACTACTGTCACCCTGTTGACTGCCATTGGGTCACTGTGTTATTATGCAGAGTAGGATTTTCAGTCATCTGCAACAGGGATCTCTAAAAAACATAGCAAGAGGAGATGCAATGAGGGTTGAAAACAAAACCAAAAAGCAGCTGTTAAAAAATCTGAAATACAAGCAGTGTTGGAAACCACTTAACAACTAGGGGAACATCTGAGGAAAGCAAAAGACTGTTGATGTAACACAGAGAACATGCTGGAGGAACTCAGCAGGTCGGACATCATCCATGGAGAGAAACATATAGTCAACGCTTTGGGTTGAGACCTTTCATTAGGACTGGAAAAAAAGGGGAAGATGTCAGAAAAAGAAGGTGGGTAGAGCAATGATTTATCTGGTTGGCATGAAGACAATGCTTTTTTATCTAGTTACATGTGGTGTACAAGCTAGCATTTGGTAGTTGAGTCCAGGTGAGGGGAAACGTAGGTGGATGGGGAGGAAGTAAGAAGCTGCGAGGTGATAGGTGGAAAATAGTAAAGGGCTGAAGATAAATGTATCTGATAGGAGAGCGGAGTGGTCCATGGAAAAAAAGAGAGGGGAGAAGGGGCACCAGAAGGTGGTGATATGCAGATGAGGAGAAATGAAGGGGTCAGAGGTGAGCCAGAATGGGGAATGGAAAAAAGAGAGAAAGAGGAGTGGGGGGAGAAATTACTGGAAGTTAGAGAAATCTATGTTCATGCTGTCAATCAACTGTTAATGTTTCAAGTTGAAAAGTCTGTGTCAGAATTGAGAAGGAGTGAAACTACTTACCATCAAGCTGCAGGAGGGTTAGAGATGAATGGACAAGAGGACAATTCTCAGAGGGTGAAGTTAGGATTGCCCTGGGCATAAATTGTAACAAAGCTGTCTGAAGAATGGTTAATGGGACGGTTAGGAGAGAAAACGCAAGTATTTTTTCATAAGAGCTATGAAATAAGGGCATTTAGAGAGTGAATAGACAATGCAAGAGGTGTGAGTTGCAGGGCTGCAGGACATACACAGTAGATCAAGCTGTCCTTATTGAGAAAAATATTGCAGGTGGTTGACCCGGCATTCAGAAACAGACAGTGAAGGTGAGTTACCTGAAGTCAGGGAATTCAATATTGAGTCAAGAAGACTTCAAGAAACCTGAATGGTTGAATGAGGTACTGTTCCTTAAGCTTCTGTTGGGCTTTGTTATAAAAGTGCAGGAACCCGCAAACTAGAAATAAGTGCATTTAAGGAAAAGGGACTTTAAACTCCCTATACTCACTATCTTGCTGATGAACGTGCAGTCTCTGGTGAATAAAATCGATGATCTCAGAGCCAGGGTGCTGAATCAGAGGGACATTAGGACCGCGGGCGTCCTTTGTTTCACGGAATACTGGTTAACCCCTTCTCTACCGGATGCAACGATCCCGATTGATGGTTTACTATACACCATCAGGGTAGCTCTATAAAATCTCTCAAAAGCAGAGGTGGAGGAGTATGCCTCATGATCAACTCTTCTTGGTGCACAGATATATCCGTGCTGTCTCAATTCTGCTCAGCAGACCTGGAACATCTAGCAGTAAAGTGCCGAACTTTTTACCTACCACAGGAGTTCTCTGGGGTCATTTTGGTTGCAGTTTCCATTCCAGCTCAGGCCAATGTCAAGCAGGCTTTAGATGATCTGAGTAATGGGAGCAACATGCACGAAACAGCGCACCCTGACGCCTTCACCATCATTTTGAGAGATTTTAGCCAGGCCAGTCTGAAAAAAATCACTAAACAATTACCATCAACAGATCACTTGCAATACCAGAGGAAACAACACACTGGACAATTGCTGCACCACCATCAAGAATGCCTACTGTGCTATTCCACATCCTCACTTCGGGAAGTCTGATCACCTGGCTGTACGTCTACTCTCTGAGTATAGACGGAGACTGAAGACTGCAGCGCCAGTAGTGAGGATCAAGAAGATATGGACAAGGGAAGCACAGGAGCGCCCACAGGACTGCTTTGAATCGGTGGACTGGACTGTATTCAGGGATTCATCTTTGAACCTGGATGAGTATGCTGCAGCTGTTACCAATTTCATTAAAACCTGTGTGGACAAGTGTGTGCCTACAAAGACATACTGTACATTCCCAAACCAAAAACCGTGGATGAACCAGGAGGTACGTCGTCTGCTGAAGGCTAGATCTGTAGCATTCAAGTCTGGCGACCCAGGCCTGTACCAGAAAACCAGGATTGATGATTGATTTGAGGAGGGCTATTTTAACGGTGAAGAGACAATTTTGAATGAGGTTGGCGGTGACATCAGATGCACAGCAACTCTGGCAGGGTCTGCAAGACACTACTTCCTACAAAGCAAAACTCAATAGCATGAATGGCCGCGATGCTTCACTACCAGATGAACTCAATGCCTTCTATGCAGGCTTTGAAAGGGAGAACACAACTACAGCTGTGAAGATCCCTGCTGCACCTAATCACCTTGTGATCTCTGTCGATGTTAGGTTGTCTTTAAAGAGAGTGATCCCTTGCAAGTCGGAAGGTCCCGATGGAGTACCTGGTAAGGCTCTGAAAACCTGTGCCAACCATCTAGCGGGAGTATTCAAGGACATTTTCAACCTCTCACTGCTATGGGCGGAAGTTCCCACTTGCTTCAAAAAGGCAACGATTATACCAGTGCCTAGAAGAATAATGCGAGCTGCCTTAATGACTGCCGCCCGGTAGCACTCACATTGACAGTGATGAAGTGCTTTGAGAGGTTGGTCATGACTAGACTGAACTCTTGCCTCAGCAAGGACCTGGACCCATTGTAATTTGCCTATCTGCACAATAGATCAATGGTGGATGCAATCTCAATGGCTCTCCACACGGCTTTGGACCACCTGACAACACACTACTTCAGGATGTTGTTCATCAACTGAAGGTCAGCATTTAATACCACCATTCCCACAGTCCTGATCGAGAAGTTGCAGAACCTGGGTCTCTGTACCTCCCTCTGCAATTGGATCCTTGACTTCCTAACCAGGAGCCCACAATCTGGGCGGATTGGTGATAACATCTTCTCCTCGCTGATAATCCACACTGGTGAACCTCAGGGGTGTGTGCTTAGCCCGCTGCTCTACTCTCTATATACACATGACTGTGTGGCTAGGCATAGCTCAAATACATTCCTATAAATTTGCTAATGATACAACCATTGCTGGTAGAATCTCGGGTGGTGATGAGAGGCATACAGGATTGAGATTTTCCAACTAGTGGAATGGCGCCACAGCAACAACCTGGCACTCAATGTCAGTAAGACGAAAGAGCTGATTGTAGACTTCAGGAAGGGTAAGACGAAGGAACACATACCAATCCTCATAGGGGATCAGAAGCAGAGAGAGAGAGCAGCTTTAAGTTCCTGAGTATCAAGATCTCTGAGGATCGAACCTGGTCCCAACATATTGATGTAGTTATAAAGAAAACAAGACAGTGGCTATACTTCATTAGGAGTTTGAAGAGATTTGACATGTCAACAAATACACTCAAAAACTTCTATAGTTTTACCATGGAGAGCATTCTGACAGGCTGCATCACTGTCTGGTATGGAGGGGCTACTGCACAGGACCGAAAGAAGCTGCAGAAGGTTGTAAATCTAGTCGGCTCCATCTTGGGTACTAGCCTACAAAGTACCCAGGACATCTTTAGGGAGCGGTGTCTCAGAAAGGCAGAGTCCATTATTAAGGACCTCCAGCACCCAGGGCATGCACTTTTCTCACTGTTACCATCAGGAAGGAGGTACAGAAGCCTGAAGGCACACACTCAGTGATTCAGGAACAGCTTCTTTCGCTCTGCTATCCGATTCCTAAATGGACATTGAAACTTTGGACACTACCTCACTTTTTTATAACATACAGTATTTCTGTTTTTGCCCATTTTAAAAAATCTATTCAATATATGTAATTGATTTACTTGTTTATTTATTATGCTTTTTAAATTTTATTTATTATTTTTTTTCTCTGCTAGATTATGTATTGCATTGAACTGCTGCTGCTAAGTTAACAAATTTCATGTCACATGCTGATGATAATAAACCTGATTCTGATTCTGATTCTGAAATGGACTTGGAAGAGAACTTTGAAGATATGCAGACATCTTAATAAAAGTATTATGAACAAACTCTAATCCAGAGTGCAGCTATGAGCTCTGAGTAACAAGCGACAAAGTTACCTGAGAGTGATTCCGCATCCTCAGCTTCAATGCCACAAGAAAATCTGCAGATGTGGAAATCCAAGTAACGTACACAAAATGGTGGAGGAGCTCAGCAGGCCAGGCAGCATCCATTGAAAGGAGTAAACAGTTGATGTTTCAGGCTGAGGCCCTTCTTCAGGACTGGAAATAAAGATGAGGTCAGATTAAGAAGGTGAGGGGAGGGAGGAACAACTACAAAGTGGGAGAAATGGAGGAGTGTGAAGTAAAAAACTGGGAAGTTGATTGCTGAAGGAGATAAAGGTCTGGAGAAGGGAGAATCTGATAGGAGAGGACAGAAGACCATGGAAGAAAGGGAAGGAGCAGGAGTACCAGAGGGAGGTGATGGGCAGGTAAGGAGATAAGGTGAGAGAGGGAAACAGGAATGGGGAATGGTGAAGGAGAGGAGGAGAAAGGCAAGTATGGGAAGTTAGAGAAATGAATGTTCATGCCATCTTGTTGGAGGCTACCCAGAAGGAATATAAGGTGTCATTCCTCCAACCTGAGTGTGGCTTCATTGCCGCAGTACAGGAGGCCATGTACTGACATGTGAATGGGAATGGGAAGTAGAATCGAAATGGGTGGCTACCAGGAGATCCCGTTTTTTTCTGGCGAGTGGAACGACTGCGCTCATCAAAGCAGTCTCCCAATCTGCATTGTGTCTCACCGATATGCAGGAGGCCACACCAGGAGCACTGGATAGAGTAGATGACCCCGACAGACTCGTAGGTGAAAGTGTCGCCTTATCTGTTTGGGGCTCTGAATGGTAGACCCTCGGTTTCATTGCCTGGTAAACCTCAGAAAGCCTTAGACCTGACATCACGTTCAAAAGTACTCATCAATGTAAATATCACTATAAATGGAAGATTAATAATTGGTAATTGGCATTCAGCTTCTCCTGTGGTGGTTTCTTGAAAACTGACCAATGCTTTTGAGTTAAATAGAGGAGATCTCTGATTATAACTGGCTTCAATTAACTGAAATTAATCCTCATTTACCTGCCCATCCCTCTTTGTTTATTCCTCCATCAATCCATACACATACATTCCCAAAACAGACATGTTTTCCCAGCTTCATATTCAGCCCAGCAAGATATAAGCACCAGGCTTCCTCGCTTCTTGTCCAACCTCATACAGAGGATGTGCCTATCAGAGTTAAGGGGTACACATCAACTTATGAACTGACAGCCCCTCAATCCTTCCCATCATCTAATAATCTGTGCTAATTAGATAATAACTCCACTCTCCTGTTTACTTACAGTCACCTTTCTTAACCAGAATCTATTTGTCTGTCAACTAGATCATCAAAAACTCTTCTCCCTCTGTATTTCAGAAAAACTGTTCCAAAGTTTCACAACCTCAAAAAAAAAATGCATCCAATCGCTTTCTTAATGGGCAACCTACATTTTTAGATGGTGGCCCAAAAGTTTGAGATTCTCCCTGAGACCATGTGGGTTTCCTTTGGGTTAGCCTCTCAAAGTCCAACACTACATCCTCATTGTGAGAGAAGGAGTTGGGTCAGGCTGGGCCAACAGGGCTCTGGTGAAGCTGTATAGGCCAATCCCCTGTAGAGTGATGACAGAAACATTGGTGAACTACAACCATATCATCAACTTTGGACGATAGAGATACAAGGTCAACAATGGCTGATGCTCCACTGGGAGCTAAGGGTCAAGAAGAAGAAAAAGAGGGTTGGAAAAGTGTAGAGGCCAAGTTGTGGGCATGCTATATTTTCGCCAGAAACATGGCAATACTTGCAGGCTGCCCCTAGTGTATTTTTGACACAAATGACACATCTCACTGTATACTTTGATGTACATGTGACAAATAAATCTAACCCTTATCTTTATCTTTATGAGCAAGGGAGGAAGGCTGTTATTCTGGCTGAAGGTTCATTACCAGCCATGTTCCATAAGGATCAGTGCTGTGACCTCTGTTGTTCGTAATATATGTCAATATATACCAACTGGGTGTCGGAGTGGTGAGGTATCAGCGCTGGACACTGGGCCACTCAACGTGCTACCCGGCACATCAGGTTATAACCTTATAACAACTAAAAGAAACATGGAATAAGTAATATAATGCATAGCCTGGATGACTGTGACAGCATAATACTGGCAAAGAGCCATGACATTTATGGCCATTTTGAGTCCGTTGATCGCTCCACTACATCTACGTGCTGTTATGCGGTGGGGGGGGGGGGGCATGGCTTCCTAGTCATGCAATGGCCTTTTCTTCTGGTGTCACCAAAACCAGTGTACCTTAAGTGGTGAACTGCACAATTACCCCTTTGAGAAATTAAAATGTGCTTGATAACTTTTCTCCTCATAAAATTTATGTTGGAGCAATATACTGCAACAGTTGGTTAATAAATTGCTGAAATGTCATAAACCAAAGAACATAATCAGGATGTAATATTCAGCATAATGTTCAATATTATGTATAGTGATGTGGATAATTTATTGGTCAGAAATTAATAATTAATTTTGCAATAAGAACGGGAAAGTAATGGTATAATTGATGTATTAAATTGCAATCCACAAACTTCAATTTTAACTAACCCTGCTCAATCACTAAATAAAAATATTTACGAAACGTAGCTAACCTGATCTAAATTAGGGAGCAATAGTTCTATTCATAACAGGTTAATGGTATTCATAATTTAATAAGCATACAGTACTGTGCAGAAGTTCTAGGCACATATATATGTATAGCCAGCTTGCCGAAGACTTTTGCACAGTATTGTAGTAATTTTATGTATTCTGCTGTACTGATGCTGCAATAAAAGCATATTTCATGACATATGTGAGTGATGATAAACCTGATTCTGATATATGATTTTCATATATCACCCCCCCATCCCTCCTCACACACAAAAACAAATTAGTCAGATTGATCCCCAAATCTCTCCTTCTGCACAAAAAGAAATGAGAAGATCAGGCAAAAAAAACCCCACAGAATATAAAAACTATACGACTGAATGTAGTGTCTATAGTCCAAAGTCTAAATTCAAAATGCAGGAAAAATCTGGTCAATACTTTCTGGGCCCAGATGTAAAAGCAGGCTTTCCCTCGCTGGTACAGAGCAACAAATCAAAAGGCAGCCAGCCAGCGCTCACCCTTTGCACCTCATTCAATGCTTCAATCACCCTCATTGCTTTAGTCGGTTGACAATGGAAGCTTTAACCGGTGAATGGAGCCAAACATCGACTTGCATCCTGTCCTGCAGCCTGCCCCCACTACAGGACTCACGCATGCTGTCTCTGCCTCCCGGAATCATCTCGGAGACAGCAGAATGCTGAAACACCCAAACAATCTCCAAATTTCCTCACGCACCTTAAAGTTTCAGTCACCTTTGTTGCTTTAATCGGCGATCAGTGGAAGCGATAATCAGTGAAATGTGGTCAAGCATTGGCTTGTGCGCCAACCTTCGGCCTTCTCACCATTCTCACAAACACTGCCTTTGCCTCCCAGAATCTCGGAGACTGTGGAGTGATGAAGCACCCAAAAGATCTCTAAACACCAAAACACAGGCTCCAACGGTTCCAGAATCAGATTCAAGTCAAGAAACAAATGTAAAAGACATAAAAAAAGTGAAAAGAAATGGTTTCATGATATTGACCAAAAGAGTGTTGTATGCAGGCGCCATCTTCACTGGAAGTTCTGCATAAAATAATTGAAATCAAACTGACAGGCATCTAGCAAAGCAAGTGAAGTAATATTGTGTGAAGTGAAGTCTTCCTGAAGGTATAGACTGGATTGAATGGCTGGAAAAAATTAGGAAATGTTCACAATTAAATAATTAAAAATAAACCAATTGTAAATTGCCAGATGAAAAGACTTTGATCCAGTACCCATGCAGATGTTTGAATGAAACATCAAATCTGGTTCTCCTTCCATAGCTGTATCCTGACCTGCTGAGTGCTTTCAATATTTTCTGACTTTATTTCAGTTTTCCAGCACCAACTGTTTTTCTTTGCTTTTCACCTCCTGCCAAATCTGTTGATTGCACAATGGCAACAAACTATAAGAGCCAAATTTTTTTTTGGGTTCTTTGGCTGTATAAAATAGGCTTTGTATCAAATGAAGTAGATTTGAATTATGATTATCACTCTGATATGTTCACCAATGTATGCCCAGTAAGGTCCAATAATGGAAACAATAGGTTGCCTTTCTTTGTGACAAATGATCATCAAAATAGATCCAATGGATCTTTTGTGTGCAAATAGTAAAAATAATTTGCCACTCCGGAAACTAATCACAAGAAAAACACAGGAGCCGGAATATGTGTGCTTATTTTTTTTAGAGAGTTGATGGTGTAATGACATATGCCACTTACACGTTTCTTACATATAACCCGTAATGAATTATATAAACAAAGAGTGCTAAATTACGTAATATATTTACAATTTTCCTGATGTATTAAATACACAACGGATGAGGGCTTTGCTTAAGAATGATGGAGGAACCCAGCTGGTCACACATTATCTTTGGAAATGAGTAAAGATGCTTTGGGCCAAGACACTTCATCAAGTCTGCAAAGGAAAGGGGAAGATCGCAGAATAAGAAGGAGGGGTAGGAGAAGTACGACAAGCTAGAAGGTGATGGGGGAAGCCAGGTAGGTGGGAAAGGGTGTGATGAAGTCAGTGATCCCCAGAATAAGTAGCTCTGGTAGTCTTTTTATTCGTGGGGTCGTGCTGTGCATATTTTTGTTTGGTTGAAGATCCAAATACCTTTTAGACCCTCAGTGTTAAGTAGAAATGGATACTATGCCCCACTTGTGGTGTGTCAAGTGTTACACAAAGTTTAACATCATTTTTCTTCTTTAGTATTTCATGTCATCATGTCGATTGCAGGAAAGCAGGCCCTTTGGCCCTTCTTGCCATGTTACCGAACTGAACTGGTCCCACAAAATGCTGAAGGAACTCAGCAGGTCAGTTAGCATCTACGGAGGGAAACTGTTCATGAAGGGTCTGGGCTTGAAACATAGACTGTTTATTTTTCTCCAGAGATCCCGCCTGGCCTGTTGAATTTCTCCAGCACTGTGTATGCTTTTCTCAAGAATTCCAGCATTTGCAGAATCACCAGTGAGCTAGTCCCATTTCTTTGTGTTTGGTTAATATCCCTCTAAATCTTTCCTATCCACATATCTGTCCAAAGATCAGCATTGTTAGATGCAGACCATTTTATTTACCACGGGAATTCACCTCTGTCCTTATAGTAGGTGTGTACATTGCCCCCAGAGCTAATGTTAAGGAGGCGCTCTGTGAACTGCATGGGGCTATTAGCGAACTGCAGAATGCACACCCTGATGGACTGTTTATTATTATTGCTGAAAATATTAATCACATGAAACTCAAGTCAGTGCTTCCCAAATTCACGTACCAGGCGGAGCCCCACCCCACCTCGGTTACTCAGACCACATCTCTGTTATGCTAATCCCAGCATACAGACCGCTCGTCAGGCACTCCAGACCAGTTCAGAATCAGGTGAAAACCTGGCTAGCAGGAGCCATCTCTGCTCTTCAAGACTGCTTTGAGCGCACTGACTGGCACATGTTCAGGGAGGCTGCAACCGATGGCGACTCTACCAACTTAGAGGAGTACACGACATCAGAGACTAGCCACATCAGCAAGCGTATCGATGGCGTCACTGTGTCCAAGACCATCGCTACACATGCTAACCAGAAGCTATGGATAAATGCAGAGGTACATGCGCTGCTGAGGACCCATGACTCCACCTTCCGAGCAGGCGACACAGCAGCCCTAACAACAGCAAGGGCCAAACTATCCCGAGCCATCAGAGAGGCAAAGCGTGCACACACCCAGCAAATCCACAGCCACTTCCAGGACAGCGGCGACACGCGGCGCATGTGGAAGGGCATCCAGGACATCACCAACTACAGGACAACGTCACCTGACTGTACGGGTGAGACCTCCCTCCCGGATGTGCTGAACAACTTCTACACTCATTCTGAGGCGGAAAATGACGTGGCAGCGAGGAAGTCCACCCCTCCTCCAAATGACCAGGTGCTGTGTCTCACCATGGCCGATGTGAGAAGATCCCTGTGAAGGGTCAACCCACGGAAGGCTGCTGGACCAGACATTATTCCTGGTAGAGTGCTTAGAGGATGTGCAGACCAGCTAGCAGATGTTCTCACTGACATCTGCAACATCTCCCTGAGCAGCGCTGTTGTTCCAACGTGCTTCACGGCCACCACCATTGTCCCCGTGCCGAAGAAGTCTTCAGTGTCCTGCCTCAATGACTACCGTCCCATTGCACTCACATCTATCATCATGAAGTGTTTCCAGAGGCTCAACATGAGGCATATCAAGATCCTGCTGCCCCCCTCACTGGACCCCCTGCAGTTTGCAAACCATCCCAACCATTCAACAGGCAACACCATTGCCATTGCCCTCCACCTGGCCCTAACCCACCTGGACAAAAAAGATACATATGTTCGAATGCTGTTCATAGACTTCAGTACAGCATTCAACACAATTATCCCTCAGAAACTGATTGGAAAGCTGAGCCTACTGGGCCTGGACACCTCCCTCTGCAACTGGATCCTAGACTTCCTGACTGGGAGACCTTAGTCAGTCTGGATCAGAGGCAGCATCTCCAACACCATCACACTGAGCACGGGGGCCTCCCAGGGCTGCGTGCTCAGTCCACTGCTGTTCACTCTGCTGACCCACGACTGTGCTGCAACACACAGCTCGAACCACATCATCAAGTTCGCTGATGACACGACCGTGGTGGGTCTCATCAGCAAGAACGATGAGTCAGCTTACAGAGAGGAGGTGCAGCGGCTGACGGACTGGTGCAGAGCTAACAACCTGTCTCTGAATGTGAACAAAACAAAAGAGATGGTTGCTGACTTCAGGAGGGCACAGAGCGACCACTCCCCGCTGAACATCAACGGCTTCTCAGTAGAGATCGTTAATAGCACCAAATTTCTTGGTGTTCACCTGGTAGAGAATTTCACTTGGTCCCTCAACACCAGCTCCATAGCCAAGAAAACCCAGAACCGTCTCTACTTTCTGTGAAGGCTGGGAAAAGTCCATCTCCCACCCCCCATTCTCACCACATTCTACAGGGGATGTATCGAGAGTACCCTGAGCAGTTGCCTCGTTTGGAAATTGCACCATCTCAGATCGTAAGACTCTGCAGCGGATAGTGAGGTCAGCTGAAGGGATCATCGAGGTCTCTCTTCCTGCCCTTACAGAGATTTACACTACATGCTGCATCCGCAAAGCTAACAGCATTATGAAGGACCCCACGCAAACCTCATACAAACTCTTCTCCCTCCCACCATCTGGGAAAAGGCACCAAAGCATTTGGGTTCTCATGACCAGACCATGTAACAACCAACACACACACACACACACACACACACACCTTTATCCATCCCCCTTATCATCACGTACACCTCTATGATGTCACCTCTCCTCCTTCTATGTGCCAAAGAGTAAAGCTCGAGCTCTTTCAACCTATCATCATAAAATATGCTCTCTAATCCAGGCAGCATCCTGATAAATCTCCTCATCACTCTCCCTTAAGATTCTGCATCCTTCCTATAATGGCCAGAACAGAACACAATATTCCAAATGTGCTCCAACCTGAACTTTATAGAACTGGAACATTACTTTGTGGCTCTTGAACTCAACACCCCTGCCCCAAATAATGAAAATCAACACACCGTAGGTCTCCTTACCCACCCTATGAACTTGCTCTGCATCTTTGAGGGATCTATGGATCTGAACCCCAAGATCCCTCTGTTCCTCGACTCTTATGAATCCAGCCATTAACCCTATATTCTGCCTTCCAGTTTGTCCTTACAAAGTCAATCATTTCACACTTTTCCAGATTGAACTCCACTTGTTACTTTTCAGTCCAGCAAGTTATGAACTCCACCACCTTGGAGAAAAGACATACTGTAGCTATTCAGCTTATCTATGTCCTTCATAATTATATAAACCTCTATAAATTCACCCCTCAACTTCTTATGCTGCAGCCTATCCATCTTTCCCTTATAACTCAAATACTCCGGTCCCAGTAACACCCTCACAAATAATTATTGTATCCTTTGCAGTTTATAGACATCCTTCCTACACAGGGTGATGAGAACTGTATACAAAGACTTGAAGATTTAAAGTACATTTATTATCTAACTATGTATGCAGTATAAAACACTGAGATTCACCTTGCCCACAAATAGTCATGAAACAAAGAAAATCATGGAACCAAGCCATTTGAAGATCAACCCCCCCCCCCCTTTCCCCCCATGGTAAAGGAATCACACAAATGGCAACAAAAAAAAGAGTGAAAACTCAAAATCAGAAAGCATATTTCAGTTCAGCTCAGCTTAGTGTCATCATTTGCAGGTTGCCCTGATCAAAAGTAGTAACAAAAAGGAGCGACCAAAACTAGAAGTAGAAACTTGAACACATCATAAATCTAAATTGGAGTCCAAATCTACAAATCGCATTGATTAAACTTTGCTCTGGCACCATCCGCCGACAGAATTGAGAGAGCGATCACTCAAACACAAGGACCTTCCTTCGAGAACAGCGAGCGAGAGAGACCGTGAGAGACCGCTACACGCAGACATCTCTGGTAGCAGCGAACTTGAGGCTGGTAGAGAGCATTGAACACTCACTCGTCTTCCACATCCATCTCGACGATTTCAATCTTCCTCAGCGAAATCATTGAAAGTGGAGTCGATTATGAGCTTGCACCCCATCGCTTGGTTTCCTGGCTTCCATACCGCTTGCTTTTGTCACAGCCTCAGTGAACAGTCTCCAAATGCGTCCTTACTAATGTCTTGTACAAATGTAACATGTTGTGCCAACTCCTGTAACTAATATCCTGACCGACGAAGGCAAGTATGTCTACCTATGTTGCCACTTTCAAGGAGATATGTACATAAAGCCCTAGATATCGTTGTTGGAGAAACACAAACACATTTGGAGAAATACATGAATGGGAGAGATATAGCCCAAACACAGGCAAATAGGACTAGCTTAGTGGGCACCATGGTCAGCAAAGATGAGTTGGGCTGAAGGATCTGTTCCCATGCTGTAATATCTCTGTGGCTCTGTGACCACCCAAAGCCAACCATGTATTGTGTAAATCATGCCCTGGTTTGTCTTGCCAAATGCACTCAACTGAATTAAACTGCACCTGCCATTTCATGGTCCAGTGGCCCAGCTGACCAAGATTCTGTTGTAATCTTCGATAACCTTCACTATCCAATCTGCCACAAGTTTTAATGTAATCCACAGACTTGCTATACATCCCAGTACATTCTCACCTCAAATTGTTAATAAAAATGTCTCTATTCATGAATCCCAGGAAACATGTCACACTCACTGCATGTCCTACCACTGGGAAGGAAGACGCAGCAGGTGAACCTCCCTGCAGATGAGTCTAAAACTGAACTTTTTACATTTGGGAACTGGTTGGACATAAGCCATCTGAGCCAGAAATAGTTGCACATCACTGAAAGACTCAGAATGTAAAACAAAAGAGAAATGCTTGCAAATCTTTACAAGAAGGCTGTTGGACCCATCATACCTGTACTGATCCACCGAACTACTTGCTCTTCTCTGCTCCATTCATATTTACCTGTAATTTTCAACTTCTTTTAATTATTTGCTCAACTGTGCTTTGAAATCAACTTCTAGTGAGAAGTGCATTCCTGAACATAATGGAGCAGAGTCAATGGGCCAAATGGCCTAATTCTGCTGCCATGTCTTATGGTCTATAATCACTCAATGCATGAAGCAATTCACTTTATCTCCCTTTTAGTTTATCAGTCACCTTAAGGCTACATTTTGTGATAATGCAATATTCAGGTTGAGTCGAGATAATTGGGTAATGTTCTGTCAATTTTACTTGGTCACCACTCTGTAATAAGTGCCTGTGATTGATTTTACGCATGTAATTTATTTGTAAACATCCTGCAAATTGCATTTTTTTTCCTCAAGAATAAATTGTTTTGCTTGTTAGGGAGAAGTAGCTGCATTATTTTTCTCCCTCCCTTTAATAGACTCGTGTCTTCTAACTAAATTGACTTTGCTGTGTGGTTGACTGTTTGCAGTGAGTCATTTGTTGTCCTGTTCAGTGTTAGAGCTCTGTTTCCAATAAATACTCCGCACTCTTATAACTCTGTCCTCTGGTTAACAAGCCTTCTGCCGATTGAAACACATTTCCTTGAGTTGATCTGCATAAGCCCTTAAGAACTGAGAACGCCTCTATCATTTTCCCTCAACCTCACGACTAAGAAAACATCCCCACTTGCTCATGAAATTCTGTGATCTGATTTTTCCTTTCCAGTTAACATCATTTTGCTTGGTAAATTCTAGTCATAGCTGAAATACCCCTTTCCTGCTGTTGACCTAAGAATCTTCAAGTGCACATTGCAACTGACCTGAAAAAAAAACGATAATTATAAATTATATGCACAATTTAGCTTCAAATGTTTAATCGTTATGCTTACTTGCATCCAGGGGTGTTGTTCTTAGATCATTTATTTACTTAAATGCTTTACTCAGCTTTTAAGAAATAAATATCGGGAAGGAACAAACAGCAAAATTGTGAGTAAAGCAAAATAAGTGAAGCTAAAATGTCATTAAAACTCTGGGACAGATCTTTATTGCTTGAGGTCATGAGTTAATGATGCCCTAGCTTCAGCCCCTCAGCCATCATGGTCCAGTTGTGGAACAGTTATTACCTCTCAACTATCAAGGCCCTGAAAGGTAGTATATAGGGACATATTGTGCACATACTTTGATAATAAAAATTACTTTTAAACATTTTTTTGAGAGCAGTTTTCTGCTGAGGAACCAGTTCTCATCACAGCAGGGGAATTCCGTGTTTCCATAGTAGAAACAGCAAGCTGTGCTAATGGGATAGCTGCTGAAACCAGGGACACTGACACTGAAATTTGACGTTAAATTTACTTGGGGTTGGACTGCACAAAGTTGTAATGATTGGAATTGAAGCAAAACACAAAATGCTTGGAAAATATATATCACTGGGAGAGGCAGCATATACAGAAGGAAACAGGCAGTTAACATTTCAAGTCCAGGTGTCAGGCAGCATCTATGCAGTGAAATGGAGAGTCAATGATTTGAGTCGAGACATCTGCTGTTCATTTCCCTTCATAGATGCTGCCTGAGTTACTGAGTATTATATATATATATTTCTTATTGTAATGTTAGTTTTTTAATGTAATGCACTGTACTGCTGTGGCAAAACAACAAATTTCATGACACATGTCATTGACACTAGAACTGATTCTGATTGCTCCAGTGCTTTGTGTGTTTTGCCAGATTCCAGCATCTGAAATCTTTGGTGTCTCCATGATGAAATTTGAACTCATTTTCTTTGATCAATGGTTCACAATATTAGCCTAGTAAATTACCACTATGCTACAATCTCCCAACTGAAAGCAAACAGTGTGGAAACAGGTCCTTTGGTCCATTAGTCTGCATCAAACATGAAGCAACCGTTTACACTGCTCCTACGTTCTGAGGCCTCTGTTGGTCAGGGTTGACCATGGAGATTGCATCTTAGCTGTCTACATACGCAAGCAAGGGCAGCACAATATGGAGAATCAGCTGTTGCCCATGTAGCAAGCTACCCCTCTCCATGCATCTGATGAACCCAGTGAACTCAATGTGCGACTGCCTTAGGAATTCCAGCTCTAGATTTTTCCCTTTGGGTTTACACTCAAAGACCTCCCCATGTGTAGGTATAGCGGCGAGGCAGCAGAGGTTTGAGATCAGAGTTTTCACATTGATGAGCTGCCAACCTGATTTATATTGTAAAACTCCAAGGAGTATTTTTATCTGCTGCATTTCTCCTGTAAGAAACAACACATATGAATAAATGAGATCTCTTCTTTGCTCCTGGTACCCTTGTCAGCTCAAATGTACCTGTGTTTCAATGCCTTCCTGGGTATTTTTTGTATTCCCCATATTACTATGCATTTCCATAAGTTCCACTGCATTCCCAGCATTCCCGTGTGTTCTAATGTTTTCCTGTGTATTATCATGCACACTTTTATATTCCCATGTAGACCTACAATTCCCAGGCGTGCACCTGGATGACAGACTGGAGTGGAGCACCAACACAGAGGCTGTGTACAAGCAGGGCCAGTGATCTCTACTTCCTGAGGAGACTGAGATCTTTTAGAATATATAGGCCTCTCCTTCACACGTTCTACCAGTGGTGTGCTGGGGCAATGGCATCAACATAGGTGATGCCAACAGGCTCAATAAACTGATTAGAAAGGCTGGCTCTGTTATAGGAGTCAAACTGGACACACTGGAGGCTGTGGTAGAACAAAGGACCCTATGGAAAATCCCAGCAATTCTGGAAAATGTTTCTCACTCTCTGCATGTCACCTTGGCTGTACAGAGAAGCACTCTTAATAATAGACTAAGACAACTGCACTGCTCCAAAGTGCGCTACATGAGATCATTCTTACCCTCGGGCATTAGGCTGTATGAGTCAAACTATAGCCGAGGAAGTGATGACGCCCCCCCCCCCCCATTAGAGGTAACTTGTTTTTATTCTTTCTACTTCTTTTCTAATAGTTATGTCTGTGCACTTGTAATGCTACTGTGACCCTATAATTTCCTTTGGGATCAATAAAGTATCTATCTATCTCTCTATGTATTCCCCTGTATCCCTGATCATCTATAGATTCCAGTGTAGTCCTCTGTATTTCCCTGTATTCTAGTATATACTCATGCATATTTCTATGTATTCTGTATTCCTGTGTATATATGTTATGTTTTCCAGTGTATTCCTGTACATTGCAATGTTTTCTCCATGTATTCAGTGTATTCCCATGTAATTCTGCGCATGACTAGAATTAATAAATGCTGTGGTACTCTGTCTTTCATCAGATTTAGCATTGATGTTACAGTCTTCTGCCTGATACATTGAGTAGGAAATCAGCACTTTCATACGGACCCCTCTTCTCTCTTTCACGTGACAGCACAGCAAAATCTGCAGTGCGCTGGAGTCGGCTTCTCATCTAAGACAATCCCTTGAGGTGGAAGATGCCTCCCTGAAGAACAGGAGTAGATGCTTCATTAACTAAATCTTAAAAGTAGTCATCAAATTTTCACCTCTACACTAGACTCCTCTACGTGAGAGTAAGTGGGTCTGTTGCAATCATATAATTTCCAGAACACTACTGGGAACATTTCCAACTGTCAGAGGTGTTGTCATTTGGATAAGAAATCGAGCTAATGCTCCAGTTTTAGTTCTCATTTTAAAGCAAAAGATTTTACAGATGACACTAGTGTAGGTGGTATTATGGATATCGAGGAAGGTTGTCTAAGTCTAGAGCAGTATAAAGATCAGATAGAATCAGATTCTAGTTTATTATCTCTGTCTTACATGACATGAAATTTGTTGTTTCAGTGCAAAGACATGAAATAACCAGAATTTGCAAACTTTTAAAAAAGGAATAATGAGGTACTGTTCATGGCCAGTTCAGAAATCTGATGACAGGGGAATGAGCTCTTTGGGCTTGTGTGGGGAGCCAGAGAGCATTGGGCTCTGATGTGTTTAGAGCACCTGAATTAGTTAATAGTTGCTTAACGAGAGTCGTTAATTGTTTAGAGTTCCCTGTGTTTTTCCTCAAGTGGCTCACTCTTAATAATGCAGTCTCTTGGTGCTTTCTGTTTAAACTTGTTCAGTTTATTTTGATGGGCTCGGGGATTCTGTGTTACCTGTACTATCTAAGCGGACGCCTGATTAGCGCTAATATCGCATCCTAGTTTTGAGATCGATGCATCTTGCGGTGGTGATTGGTTAAGCCACTGATGTTCTGTTGCTGAAGATGGCATGTGAGATGCTTGGCTTTGTAGTTCAGGCCATGGTATATAGAGGCTTGGCATTATGTTGCAGCTCTACAAAACGCTGGTTAGATCACACTTGGAGTATTATATGAGGGTCTGCTCCATGGGGTTCGTAACCTTTTCTATGCCAGGTACCCATTTGACAATAAAATGACTCACCTCCTTCTACGCATTGATCAACATGCAATTGTAGATAAGGTATAATGGAGGGAACTCAAAAACACAAAGGTGTCTGGGTCACAAGTGTGAGAACATGTGACTTCACCATTCGGTGGCTGAGCGACTACTAGGCATAGGGCTGCCCGATAGTTGGCCAGCTGCATTGCACAAGCGTCTGAAGAAAGGAAGACTGTGAGCACATTCGACCTCTCAATGTGTCCAATAACTACTGTGACTTCAAAGAAATAATGAACGTGCCATAAAAAATACTTCTAGATATTTGTAACAACTGTAATGTAATATGAAAATATCTGTGATTTCTGATGGTGACAAAGCCACAGGTACTGCTAATACCACTTGTGGTTTGTTGCCTACGTTCATAATTGAAGGAAATGCTAAATTTCAGTTAGAGGTTAGTGAAAATAAAGATATAATTTTTCCCCATCCAAGTTCACGGATCCTCTGGAGACTATCCTAAGGGGTCTGTTGACCCCTCGTTAAGAACCCCTGATTTTGGCACAACACTGGAGGAAAGATGGTGTTACACTTGACAGAATGCAGAGGAGATTCACTTGGATGTTGCCTGGATTGGAGAGCCTCAGTAATGGGGAGAGATTAGATAGGCTGAGTAACATGCACAAAATGCTGGAGGACCGCAGCAGGTTAGGCAGAGGAATGGAGTCGGCATGTCAAGCTGAGACCTTTCATCAAGACTGGAAAGGGATGGGGGAGAAGCCAGAATAGATAATCAGGAAACGTAGAGGAGGCTGGATCCAAAAGCAGTGCAGTGGAGATGATTTAACAATAAATGGTAACTTTAAGAATAGCCTGCAAAATACCAAGTCACAAACAGCCACAAAACAAGAGAGCAAAGTAGATTAAGGAATCTGTGATCCACAACTGTGCTCAAACTATGTTCTTCACAGGTGGGTTCTTGAATTTACCGAGTGGCCTGGCCTTTCAGTATCTTCAGGAGTGGCTTGGAAGATGTGTGCATTCGGGATGTGGCCCTGTGGACGACCCGATTCCCTATTCCTTGCTGATGTCGCTGACTGACGCGTCACGGGAGATTAGAACATCGAGATAACAGGTGCAGCAGTTGGAGGCCTCTGACCTCTCTCTCTCTCTCTCTCTCTCTCTCTCTTTTCTCTCTCTCTCTCCCCTCTCTCTCCCTCTCTCTCTCTCTTTCTATGGTGAGAGAAAATCTGTTGGTTCTCGAGCCAAGAGATCTCGAATATATAAAAACCACAGACTGTAACATGGAAACAGTGAGCTGTTGGCCTCCCCTTGCGCTGTGGCAGAAGTGATATCTCTCTCTCTCTCTCTCTCTCTCTCTCTCTCTCTCTCTCTCTCCTGCATAAGTGAGAGAGCAGGCCTGTTTGAGGTGATGAAGTGTTGGGCTGGACAGTAGTTTTTGATCATGGTCTCTTTGGGGCCTTTCTAATGCTTGCATTGTGGGTGGTGGGGGAGGCTGATGTTTTTGCTGAGGCAAGTGGGTGGAGGGGGATGAGTGATATTTCTGCTACTGCTTGTGCATGGTAGGAGGAAGGGGGATTTGGGGTTTGAATTTTTTATGTAATTGATTCTCTGGGGTTTTTCTTTATGCTTCATGGACGTCTGCAAAGAGTAAGGATTTCGGGTTGAATACAAGATACATTCTCTGAAATTAAATTGAACTATAAAACTTGATAGAAATATATAAGATTATATGAGTCACAGAGAAGGCGGGGAGTCAGAATCTTTTTTTTCCATGGCAGGACTATCAAAAATAAGAGGCACAGGGTTGAAGTGACAAACAGGAGTTTTACAGGACTGGTGAGGTAGGTGGTTTTTTTACGTAGTGAGTGTTATCTGAAGTTCAGTGTAAGTGGAGATGGAGGAATCAGATACATAACAAACATTTAGACAGGCACTTGAATAGGCAAAACACAGATGGATATAGATCTACTGTGGGCAAATGGGATTAGTGTTACGTTCCATTCAGCTCTGAGATTCTATGACTCTCTGACTCTCAGAACAAAGAGTCTCCCCAGTGTGCTGGTCAATATTGATCCTTTAATCAATACCACTGACAAAACAGCTAATCTCTTCATTCTCACTTACTATTCAGATCCCATGGTATTATTTCAAAAACTTTCCAGTGTCCTGGCTAATAATTATCACTCAATTAGCATCACTAAAACAGAACATCTAGTATGAATAGATAGTATTGCTTAACATTCTTTTCTTGTGAGTATTGTGCCTCTGTTACTGGGTCTTTGGCATGGTGGGGCAGCAGATCCACCTGTTCTGCCACTGCACTACACCGAACATAGAAGGAAGTAATTCAGACCATCTTGTCCATGCAGCAACCTGATGTCCCAACAACCTATTGTCAGCCTCGATTCTGAGGAAAAGACTGAGATATCAAGAGATACTGCCAAAAAAAAAGACCTTTAATGAGCTGAAGGCTCTGTCATGCAATCTGAGTTTATGAAAGGGGGGAACTTAAATGCAGTTCTTTATTTCTTTCAATAACGGAAGCCAGCCAAAAAGATGTAGCAGGTTTTCTGATTGCATAACTCTGCACTATGGCGCCAAGGAATAATTGGCAGCTGCTACTGTACAACAGAGATCACAGTGCAGAAGGAAGAAATCTGTTCCGCAGTGCCTTATTTTACACGTTTATGTGTCATTTATATTATAATAATGGATGCAAAACTCTACACTGTCCTCCCTGTTTCATTCTCAACTCAAGAAAAAAAAATTCCTAGGAATGATTCTGTAGAGCAAGGTCGAAGTTCCTTTTAAATGCTTTAACGTACCAGTCAGGAAATGCAGAGGAAGCTGTACATTCAACGGTAAACAATAATTGAACTGAATTGAATTGACTTTATTTCTTCCATCCTTCACATATATGAGGAGTAAAAATCTTTACATTACATCTCCGTCTAAATGTGCAATTGCAATCATAGTAATTTCTAATAAATAGAATGGTCAATGTATTGTAGAAATACGCTCATATCAGCGCGAGTTAGAGACCAGTGATCACACTATGATTGAGTTCATTTGAAATCTGAGAAGGAGAAACTAAATTCCAATGAGTCGGTATTTCAGTAGAATAAAGGAAATTACAATGGCATGAAAGGGGAACTGGCCAAGGCTGACTGGAAAAGGACATTTGCATGGAAGGACAGCAGAGCAGCAATAGCTGGAGTTTTTGCAAAAAAATGAGATATATTGCAAATAGTAATAAATTTTTGAATGGAAGAAGGACACTACCATGGCTGACAAGTGAAGTCAGAGCCAAAGTAAAAGCAAAAGAGAGGGCATACAAGGAAGCCAAAGCTAGTGGGAAGATAGAGAATTAGGAAGCTTTTAAAACTTACAGAAGGAAACTAAGAAGGTCATTAGGAAGGAAAAGATGAATTATGAAAGGAAGCTGGCTACTAATATCAAAGAAGATACAAAAAGCTTGTTTCAGTATATAAAGGGTAAAAGAGAGTTGAGTGTAGATATAGGGCCAATAAAAAATGACACTGGAGATATTGTAATGAGGGATGCAGAGATGGCAGAGGAACTGAATGCGTATTTTGCATCAGCCTTCACAGTGGAAGACATCTGCAGTATACCGGACATTCAAGAGTGTCAGGGAGTGAAGTTTGTGCGGTGAAAATTATGACTGAGAAGGTGCTCAGGAAGCTTAATGGTCTGAGGGTGGATAAATCTCCTGGACCTGATGGAATGCACCCTTGGGTTCTGAAGGAAGTAGCTGGAGAGATTGTGGAGACATTAACAATGATCTTTCAAGAATCTATAGATTCTTGCAATGTACTGAATGACTGGAAAATTACAAACGTTACCCTGCTATTTAAGAAGGGTGGGAGGCAGCAAAAAGGAAACTATAGACCTGTTAGCCTGACATCAGTGGTTGGGAAGTTGTTGGAATTGATTATTAGGGATGAGATTACAGAGTACCTGGAGGCACATGACAAGATAGGCCAAAGCCAGCATGGTTTCCTAAAAGGAAAATCCTGCCTGACTGACTTATTGCAAATTTTTGAGGAAATTACAAGCAGGGTAGACTAAGGAGATGTCGTAGATGTGGTGTACTTGGATTTTCAGAAGGCCTTTGACAAGGTGCCGCACATGAGGCTGCTTTGCAAGTTAAGAGCCCATAGAATTACAGGGTAGTTTCTAGCTTGGGTGGAGTATTGGCTGGTTGGCAGAAAACAGAGAGTAGGACTAGAGAGATCCTATTCTGGCTGGCTGCCGGTTACCAGTGGAGCTCCACAGGGGTTAGTGTTGGGACTGCTGCTTTTTACAAAGTATGTCAATGATTTGGATTATGGGATTAATGGATTTGTGGTTAAGTCTGCAGATGATACAAAGATAGGTGGAGGAGCAGGTAGTGTTGAGGAAACAGAGACCCTGCAGAGAGACTTAGCTTAAGGGAATGGGCAAAGAAGTGGCAAATGAAATACAATGTTGGAAAGTGGTGAAGAAGGCGAATGCAATGTTGGCATTCATTTCTAGAGGTATAGAATATATGAGCAGGGATATGATGCTGAGGCTCTATAAGGCACTCGTGAGACCACACTTGGAGTATTGTGTGCAGTTTTGGGCTCCTTATTTTAGAAAGGATATATTGACAATGGAAAGGGTTCACAGAAGATTCAGGAGAATGATTCCAGGAATGAAAGGGTTACCATATGAGGAACGTCTGACAGCTCTTGGGCTGTATTCCCTGGAGTTCAGGAGAATGAGGGGGATCTCATAGAAACATTCTTAATGTTAAAAGGCCTGAACAGATTAGATATGTCGAAGTTATTTCCCATAGTAGGGGAGTCTAGGACAAGAGGGCATGACTTCAGGATTGAAGGACGTTCATTTAGAACAGAGATGTGAAGAAATTACTTTAGTCAGAGGGTGGTAAATTTGCCACGAGCAGCTGTGGAATCGAAGTCATTAGGTGCTTTTACGGCAGAGATAGATAGGTTCTTGATTAGCCAGGGCATCAAAAAGTATGGAGTGAAAACAGGGGAATGGGGATGACTGGAAGAATTGGATCTGTCCATGATGGAATGGCAGAGCAGACTCCATGGGCCAAATGGCCTGACTCTGCTCCAATATCTTATGGTCTTATGGTCTTAGCCATACCGCTGGATCAAGATCCTGGTTGTCAAGGGCTATGTGGTGACTACCTATGCATCAGCCTCCCCATATTAAACAAAGTCATGCATAGGCATTCTCCATGAAGGGAATCCACCACTAGCACCCCAGATATATGGATCCCAGATCAGTCTCTATAATCACCTGAGCACCCATCAATAGATCACCCTTTAGGAGAACATCATACTCAACACGAGTGATCACACTACTACTGCTACTACTACTACAACTTTATCTCTCAACAACTGTAAGGTTCATTTTGGAATCATTGTCCCTGAGGACCTTATTCAGCTGGCCATGTATGTTGAGAAAGGCTGGTCCTGTTCCCCAGTCCTGATGAAGGATCTCCGCCTGAAAAGTCAACTGTTTATTCCTCTCTTTTGATGCTGCCTGACCTGCTGAGTTTCTCCAGACTTTTGTATGTGCCCTTCTTGCACCTTCACCTGCTCTAAAAATTAGAACAATGACAGATGAACAAGAAATGGGATTACTGTGATGCTTTGTTTAAACTTCAGAGCTTATTTATCTATTTCAAGATATAGCACAGAACAGGCTCTTCCAGTCCTTTTGAGCCACACCACCAGAACCCCACCGATTTAACCCTACCCTGGTCACAGAACAATTTACAATGAGCAATTGACTAACTAACTGGTATGTCCTGAGACTGGAAGAGGAAACCAGAGCACCCAGAGGAAACCCACACATTCATGCAGAGGATTTATAAATTCCTTACAGGAGATATCGGGACTGAACTCCGAGCTCTGACATAATAGGTGGTTGTCTCTTGGGGTCCAAGGAAGGATAAACATTGTGCAGTCATCCGTGGATACGCATGTGGCTTCGGGGGCCGGAGGCCGAAGCACACGTGTGGCTGCAGGTTGGACATGGAATGGCGGTTGTTGGAACAGGTGCGTACACAGCTTTGAGGCATTGGTCGCATGCTGCTGCAAGGTGCTGGATTTGGTCATCCTCGAAGTCAGATGCAGCTTTTCTGGTCAGGGTGCAGATTCCTCAAGTTGTCGAGGCCGGAGGTCTGCCCATTTGATGTACGATTTCAAATTGTCTTTGAATCTTCTTTTTGGGATGGCCCTGATTGCGACTGATTGTGACGTAATAGCATCATTCTAACCGTTATGGCAACCCAACAGTACAACGGTTAGGATGAGATGAGTGACTCTGTAAAGCTGTGACTCCTGAATAAGTAAATATCAAATTCTGTTTTCCTCTATCTTCTCTCAGATAATGTTTTCACAATTTCAAGGCTTATTATTCTTTGATGTCCTCAGGAGACTGTTACGCTGAGGAAAAGCAGGGAAGTGACCAAAGTTACTTTGAGCTGAAGAAAATTCAAGAAAGTGAAATAGCAATAGTTTGCACTTTCATTTAAAGCTTCACCAGTGAAGGATGGATGATTTTATAGGGATGGTCCTGAATTATCCTACTAACTGGTACGTTTTTGGACTGTGAGAGGAAACCAGAGCTCCAGCAGGAAACTGTCATGTTCCCATGATAGATGTGCTCTCTAACCCATACAGCCTCTGAATATTTATAATTCCAGATTCTTTAGGGCATTTTCAATCTATTTCAAAATTCCTTCAATAACGTGAAGTTTTAAATATTCAGAGGTTGTGTGGGTTGGCGAGCACATCTGTCATTATTCATATTATGTGGGCGGTATGGAAGTGAGTAGTTGGCGCTGTTGTCTCACAGCTTCAGGGGTCTTGGTTTCATCCTGCCATCAGGTCTTGTTTGTCATGAAACTTGTATGTCCTCCCCACGAGCTGTGTATATTTCCGCTGTGGTGGTCTGGTGGGGGTCTTTGATGATAGATGCTGTTTTCTTGCACCAGCGCTCCATATAGATGTACTCAATGATGGAGGAGGCTTTAACCCTGATGGACTGAGCCAAATTTACTACTTTTCATAGGCTTTTCCATTCAAGGACATTGGTCTTTCCATACCAGGCTGTGATGCAACCAGTCAATATACTCTCCACCACACATCTATAGAAGTTTGTCAAAGTTTTAGATAACAAGCTAAAGTCTTTGCAAGCTTCTATGAAAGTAGTGGCACTGCCGTGCTTTCTTTGTAATGGCCCTTACATGCTAGACCCAAGACAGATCCTCTTAAACAATAACACTGAGGGTTTTACAGTTGCAAACCTCTCCACCTCTGATCCCCTGATGCACACTGGCTCATAGATGTCTGGTTTCCTCCCTCTGTAGTGAATAATGAGCTCTTCAGTTTTGTAAACACAACAAAACAGAGCATAACAAGCAACAAAACAACAACAACAACAACATCACAAGCTCCTTTCCTTCCTCCCACCAATGCACAAACATAGGCCTCGCAGTTCTCCACAAGACAGGCTGTGCCCTTTGGCTTTCAGCCTCCAGCAGACTTGAATTCGGACTCAAATTTGGAGTGGATCCAAGGGGCCAAGTGACATCCTCTATATAGCCATATAACCATATAACAATTACAGCACAGAAACAGGCCATCTCGGACCTTCTAGTCAGTGCCGAATGCTTACTCTCACCTAGTACCACTGGTCCGCACTCAGCCCATAACCCTTCATTCCTTTCCTGTCCATATACCTATCCAATTTTACATTAAATGACAATACCGAACCTGCCTCTACCACTTCTACTGGAAGCTCATTCCACACAGCTACTACTCTCTGAGTAAAGAAGTTCCTCCTCGTGTTACCCTTAAACTTTTGCCGCCTAACTCTCAAATCATGTCCTCTTGTTTGCATCTCCCCTACTCTCAATGGAAAAAGCCTATCCACATCAAATTTATTTATCCCCCTCATAATTTTAATTACCTCTATCAAATCCCCCCTCAACCTTCTATGCTCCAAAGAATAAAGACCTAACTTGTTCAACCTTTCCCTGTATCTTAGGTGCTGAAACCCAGGTAACATTCTAGTAAATCTCCTCTGTACTCTCTCTATTTTGTTGACATCTTTCCTATAATTCGGTGACCAGAACTGTACACAATACTCCAAATCCGGCCTTACCAATGCCTTGTACAATTTTAACATTACATCTCAACTCCTATACTCAATGCTCTGATTTATAAAGGCCAACATACCAAAAGCTTTCTTCACCACTCTATCCACATGAGATTCCACCTTCAGAGAACTATGCACCATTATTCCTAGATCACTCTGTTCTACTGCATTCTTCAATGCCCTGCCATTTACCATGTATGTCCTATTTGGATTATTCCTACCAAAATGAGGCACCTCACGCTTATCAGCATTAAACTCCATCTGCCATCATTCAGCCCACTCTTCTAACTGGCCTAAATCTCTCTGCAAGCTTTGAAAACCTACTTCATTATCCACAACACCACCTACCTTAGTATCATTCCAATGACATTTGAAGTATTTCTGTCAGAGCCCCTGCTATTTCTACACTAACCTCCCTCAAGGTCCTAGGGAATATCCTGTCAGGGTCCGGAGATTTATCCACTTTTATAATCCTTAAAAGCACCAGTTCTTTCTCCTCTTTAATGCTGTTAGGTTTAATACAGAAGGAGGTCTAGAGTATCTGTAGGCTTGGAGTAACACCATCCAGACCAGTGAAGAACTCTCATCTTTCACTGGAGACCTGCACATTATTCTCATTCAGTTTTCTTTGAATTCCCCTTTGATTGATTCTACTTCCAGCTTCTTTAGTGAGTTCCATTTCATCCAGTTCTCTGGGTAAAAATGTTTTTTTTTCCAATCACACTTCTCTGTGTTCCCTGATAGCAACTGTCCATCTCTTCATTGACCAACATCAATATTTCTAAAGAACTTCATTAGCTATGAAACAGTTTAGGATTACTGAATGGATGTGAAATTACTGCATGACTATGACTCAAAATCAGATTCAGGTTTGGATTCAGATACAGTTTCATATTCATATTCAGCTTCAGATTCAGTTTCAGTTTCAGATTCAGATCCAGGTTCAGATTCAGATTCAGTTTCTGATTCAGAATCAGATTCAAATTAAGATTACGTTTCAGATTCAGATTCAGTTCCAGATACAGATTTAGCATCAGGTTCAGATTCAGATTCAGATTCAGTTTCAGGTTTAGATCCAGTTTCCGCTTCAGATTCATATTCATATTCAGATTCAATTTCCGATTCAGAATCAGTCTCAAATAAGATTCAGTTTCAGATTAAGATTCAGATTCAGATTCAGATTCAGATTCCGATTCTGATTTTGTTTCCGATTCAGAATCAGATTCAAATTAAGATTCAGTTTCAGATTCAGATTCATATTCATATTCAGATTCAGATTCAGTTTCCGATTCAGAATCATATTCAGATTCAGATTCAGATTTGGAATCAGGTTCAGTTTCAGTTTCAGTTTCAGATTCAGATTTAGTTTCACATTGAGATACAAATTCATCTTTAGTTTCAGTTTCAGATTCATATTTAGATTAATTTTCAGATTCAGAGTCAAATTCTGATACAGCTTCAGATACAGTGTCAGATTTATATTCAAATTCAGCTTAGGATCTTGTCATATACACCAGAGCGCAATGAAAATTCTTTGTTCCAAGTTCAAAGTATATTTTATTATCAGAAATTTCACCGAATGCAACCCTGAGATTTATTTTCCTGTGACATACGCAGCAAGCCTAAAGAACAGTAACATTATACTAGGATTGATGGAAGATCAGAAAGTGCAGAAGAAAATGAAAGTATTAATAAATAATAAAAAACATGAGATAACAAGACAAAAATGAAAGTATTAATAAATAATAAAAAACATGAAATAACAAGATAAAAAGTGTTTAAATTGAGCTCACTGGTTGTGGGAACATCCCAATGTTCACAGAGCAAATGGTGTGCCAGTAATAATAAATACAGCACTGAATACAGAAACAGCAGAACAATGCATAGTAGTGCAGACTGAGGGAATGCAAAAATGGCATGATGGAAGAGATCGAATTAAGAATTCAAGAATGCAGAAAGGGGAAGGAACTGTGACAAAGGTGATTGGTTCAGAAGTACAGTAGCAATAGGGAAGATGCTATTTTGAGTCTGGTCACCCAGACAAATTGCTGGTATACAGCAACAGTATAGACAACTACTTGATAGTCAGCACGGGCACCGTGGACTGCAAGGCCTTTTTCTGTGTTGTGTAACTCTTGGTTTATAGTCTTTTCTTCATGCACTAAAATTCTCTGGGGCTGTTTCCAGTCTTTGGATGTCAAACCCAAAAGAAGTAATCCTCATTGCCAAGTCAATAATTTCACTCTATCAAATCCAGCCTTTCAATGATCTTATTTAATCACATTGGGTCCGGGCAGAATACTTTAAACATTCCACCTAAGGGCAGCTTAATAGCTTGGATTTCACTGTGAGTCTCTGATTCAAAACATCATTGAAAATGCAATTCGCTGGTGTTCATCTGCAACTTTCTCATTCCATTAATCTAATTTCTACCCTGCCTGTCAAATAGCTTCTGATTCAGCTAGGCAACGCAACAGGAATGATGAGCGAATGTCATTTCAAATCTAGTTACCGTCAGCAACTATTTGATTATCCTCCTGAATGTAAATTTTCAAAAAAAAACTTTCTCAATAAATAAGGATTTGCATATTTTATAAGCTTCTCAGGATGTCCCAAAGCACATCACTGTCATCAAAGTATTTTGGAAGCATAGAGTAAATGGGCTGGTTAATTTGTGCACATGAAGTTCCCACAAACAGCAAAATGACCAGATCATTTCTTTGTCTTAATGGAACACACCCAGATCCCAGGCAAAGACTTGCAAGAGGAAAACCAATTGACAATTGTCACAGCTCTCCCCACCATCAATCTATAAGAGGCAATGTCTCAGGAACCCTACCATCTGGGCCATGCCCTCTACTCAATGCTGCCATCAGACAGGAGGTACATGAACCTGAAGACCTACAGTTTAAAATTCTTAAACAACTTCTTCCCCCCCCTGCCATCGGGACTTGAAACAGCCTGAAAAATCCTATTTCAGACCATATTTCTTTTATTTCCTCTCAATTTGCACTAGTGTCATAAAGTTTCTCGTTTAATTTTGCACGTTGTTGGTTATGTACATGCTAATTTCAGCTTGTGATAATTTTCATTTGTCATGTTTGCAGTGCTTCATGTAGATTTTCTTGATGGTGGGGAGAGCTATGCCAATTGTAAATTGGTTTGGTTCCTCCATATCCCCACCTGGCAGCTGGGCATGCAGCTACTAAAGCTAAGTGTGTGTGTGTGTGTGTGTGTGTGTGTGTGTGTGTGTGTGTGTGTGTGTGTGTGTGTGTGTGTGTGTGTGTGTGTGTGCGCACGCACTGATGACAATAAACTTGAATGGTCAGTTATCACCCTTCAATCACCAGGCCCCTGAACAGTGTGGATAACTTCACTCATCTCAGCTCTGAACTGACTCACTTTCAAGGTCTCTACAACTCACTGCCTCAGTGTTTATTCATTTGTTTGTCTGTTTATTTATTAGTATTGTTATGATCCCAGCCCCCTCCTTTGTGAGAATCGCAAGAGCACCCATTTGGGGGGGGGGGGTCAGTAGACCCAGGAAGTGGGAGAGAGAGAAACGTGCTGAATAGCACGTTCCACCGGGATGCAAAATAAGACGACAGCGACTATTGTCTCATGGAGACCACGTGAAAAGCCCTCGGGCAAGGTGGGCTGGTTGAGAGAGAGATTGCATCATCCCAACCTGATTGACACCTGCGACCCCGTGAGGAAGTATAAAGGAGGGTCTAAGGGGGACGGCCCCCTCAGACGCATCAAGAAGACACGAGAGTGATCCCACTGTAGCAGGAAGCCATTTTGAAGGAAGCCACGTGCGTTAGATTGCGGGATTGGAATTTGTGGCTGGAATCACGGAAAACCGCTTCTAACTAACATCGGGGAGGGGGAACCAACGCTCCCCCGATTCAACGGAAGCTTCATAAAGACCCGGCAAGTCTTTCCTCTTCTCCCCAATCTCTCTCTCTCTCTCTCTGTCGCACCACGTGAAACCCAACGATTCCCAAAAGGCTGAAGCCTGCAGACTTCTGAGTGACTTTTATATTTCCAACGGACAATATATTATCCCCTAGACAACAGTAGAGCTCACTTCTTAATGATGATTATTACTATACCCGCGCTTTAGATTGAGTATTGACGACGTGCATTATCTGAATGTTTGTATTAACCTTACTTTTGTGCCCCTTTATAAATAAAAACGTTTGAAAATAGTGACATCAGACTTCAATGGACCTCTCTATCTTTGCTGGTAAGTTATCCAGTTACGGGATACGTAACAATATTATTACTATTGTGTAACACACGCAAAATGCTGGTGGAACACAGCAGGCCAGGCAGCATCTACTGGGAGAAGAACTGTCAACGTTTTGGGCCAAGACCCTTCATCAGGACTAACTGGGATCCTCAGAAGGTCAAAATTGAGAAGCTCAAAAACGGATCCTGAAGCCAACTGGAGTCAGTTGGCGGCGGAGATACGTTCCAAGGAAGGATATATGGCTGTAGTAGCGGGTCTGGGTCAAAATATGATCGAAAAGTTGAAGGGCCGAAGAAATTATAGATGGGGAGCAGCGAGAGAGTTCAGTGAACTCCCGTCGAAGAGAAGATTTAAACTTCTTCAGTGTAGGCATCACTGGCAGATGCTTCGCAGTAGCCTCTATTATTCTTGTGTGCCTTGTTTTACACATTTGTTGTTTTGTGTGGATTTTCATCGATTCGATTGTATGTCTTTGTTCTGTTCTGAATATCTGCAGAAAATGAATATAAGGGTAGTATATGGTGATATATACGTACTTTAACAATCAACTTACTTTGAACTTTAAACTTTGTTCTGATCTTATTCTAAGGCCCATTGTTGTGTTCATAATTACAGCCTTCCTGTTACTAATTTTTAACCTATTTTGATTATTTTATTAACTTAATGAAAATTTACTGTTTTTTGCTATATTGTTTGATATCTTCATAAGAGACTGGTGCATGTGTTGGTCATTCAACTCTTCATCTTTTCCATCATTCAACACGACGATGATTGATTTTAACCTCAGAGCTATTTTCCTGTATTTCCTTGTAGTCTGTGATTCAGTTATTATAAATAAATCTTTTGAATTAATTCAAGGACTGAACGTCCTCAGCCACCTTGGGTACAAAATTCCGAAGATCACCACCCACTAAATAAAGAAAGTTTTCCCATCTCAGTCCTAAATAGACTGCTCCTCATTTTGAGGCAGTGGTCCTTATAATTCTGGAGTCGATAGCCAATGATAAAATTAGCAACCAGCCCTGTATGACCAACTACAACAGGCATCTGAAACCCCTGGAACAACACTGCCAATGATCCTTATGACAGATATTCGGGATCAGCTGGAAGGACAGACACACTACCACCTGTGTACTGGAAAAAGATCAACATGAACAGTATCTCCACCACAATAAGTCAAGACCAACTCCAGTGTATAGGTCATGTTTTTTGGATGCCGAACTCATGTCTCTCCAAACAGATCCTTTACTCCAAGTGGAAGGAAGGTCCGTGAGCCCCTGAGGGGTAAGGGAAAGATAACATCAAAATCAGCATGAAGAAGTTCAACGTTAACTCTAAAAACTGAAAAACATCGCACTCAGTAGATATAGCTGGAGGAAATTTTGCTCAGGAGCGAGTTGCATTACACGAGAACAACCTCCGCTGTGTTGCAGAGAACAAGTCTCGGTTGTGAAGGGGATACTGAACAATCAAAAGACCCAGCCACTAACTCCAGCTGTCAACTCCTCTCGCCCTCACTGCACTGGAATATGTAGATCCCAGATCAGCCTCTACAGCCACCCGAGGACCCAACAAAAGACAACCCATTAGGACATCATACTCAACTCGAGTGATCACACTTCTGTTACTACTACTATTATGAATTCTATTTATCAAAGAGATCTCCTCTCACATATCAGAGAATGCATGTCTTGATGACACAATTTCTCTTCGCTCATTGACAAGGCTGCATTACAGATTGACTGTGTTTCTGGAACCAGTCTACTGAATCTTTCCTGCATTACCTTTCTGGCAATTATACATTTTTTCATAAGTAAGGAAACCAAAACTGTACACAATACTCAAGGTGTGGCCCCACCTGGTTCTCAAACTCATATTGGCTCTACTTAGGATAGAACATAAAACAGCAGAACTCAACAACAGGCCCTTCAGCCCATGAAGTCTGTGCTGACCATGGTGTCAATTTAAAGTATATCTGCCTTTAAATAGCCCATAATTATCCATTCCTTGTCTGTTCATATGCCTGTCAAAATGCCTCTTAACCATTGCTATCATATCAATTTTCACCATTTCCCCTGGCGGCACATTCCAGGCACTTAACACTTTCTAGATAAAAGAAAACTTGCCTCATAACATTCCTTTAAACATTACCCTTCTCAACTTAAAGTTATGCTGTCTAATATTTGATGTTTCTACCTTGTCAAAAGACTCTCAGTATCAATTCAATTCAATTCAAGTTTAATTATCATTCAACCGTACGTGAATACTCATGAACAGAGCCAAACCAAGCAGTGTTACTCCAGGGTCAAGGTGCAAACCACAGTACCAACAATCACACACAGCATAATGCACACACAAATGGTATCACAATCATGCAATTAAAAGAGACCAAAACTCGCTCCATCAATCTACAGTCGACCACATTAGAGTCTGTCTCCTGCGAATGAATGCTACCCTATTTATGTCCCTCGTAATTTGATCGACTTCTACTAGATCACCCCTTAGCCTCTGACATTCCAGAGAAAACTAGCTAAGTTTGTCCTGCCTCTCCTGGTAGCTGAAGCACACTAATCCAGGTCATATCCTGGTGAGCTTCTTCTGCACCCTTTCCGAAGCCTCCTGTAATGCATTGACCAGAACTGTACACAATGCTCCAAATGTGGAATAAGTGCAGTTTTAAACTGCAGCATCACTCCTTGTCTTACATACTCAGTGCCCTGACTACTGAAGACAGATATTCTACGTGCTTCACCATCCTCGCTACTTGTGCTGCCACTTACAGGGAGCTATGGATTTGCACCCCAAGATACCTCTGTAAATCAATGTTCCTGTAGGCTTTTCTCTTACATAGCTCCCAAAATGCAACACCTCACACTTGGCCAGATTAGATTCCATCTGGTATTTTTACTCCTATGTTTCCAACTGGTATATATCCTCTTGTATCCATTGACAACCTTCCTCACTATCCACTGTGCCATTTACAAATTTATTAGTCAGCCCACGTACATTCTTGGCCAAATCATTTATATCTGTTATAAGCAACAGAGTCCCCTGTACTGATACTTGTGGAACACCACTGGTCACAGACCTCACATGAAACAATTATGCCTCTGCCACTACTCTCTTCTGTTAAAATTGTAACCTATTTCCAGACTAATAGTGAATCCCTCTTAATCTTCAGCTTGCTTGTGAGGATTTTCTCGAACTTCTACAGATGTGCTATAGAAAGTATCCTGACATGTTGCATCTCAGCCTGGTATGGCAACTGCTCCACTGTTGACCATAGAACCTGTGGAGAGTGGTAAACGTTGTCCAGTCCATCACAGGCTTGTCATATCCTTCCATCCAGTACATCATCATGGCACATTATATCAGGAAGGCTAACAGTATCATCAAGGATGTCTTTTATCTCTAAACACAAGAGATTCTGTAGATGCTGGAAATCCAAAGCTACATACTCAATATGCTGGAGAAACTCAGCAGGTCAGGCAGCATCTACAGAGAGAAATTAAGAGTCAATATTTCAGACCGCGGCCCTTCATCAGGACCAACTGAAAATCTGAGGGTTCCTGATTAAAGGTCTCAGCCTGAAGCATTGACTCTTTATTCATTGCCGTAGACGCTGCCTGACCTGGTGAACTCATCCCGCATTTTGTGTGTGTGCTCTGTCTTTCCTCTCTTTTGCCTTCTAGAAGAAAATACAACAGCTTGAAAGCATTAATGTCCACACTTAAGAAAAGCTTCTTCCCACTGCCGTCAGATTTCAGAACCAATCACCTTCTTTCACATTTCTTGCTGGTGTTTCTGCTATGTTTTCAAATCTTTCATTCTATGTCTTCTACAACTGTCACTTTAATATTTCTTTTTGCCATACCTCAGAATAAACAGTCAACTGCTTTTCTTTCCTCCTCCCTAGATGCTGCATGATCTGTTGAGTTCCTTTAGCATTTTGTGTGTGGTGCTCAAGATTTCCATCATCTGCAGAATCTCTGCTTGCTGTACTACTCTTTGCATGATCACATTCCTTTTGAAATCATTGTGTTTATTACTACCATGTATACTGTTTGTTCTGTGAGCTTTACACAAGCAAGGAATCTCCTTGCAGCCTGGGATATTAGACAGTAAACTAATCCGAATCTTATTGAAATTGTATTCAATTACCTGGTGTTACTGTATCTCTTTTTTTGAGAGTATAAAAGTTGATGTATACTGAGTTTGGAGAGGTTCCACCAAAAGAATCTCCCAGAAGATTTTTCCACCAAGTCCCATTGTATGTCTGTGTGCTGCACTGAATAAAATCCATTTACATCTACAGCTCCAGTCTCTTTGTGGCTGATTCAGTCATAACAGTGGGAATTGCATGGAGATCAAGCCAAGTTTGGATGGTGGGGGAGATTAATAAATTGAAAGGGCTTTTTACAATTACCTAGTAGTTATCAAAACAACTTTTTTTTTCGTCAGAAACACGGGAAAGCATAAAGCATAAATGTGGCAAAGTGATTAGCACAACACTTTATGGTAAAGGCGACCCAGGTTCAATTCTCAATGTTGCTTGTAAGGAAACACAGAAACACAGAAAACCTACAGCACAATACAGGCCCTTCGGCCCACAAAGTTGTGCCAAACATGTCCCTACCTTAGAAATTTCTAGGCTTACCCATAGCCCTCTATTTTTCTAAGCTCCATGTACCTATCCAAAAGTATCTTAAAAAATCCTTTTGTATCCTTTTCCATCACCATTGTCGACAGCCCATTCCACGCCCTCACCACTCTCTGAGTAAAAAATTACCTCTGAGATCTCCTCTGTACCTGTGTCGTCTCATATTAGCCATTTCAAGCCTAGGAAAAAGCCTCTGACTATCCACACGATCAATGCCTCTCATTATCTTATACACCTCTATCAGGTCACCTCTCATCCTCCGTTGCTCCAAGGAGAAAAGGCCGAATTCACTCAACTGAGTTTGTACATTCTCCCCCATGGCTGCCTCGGTTTTTTCCGAGTGTTCTGGTTTCCTCCCACAGTCCAGAGACCTATCAGTTTATAGATTAATTGGCCATTGTAAATTGTCCCAAGGTTAGGTTCAGATTAAATTGGGGCATTCTGGTCGGGATGGCTCGAAGGGCCAAAACGGGCGATTCTGCATTGTATCTCAATAAATCATAAATAAGTAATTAAAACTACTTATTCATAATTCTTTGCTTGGTTGGAGAACTACAGAACTTATGCTGATTAATAATGCAGTGCTATTTTTGGAGATGGGTATTTTATACTTATTACCATTTTATCATTTCAATATCCTGAATGGTAAATTGAGATACCTTTATCATTGGTGTTTTCTGCTGTGATTCTGCTGTTAGTGTGTATCTTCAGAAATCTTGTTTAGTCCCTGAACCACCCTTTCATAATGTGGTTAAATTTACATTTAAATGCAGCTGACTCATTGCAGGCAGATTGCACAGCCTGGCACTGAATAGTGCCTTGCCTTTTATTGCAAGGAAATGACATGAAAAGGTAGAGGTGGTGGCGGAGAGGTATGGGAGAGTGATTGGGTGTGAAGGTGGGTAAGGGTTCTGTGGGTGAATGGTATGGTTGTGAAGTGGAGTGTGGGTGGGTAAGACTGTTGGGATGTGAGTACAATGGGGAATGAAAGGGATGGGATGATCGGAGTATGGGAGGTGTGGAGGATTGAAGCAGTGACTGGAGAGGAAACATAATTTGTAGTTAGGAGTCAAGTGCATATTTGAATAATGGAAGGAGGTTTGTACTCTGCTTCCAAAATCCAGCTTCGTTGACATCAAAAAGGTCACATCTTAGAAGTGGACTTCATGATCATTTTCTGATATATCTTGTACCTTTAATGCAAACTACCAGGAACAGATTTCCACACTATGGATCGTTACAATGCTCAGATGTCTGAATTCTGTAATGGTTGTTAACTCATCTTCAAGATTAAACTTTGCAACATAATCGCCATAATACAGCAAGTTCTTTTCTGTGTGTGTTTGCGTGTGCGCGCCTTCGTTCAAAGTTCAAAGTAAATTTATTTTCAAAGTACATATATGTCACCATATACAACCCTGAGATTCATTTTCTTGTAGGCATACCATTGAATAATAACCACAACAGAATCAATGAAAGACTGCGCCAACTAGGGCATTCAACTGGTGTGCAAGACAAAAAAACTGTGCAAAAACAGAAAAGAAGAATAATAATAAATAAATAAGCAATAAGTGTCGACAACATGAGATGAAAAGTGTTTGTAAGTGAGTTTATAAGTTGTTGAAACAGTTCAGATTTGGGGAGAATGATATTGAGTGAGGATATCCCATTCAGTTCAGGAGCCTGATGGTGCGGGGTAATAACTGTTTCTGAACCTGGTAGTGTGAGCCCTGTATATTCTTTCCAATGGAAGCAGTGAGAAGGGTGGTGGGGCTCCCTAACGATGGTTGCTGCTTTCCTGTAACAATGTCTCATGTAATGTACTCATTTGTGAGGAGGGCTTTACCCATGATGTACAAGTGTATGTGTGTATTTATGTTGTAATTCAATTGGAAAGTGGTGTGCCTGCTTATCAAACAGTATAATAGTTTCACAGGAATCCATGTTTACAGCAAAGATTTGGACAATTGACAAGACCTTGTAAATAAAGCTCTATCTTTTTTGGATATGTAGTAGTCTGGTTAAGATTTCCACTGCTATGCTGTGAGGTAGTTTATATTAGCTGTGAAAGCAGTGTGGCATGTGGAAAAGTATGTTTTTGCTTTGGCTCAGATAAGGACCCATTTTGTCCAACTTAGGAATGTGAGTCAGCCAATCAGGATTGTGGGATGTGAGAGAAGGTTCTAGGAAGCTGTGGGGAAGAGTTTTCTGAAGGACAGTAGTCTGCTTTGGAGTATTTTGGTAGGAGCTGCGGAGCAGGACAGAGAATGCCATTGGAAGGAGAGTCCCCGTTGCAAGAAATGCTTTGTGAAGATGAAGGAGGAAGGGCCAATACTCCAGAGAGATAGAGCCAGTTTGCTTGAGGTAGTCTTTGAGGGGAGTTTGAAAATATGCTGGGTGTTTTCACACTGATTGTGGGTCCAGCTTGTGAGTAAGAAATTTGCCCCCAACTACTCAAGTATAAGTTCCAATGGTCATGCGCACAGCCAACTAGTTGAACTGTTATGGGCCCTTTTCTTTTCCTTTTTTCTCATTTCTTTTTTTCTATTAAGTGATATTGCTGAAATTGGTGTATATACTTCCTTTCTAGTTCTATTCGGTGTATGATCGGATATTTCTTGCTGACTGACAATTGTGTATGGGCAGTATTTACACAGCATTTGCTCAGGTTGAGGTTTCTTTAATTGGAACATCCCAATGCTCCCATTTGGTGGAACCTCAAATCATTCTGACCTCAGACGTATACTGTTTATGAAAGGTGGCCTTTTCACCGCTGAGTCACGTAGCCATTAACAGAGCTCAGTTACGTGTGAAGTTTGTATCTGAGCCTGGTGCGAGGGTTACATAAACACACCACTGAGTGCAAACCAAGTGCTTTCACACTTGCACCCAAGCTAGATCCACTTCCACCCATTAAAGAGATATGACATCACCAGTATAAACTCAAAAGATTGTGCACATGCTGGAAATGTGGAGTAGTATAAATAAAATGCTGGAGGAACACACATTTGCCATCAGTATTTGCAAATTTTTAATAGGAATGTTAAATCACTCAGTCTAACTTGCCTTTGTAAACTTCAATCAAATTGTCCCTAAATTCCAGGGGAATACACTGCTTGACACCTTTTCAAAGTTTGAAGTTAAATGCATTATCAGTGTGTATACGTGTCACCATATACAGCTCTAAGATTATTTTTCTGTGGGTGTACTTAGCAAATCTATAGGACATTAACTGTAGACAGGATCAATGGACACCACCACCCATTGCAATTTTCCCTCTTCTGCTAATTATCCAATTTCCTTTAGAAATTTATTTTAAAATCTGCTTCCAGGCAATGATTTCCAGATCACAACTTGCTATGTAGATATATTCAGTTCTTCTCACCCCTTTTGAAAGAAAGTTTTGGTTTTCAAGAGATATTGAGACCATGGTTAAGAGAAAAAAAAGGAAGTGCATAGTAGGTATTGGCAGGTAGAAACAAATGAGATGCTTATGGGGTATAAGAAATGCAAGAGAACACTTAAGAAAGAAATTGGGAGGGCTAAAAGAAGGCATGAGGTTGCCCTAGGACAGGGGTCAGCAACCTTTACCACTGAAAGAGCCACTTGGACCCGTTTCCCACAGAAAAGAAAACACTGGGAGCCGCAAAACCCGTTTGACATTTAAAATGAAATAACACTGCATACAACGTTTTGTTTTGCCTTTATGCTATGTATAAACAAACTATAATGTGTTGCATTTATGAAATTGATGAACTCCTGCAGAGAAAACGAAATTACATTTCTGCATGCAACAAAAACATTTTGAACTCCGAAAAAAAGACGTTGGGTTGAAGGTTACTTTTAAGTAAAATTCTCAACGTCTATTTGAGTCCTTCTTGTATTTATGAAAAATGCCAAACTTAAATTTGCCGCCAGCAGCAAACCAAAAATAACGTCAGCCAGCTGTCAACCTGAAAAATAAAAGGACTATTTCACTGAACAATGAAAACATATGAATATACGTAAAATAATAGGCAATTAAAATATTTATCATACTTGTTCAGGTTGACTCACACCTGACAATGCAGTCGTATTCAGTAGGGATGGATCGATGCTTAGGGGAGTGACCGGGAAGGATAATGTGTTTTTTCCTCTCTGAACTCACAGAAGCGTTTCCCAAATGATGTTTGCATTGCGATGATTGCAGAATGTAAATACCCCGAATTTATCATGTCGTGACCTTGTTTGAACTCTCTCAAATTGGGGAAGTGAGACAATGTGCCTTTCTGTAAATCTCTGGCAAGCACTGTCAACTTGCGCTCGAATGCCAAAACATCCTCCAACATGTGCAGGGCTGTACGTCCTTACCCCTGAAGAGCTGTGTTCAGCGTGTTCAGGTGCGCTGTCATGTCTACCATGAAGTGTAGCTTTTCCAGCCACTCTGGCTGTTCCAGCTCAGGAAAGTTGAGCCCTTTGCTGCCCAGGAAAGTTTTCACTTCTTCCAGACACGCGACAAAGCGTTTCAGCACCTCCCCTCTGGACAGCCAGCGATAAAAACATGTTGTAGCGGTGTGCTACACGCAGTCAGTAAACTGTAGTCAAAGATAGCTTTATTCGAACTAAACAGCCTTGCTTTTAAGCCTCCCTCAACCCGCCCCCCATGGGCGCGGATGCTGCAAAAGACACGTACTCACAAACCCCCGTAGGCTATCTCCCTTAGCCTGAACGCTGGCTAATTGTGAGCCGGTTCGGATGTGTCAGGAAATGGGTCGCCACAACGTCTTATTTAGATTGTACAAGATCACCATAATCTTCAAATTTAGATTTACATTTCAAAAACTAACAAACTAACATAAAATACATTTTAATTAAATACTGACCATGTAGCGGTGTGCTACACGCAGCGCTAAAATTACGACACGGAGTCGGTAACTGCAGTCGAAGGAAAAAACTTTATTCGAAATCTTCAGCCTCACTTTTAAGCCTCCCTCAACCTGCCCCCCCCCCCCATGGCGCAGAGGTTCCAAAGCTCTGTGCTCGCAAACCCCCGTAGGCTATCTAATTGTGAGCCGGTTCGGATGTGCCAGGAAAAGGGTCGCCACAACCAATTATTTCCCAAAGCAACAGGGAGCCGCAGCACAGACGTAAAAGAGCCACATGTGGCTCTGGAGCCGCGGGTTGCCGACCCCCGCCCTAGGAAAATATGTGAAAGACATCCTAAGGGATCCTGCAGATACATTAAGAGCAGAAGGATTGCAAAGGACAAAATTGGTTCTCTGGAAGACCAAAATGGTAATCCATGTGTGGAGCCAAAAGAGATTTTAAATTAATTTTTTGCATCAGTGTTTACTCAGAAGGCAGACAGAGTCAAAAGAGGTGAGGCAAAGTAGCATCAACTTTATGGACACCATACAGATTACATAGAGAAAGAGGTGTTTGCTGCCTTAAGGCACATTAGAGTGGATAAATCCACAGGGCTTGACAATGTGTTCCCTCGGACCCCGTGGGAGGCAAGTGCAGAAATTGCAGGGGCCTGAACAGAGATATTTAAGTCATCCTTAGCGACAGGTGAGGTACTGGAGGATAGCCAATGCTGTTCTGCTGTTTAAGAAAGGCTCAAGAAACAAACCAGGAAATTATAAGTTATTCAGCCTGACGTCAGTATGGGAAAGTTACTGGAAGATATTCTAAGAGATTGGATATATGAGTACTGTATAAATTGAGATATAGCAGGATCTGAAGGAGCTGGAGAAATGGCCAATGGAATTTAATGCAGACAAGTGTGAGGTGTTGCACTTTGGTAGGAGCAAACAGGGGTCACTCAAAGTGACTGTATGGCACTGAGAAGTGCTGTAGAACAAAGGAATCTGAGAGTACAGATCCATAATTCATTGAAAGTGGCATCACAGGTAGATAGGGTCGTAAAGAATTTTCCACTAAGGTTGGGTGAGGTTAAGGATGAAAGGAAAGAAGTTTTGTGGAAACATGAGAGGAAACATCTCACTCAGAAGGTTGTGAGAGTGAGGAACAAGCAGCCAGCACAAGTAGTGCATGTGAGCTCGATTTCATGATTTTAGAGAAGTTTGAACAGGCACATGGATAGTAGGGGTATTGAGGGCTATGGTCCCAGTGAATACCAATGGGAGGAGGCATTTTTAATTGTTTGGCATGGACTAGATGGGCCGAAGGGCCTTTGCTTACTCTATGATGCTATAAAACTCCAACGATGGAATTCTATAATTAAAACTGAAAGTGCTGGAAGTGCTCAGCAAATCAGGCCACATCTGTAGGAAGAAAAACAGAGATAAATATTCAGGTTGAAAACCTTTTATCAGACCTGGAAAGGAGGGAAAAGAAGCCTGTGAAGCTGTAGGGTGTAGTCAATACACACAAAATGTTGACTATTGACCGTATATAAAGACCATGTCTTTTTTTAAAGTTCAGAAATACTTCAAAGTGAACAATGAAAACATAGAACACTACAGCATAGTACAGTCCCATTAGCCAATGATGTTGTGCCAACTTTTTAACCTACTCTAAGGTCAATGTAACCCTTCCCTCCTACATAGTCCTCCATTTTTCTATCATCCAAGTGCCAGTCTATGAGTTTCTTAAATGCCCCTAACGTATCTGCCTCTACAACCACCCCTGGTATGGCATCCACCACTCGCTGTGTAAAAAGCTGACCGCTGACAGTCCTCCTATACTTTCCTCCAATTACCTTAAAATTATGCCCCCTACAAAATGCCTTTGCAACATTTCCTTTGATGGATGGGCAACCTCTAACTGTGACTGAGATTGCTAACATAATGTGGAGAGTCATATGAAGCATCCATGCAAACAAAGGGCTGAACTCCTGTGGTGAACTACATATACCTGTCTGGACTCGCCCCCTGCTGACTGCTCCTGTGGCTCCTCCCACAGACCCCTGTATAAAGGCGATCAAGGCCTGAGCCTGGCCGCTCTGTCTCCAGGATGTAGTATGGTGGTCAACCACTGCTTGTTCCTTCTTCCAGTCAATAAAAGCCGATATCTCGCCTTTACGTCTCAGAGAGAGTTATTGATGGTGCATCAACTCCGCCATGGATGGTCCCAAGCACGACTGTGAAAGGAGAAGGCTTGGACATGGGGCCAGCAACCCCATACCGTAAAAGCCCACAGCAACAGAAACACTGCCTCTCAAAATCCAAGGCTATGTCCCCATTGTGATAGGTGGAGATGGGTAAAGCCGGCCAACAGGCCTCTGGTTAAGCTGTACAGGCCAATCCCCAGTACAGTGGATGAAATAGGTTACAGAACTATTGATGAACTCCAACCATACCATTGACTTTGGCCAATGGAGACGGGAGGTGATCAATGGCCTAAACTCCACTGGGAGCTAAGGGTCCAAGAAAAAGAAGAAAGAAACACCAACAGAATCTCCAAAGACTTCATTCCTGAGAGAGGAAGGGTCTTCAGATATGGGCTACACCTGGAGACAACTTGAAGGACTGGCCCACTATAGAGCACTCTGGCAAGCTCCTAGCAGCAGTCTGTGCCCTTGTAGGGTGATGGGCTTAAGAAGAAAAACAACAAAGGCCTTCCCTGTAAAAATAAAGATTCCACACTAGTATCAATGTTTGTGAATTACAGATTAGGTGGTGCATTACCACATCCTTTGCAGTGGGTTGATTTACACTGAAGGTAATTTGGTCATTTTTACACTCAGAGAATGGAAGGAAAAACAATTACACAGCTGAACAAACAAGCTCCAGATGTCATCAATGAGACTCTAATTATTAATCAGCTTCTAAATTGGTTGCCTAATTCATTATTAAGTAGTATAATATTAATATTCATACATAATAAAAGGACAGCCTTCATGCATTTATGCAGTAATAAATCCTAAGGGGATCTGCTGTCAGCCAGTCAAATGTTCTTGGAAGATGGTCAGCACAGGCAATATAACATTTTTCCTCATGCCAGTTTTTTCCCTCATGTTTTCAGAAAAAACGTAACACTCCAGAGCTTCTCGCTTCTTTTGTGTACGTGAACACCCAGGACCCTTTGAACATCCATACCTTTCACTTTCGCATCACTTAAGAACATTTCTGCCTTTATGTTTTATCTGTCAAACTGGTTGATATGCATCTTTTTTCGCATGATATTCCATCTGCCCTGACCTTGCCATTCGCTTAGCATGTCTGTCATATCCTGAAGCCCCTTCACAAGGCACAGTCACCTGCAAACTTGGATATATTACATTTCATTCCTTCTTCCTTTCTATATGTCCTTTTTATACATTTCTTGCACCACAGATGAAACAAATCCCCCGACTGCAAGTAGTTGCATTATTGTACCAACAATGCATAATTTTGTGTATTCCTTCAACTTATAGATTCATTACAGCACAAAAACAGGCCCTTCAGCCTATCAAGGATGGCTGTCATCATTGCCGCTGATTTTGTGAAATGGTTAATAGAACACAGTAGGCTCATCCTTTCCTAATTGTAATATGTTTTTTTTTCACAGAAATTGTTATTTTCTTGGAAAACATCACCGGAAAGGGTGGTGCAACTCAACTCAAATGACTTTGAAAAGGAGCTGGACAGATACTTAAAAACTGATAACTGTGAGGATTAACAAAAGGACTGTGATAATTCGTTGAAGCACAAGAGACTGCAGATGCCGGGATCTGGAGTGAAAAAATAAACTGGTGGAACTATGTGTGTCGAGAGGCATCTGTGGGTAGAAAGAAATGTAAATGTTTTGGTTCAAGACCCTACATTAGGACTGAGAGTAGAGATAGCTAGTGTGAAAATGGAAGGAGAGGGGTGAGGTAGGGCCCAGTAGCTGATAGGTGCACTGAGGAAGGTCAAAGGATGATGGAAAGAAGGATCTAACATAATCGATGACTTGTTCATTTACTGATTTTCTGATAAAGAATTCATCAACATCCCTAAACTTTTGAATGCAGAGCAAAAGCATTCTTGAAAACACTTGCTGATTAATAATAAAATACATATTTAATATAAAATGTATTTGAGTCCAGGTTGGTTGATGTTGACTTCTTGGCAATCAGGTCCATTATGTCATCCCATTCATGTGAAATCTTCCATTGTGTTGCTTTGTGGAACGCTAAAAATATTGCATCTTAAATGTGTTGTTTTGATTTTTTAAATTTATTCATTCACAGAGAATACACAATCTTAGAGGATTTGGTTTGCTAGACAACTTTATAAGGATATACACTCTGTGTCCACTTTATTAGGTTCACCTATGCGGTCGCTCATTAATGGAAATATCTAATCTGCCAGCCATTTGGCAGAAACACAATGCATAAAAGCATGCAGACATGGTCAAGGGGGTCAGTTGTTGTTCTGGCCAAATGTAAGAATGGGAAAGAAAGGTGATCTAAGTGACTTTGTGGAATGATTGTTGGTGCCAGGTGGTTTGAGTATCTCAGAAACTGCTGATCTCCTGGGATTTTTATGCACAGCCATCTCTTAAGTTTACAGAGAATGGTATGAAAAATTTAAAAAAAACATACAAAGATTGGTAGTTCTGTGAGTGATTAACCTTGTTATTGAGAAAGGTCAGAGGAGAATGGCCAGACTGGTTCAAGCTGGCAGGAAGGCAACAGTAACTCAAATAATCACGTGTTACAACAGTGGTGTGCAGAAGAGCATCTCTGAATGCACAACACATTGAACCTTGAAGTGGATGGGCTGCAGCAACAGAAGACCACAGACATACAGTCAGTGGCCACTCTATTAATTTCAAGAGGTACCTAATTAAGTGGCCACTGAGTGTACTTGGCACTGAAGGAGTGAAGCAAAGATTCAATATGTTGGTTCCAGGGTGCAGGCTTATAGTATAAGGAATGAACAAATACACCAATCCTGTTTAGATAGATCTTGTTGTAAAATTTAAAACTCTTACCGAGTTTGAGAGAGTTAATACAGGATAAGCCACTTTACTCAGATGCTATCAGCCCACTTTGGAGTCCTCTGCTCTGTCCAGAGTGATATATATCAACATCACTGAGAACTAGATTATCTGGCCATTATCATCAAGCTGCTTAAATGGTCTCAATGGGATCTAACTGCCTTCTTGTTTGCTTATATTACACAAGCGTATACATACATTTTTGACAGAGCTGTCTGGATAGCAATCTCCATCCCACTTTACCCGCAACCAAGCCACTACCATCAGTTTTTCAATAGCATAGGCGGGACAGAGCACAGAGCTCCTACCCCAAAAGGTCTCTGACCTCCAGCTGAAGATGGATGCAAATTCTGTCACTGATATTAAATAATCTCAGAGTCATTTACAAGTCTTCCATGTTCAAAGGCCAGCAACACAGATGTGGGACATCCGTACTTGGACGTTGTGCCGGCAGAGCACTCTCTCCCCCACCCCCCGCCCACCCCCAACCGCCAGTGTCAGCGAGTTACAGGGTTAGAGTTTGATGTAGGCACAATACATTACAGCTGGTGCCACTCTTGGTACACGAGTTGGTGATACCGGAGTTCAAGGCCGAGAATTTGGGGCTGCCATCATCAGCGTCAATACCGAAGATTGAAGTCTGAAGCTCCATCGGAAGTCCAGAAATTGGGAAGTCAAGGCCTAGTGCCCGGGTGCAGAGGAGATTTACAAGGATGTTGCCTGGATTGGGGAGCATGCCTTATGAGAACAGGTTGAGTAAATTTGCCTTTTCTCCTTGGAGTGACAGAGGATGTGAGGCGACCTGATAGAGGTGTATAAGATGATGAGAGGCATTGATCGTGTGGATAGTCAAAGGCTTTCTCCCAGGGCTGAAATGGTTGCCACAAGAGGACACAGGTTTAACGTGCCTGGGAGTAGGTACAGAAGAGATGTCAGGGGTAAGTTTTTTTACTCAGAAAGAGGTGAGTGCGTGAAATGGGCTGCCAACAATGGTGGTGGAGGCAGATACGATAGGATCTTTTAAGAGACTTTTAGATAGGTACATGGAGCTTAGGAAAATAGAGGGCTATGTGTAAGCCTAGAAATTTCTAAGGTAGGGACATGTTTGGCACAACTTCGTGGGCCAAAGGGCCTGTATTGTGCTGTAGGGTTTCTATGTTTCCTATTTTGTTGCATTTTCTATCAGTTTCATCTCTAAATCTGCATTGGTATGATATATGTGCACCCCTGCCACGGTGGTAACACAAGCTGTTTGGCCAGGCTGCTTTCTGTTTAAACATTGCAATTTTTTTTTCACGCTCACTTTCATTACTGATTGCAACTCAATTACTTTACTGTCTGCTGTTTCCATAGATACCACAATTTCAATCGCTCTTTTAAATATAAGTTGTGCTTCAGTTAGAAGCTGTTTTTGAATGTTTTCTTATAATATTTCACAAACTAAATGACACTCAGTGTATCATTAAGCCTATAACCGTACTGACAATGCTCAATTTCTTCAATTCAGCCACATACGCTGAAATGGACACGCTTTCCTTCTGATTCTGCTTATGAAACATAAAGCATTCTGCAGTCAGCAATGGTTTTGGTTCTTAATGTTCCTGCATTACTTTCACAAATCCGCAAAGCTCATTTCTGCTTGTTTGGTTGGAGCAATTAAACTTCAAAGGAAGCTGTATGCCTTTAAACCCAATGCACTCAGCAAAACTGGTACTCGTTTCTCACTGGCTATTTCATTTGCTTTAAAATACTGTTCAATTAGCTCAGTATAGATGAGGCAGTTACCCATTGTGTAATCAAAAGTACCAATTTTTGCAATGTAGCCAGCCATTTCTGCTTTTTTTATGATTATTATCATTAGGTGCCCACTCTTTATGAACCTGTGAATTTTTCTGCTTACTGACTTTTTTTTCACTCGACAGTCTCTGCACGTGCTGGGTTGCATTGTTTACTTGTCGTTCCTTGCTGCACTATTTTTATAGTTCAAGTGTTTCACTGCACTTCAACAGGTCGGTAGCTGCCTCGAGTCATTTTAAAAAAAAACTTCATTGTCACTGTACTGTTTTGTAACTTCAAAACATTAAACTAATTCAAAGGAAGGAAAGGGAATCTGAAATGTGAATCTATCTCTGTGTTTTACTTTAAGCAAAGCGTGCACAAACTATGTGATGACATATGCCATTCACGTATTTTTACACATAACTCATAATAAAATATTTAAGTGAGCAAGAATGCTTAACAACATATGGAGACAATATAATTCAAGTATTACTGCACTATTAATATATGCACTGCCTCGGAAGACGGTGGAGGCCAATTCTCTGGATGCTTTCAAGAAGGAGCTAGATAGATATCTGATGGATAGGGGAATCAAGGGATATGGGGACAAGGCAGGGACTGGGTATTGATAGTGAATGATCAGCCATGATCTCAGAATGGCAGTGCAGACTCGAGGGGCCGAATGGTCTACTTCTGCACCTATTATCTATTGTCTATTGTCTATTAAATACATAACAATATTGTCAGATCACAATTCTCATATATGTAGATGATACACAGTCGAAACATATAAAGCATTATCCTAGTAATGCTACTGAGAACAATTACCAAATGATTGTAATGTTGGTCCTAGTTGAGGGTATGATCCTGAATCCCATGGTTACTTAACTATTAATGGAGTTTTGAATATTAAAGCTAACAAGGGATATAAGGCTTCGTGTAGTATATCAGGTTAGTGCAGGATATAGATTTAGCACAGGATTAGTGGCATTCTTGAGATAAAGGTTTATCCTTTGTGGAGAGGTTAAATAACTCTGGTCAATACTCATTGAGACGTATAGGCTTTGGGAGGTGATTGATGGTTTTCATGCTTAGAGAGTTCCACAGAGACCAGAACTTCTGAGCATAAGGGGTGAGCCATTTGTGATTGGCGATGAAGAGAAATATCTTTGTTTGTAAGGTTGTTTGTCTTCAGAATTCTCTACCCCCGAGAGTTGTGGATGGTAATATCTAAGGCTGGGATTGACGGAGTTCTGAATGCAAAGGGAATCAGAGAATATGAGGACCCAATGGGAATGTGAACTTGAAGTAAAGCATCAGCCATGATCCTAGTGTTTGAGGGGTCTGGTCCTCATGTTTACTCTGCTGTTACTTCCTGTATTTATATTTGGATTGCTTTTGTTTGAAGGTGGGTAAGATTTTTTCCTTTGGTGCTATGAAAATAGAAAGCTATATAGTAGACTAGCATAGACACGAGAGACTCTGCAGATGCTGGAAATCCAGAGTAATGCACACAAAATGCTGGAGGAACTCAGCAGGTCAGGCAGCATCTATGGAAAGGAATAAACAGTCACCAAATTGGCTGAGACCCTTCATCAGGACTGGAATGTAAGGGAGAAGAAACCAGAATAAGTGGGTGGTTGGTAGGTGATAAGTGAGACCAAGTGATGGGAAATGTAGGTGGACGGGGAGGGGATGGGTGAAGTGAGAAGCAGGGAAGTGATAGGGAGAAAAGGTAAAGGACTGAAGACGAAGGAATCTCATGGGAGAGGAGAGTGGGCCATGGGAGAAAGGAGAGGAGAGGGGTACCAGAGGGAGTTGGAAGGAGGTAAGAGGGGAGTCAAAATGAGAGAGAAGGGAAGAGAGGGGAGAAATCACTGGAAGACAGAGAAATCATTGCTCATGCCGTCAGGTTTGAAACTAGCCAGATGGAATGTGAGGCATTGCTCCTTCAACCTCAGAGTGGCCTCGTCGTGGCTGTAGAGGAGGCCATGGACTAACATGTCAGAATGGGAATGGGAATTGGAATTGAAATGGTTAGCCTTTGAGAAGTCCTGCTTGTTGAACATAGAGCAAAGGTACTCAATAAAGCAGTGCCCCAATCCCAGTACGGCCTCCTCTGAAGCATCTAGACAAGGCTGCACCAGGATACAGTAATAGGCCCCAGTAGGCTCACAGGTGAAGTGTTGTCTCACCTGGAAGGACTGTTTGGAGCCCTGAATGGCAATGAGACAGGAGGTGAATGGGCAGGTGTAGAATAGGGGCAAGTGGCAGGGGAGAGATCAGTGGGGAGGAGTGAGTAGATAAGAGAATCAAGGAGATTGTGATCCCTGTGGAAAGCAGAGAGCAGGGTGGGAATAATGTGAAGATGTGTTTGGTGGTAGAATTTAGTCTGGCATCAGTCAATAGGATAATGTTAGATCCTATTATGAGAAGCATTATAGTAGGGCATAAACAAAAATATTCAAGGTAATCAGGTAAGGTCAACATGCTTTTTTGAAGCATATGATAAACTTGTCGCTTTTTGAAGAAGTAACATGTATTGTGAATGAAATGGAATCAGTGAATGTCCCTAACTTAGATTTTATAGAAAGAATAGGATAAAGACCATAGCACAGAGGAGCCGATTCAGCCCATTGAGTCTGCTCTGATATTAAAGTATTATGGTAAGTATTTTGGCAGAAATTACCAGTTCACAGTGTGGAAGGTAACATAACAGCATGCTCGCTGGAAGGAAGGAAAAGGCGTAAGTGAGATTTTTTTTTGTCAGTAAGGAAAAGTAAATGGCATGCCTTGGGAATTGGAACGTGGGCTTCTACTCTTTGCAGTTTTTATAAATAACATATGATGGCACCAAAGATATGGAGGCTGCGTTTGCACAAACATAGGGACGGTAATTGTGAACATCAGGAGGGTACAAAGGGATATAGACAAACTAAATTCCCAAGAAGAAATTGGCAAAAAAATTCCAATGTGGGAAAATGTGACAATGTACATTTTGCTAGGAACAATCGAAAGGAAGTATATTGTGAGCGATTGCAGAGCTCTGAGATGTGGAGAGATCTGGGAGGCCTAGTGCAAGATTCACTGAAGTCTTGTATGTCTGTAGAAAGCAAGTTGTTAAATTGGTCCATTATTGTCACATGTACCAACATACAATGGAAAACTCTTGCGTGTCATCCATGCAGTTCATTTTGTTTCCTCAGTACATCAGAGAGATACATGGGAAAACAATAAGAGAATGCAGATTATGGCATTGCAGTTACAGGGAGAGTGTATTGCAGGCAAAAGATAAGGTGCAAGATAATGACAAGATAATTTATCAGGTCAAGAGCCCATCTTATCTTATAACAGTGGGACTGAAGCTGTCCTTGAGCCTGGTGGAACATGCTTTCAGGCTTTTGTACCCTCTGCCTGATGGGAGAGGGGAGAAGAGAGAATGTCTGGGGTAAGAGGTACAGAAACCTAAAGGCACACACTCAGCGATACAGGAACAGCTTCTTCCCCTCTGTCATCCAATTTCGAAATGGGCAATGAGCCCATGTACAGTAACTCATTAATTTTTTTCCTTTTTGTTTCTGCGCTACTTATTTTAATTTAGTAGTAGTCTCTCGAAGTCTGAAGAAGACAAATGTGTTGCGCAGTCAGCGTCTGTGGGCACGCATATGACTTCTGAGGCCAAAGTCCGAAGCGCAGATACGGTTGCAGATGGGGCAAGGAGCACCGCTTGTTGGGGCAGGAGTGGATGCCTTCCTGAGTCTTTCATGACTCGCCTTGAGGCGCTGCATGCGCCAGTTGGCTTGGAAGTTGTTTTCTGCCTTGGAGCATAGATTGCGCCACTTGGACCGATCAGCAGCAGTGTGTTCGAGATCACAGGGCTGGAGTTTGGTCCACTTAAGGTTTGACGAGATTGTCCTTGTACCTCTTCCTTGGGCAACCTTAGTCATGGTTGCCCTGCTCAAGTTCTCCATAGGACAACTGACGCGACATTCTGGACTCATCCATGCAGATCACATGGTCGGTCCATCTGAGCTGAGCCTTCAAAACCTTGGCTTCGATGCTTGTGGAATTGGCTCGGTCCAGGACTGTCAGGTTGGAGAGCCTTGTGACTGCTGGAGTTGAGGAAGATGAGAGGAGGCTTGACTGAAGCTGGAGTAACTCATCAGTTCAGGCAGCATCTATGGAGAGGAATAAACAGCTAATGTTTTGGGCCAAGACCCTCTTCATCAGGACTGGAAAGGAAGGGGGAAGAAATCAGAATAAGAAGATTGATGGTGATGCACCATCAATAACTCACTCTGAGACGTAAGGCGAGATATCGGCTTTTATTGACTGGAAGAAAGAACAAGCAGTGAGTGACCACCATACTACATCCTGGAGACTGAGGGCCGGGCTCAGGCCTCGATCGCCTTTATACAGGGGTCTGTGGGAGGAGCCACAGGAGCAGTCAGCAGGGGGCGTGTCCAGACAGGCACACGTAGTTCACCACAGATGGATAGGGGGAAAGGGGTACAAGCTGGCAGGTGGGTGATAACTGAATGAAGACAAGGGGGAAGGTAGGTGGAGGGGAGGGGGAATTAAGTGAGAAGCTGGGAAGTGATGTTTAAGTGATCTGGCAAATTGCTGTCTCTGAGGAAGTTTGGTGAGGTTTTGAGCAGAGTGTGCAGTCTGTAGGCCAGGAAGCCTGGAGACTTCTCTAGCTGGGCCATGATCGATTCTGTCTCTCACCAATCTCGCCGATTAAAGCATTGTGAAAGATTGAAATCAACAGAGATGAGAAAGGAAGGTGATCAGGTGTTCAGTGCCATCTGCCTGTGTTTGACAGATCTCTCTCTCCCTCTTGCTTGCTGCTGCTGCATATGACTGGTCTACCTCACTCTTACTCGCTGCTCTTGGAGAAAGGTGTTTGTGTTTGATTGGTCACCTACTCGACGCTGCCAGAATCTTGGGTCATGGGCAAGGTTAAATCAATAGATTGGACTCTGCAGTTCATGTTATACCTGTTTCTGCTCACTCTTTTTTTTATTGCTATTTTGTATAATTTTGATTGGGTCGGGCTGACTCTGCAGCCTGCAGTCAACACATGACACAGTGATAAACTGAACTAAACTGAGCATTCCTAGACTTTTTCAATGACTCTGTGGTTTGAAGTTTTATATTCCGTGGTTTTACTCATTCTTTGCTGTTTGTGTGATTAGTTCTTTTTATGTGTGTTGGGTTGAACAAGTTTCATGGTGTTTCTTTGTTTTGTAGTAGGAAGATAAATCTCAGGGTTGTAAACTGCATCTATACTTAGATAATGAATGTACTTTGAATCTTTGAGACTTTGAACCTACTCTTGACGTTCAGCGGTACCAGCGCCATCAACAACCTGAGATTACCATCAAGTAAAAACTCAACTGGATCAACAATTTTGACACTGTGGCTACAAGATCAAGATACATACTTCATGTATGAACTAATAATATCCTAGGAGGCTATTTGGCCCACCGTCTATTCCAGCTCTCAGAGCAATTCCACCAATCTCATTAGCGGGTGGCACAGTGGCGTAGCAGCTAGCATAACACTGTTACAGAGCCAGCCGTGTGGGCAAGGAGCTTGTACGCTCTCCCTGTGACCACATGGGCTTCCTCTGGGTTTTCAAGTTTCCTCCTACATTCCAAAAGCTTATGGGTTACTAGGCTAATTGGTCACATGGGAGTAGTGTTCATGTGTTCATGGACCATTCAGAAATCAGATGACAGAGGTGAGGAAGTTGTCCTGAATCATTGAGTGTAGGTCTTCTGGCTCCTGTGCCTCCTGCCTAATGGTAGTAATGAGAAGAGGGCATGCCCAGATTGTGAGGGTCCTTCTTGAGGAGCTGTCCTCAATATGGGTAGGAAAATTTTTATTTTCTCCTTCATGGAATTCCTGTTCACTCACATTTGAAACATTATTTTACCAAGCTTCAAAATTGGTAATGAGATGCAGTAAAATCCTTTGTTTGGCACCATCCATTCAGGATTCTTCCTGGATTCAAGGGTATGTGCTATGATGAGAGGATGGACAACTTGGGTTTTTTTCTCTGGAGCAGTGGAGGCTGAGGGGAGATTTGATAGCGATTTATAACATTATGATAGGTATAGGTAGAATCGAGAGACAGTGTCTTTTTCTGGGGGTTGAATCATTTAATGACAGAGGGAATGTAATTAAGTGAAATGGGGTAATTTTAAAGGTAATGGCGTGAGTGCCTGGACTGTATTGTTTGGGGTGGTGGTAGAGGCAGAAACATTAAGGAATTTTAAGAGACACTTAGATGGGCACATGAAATTGAGAAAAATGGAAGATACGGACATTGGTAGTCACAAGAGGTTAGTATAGATGGATAATTGATTATGAATATAATTATTTGGCACAACACTGAACTGGAGGACCTGGTGCTCTGCTGAACCTAGATCTTTTCATCATATCAATACATCGATGCAGATCAGAGAAAAGCAATAACACGATGCAAAATATAATCTTACTGTTACAGAGAAAGTGCAGTGTCTGTCGTCAGTATGGTGCAAGGTCTTGATTGTGAGGTCAAGCATCCACCTTCATGTACAGGAGGTCAAGTTCACAGTAACACCTCCTTCTTTAGCAAAAGTTTTGATGCTCTCCCCTGGTAGGTCTAGGAGACTTGGCGATGTTGTGATACCCTGACAGTACACAGTTGTAGATGACCTGGATGCCTCAAACAGGTGATTAAATAAATATCTGAAGATGACAAGTACAACCCAAACAACACTGGCCTCAGTATCTCTCAGTTCATGCGCACTTCAGCAGTTGTGGGAACAGCAAAATGCAACATTCGTAGGGTCAGTAATTTAGCGGGCTCTCACCACTCCCATTCTGTCAGTCTACGACGACAAACACATGCAGATTTCAAAACAGCCATGTAAGTCAATTAAAATACAGTGCAAATGAAAGGACATCACACCAGCACAGATTTCTGATAGATAATGAATTCTCTGTTGCTATGGCAACAATTTAGATGGTTTGGAAGGCTGTGCTGTTTTAAAGTATTCAAGTGTTTTTTGGTATGCCAGTGCAATAAAAAAATTAACCAATATTCAAAGTGCTTAATCACATTTAGTCCTTTATTAGTGTAATTTGATTTTTCCCCCAGATGGGAATTTGGTTCTATATTAAAATGGAAGTTCCAAAATAGCCTTTTAATGATCAGTTGGCTGGCATGCAATAAATATGCTTCATTCATGCCTCTGTTAATGGCGCTATTGTAACAGAGAGCTTCCTTTTCAACTTGTGTCTCAGGGTCTGTTTTTTCTCTACCGGAGCTGAACCTGGGGTTGAAGACTCATTTTGTGAAAGTGCTGTTGCTGCACCTCAGACGCAATGTGTCCATTCAGATAAACACAATTTTCGGTTTTGATCAGGGGGCGGGGGGGGGGGAAGACAGAAAGCTTAATTTGTATTGCCTATTCATTCTAAATATATTGTAAAGCACCAAAACCTACATCTACATCCTAAGGGAAAGTTTTAGCAGCAGCAATATTGCTGGAGAAACATATTTTTAAATTTAGAGATATAGCACAGAGCAGGTCCTTGCAGCTTCACAAGCCACGCTGCCCAGCACCCGCATATTTAACCCTAGCCTAATCATGGGACAATTTACAATGACCAATTAACCTATTAACTGGTACATCTTTGGACTGTGGGAGGAAATCTGAGCACACAGAACTATAATAATGTTGTGCTAACTGCTACGTTACTGCGGCACCTCTTCAGTGAATCCTCAGTAGTGTTTGTGAAAGACTACGCTTCAGGTCAAACCTAACTATAAGCGTCTGTTATGGCAGCTCCAAAACGAAATGAAAACAAAAAGATAAATGGAAGGCCGAATGCGAATCGGAGGATGTGGGACGTATCTGAAATGGTATGCAGCTGGCACTGCAAGAAGTGGAAGCAACGTTATCATGCTCTGAGGTAATCGAGCATTTTGTAATTAGGAAGGTTGGCATTGTCTCTGCAGGGAAGATAAATCCTGATTCACTGATATGTATGAAAAGACACTTAAGCCACCACCATATGTAGAAATGCTCCTTCTGATGCATTCTTCTAAATTGTATTTTTAATGTGCATACATATTCAATGAGTCCATTGCATATCTTGATCTTTCACCATGAGTGAGAGGCACATATTAATGTGGTTATGATTGTGCTGGGCGCAACACGAAGTAGGATTAACCTGTGCCCCTGGTTGTTTCTTAGCTTGCTGCCTGCTCATCAGACTGCCTCAGCACTAGGGATGGAGAGGAATTGCTGACTCGGGAACTGGTACAAAATACCTGTATTTACAACTTCTTTATTTGGGTGAATGCAGGTAAACACAGGACACAGGATGGATTATCTCTGAGGGAAAGATGGGAGAGGGCTTCTATGGAGGAGATGATCAATACAATATTCTGACTGATTGACAGTTAAGTGTCCAGATTTAGGGATATATTCTCAATGCAAGCAAATGTAAGAAAATAGTCAAATCTGAACAGATTCTAGATAACTTTCAAGGATTCCACAACTCTTGTTCTCAGTTTGTAGTAATTTATTTGTTCGTTTGTTTACTTGTTTATTTATCTATCTGTCTATTTACTTATTTGTGCACAGTTTGTCTTCTTTTAGATAGTTGTCAGTCTTTGTTTGACTTGGCTATTTTCTTACATTTGCTTGCATTGAGAATATATCTCTAAATCTGAACCTCTATCGGCCAATCACTTAGAATATCATATTAGTCAGCTCTTCCACAGGATCTCTCCAGCACAGGCAACCCGTCCTCTCTCCTGTGTTTTATTTTATTCATTCTATAGTATTTCTTTGTTTTCCAATGTATGCCTGCAAGAAAATTAATCTTCAGATAGGATATGGTGTCATATACATGCCTTGATATCATAAAATTACTCTGAACTTTGAATTTCAAAGATTCAAGGGTTCAAAGTGCATTTATTATCAAAATATGTATACAGAATATAACTCTGAGATTCAGTTGCCCACAGGCAGCCATGAAACAAAGAAACTCCACAGAGCTCATTCAAGAAAACATATATCACCCAATGTGCAAGAAACAGAGCAGATTGTCCATACGTCAAAAAGTGAGCGAACAACACGTAGAATATCATACATCAAAGGAATCAAATTGAAATGATGAGAATTGTTTGACACTGAAATGCTTTGAATTATCTTTATCAAAGGAGCAGTGGATGGTCAACCATTGAGTATATCCAGGTTGATGTTGATAGGTTTTTAGAACTAAGGGGACATGAAGTTGGTACAAAAGAATGGACTCAAAGTGTGGGCTCAATTCTCACTATAGCAGAAGAAGTCGCAAGTTTGATGGACAATACAACTAAATCCTGCTCCAGTTTCTTATAACAACACACACAAAATGCTGGTAGAACACAGCAGGCTAGGCAGCATCTATAGGGAGAAGCGCTGTCAACGTTTCGGGCTGAGACCCTTCATCAAAACTAACCAAAAGGAAAGATAGTAAGAGATTTGAAAGTAGTGGGGGGAGGGGGAAATGCGAAATGATAAGAGAAGACTGGAGGAGGTGCAATGAAGCTAAGAGCTGGAAAGGTGATTGGCGGAAGTGATACAGAGCAGGAGAAGGGAAAGGATCATGGGACAGGAGGCCTCAGGAGAAAGAAAGTGGGGGGGAGCACCAGAGGGAGATGGCAAACAGGCAAACAACTGAATATGTCAGGGATGGGGTAAGAAGGGGAGGAGGGGCATTAACGAAAGTTAGAGAAGTCAATGTTCATGCCATCAGGTTGGAGGCTACCCAGCCGGTATATAACCATATAACAATCACAGCACGGAAACAGGCCATCTCGGTCCTCCTAGTCCGTGCCGAACTCTTAATCTCACCTAGTCCCACCTACCCGCACTCAGCCCATAACCCTCCACTCCTTTCCTGTCCATATACCTATCCAATTTTACCTTAAATGACACAACTGAACTGGCCTCTACTACTTCTACAGGAAGCTCATTCCACACAGCTATCACTCTCTGAGTAAAGAAATACCCCTTTCGTGTTTCCCTTAAACTTCTGCCCCCTAACTCTCAAATCATGTCCTCTCGTTTGAATCTCCCCTACTCTCAATGGAAACAGCCTATTCACGTCAACTCTATCTATCCCTCTCAAAATTTTAAATACCTCGATCAAATCCCCCCTCAACCTTCTACGCTCCAATGAATAGAGACCTAACTTGTTCAACCTTTCTCTGTAACTTAAGTGCTGAAACCCAGGTAACATCCTAGTAAATCGTCTCTGCACTCTCTCTAATTTATTGATATCTTTCCTATAATTCGGTGACCAAAACTGTACACAATATTCCAAATTTGGCCTTACCAATGCCTTGTACAATTTTAACATTACATCCCAACTTCTGTACTCAATGCTCTGATTTATAAACGCCAGCGTTCCAAAAGCCTTCTTCACCACCCTATCTACATGAGACTCCACCTTCAAGGAACTATGCACTGTTATTCCTAGATCTCTCTGTTCCACTGCATTCCTCAATGCCCTACCATTTACCCTGTATGTTCTATTTGGATTATTCCTGCCAAAATGTAGAACCTCACACTTCTCAGCATTAAACTCCATCTGCCAATGTTCAGCCCATTCTTTTAACCGGCATAAATCTCCCTGCAAGCTTTGAAAACCCACCTCATTATCCACAACACCTCCTACCTTAGTATCATCGGCATACTTACTAATCCAATTTACCACCACATCATCCAGATCATTTATGTATATTACAAACAACATTGGGTCCAAAACAGATCCCTGAGGCACCCTGCTAGTCACCGGCCTCCATCCCGATAAACAATTATCCACCACTACTCTCTGGCATCTCCCATCTAGCCACTGTTGAATCCATTTTATTACTCCAGCATTAATACCTAACGACTGAACCTTCTTAACTAACCTTAAAAGTGTTGTTCCTCCAACCTGAGTTTGGATTCATTTTGACAGTAGAGGAGGCCGACCTAACCAATTCCCCTCTACCACCACTCTCCTCCGTCTAGCGGAATTAGTTCTTACTCTCAATAATTTCTCCTTTGGCTCCTCCCACTTCCTCCAAACCAAGGGTGTAGCCATGGCCACCCGTATGGGTCCCAGTTATGCCTGCCTTTTTGTTGGCTTTGTGGAACAGTCCATGTTCCAAGTCTATACTGGTATCCATCCCCCTCTTTTCCTTCGCTACATCGACGACTGCATTGGCACTGCCTCTTGCATGCGTGCTGAGCTCGTCGACTTCATTAACTTTGCCTCCAACTTTCACCCTGCTCTCAAATTTACCTGGTCCATTTCCGAAACCTCCCTCCCATTTCTTGATCTTTCTGTCTCCATCTCTGGAGATAGCCTATCTACTGATATCTACTATAAGCCTACAGACTCTCACAGCTACCTGGACTATTCCTCTTCCCACCCTGTTACCTACCACCCCACCAGCCTCCAGGTCCAACATATAATTCTCCGTAACTTCCGCCACCTCCAACGGAATCCCACTACCAAACACATTTTTCCCTTCCCCCCCCCCCCTTTCTGACTCCCTTGTCCACTCGTCCCCCCTCATCCCCTCCCACCGATCTCCCTCCTGGCACTTATCCTTGTAAATGTAACAAGTGCTACACCTACCCTTACACTTCCTTCCTCACCACCCTTCAGAGCCCCAGACAGTCCTTCCAGGTGAGGCGACACTTCACCTGTGAGTCGGCTGATGTGGTATACTGCGTCCGGTGCTCCCGGTGTGGCCTTTTATATATTGGTGAGACCCGACGCAGACTGGGAGATGGTTTCGCTTTACACCTACGCTCGATCCGCCAGAAAAAAGCAGGATCTCCCAGTGGCCACACATTTTAATTCCACGTCCCATTCCCATTCTGATATGTCTATCCATGGCCTCCTCTACTGTCAAAATGAATCCAAACTCAGGTTGGAGGAACAACACCTTATATACTGGCTGGGTAGCCTCCAAACTGATGGCATGAACATGGACTTCTCTAACTTCCGTTAATGCCCCTCCTCCCCTTCTTACCCCATCCCTGACATACTTAGTTGTTTACCTGTTCTCCATCTCCCTCTGGTGCTCCCCCCCCCTCCTTTCTTTCTCCTGAGGCCTCCCATCACATGATCCTTTCCCTTCTCCAGCTCTGTATCACTTTCACCAATCACCTTTCCAGCTCTTAGCTTCATCACGCCCCCTCCGGTCTTTTCCTATCATTTTGCATTTCCCCCTCCCCCCACTACTTTCAAATCTCTTAGTATCTTTCCTTTCGGTTAGTCCTGACGAAGGGTCTCGGCCCGAAACATCGACAGCGCTTCTCCCTATAGATGCTGCCTAGCCTGCTGTGTTCCACCAGCATTTTGTGTGTGTGTTGTTGTTTGAATTTCCAGCATCTGCAGATTTCCTCCTGTTTCCAGTTTCTTATGTTCTGGCATCATTCTGGCAGTTGTCCAACTTAATACAGTACCTTCCATAAAATACCTTCCCCAGTTTCTGATGGAGGTTGTGCTTTCCAAGCATAGAATGTGCCTTAATCCAATTGTCAGTGTGTGCTGTGTTGGGTGTTCAGAGAATTGGCCACCCATTCATCATAGGCAAAACCTCCAAACAATGGAGTACACTTACATGGAGCACTGTGAGAAGTAATCAGCATCCATCATCAAAGACCCCCATGCTACATTCCTCAGTTCAAAATCCTTGGGTCCCACAGTACGAGGTCCAGGAACCTCCTGACCAGAATGGATACTTCCTTCACCACTTCTCTGAACAGATTCTATGATCTACAAAATAATTCTCGAGGCCTCTTTATAACTCAAGTTCTCAGAATTAATTTCATTTCCACATGTTGTCTTGTTTTGCTGTTGGTTGGCTGTGAGTCTTTGTCAGTTTATACATAGTATTTTTTCGTAAAATTCTGTTGGATTTCCTATCTCCTGTAAATACTTGCAAGAAAATGAATCTCAAGGTAAAAATATGGCAACATTTGTGTACTCTGATAATAAACTTCATGGGTGTAAATGTATATGGGGAGAAGGGAGGAGACCGGGTCTGTGAAGAAAATTGGATCAGCCATGATGAAATGGCAGAGCAGGCTTGATGGGCTAAGTGGCTGAATTCTGCTTCTATGTCTTATGGTCTAAATCAGGGGTCAGCAATCTTTACCACTGAAAGAACCATTTGGACCCGTTTCCCACAGAAAAGAAAACACTGGGAGCCACAAAACCCGTTTGACATTTAAAATGAAATAACACTGCATACAACATTTTTTTTTGCCTTTATGCTATGTATAAACAAACTATAATGTGTTGCATTTATGAAATCGATGAACTCCTGCAGAGAAAACGAAATTACATTTCTGCATGCAACAAAAGCATTTTGAACTCCGAAAAAAAGACGTTGGGTTGAAGGTTACTTTTAAGTAAAATACTCAATGTCTATTTGAGTCCTTCTTGTATTTATGAAAAACGCCGAACTTAAATTGTCCGCCAGCAGCAAACCAAAAATAACGTCAGCCAGCTGTCAACCTGAAAAATAAAAGGACTATTTCACTGAACAATGAAAAAATATGAATATACTTAAAATAATAGGCAATTAAAATATTTATCATACTTGGTTAATGGGATTTCTGCTCCTGGACCTCAGCGCACAGTGTCTGCACATCAGGGCTGTATGACGTCACCTTCATCTTTACACAGGATCGCAAGCTGTCATCTGTGAGGCGTGCGTGATGTTTGTTTTTAATAAAGTTCATGTTGGAGAACACCTGCTCACACACATATGTGGATCCAAAGATCGACAGGACTCCAAGCGCATACTTTTTAATGTTTACATAAATGTCGGGGATAGCATTCCATGTTTCGAACACAAGTTTGTCCGGTTAGGGGAGGTTTTCAATATCACTCCATTTGTGATTCTGAGCAAGAACGGCCTTCTGACGGGCAACATCTTCAAGGTCTGCTGTCAAGCGTCTAAACTTGGACACCCATATGTCTTTGTCAGCTATGTCGGCCAGTTCCATCTCAAGATCAGGTTGACTCACACCTGCCAGTGCAGTCGTTTTCAGTAGGGATGGATCGATGCTTAGGGGAGTGACTGGGAAGGATAATGTGTTTTTTACCTCTCTGAACTCACAGAAGCGTTTCCCAAACGATGTGTGCATTGCAATGATTGCAGAATGTAAACACTATGAATTTATCATGTCGTGAGCTTGTTTGAACTCTCTCAAATTGGGGAAGTGAGACAATGTGCCTTTCTGTAAATCTCTGGCAAGCACTGTCAACTTGCGCTCGAATGCCAAAACATCCTCCAACATGTGCAGGGCTGTGCGTCCTTTCCCCTGAAGAGCTGTGATCAGCGTGTTCAGGTGCACTGTCATGTCTACCATGAAGTGTAGCTTTTCCAGCCACTCTGGCTGTTCCAGCTCAGGAAAGTTTTCTGCCCAGGAAAGTTTTCACTTCTTCCAGACACGCGACAAAGTGTTTCAGCACATCCCCTCTTGACAGCCACCGGACTTTGTTGTGCAGTAGGAGATCAGAATATGCGCTTTCCAGCTCGTCCAGTAACAAACGGAATTGACGGTGATTTAAACTTTTTGCCATTATTTTATTGACAATCTGAATGACAACATCCATTACTTCTGTGCATTCCGGAGGAAATGTTTGAGTGCACAGTGCCTCTTGGTGCAAGATGCAGTGAAAAGTCAGCAGCTTTCTGTCCAGTGACTTCTGCAGTAAAGCCACAAATCCCTTGTGCGCTCCTGTCATATTTGGTGCCCCATCAGTAGCTACTGACACCAGGTGGATGGTCTTTATTACTTTGGCTCTTAAACAATTCAAGACAGCCTCACAGCCTCACAGATGTCCTCCCCCCCGTGTTTGGCCTTCAATCATTTCTTCCTGTGGCCCAGCAGAGTTTACATACCAGCAGAACAGCGCTATTTGTTCAATATCACCTTTGTCTTTAGACTCGTCACAGGCAATCGAGTAGGCCACAGCTGAATTGATATCTTTAATTTACTGCCTTGTGATGTCTTCTGCCATTTTTATGGTTCTGTCTTTGACAGTCTTTGCAGAGAGGGGCATATCCCTGATTTTCTGCATAATTTCATTGTTGTTTTTAAAGTCCGTGAATAGATATTCTGAAATCTTAATGAAAGATTCTTTTATATATTCACCATCTGTAAACTGCTTCCCGTGCCTGACTATTTCCTGAGCGGCAACAAAACTAGCATATGTCGTTGATTTTCCAGACATCATCCACTTCTTGAAATGATTTTTGCTCAGATCAACCTTCCGCATCAGTTCCGAAACGGCTTTTTTTCTCTCATCTCCATCCGGATATTTTTGAGCAAAGGCTGCGATTTTATTCTGGAAATGTCTTGCGACTTTTGACTTTTTGTTCTTTGCTAGTTTTTCATTGCATATTAAGCATACTGGTAAACCAGTCTCGTCAGCAGTGAAAGCAAATGAATCTGCCCACGTATCATTAAACATTCTGTTTTCTTCAATCACTTTTCTTTTTTTAGAATTCTCCATAGTTAGCCGACCTTGGATCGAAAAATTAAAGAAAACGCGCACTGGCGGGTGTCAGGCATTGGCAGTGGTGACATATATTAATAGCGGCAAAAAACACATTTTATTTAGATTGTACAAGATCACCATAATCTTCAAATTTAGAATTACATTTCTAAAACTAACAAACTAACATAAAATACATTTTAATTAAATTCTCATCATTTATTTTCCAAAGCCACAGGGAGCCGCAGCACAGAGATGAAAGAGTCGCTTGCGGGTTTCCGAACCCTGGTCTAAATGTACTTTGAGCTTTGAACCTGTTAATCATTGAGATATGTCAAAGGGGAGAAGGGGCGGTTGAGTGTATTGACATATGTACAAGTACGTTGGGATACAATACAATGAAAAATGTGTCTGCAGTGGCATCACAATATGTGGGAACAGACAAAACACAGAATATAAATTATACAGAAATTCTACATAAAATTGTACTAAACTGTGAAATAAGGCAGTGCAAATGCAGGATCTTAGTGCAAGGAAAAGCAAAAACACAATGGATGTCAGGTTGATGGTAGTGCTTAAGTTGATCAGAAGCCGCAGCAGGGCTGGGGTTGGGCAAGTGCATTTGAGAATCTGTCAACGTGGGACTTCAGGTTTCCGTATCTCCCGTCTGATATTAACAGCATCATGATGATGAAGGTGACGGAAATTCAGGATCGGACGAAGAGAACCTTATGCTTGTTCCAGGTAGAACTTGAAGATGAATACATGCTGCATGATGGAGTGCTCGTGTTCCCTTAAAGGTGCTGAATGAAATGGAAGTGGGACAGAGAAGTTCAAACCTCTGACTGTGAAGAAGGCTGCGATACCAAAGACGAATGGCACTGGTTAAGCCTCTCCTTGTCTGTAAGGGAATGCTGCTGGCCGGTACAGTCCAGGCCACAGGAGTACATGCCAAGGAATGCAGTGAAACTCAGTGCAGCCAATTTTAAGCAAAGGACCACAGTCTGGGCTCCTTCTTCTACTACACATGGAAGGCCACAGTTTAGTGAGGGAAGTTCCTGAAGCAATGAAATGGGTATCATCTCAGGAAGCTGTATGAGTGACAATGGTGCCATGTTTACATTTTTCTCTTTGAAATTTAAATGACTGAATGTAACAAACATGAATGGAAAAGTTCTTTTACACTGTTTCTTTAAAATATATAAAATTCTAAAGGGATTGGACAGGCTAGATGCAGGAAGATTGTTTCCAATGTTGGGTAAGTCCAGAACGAGGGGTCACAGTTTAAGGATAAAGGGAAAGCCTTTTAGGACCAAGATGAGGAAAAACTTCTTTACACAGAGAGTGGTCAATCTGTTGAATTCTCTGCCACAGGAAACAGTTGAGGCCGGTTCATTGACTATATTTAAGAGGAAGTTAGATATGGCCCTTTTGGCTAAAGGGATCGGGGGTATGGAGAGAAAGCAGGTACGGGGTTCTGAGTTGGATGATCAGCCATGATCATACTGAATGGCGGTGCAGGCTTGAAGCGCCGAATGGCCTACTCCTGCACCTATTTTCTATGTTTCTTTCTTTGTATAACTTTTGTTTTGAATAAATTCAGTTTCTGAAATATAAAAAGAAGAGTTTAGCTTTTCCATTCACCACTTGATCCAACCTCGAAGATGAAGGGTTCATGAAAGGAACATCTTACTAGTCTTTCAGGAGCTTTCAGGTTATGGTCATTGAATACTGAACTCTCCAAGAGAAAATAACAACCATATATGAAGGAATCAAAGAGATAATTCCCTCCTCCAGACTTTGGATCTTACACAGATCGCTGGTATAGATAAACTGCCCCAAAGTAATGTGGTCACCTGTGATACCAAAAGATAATGCCACCTTTCTGTGGGACCTTTCACATCCTTCCTAAACTATATTGCCCAGACCTGACTACAAGTGTTTTGTGAATGTTTAGTAAAAGTTACTTCAGCACGTATTATAACAGACTCAAACATTTGATCAAATTAATTGTGTATAGTGATTTATGATGCACTAGAATGGTCAGATTTCATACGATGTATAAAGGAAATATAAAGGGCAGCACAGTGACAGGTAACAGAGCTGCTGCCCCGTAACTCCAGTGAAGCCAGTTCATTCTTAAACTCCAGTGCTGTCTGTGTGGATTCTGCACGTTCTTGTACGTGCACAGATCTCCCATGGGTTTCTGATTCCACTCAACTTCCCAAAGCTGTGTAGGTTGGTGAGTTAATTGCCTCTTGTAAATTGCTCCTGGTACTTTAAGCAATTGGTTGAATCTGGGAGGAATTTTTCGAAACATGGAGAGAATTAAATGGACTCTTTTCATCATTACCATCAGAGAGCATTGTGCAAGCATCTTAGGCACACATATATTGCTAGGATACTTAAGACTTTTGCACAGTACTGTATTTGAGCTGTCTCAAAATACCACACAATGCAATTAAAGCTGGGCTCATTTGACACATAGACTGTTGGTTGGTTGGTATCCATCTGTCTCAAAGAACAATTGGTGATGATCACCATCCACACAAGCCTGAGGGGAAGGTATGGAGACCCTGAGATGCCCAGTCATCAAGATCTTGATCTCGGCCTCACCGGTGTAGTCCAAAGGAAAGCTTATGAAGCATTACGTTTGGTACCAGCTTGGCTGAAGGAGCTGCCGGAATGATGTTCGATGATATTCAGCCACCTTAGGGGATCCAATCGAGATTTTCTCTCTACATTTACTCCCACAGTCTTTGTCTCTCCCAAGGCTGCTCACAAGGCACTGGGGCTATTTACCCATACCTAGCAATCTGATTCATGAGCACCAGGGCATGTTCACACGCCGGTGGGCTTGCGTGCTACATGTGTAAGGGCCAGACCTCCTCCTCATCCACTGTAGTTCAGCCTGAGTCCGAAAGGAGTTCATTTTCTGTGTGTCACCAGCAAGGAGGCACTACATGAGGCTTGCTGTTGGAGAGACAGGAAGAGGCTTACACATTCTGCTCTCCTTTTTGCAAGACTGCTAGCAAGCGGTGGAAGCTGTAAGCAAGAGCGACAAGTGCTACACACCACACTACCACACTAGACGGATCACAACAACCATCTTGACACATAGAAACAGTCGTGCAATTGACATTTTCCGATGACCAGGACAGAATTGAGTTATCAGTTGTGGCTCAACCACAGAATCTTCTCTCTCCTTTAGAAAATGATGGGTTCTAATTCCACTCTAAAATCTAAGTTTATACAAAATCCAGGTGAACAATTTAAAATTGGGATGAGAATAAATTTCTCCTCAGGGGCTTGTGAGTCTTTTCCCACAATGCTGTGATATATTCAAGGGTGGGATAGATTGAGTTTTAAATTATATAGAATTTGAAATTCATTGGCTTTAAAGAGAAAAGCTTTGAGGTTGTGTTGCCTTTATGGCAGTTATTTAGTTTATAATATTTTCACTTAGTAATTCGCTTGTTAGCATTCTATTTAAAGTTAGGATTGTTTAAAGTTGTCTGTGAGATATCGCGACATGCGATGACGTCACATTCGGTTTCGCCGCGTCCTGTGGGAAAATACCGGTTTGGAAAAACGGGAAGGTGGGGGGAAGATACATGTGCGAGCGCAAGCAGCAGCAAAGTTTTCTCTCTACGTACCAGAAACATTGTGAAAGCAACGCTGTGAGTTATGAGATAATTGATACGTTGAATTAAAATGTTAACGCCGATCCTGTTAAAAGTAACGACGGTTGATAATGTTTATGTTTTTGTTAGTTAAAGAGTTGCGGATAGTTTGCGCTGAAGTGTATTTAAAGCAGTCAATGGCGTAGGTAGATTCTGACTGTATGCTGCACTTTAATGTAATGTAGTTGTTGTAGTTTTACCTTGCAAGTATTTATCATGTAAATGTGATATTAAGAAGGAAACAAATGCTGTACAAATCTTGTGTTGTTTTATCAGCAGTTTTCACCATATGTCAATGTGGAAGAGTGAACAGTAAACGGTTAATCTTACTGTGATCCTGTCGTTATTGACAAAGGTTTATCTCGGTGTTTAGTTCCACGTTATCTTACACGCCGAGCGAGAACACTACAGAGGTAATGGTCAAATCAACAATAATCTTATATGGAGACATGGTGGACTGGAGGGACCAAGTGACATTTTCCTGCTGTTATTTCTACATTAATAACATTTAATGTATTTATATATTATATTGATTATTATAGTAATAAATATGACTTCCTTGGTAGACTTAAAACATCGCTAAATGACTGTCAAGTCCCTCTTTTTACAGATTTGATCACATTTCCTGTAAAAGTTTGTTAAACATATCAAGTGCAAGGTTATTTTCTATGTTATTTTTCAATTGTAGATTTAGAAGTTTAGATGTGCATATGTGCAAACACACACACCACCACCACCACCACCACCCCCCCCCCCCCCCCCCGCGTATTCAAGTATTTCTTTCACGCAATACCAAAGGAGAATTGGGTATTTTCTTGATAAAATTAATGGTGTGTGACAATTAAGTTTATACTTCATTTAAAAGCCACAAGTAGAATTGTCAGTAACCAGCCAGTTGTTAGTTAATATAACAAGTTTCAAAGTGATTCATAACATCAAGCATTTAATACTTTATTGCAACAATTTAAGAACCTGATGATGATACTGGAGGTACCTAGCTGTTGCTGAAGGTATTTACTTCAAGGTTTTCATTTTCCTTGGATACATTTTCATCCTGATACATTATATGTTTTGGCTGGCCAGTGGCTTCTGAACCAGTTACAAGGACCACATGCCCACATACAGACCATATGCCCACATACAGGTCTGCATGAAGCATGGACCTCAAACATACTGTAGTTGTTCAACTGATCTTCACAGACTGCTTTTCTGGAAAGTTCTGAAATGCCACTCAGGGAGTAGCTAGTTACACAACGCAGTCCTTCAATAAGTGATAAACCAATGGTTCACAAATAATATTATATGCACAAAAACACACACGCATATTCCACAGAAATCCTACAATTTTTTTTTCAGTCACCTACCATCCCTGGCAACAGGAGAGATGATGGAGGGTTGGAGAATCGCTAATGTTGATCTGTTGCTTAAGAAAGGCTCTAAGAATAAGCCAAGAAACTACAGGATTGTTGACCCTGACGTCAGGAGTGGGGAAATTTTCAGAAGGCATTTGACAAGGTCCCACATAGAAGATTGGTGGGTAAAATCAAAGCTCAGGGCAACGGGGAGAAGGCATTGACATGGATAGAAAACTGGTTGGCAGATAGAAAGCAAAGGGTAGCGGTGAATGGGTGTTTCTCGAAATGGCAGGTGGTAACTAGTGGGGTGCCACAGGGCTCAGTATTGGGTCCACAGCTGTTTACCATTTACGTTAATGATTTGGATGAAGGCATAAAAAATAACATCAGCAAATTTGCTGATGATACTAAGCTGGGTGGCAGTGTGACATGTGATGAGGATGTTAGGAGAATTCAGGGTGACTTGGATAGGCTGGGTGAGTGGGCAGATACTTGGCAGATGGCGTTTAATGTGAATAAGTGTGAGGTTATCCACTTTGGGAGTAAGAACAGGAAGGCAGATTATTATCTGAACGGTGTAGAGTTGGGTAAGGGTGAAATACAAAGAGATCTCGGAGTCCTTGTTCATCGATCACTGAAGGTGAATGAGCAAGTGCAGCAGGCAGTGAAGAAGGCTAATGGAATGTTGGCCTTTATTACAAAGGGAATTGAGTACGAGAGCAAGGAAATCCTCTTGCATTTGTACAGAGCCCTGGTGAGACCACACCTGGAGTATTGTGTACAGTTTTGGTCTCCAGGGTTAAGGAAGGACATCCTGGCTGTAGAGGAAGTGCAGCATAGATTCACAAGATTAAGTCCTGGGATGTCTGGACTGTCTTACGCAGAAAGGTTAGAGAGACTGGGCTTGTACACGCTGGAATTAAGGAGATTGAGAGGGGATCTGATTGAAACATATAAGATTATTAAGGGATTGGACAAGATAGAGGCAGGAAATATGTTCCAGATGCTGGGAGAGTCCAGTACCAGAGGGCATGGTTTGAGAATAAGGGGTAGGTCATTTAGGACAGAGTTAAGGAAAAAACTTCTTCTCCCAGAGAGTTGTGGGGGTCTGGAATGCACTGCCTCGGAAGGTAGTGGAGGCCAATTCTCTGGATGCTTTCAAGAAGGAGCTAGATAGATATCTTATGGATAGGGGAATCAAGGGATATGGGGACAAGGCTGGAACAGGGTATTGATAGTAATTGATCAGCCATGATCTCAAAATGGCTGTGCAGGCTTGAAGGGCCGAATGGTCTACTTCTGCACCTATTGTCTATTGTCTATTGTCTATTACTGGAAGTTATTCAAAGGGACCAGATATATAAGTTTTGGATAGACAGGGTCTGATTAGGGATGGTCAACATGGCTTTGTGTGTGGTAGGTCGGGTCTAATGAATCTTATAGAGTTTTCCAAGTAAGTTACCAGAACAGATGATGAAGGCAAGCCAGTGGATGTTGTTTACATGGACCTTAGCAAGGCCTTTGACAAAGTCCCGCATGGGAGGTTAGTCAAGAAGATTCAGTCGGCATTCAGGATAAGGAAGTAAATTGGATTAGACATTGGCTTTGTTAGAGAAGCCAGAGATTAGTAGTAGATGGTTACCTTTCTGTCTGGAGGCCTGTGACTAGTTGTTTGTCGCATGGATTGGTTCTGGGTCCATTGTTGTTTGTCATGTACATCAACAATCTGGATGATAATGTGGTTAACTGGATCATCAAATTTGCAGATGGCATCAAGATTGGGGATCTAATGGTCAGAGAGGAAGACTATCAAACCTTGCAGTGGGCTCTGGCCCAGCTGGAAAGATGGGATGAGAAATGGCAGATGGAATTTAATGCGGACATATGTCAGCTGTTGCATTTTGGGAGGTCAAGCAGGGTAAGACTTAAACTGTGACAAGAAAATCTTCTGATGCTGGAAATCCAAGCAACACACACAAAATCTTGGAAGAACTCAGCAGGTTATACAGCATCTGTGGAAAAGAATAAACAGTCAATGTTTTGGACCGACCCTTCACCAAGACTCATACAGTGAACATTAGGGCACTGAGGACTGCAGTACAACAGAGGGATTTGGGAATACATATCCATAATTCCTTGAAAATGGAGTCACAGGTAAATGTGGTATAAAAAGAGTTTTTGGTTCACTGGCCATCATTAATCAAAGGATTGAGTACAGGAGTTGGGATGTTGGAGTTGTATGAGGCATTGTGAGGCCTGATTTGGTGTATTGTGTGCAGTTCTGGTAATCTACCTACAGGAAAGATGTAAATAAGATTGAAAGAGTACAGAGAGAAAATTTACAAGTATGTTGCTGGGACTTGAGCACCTGTGTCACAGTGATAGGTTGAGTAAGTTAGGACTTGATTACCTAGCGCATAAAATAAAAAGGGAAGATTTCATAGAAGTTTACAAAATTATGAGGGGTAGAGATAGGTTAAATGTAAGCAGTCTTTCCCAGTGAGGTTGGGTGATAATAGAACAAGACATAAAGAGTTATGGGTTAAAGGTGAAATGTTCAAAGGGAACATGAGGTGGAACGTCTCCATTCAGAGGGTGGTGAGAGTGTGGAATGAGCTGCCAGTTGAAGTGGTGAGTTCAATTTAAACATTTAAGGGAAGTTTGGATAGGTACATAAATTGGAAGGATTTGAAGGGTTATGGTCCAGGTACAGATCGAGGGAACTAGGCAGGTTCATAGTTCAGCATGGACTAGATATGACAAACAGCCTGTTTCTGAGCTATAGTGTTCTATGATTCTATGACTCTGTGACATAGCTAGTGTAAGAACGTGCAAATGACACCTAGATTGATAAGGATATTTCCAGCATTTTTTATTCAGGTTAGAAATGAGCCCATTTTAAATCCTATTGATCTTTTTTTCCTTCTGCTATCTTTTTCTTAATATATTGGCTGTAAATTGTGTTGATTTTTACACTTTGCCTTGTAAAAGTCATGCATAAAAGTTATTTCTTGTTTATTACATATTTTGCATGTTGACAATATTTAAAAGGCACTTCGACAGGTATGTGAATGGAAAGGTTTAGATGGCTAAGGGCCAAACACATAGATTAGATGGGAACCTTAGTTGGCATGGACCATCCCGGCTAAAGGACCTGGTTCCTTGTTGTGTGACTCCATGGTTTTATGTTAGATTGTACTTGTATTAAATTAGCAATGACGGGGAACTCAGTTGGTCAGTTAGCGTGCCCAACACTTTCATGGCATTAGATATGACCATCATTAGGTGCTTAACAACTGCTTCCATATTAATCAACAGCCATTGATACAGGAAAAAGTAGAGTTCAGATATTTGTTTTATATTTATACTTTTCACAGTAATTTTTGAAAAAATGTTAAGCAATGTTTAAGATATTATTAATTCTTTTATTTTTAAATGTTAACTAATTTAATTATAATGTTAATAATTCTGGTTAATTTTATTAATTTTCAAATTCAAATTTGATGATTTGCTACAAAGATTCTTAAAATAAATGTTGAAATTGCCTCCCAGGGAAGCAAGCCTTCCTTTCCAGCTTTGCCTACTGTCCAAGTTCCCATTACACCCAGGGGTGGTTCATCAGCAGTTCCCGGCTTGACAGCAAGTGAGAGAGGCCTTGCTATGGCTTCACGAGGTGAAGAGAAGTCCATCTAAATCCATTTCAGTTTGACCCACTTTGACACCATTCATGTAAGAATTAACTCAGTTGCTTGGTCCATAAGTTTTGACTTGAGAAGCACTTTAACGAAGGAGCGGGGACCACAGAAATGGATAATTCGATTGGGAACTCTCAGATGGAATTCATGACAAGTAGCTGAGAGCTCAGTTGACGGTAATGTACCACAGTCTATGGCAGAGCAGGCCACAGAGGTAAGGAGGATGTTCTTTTAGACAGAGGATAGATAGTAAATTTGTGGAATGCTCTGCCATAGACTGCAGTGGAGGCCAAGTTTGTGTGTATCTTTAAGGCAGGTTGATTGTTTCCTGATTGGTCAGGACATCAAAGGACATGGCAAGAAGGTAAGCGTAGGGGGTTGAGTGGGTTCCAGGATCAGCCATGAAGGAATGGCGGAGCAGACTCGATGGGCTGAATGGCCTAATTTTGCTCCTATGTCTTATGGTCTTATGGTGCAAAATGTGTCTGGAAGACAAAAAGAAGCTAGAGCAGGAAGAGCACATGAAGCACAAGAGATGGATGAGGACAAGACCATTTGCAAACAAGTGTGGGAAGTTTAAAGCAGAGATGTCGTTGGCTCAGGAGGCAATATAAATCGGTATAGTGAAAATGGAATTGGCTTAAGTTATAATGTGTGTAGTGGCTAGTCTAACAAATCAATGCCACTGCTGGTGGCCCCTATGGATTGGTATACCTGTATAAAGCACCCTCTGTTAATAATGTTCCTTTATTAGCAGCTAGCAAAACATACAATCTTGAAATGATTCAATTAAGCACAGTAAAGTACAACTAAGTGAAATTAAGAGTAATTAAACATACTTAAGTGGTCAACAAATGATATGACATCCATCGGTCTCCAGCTCCAAATTGCCTGAACAAAACATGAATACGTAACTTATTCCCTTCACTTTTACTATGCCTCCATTCATGTGACTATTTACCATAATACACAAAATAAACATGCAACACAGAATACAATGCAGATAAAAAATGAATGGCTCTAATAATGTGGATTGCAATAGATTCATCTTCACAGAGGCTACAAGATGGGAACCAGCCGAGAGCCCATTGGAATGGTGAATTTGGATGTAACCAGTAGAGGAGATGCTTCAGCTGCAGAGGAATAAAGCAAACCTGTGGGATGGTGTTGAAACCGGGAATACCTGGCCTTGGATGTAGAGTAAGTATTGGACCAGAAGCTCGGGATACTATGGTTGTGATCCTTCTGATGCTCCCTCATCTAATTTCTAGGCGAAGAGATCATCCTCACAACGTTATGTGCTGTGTCATACGACGTGGGCGATCATGTTATTTGACCATGATTGTTCTTGGCAAATTGTTTTTGCAGAAGTGGTCTGCTGTTGCCTTCTTCAGGGCAGTGTCTTTACAAAAGAGATGACACCAGCCATGATCAATACTGTTCAGAGATTGTCTGCCTGGCATCAGTGGCTGTATAACCAGGACTTGTGATATGCACCAGCTGCTCCCAAGGCTTCATTAACCCTGCTTGTGGGCCAAGCAGATGTTACCCCTTGCCCTAGGGCACCCTGTAGGCTAGCGGAGGGAAGAATCACCTTTCCCCTCCTTTGGTAGAGAAGTACCTCCAACTTGCCACCCAAGGGAAGACATAGTGAGATAAAACCCGTCTGTGAACCATGAATATCATTATTTGACTGTTACACTATTTATTTATTTTTGTAATTTATAATAATTTTATAACTTGAAATGTATATCTACAACAAAACAACAAATTTCATAACAAGTGCCCTTGATAATAAATTTACTCTGTTCTTGACAAACCTGCTCAGATTCTAATTCTGACCTGACCTACAATTAGACTACTTGAAAAAAATAGCAGAAGCATACCTTTCATTCACATTTCCTGTGGGAAAACTTTGCCTCATGTCATTTCCCCATGTTGTTTTAATTAATTCTTACCTTTGGGACAGCACTGTAGTGCAATGTTTAATGTACTGCTTACCTGCTAGTTACCCAGTTTCATTTCTTGACGCTAACTGTAAGGAGTTTGTAGGTTCTCCCTGTAACCACGAGTTTCTTCCGGGTGCTCTGGTATCCTCCCACATTCGTATGAGTTAGTAAGGTCATTAGTCACATGAGTGTAATTGACCGGAGCAGGCATGTTGGAATGGACGTGTCTGCTACCGTCCTGCGTCTTTATAAAAAAGTACATAACTGTTAAGGTATGCACCTGACTGCACCAGCTTCCGGGGTTTCGAAGCTCCAATTCTCCGGAATATGGATAACTGGCGCAGATCTTTTAAATTTTCAGGTCCACTCTGCTAAATGGAGGGGATTATTTGGTGCAAAATAAAGGTTCAGTGCTCATTAGTCAGCTCAACTTTAGTTCAGTTTGTGATTGCATTTTTGGATTTCTGCAACATTTGGAATCTCATCTCGCATCTAGTCAAGAACTCTGCTTTCATCTCAATCATGAAATTGTGTCTCAATTCAAGCTTCGGATACTCCAGCACTTGGGTCCTGACTATCCTGCCTAGGTCTCCCATCGCACATAACACTGCTAAGGCCATCATTTGTTGCTGCCCTTAAGAAGGTGAAGGCTGCAGAGGTTCAAGAAGGTAGTAAATCACCTTCTTGAACCTCTGCTGCCCTCCTGATAATGGCTTTTCCATAATGGTTTAGGTATGGGGAACACTTTCGAGTCAGGATGGTGTGTGATTCAGAGGGAATCCACCGGTAGTGGTGTTCCCAGATGCTGACAGAACAGCTCAGCTGATTGAGTGCAGTGCATTTTGCAGATGGTGTACACTGCAGCCTCTGTGTTTTGGTGCTGGAGGGATTGAGTGTGTTTATTCCAAGCGCTGCATGAACTCCTCTATGTCTCACTTAGAACCATAGAACACTACAGCACAGTACAGGCCCTTCAGCCCTCCATATTGTGCTGACCCATATAATCCTTAAAAAAAAGTACTAAACCCACACTACCCCATAACCCTCTATTTTTCTTTCATCCATGTGCCTGTCCAAGAGGCTCTTAAATACCCCTAATGTTTTAGCCTCAACCACCATCCTTGGCCAGTCATTGCAGGCACTCACAACCCTCTGTGTAAAAAACTTACCCCTAATGTCTCCCCTAAACTTCCCTCCCTTAATTCTGTTCATATGCCCTCTGGTGTTTGCTGTTGGTGCCTTGGGAAACAGGTACTGACTATCCACCCTATCTATGCCTCTCATAATCTTGTAGACCTCTATCAAGTCCCCTCTCATTCTTCTACGATTCAAAGAGAAAAGTCCCAGCTCTGCTAACCTTGCTTCATATGACTTGTTCTCCAAACCAGGCAACATCCTGGTAAATCTCCTCTGCACCCTCATGATAGCTTCCACATCCTTCCTATAATGAGGTGACCAGTATTGAACACAATACTCCAAGTGCGGTCTCACCAGAGATTTGTAGAGTTGCGACATGACCTCTCTACTCTTGAACTCAGTCCCCCTGTTAAAGAAGCCTAGCATCCCATAGGCCTTCTTAACTACCCTATCAACCTGTGCAATGACCTTGAGGGATGTATGGATTTGAACACCAAAGTCCCTTTGTTCATCTACACTCTTAAGTAAATGACCATTAATCCTGTACTCAGTCTTCTGGTTTGTCCTTCCAAGCCATGTTCATGAAGAGATGATGGAGTGAAAAACGTTCCACTGCCCAGAGGCCTTTTGTATTCCTTGAATCATCTGCCACTCATTGTTTAAAACTACTGCATATTCTTTCTGATTCTGAGTATTCATCATCAGTACAACACTCTCAGGCTAACTTCGACCCTATAGGGTGATTAAGATGGATGTGGACAGGTCATTAAAATTTATCTTGCTGGTACGATTGCCACATTTTAATTCAAGTAATATATTTGAAATGAACTTAGATGCACCGTGGATAATGAAATGCATGTGCTTTCTAATGTGATTGTGGTCCCTTCACCTATTTGACACAGGTACCATACAGGAGCTGAGATTGATGTACCATTAAATTGGTGACTACAGGCATGAAAAGCAGGAAATGCTTGGTGCAACAAGGTACCATCTGCAATGTATTATTGAGGTTACACTGCCAATTTAATGAGGGCACCAGGCTTGGAAGTTCAGTACCTGGCTTGGAGGAATATCTTTCAAATAGGTATAGAGCGTCTTCTCTTGGACATTGAGTTTCTACAATGGGTAGTCAAAACATCCAAGTGCGTCACTGGCAGAAAACTACCCAGTATCAAGGGTATATATACAGAAAGGTGCCAGAAAAAGGCCAGCAATATCATGAAGAATCTCACCCACACTGCTCATGGACAGTTTGTCTCACAGGAGGAGGCTACGTAGCATCCACGCCAGGACCACCAGACTCAAAGACAATTACTTTTCCCAAGCAGTAAGGCTGGTCAACACCTCTAGCCACTAATCCACCCCACCACGACTACTTCATTGCTTCCTGTCAGTAACTTTATGTACAGTCGCTCCTGTAGTTAGCATCACTTTATGTACATACAGTACATTCACTCTACGTATATAGGGGTATAACTAGCGCACCAATCGTGAGTTGGAGAGCTATGAGAGAGGAGGCCGCGCACAGGTCCAGGAGCGAAGTTTAAGAGGGAAAAGCTTCGCGGAAACTCTCTATAACTGGAGCACCAATTGTGAATTGGAGACCAAGGAAAGTTCAGGCCTAAAAGGGAGACACTGCCTAACGGAGTAGTCCTGAAAGGAGTGGTCTGAGGAAGAGTGGTAGGGCTTTGGCTCATTTGGGCTTTGGCGAGGTGAATGGGAAGGTGGTCTACGGTTTTTCCTTGCATTTTTTTTCTGGAGGAGTAGACGACATGTCTGTAGGGTCAGTACTTTGCTCTGGGTGTCAGAATGGGAATCCTGGGAATCTTTCAGTCTCCCAGCCACACCTGCACCACGTGCACTGAGATGCTGCTTCTGAAAGGCCGTGTTAAGGATCTGGAGCTGCAGCTTGGATCACCTACAGCTTATTAGGGGAAGTGAGCCGGAGATAGATAGGAGCTACAGGGAGTTCGTCACCCAGAGGCTACAGGAGTTAGACAAGTGGGTGACTGTCGGGGAAGGGAGGGGAAGAGCTCAGATAGTAGAGAGCACCCCTGTGGCCATCCCCTTCAGTAATCGTTAACTCATTTTGGATGCTATTGAGGGGGGGGGGTGACCTGATAGAGGAGGACCACGGCAATCAGATCTCTGGCACTGAGCCTGGTTCTGTGGTACAGAAGGGAGAGAAGAAGATGAGGAATGCGGTAGTCATAGGGGATTCCATAGTGAGGGGAACAGACAGCAGGTTCTGTCAGCCTGATAGAGATACCCGCGTGGTGCATTGCCTCCCAGATGCCAGGGTACGGGATGTCTCAGATCAGGTGCAGTGTATTCTGAAGTGAGAGGGTGAACAGCCAGACGTCTTAGTACACGTTGGTACCAATGATATAAGTAGAAAAAGGGAGGAGGTCCTGAAGAGAGAATTCAGGAGTTGGGTAGGGTTGAAAAGCAGAACGTCCAGGGTAGTAATCTCAGTAACTATCGTATCCACCTCCACCACTGTTACCGGAAGCCCATTCCGCGCACTCACCACTCTCTGCGTAAAAAACTTACCCCTGACATCTCCTCTGTACCTACTTTCAACCACCTTAAAACTGTGTCCTCTCATGATAGCCATTTCAGCCCTGGGAAAAAGCCTTTGATTATCTACACGATCAATGCTTCTCATCATCCTATATACCTCTATCAGGTCACTTCTCATCCTCCGTCACCCCAAGGAGAAAAGGCCAAGTTCACTCAACCTATTCTCATAAGGCATGCTCCCCAATCCAGGCAACATCCTTGTAAATCTCCTTTGCATCCTTTCTGTTGTTTCCACATCCTTCCTGTAGTGAGGCGACCAGAACTGAGCACAGTACTCCAAGCGGGGTCTGACCAAGGTCCTATATAGCTGTAACTTTACCTCTTGGCTCTTAAACTCAATGCCACAGTTGATGAAGGCCAATGCACTGTATGCCTTCTTAACCACAGAGTCAACCTGTGCAGCAGCTTTGAGTGTCCTATGGACTCGGACCCCAAAATCCCTCTGATCCTCCACACTGCCAAGAGCCTTGTCATTAATACTATATCCTGCCATCATATTTGACCTATCAAAATGAACCACCTTGCACTTATCTGGGTTGAACTCCATCTGCCACTTCTCAGCCCAGTTTTGCATCCTATCAATGCCCTGCTGTAACATCTGACAGCCCTCCACACTATCCACAACACCCCCAACCTTTGTGGCATCAGCAAATTTACTAACCCATCCCTCCACTTCCTCATCCAGATCATTTATAAAATCATTTATAAAATTTATAAAAACCCAGAACAGATCCCTGAGACACACCAGTGGTCATCGAACTCATACAGAATATGACCTGTCTACAACCAGCTTTTGTCTTCTGTGGGCAAGCCAATTCTGGATCCACAAAGCAAGGTCCCTTTAGATCCCATGCCTCCTTACTTTCTCAATAAGCCTTGCATGAGGTACCTTTTCAAATGTCTTGCTGAAATTAACACACACTAATCGACTGCTCTATCTTCATCAATGCGTTTAGTCACATCCTCAAAAAATTTAATAAGGCTCTAAAGGAACGAACTGCCTTTGACAAAGCCATGCTGAGTATTCCTAAATCTTGCTTCTCAAGATCTTTTCCATCAACTCACTAACCACTGAAGTAAGATTCACTGGTCTGTAATTTTCTGGGCTATCTCTACTTCCTTTCTTGAATAAGGGAACAATATCCGCAACCCTCCAATCCTCCAGAAACTCTCCCGTCTCCATTGATGATGCAAATATCATTGCCAGAGGCACAGCAATCTCTTCTCTCACCTCCCTCAGTAGTCTGGGGTACATCTCATCCAGTCACACGACTTATCCAACTTGATGCTTTCAAAAAGCTCCAGCGCATCCTCTTTCTTTATGTCTATATGTTAAAAGATTTTCAATCCACTCTAAGTCATCCTTACAATTGCCAAGATCCTTTTCCATAATGAATTCTGAAGCAATGTATTTCATTAAGTACCTCTGCTAACTCCTCTGGTCTCATACACACTTCTCCACTACCACACTTGATTGGTCCTGTTCTCTCACATCTTATCCTCTTGCTCCACATACTTGTAGAATGTCTTGGGGTTTTCCTTTTGAGTCCTGACGAAGGGTCTCGGCCCGAAACGTCGACAGCGCTTCTCCCTATAGATGCTGCCTGGCTTGTTGCATTCCACCAGCATTTTGTGTGTGTTGTTGTTTGAATTTCCAGCAGCTGCAAATTTCCTCGTGTTTGAGTTTTCCTTAATCCTGCTCACCAAGGCCTTCTCATGGCCCTTCCTGGCTCTCGTAATTTCATTCTTAAGCTCCTTCCTGCTAGCCTTATAATCTTCTAGATCTCTGTCATTACCTAGTTTTTTTGAACTTTTCATAAGCTTTTCTTTTCTTCTTGACTAGATCTTCAACAGCTTTTGAACACCATGGTTCCTGTACCCTACCATCCTTTCCTTGTCTCATTGGACTGTACCAATGCAGAATGCCACGCAAATATCTCCTGAACATTTGCCACATTTCTGCCATACATTTCCCTGAGAACATTTGTTCCCAATTTTTGCTTCCAAGTTCCTGCCTGATAGCTTCATATTTACACTTAATCCAATTAAACGCTTTCCTAACTTGTCTCCAATTCTATAGTAAAGGAGACAATATTGTGATCACTATCTTCAAAATGATCTACCACTGAGAGAACTGTCACCTGACCAGGTTCACTTCTCAATACCAGATTGTACAGCCTCTCCTCGTGTAGGCATATCTACATATTGTGTCAGGAAACCTTCCTGAACACACCTAACAAACCCCACCCCATCTATTTCTAGGGAGGTACCAATCAATACTTGGGAAATTAAAATCTCTCACCATGACAACCCTGTAATTGTAACGTCTTTCCAGAATCTGTCTCCCTATCTGCTCCTTGATGTCCCTGTTACTATTGGGTGATCTATAAAAAAAAAACCAGTAGCGTTATTGACTGCTTCCTGTTTTTAACTTCCACCCGCAGAGACTCAGTAGATAATCCCTCCATGAGTTACTCCTTTTCTGCAGCTGTGACACTATCTCTGATCAGCAGTGCAGTCCCCACCTCTTTTACCTCCCGCCCTGTCCTTTATGAAACATATAAAGCCTGGCACTCTAAGTAACTATTTTTACCCCTGAGCCATCCAAGTTTCTGTAATGACCACTACATCATAGCTCCAAGTACTGATCCATGTTCTAAACTCATCCAGTTTGGTCATGATGCTTCTTGCATTAAAATAGACACATCTCAAACCATCGATCTGAGTGCGTCCCTTCTCTATCACCTGCCTATCCTCCCTCTCGCACTGTCTCCAAGCTTTCTCTGTCTGTGAGCCAACCATCTCCTCTTCCATCCTTTCATAAGACCATAAGACAAAGGAGCAGAAGTCAGCCATTTGGCCCATCGAGTCTGCTTCACCACTTTATCATGAGCTGATCCATTCTCCCATTTAGTCCCACTCCTCCGCCTTCTCACTATAACCTTTGATGCCCTGGCTACTCAGATACCTATCAGTCTCTGCCTTAAATACACCCAATGACTTGGCCTCCACTGCCGCCCGTGGTAACAAATTCCATAGATTCACCACCCTCTGACTAAAAAAAATTCTTCGCATCTCTGTTCTGAATGGATGCCCTTAAATCCCTAAGTCACGCCCTCACGTACTAGACTCCCCCACCATGAGAAATAACTTTGCCACATCCGCTCTATCCAAGTTTTTCAACATTCGATATGTTTCTATGAGGTCCCCCTTAGGTCCCCCCTTTCAATGCATTTCCCACCCCCCAGTTCACTTTGAAATTTGAGAAGGAGGAACTAAATTTCAAACTGCCGATATATCAGTGGACGAAAGGAAATTACAGTGGCATGAGAGGGGAACTGGCCAAATTTGACTGGAAAGGGACACTAGCAGGAAGTACAGCAGAGCTGCAATGGCTGGAATTTCTGCAAAAAATGAGGGAAGTGCAAGACAGATATATTCCAAACAATAAATTTTGGAAGAAGGACACTACCATGGCTGACAAGTGAAGTCAGAGCCAAAGTAAAAGCAAAAGAGGGGGCATACAAGGAAGCCAAAGCTAGTGGGAAAATAAAGGATTGGGAAGCTTTTAAAAACTTGCAGAAGGAAACTAAGAAAGTCATTAGGAAGGCAAAGATGAATTACGAAAGGAAGTGGCAACTAATATCCGAGCAGATACTAAAAGCTTTTTTAAGTTTATGAAGGGTAAAAGAGAGTTGAGAGTAGATTTAGGACCAATAGAAAATGATGCTGGAGATTTTGTAATGAGAGACACAGAGATGACAGAGGAATTGAATGCATATTTTGCATCAGTCTTCACAGTGGAAGACATCTGAAGTATACCGGACATTCAAGAGTGTCGGGGAGTGAAGTTTGTGCGGTGAAAATTATGACTGAGAAGTTGCTCAGGAAGCTTAATGGTCTGGGGGTGGATAAATCTCCTGGATCTGATGAAATGCACCCTTGGGTTCTAAAGAAAGTAGGTGGAGAGATTGTGGAGGCATTAACAATGATCTTTCAAGATTCAATAGATTCTGGCATTGTACTGGATGACTGGAAAATTGCAAACTTTACTCTGCTATTTAAGAAGGTTAGGATGCAGCAAAAAGGAAACTATAGACCTGTTAACCTGACATTGATGGTTGGGAAGATGTTGGAATCGATTGTTAGGGATGAGATTACAGAGTACCTGGAGGCACATGACAAAACAGGCCAAAGCCAGCAAGGATTTCTAAAAGGAAAATCCTGTCTGACTAACCTACTGCAATTATTTGAGGAAGTTACAAGCAGGGTTCAAAGGAGATGTAGTAGACGTGGTGTACTTGGATTTTCAGAAGGCCTTTGACAAGGTGCCACACATGAGGCTGCTTAGCAAGATAAGAGCCCATGGAATTACAGGGAAGTTACTAGCTTGGGTGGAGCATTGGCTGGTTGGCAGAAAACAGAGAGTGGGAATAAAGGGATCCTATTCTGGCTGGCTGCCTGATACTAGTAGAGTTCCACAGGGTCGGTGTTGGGACCACTGATTTCTACGATGTATGTCAATGATTTGGACTACATTATTAATGGATTTGTGGCTAAATTTGTGGATGATACAAAGGTAGCTGGAAGAGCGGGCCATGTTGAGGAAACAGAGAGCCTGCAGAGAAACTTAGTTTAGTGGATGGGGCAAAGAAGTGGCAAATGAAATACAATGTTGGAAAGTGTATGGTCATGCACTTTGGTGGAAGAAATAAAGGGGCAGAGTATTACTTAGATGGGGAGAGAATTCAAAATGTAGAGATGCAAAGGGACTTGGGAGTCCTTGTGCGGGATACCCTAAAGGTTAACCTCTAGGTTGAACCGATAGTGAAGAAGGCAAAAGCAATGTTGGCATTCATTTCTAGAATAAAACATATTCTAGTATAGAATATAAGAGCAGGGATGTGATGTTGAGGATCTATAAGGCACTTGTGCAACCACACTTGAAATATTGTTTGCAGTTTAGGGCTCCTAGTTTTAAAAAGGATATACTGACATTGGAGAGGGTTCAGAGAAAATTCACGAGAATGATTCCAGGAATGAAAGGATTACCATATGAGGAACGTCTAGCAGCTCTTGTGCTGTATTCCCTGGAGCTCAGGAGAATGAGGGGGAGATCTCACAGAAACATTCCGAACGTTAAAAGGCCTGAATAGATTACATATGGCAAAGTTATTTCCCATGGTTGGGGAGTCTAGGACAATAGGACACAACTTTAGGAATGAAGGATGTCCATTTTGAATAGAAATGCGGAGTAATTACTTTAGCCAGAGGGTGGTAAATCTGTGGAATTTGCTGCCACGAGTGGCTGTGGAGGACAAGTCATTGGGTACATTTAAGGCAGAGATAGGTTCTTGATTAGCCAGGGCATCGAAGGGTGCGAAGGCAGGGGAGTGCGGATGACTGGAGGAATTGGATCAGCCTATGATTGAATGGTGGAGCAGGCTCGATGAGCTGAACGGCCTACTTCTGCTCCTATACCTTATGGTCTTATAAATTATCTTATGTATTTATATTTATTGTTTTTCATTGTTGCTTTCTTAATCTTAGTGTCTTTTTTGTGCTGCATTGGACCTGGTGTAACAATTATTTTGTACTCCTTTATTCTTGAGTACAGGAAATGACATTAAACAATCTGAAATCCAAATCCTGAATCTTATATAATTTTGAGCAATAATAATTTGCTTTTATAGAACTCGCTTCTGCAAATGTAGACTTCTGCCAAAAAAAACCAACAGATATTGTCTGTCAGAGTTTTAGTTCTGAGTATTAAATCTATGTTCATATTGTAAGCAATGCTGGAGCAGACAGAGATTGGTCATGTAAGATCATTTCATTGCTCATGTATTTCTGTGTGACTCAAGTTGAGATGTGGAGGCTTAGGAAAGGATTCATAAGAGGTTCACTAAGATGCTGCCTGGAATAGAGAGCCATAAGGAGAGGATGGAGAAGATTGGATTGTTTTCTCTCGAGCACTGGAGCGTGAGGAACAAGTTGGTAGAAATACACACTATGAATAGTGAAAAAATATAGACAGGCCAGTAGCAGAACTTTCTTCCAGGTGTGGACATCTCAAATATTAGAGGACATAGCTTTAAGGTGGAAGGGGGAAATTTTAAATGAGATTTGCGTGACAGGATTTTTTTACAAAGGCAGCAAGTGCCTGGAACACATTGCTGGAGGAAGTGCTGAAAGCAGAACAATGTTTGAAAGACATTTAGACAGACACAGGAACAAGCAAGGATTTGAGGGATATGGACCATTGGTAGGCAGCAGTACAGTTTACTTTGCATCACTGTTGGTACAGATATTGTGGGCTGGAAGATCTGTTCTGTATCTGTTAGTTATGTTCACATCAGGAGGCAGTGATGTCTTTGATAAGTATTCCAACATTCTTACAGAGTCCAATGAAAAGTTGTTTGTAGTCTTACTAACATCTAATTCAGAAGTGTATCCAGGCCAGGATGATTAAATTCATATCACTGTCCTTTAAACAGCTCACTTGAACCTACTATATTTACGGTAATGGTTGTGTTGGAATAATTGTGAGCATGTGAACTGAAAAAAATAGGGGGCATTCATTTTGACAGATCTCCAGTCTACATTCCCTGCATGTGAGCCCTCTCTAGATTCAAGATTCCAGATTGTTTAATGTCATTTCCAGTGTACAGGTGTAAAGGAAAACAAAGGAATTGTTACTCCAACTCTGATACGGCACCCATAAAGACAGTAAGATAAGGAACAAAATAATTAAATGTAGCGCGCTTCAAGGTTTCACTGCTGAGGCTAATGTAATGGCTTCTATGTAATGTACCCACTGCTGGGGTAATGTTTTCCCTGTAGCAGCAATGTTTGGTTTATGACTAGAGATAACGGGGCTTTGGAATGCAGGGGCTGTTCAATGAGAGAAATGTTGTTCTTTCTTGTGTGTCTGGGTGATGGGTTTTTTCCGTTCTTTTTTGTCAGGGAGCGATGGAGAGAGAGGACGCAAAGGGAGAGAGTCGGAAGACCACCGGACGAAGTGGACTGAGGAGGAAGGGTCCGAGGGGTGGCTATGCCTGGAGGTCGACGGGAACAAATGAAGGAACAGTGAGCTCCAAATATGCGCAATAGTCTGCTTCATGAGAATGGGTCCTTTTTTGTTTCTTTACTAACCATATAGTCAAATTAAGAATTATAAAGATTAATCATTTAATCACGTATTGTGTACTGTTTGATATTTTGCGGTGCAGATTTGTAACCGGGCAACACATCATGCATCATCCACACAAACGAGATTTCTCAGTTTGGCGGGGCCAGTAGTTGTTTTCCCCTAGGTGAACCCGTGCTGGCTGAGCCTGAGGGTTACATAAAAATACAATATATAAATACATAAGATAGCTTACATACATAGGCTACATCCACACTACGCCAGATAAATCCGTAACCGAAGCTTTTTCTCTTAATTTTAACGCTCCATCCACACTAAAACGGCTTTTTCGTCCCCCAAAACGGGAGCTTTTCAGAAACGCTTTCCAGGCCGGATATTTTTGACAACGCTGTTCGGGCAGATCAGTGTAGATGGAGTAACCAGAGACTTTTGAAAATGCCGTCAGACAGCTATGCGCTATTTCATTGTTTTCTTGAATGCAACCTAACAATTTCAGAACAGACAGCAACGAGACTGAAGCCTGAAGAGTTAGAAACATACTCACCAAATACTTTGACCCATAACTTACTGAATAAATAAGTATACTGTACTCACTTTGCCCTGTTTTAGGTCCTTGCTCGTATGAAGGTGGTTTACCTATTTATGCAAGTACTTCTCTGACAATAAATGTGTAACAGCCTAATGTAATATTGTATGGAAATACAAGATAACACTGACGCAGACATGTTTTACACATTTAACAAGGTGCTTTATTAATGCAAGAGTTAGTCAGTTTTTCAATGTTTGGCATCAGCCGGGTCAATCTGTCCGTGAACTCCCTGTCAGTTGCCACCGTATGCTCCAGTACTTGTTTTTTTTAGTTTTAAGTTCTCCCGCGCCAAAGCAAACAGCTGTCCGTTGTTTTAAGTTTTTCTAGTCTGTAACTACACAAACACGCACTTTTATAGCGAGATTCGACACCAAACATGTCGCTTGTTTTCGGTAGATGTGTCCTGCACATGCACAGCAGGAGATTCACCAAAATCTCCGTTTCATTGTGGACAGAGATATTTTCAAAAACGCATAGGGTGGACGCCTATCGTTTTTATGCAAAAACAGCGTTTTCAAAATTATCCAGTCTTGTGTGGATGTAGCCATAGATTGTATGTCCATAAAGTGACACTAGGCACTGGAGTGACTTTACATAAGGTAACTGACAAGAAATGATAAAGTAATAGTGGTGGAGGGTATGGGGGGGTGGGTAAGTAGGTGCAGGTGTTGATCAGCTTTACTGCCTGGGGAAAGTAACAGCTTTTCAGTCTGTTGGTTCTGGTGTGGATGCTCATCTGCTTTTCTTACAACTTGTTTACAACGTAAGTCCTGCCATACTCCACCTTTTGATTCCTGACTTTGTATGTAGGCTTAACAACATCTTTCTCCACAACCACTCCACTATCTGTTCTGGTGCTCTGGTTCCCATCCCTCTAAAACATGTTGTACAGTATTTTGAACCATCCCGTGAGGAGATTAGTCCCTCTCCAGTTCAGCTGCAAAATGTTCCTTCTGTACAGGTCCCAACTTCCCTGGAAGAGAGCCAATGATCCAAAAACTTGAAACTTCCCACTCTCCCCACCCCCTGCAACAACTCCTTAGCCACGGATTAAACTGTATAATCTTCCTAATTCTGGCCTCACAAGCATGGAGCTTTTCATCCACAGAAGCTCCTTTCTGTTCCCCTTACGAATGAACCCCCTATTATAACAGCTCGCCTTTTCGTCCCTCTTCCCTTCTGGGCCACAGACCCAGACTCAGCACCAGAGACCTGATTCCTGTGGCCTTCCTCTGCTAGGTCATCTGTATCCAAAGCTATTGTTGAGAGCAATAGCTACAGGGATATTCTGCCTATCCCCACTTGCCCTCCTGATAGGCACCCAGTTACCTGTGTCCTGCACCCTGGGTGTAACTCCTTCCCTGTATGTCCTGTCTATTGACCCCTCAGCCTCCTGAATGATGTGGAGTTCATCCAGTTCCAGCTCGCTAACGTGGTCTGTTAGATGCTGCAGCTTGGGTGCACGTTTTGCACGTTTAGCCTTTAGAGACACTGCATTCCCACGTCCCGCAGGAGGAGCATTGCACTATCCCATTGGCAGACCCACTGTTTTTAAATGTGCAATAAGAAATAAAGATAGAATAAGTAATAAGAAAGATCTACCTACAGCCCATGCCTCTCCTTGACGAAGCTTCAATGAACGAAATCCTCAACTCCCCACACTAACATTGGCCCACTCACACAATGGCCACTCTCACAAGAGATAGGATGCTCTCTTCAGTGCATCCGTACTGTGAGGACATGGGACAGCTTGAGCCCTGGTGCCAGGCAAATAACCTTAATGCCAACAAGATAAAGGAGATGGTTATCAACTTCAGGAGATCTCGCACCACTCACACCCCTCCTTACGTTGATGGCAGAGCAGTTTCAAACTTCTGGGAGTGCAAATCACACACAGCCTCTCATGATCCCAGAACACATGCTACACTGTCAAGAAAGCCAATGCCTCTACTTTCTGAGGAGGCTGAAGAGAGCTGGACGTTGCACATCCATACTCACATCATTCTAAAGACGTGCGCTGGGGGCATCGTGACGAGCTGCATCACTGCAGGGCATGGAAACCAGACGGCAGCAGACAGGAAGGCTCTGCCACGCGCATTCAAAAGTGCTTAATGCATCACTGGTACCAGCCTGCCTGCCATCAAAACATATAAGGTGCCAGAAAAGGGCCAGTAACATCATGAAGGGTTCCATCTACCCTGCTAATGGATTGTTTGTCTCACTCCCATCAGGGAGGAGGCTACGTAGCATCCACGCCAGGACTCAAAAGAAGTTACTTTCCCCAAGCCATCAGGCTGATCAACACCTCCATCCATTAACCCATCGCTACTTTATTATTTCCCATCAGTTACTTCACGTGCAGCCTAGTATCACTTCATGGGCGTACGTCTATAATACAACCCACGTATTTATATTTATGGGGTGTCATTTTATTTTTTATATATGTTGTGTTTCTTTGAGCTGTATTGGATCTGGATTAACCATATTTCATTCTCTTTTCCACTTGCGTACAAGGAATGATTTTGTTAAAACAAATTTGTATCTTGAATTTGTGGAAGGACATGAGTAGAAGGGCTCTACTAACTGTGAATAGGATCAACATGTATCTTTTTGTTTTTATCTTGCAATCGACACTTCTGATTGCTTAGCCTCAGGCAAATGTATCTCGAGCTGCCATTGAGTGGCAACCCCTCCATTTCCACTTTCAGTCTTTCTAGTCAGTGAGTCACCCTTTGACATGGGCTCCAACCCTTCAATTAAATTCCTTTCATTTCATTTCATTCACACAAACATCATTGGCATGCCTGTGCAGCTAATTACCATAACAAATAAGGTAGCTGGCCATTTGATTAAGTGTCAATCACATAGCTGCTAATCAGACAAAGACAAGAGAATCCCTTTTAGAAAACACATTTCTGAATCATTTTGTTTGATCTTTCACATAGTCAATATTACTAACGCAAGTTTGGTAATTCAGGATTTATTTGATAACTCAAATATAAATATAACAATTACTATGATGGGATTTGAATCCCCAACTCCAGATCATAAATTTAAAGCTCTGGTTTCCTAATCTAATAAAAAACACATTGTCAGTGGGTATAGCTAGCCCAGTTGCGATGATGTTAATGTGAACAAGTTCCTTGTGTTTACCAGGTTGAATACACATCCTTTTGTTCTTCTATAGCACAAGTGAATCTGCAGATGCTGGAAATAAAAACACAAAATGCTGACAGAACTCAGCAGGCCAGACAGCATCTATGGCAGGAGGTAGTGACGACGTTTCGGGCCGAAACCCTTCATCAGGAGTGAAGTAACATGGGATGGTCGAGGGGGGGGATAAGAAGTGGGGGGAGGGATGAAGTAGAGAGCTGGGAAGTGATAGGCTGGAGGGAAATGGGCTGGGGGAAGGTGGGAAATAAAAGAGAAAGAAAGATAGGGCTGAGGGGGGAGATTATAGTGAAGTGGGAAAAAGAGAGAGAAAGAGAACCAGACTAAAATTATAGATAGGGATGGGGTAAGGGGGAGGGGCAGTGGTATCAACGGAGGTCTGTGAGTTGGATGTTCATGCCGGCAGGTAGGAGGCTACCTAGGCGGGAGATAAGGTATTGCTCTATCAACCTGCGTGTGGCCTCATCTTGACGGTAGAGGAGGCCATGGACAGACATGTCGGAGTGGGACTGGTCTGTGGAATTGAAGTGTGTGGCCACAGGGAGATCCCGCCACTGCTGGAGGACTGAGCGCCAGTGTTCTCTGTGGAATTGAAGTGTGCGGCACACTTCAACTCACAGACCTCTGTTGATACCCCTGCCCCCTTACCCCATCCCTATCTATAATTTTAGTCCGGTTCTCTTTCTCTTTCTCTCTTTCCCCCCTCACTATAATCTCCCCCCAGCCCTACCATTCTTTCTGTTTTATTTCCCATAGTTCTCCACCTTCCCCCTAACCCATTTCTCCTCAGCCTATCACTTCCCAGCTCTCTACTTCATCCCTCCAACCACTTCTTATCCCCCCTCAACCATCCCATGTTACTTCACTCCTGAAGGGTTTCGGCACGAAACATCACCACTACCTCCTCCCATAGATGCTGTCTGGCCTGCTGAGTTCTGCCAGCATTTTGTGTTTTCTGTAGCAGTTTAAGTTCAAGAAATATTCTTGAAGCCTCTTCAGACTCAGAGCAACAATTACTTTGTTGTCTTTTACACTTGTCATTAAATGACATTAAATGACCTTCAGACTTGAAAAAATGTATTTATATATATTGTGTCTATTTATCATTGTGTTTTTGTGGTGTATCAGATCTGGAGTGACAATTATTTCATTCTCCTTTACACTTGTCATTAAATGACACTGAACAATCCTGAATTTTGAAAAAATGTAGTTCTCATCAAATTGAAAGATTTCTTCTTGAACTACTTTCTTTTCCTTCAGTATTTCCTACCTTCAGTAATAATGCTGACAAACCTTCCCCTTCCCAGTGCAGATAATGTGCAAGTACAGGAAATTTTCCATATACCTTCCTACCTTGTCCCATCACATCACCCAAGTCCTTAGACACTAGTTGCAAAAGAAACATTTATTTATTTAAGATGATGCCAGTGAACAATGCAAATAAGGACGACATCTCCAATTGTTCACTAAACTACGTCTTTCACTTATTTTATGTCTTCTTTTTTTTTCAAATGTGGCTCTGCTGCTGTTGAAGTCTGTGATCTGCGTGTTAGTGGTGTGTTTTCCCGCCGTTTCAGCAATCTGGCACTTCGCTGTCTCCAAGGGTTTTACGTGAGACTTCGAGCAAATGGGCGGACTAGAGGCCAAGAAGCCTGGAGATGGGGCATGAGCCCATGATCGACTCCACTTCTCACTGATTAAAGCGCTGAGGAAGGATGAAGTTATCGAGATGACCATGGAAGGCAAGAGGGTGTTCGCTACTGCCCACCAGCCCCCGGAGGAAGGTCTCTGCGCTTGAATGCTCCCTCTCCCTCAATGCTGTCTGAGGATGGTGCCAGAGTGCTGGGACATGGGCAAGGTTTAATTGACACAGTTTGTGGATTGGACTGTATAGTTCATGTTATGACGTGATCTGGTCACTCCATTCTCTCGTTGCTATTCTGGGCGATTTAGAATCGGGGTGGCCTGCAGATAACAAACTGAATGTGCCTGGTCTCTTTCGATTTTGTGTTTTATATTCTGTATTTTTCACTCGGTTTTTTTGTTGCTGTTTGGATGATTTGGTTTTTTTGCATGTGGGGTGGGTGGGGTTTGAACGGCTTCCATGGTTTTCTTTGTTTCGTGGCTGGCTGTGGGGAAGATGAATCACAGGGTTTTAAACAGAACACATACTTTGATAATAAATGTTGAGTATTTTGAATCTTGCAGACCTTCATTTGGCATCCACCGCTTACAATTCAGCCTACCCGGCATTTGGGGAGATGAACTGCAAGTGTGATTTAATATTGTGGCGGGCACTCAGTCCATGATGACAGACAAGAAGAGCTTGTTTACCTCAGCTGCTGGTTTTATTGTGACAGGGACAATAACAGGCAAAGTGCCATCACTGGGTGAGAACAAACCCAGACACCTCCAGATGGGGGAGGTGACCATCACACACCCTGGTTACAGTCAGGGTGACCCACAAACACACAAGTGAATAACTGTATAACCTGAACTGAAATGCCTTTTTCACTCAGGCAATCGCACCCGATATACCACCTCGAGCACCTCATCCGGCCACTTCCAGTAACTTCCCAGCTAGGGGGAAGCCTTTTTTCTGAGCAGGGCAGTAGCCCATGCTCATTCCCCTCCTCCCAGTAAAGTCCTGCCCCCAGCTCTAGGTATTATGAGCCCGTTTCTGGCGGCCGTTGGCTGTGATTAGGTTCTGCCGGGCCACGTCGGGCACCCCCTGAAGTGCTGCAGGTACTCCAACACAGCCTCCCCAGGAATTTCTGGATCGGGAGTGGTGGGGGAGGGGGGCAAACACCACAACCCCCTGTGTGTGCTGCTTCCGCCCGAACGTGAGCACAGACAGCGTAGACCTGGTGCTCTCCTGAACCGTTCTCCGGTGTGCCCACAATGCTACTGGTAGGTGGTGATCCCAGTCGCGTTGGCGCTGGCTAACAAGGATGGCGAGCTGCGTAACCAGGCACTTCACCAGCCCATTGCTTTGTGGGTGAAGGGGAGCTGTTCCATGTTTTGGTGATTCCCAGCTGCCTGCAGATCCCAACAAACACTTGCACCTTGAAGTTGCGCCTCTGGTCGCGGTCGAGCTCCTCAGGGGTGCTGAGATGGCAGAAGAACTCCTCCAGACATCTCTCAGTGGTGGGGGTGCTGCTCCGGTTGTCATGGTTTCTTGTGCCCCACAAACGACCAGGAGACGCAGAAGATTCTTCAAGAAGGGTTAAACTTTAATTTGCAAATCAAAGCTGAGACAGTCATTGAGCTAGTCGCTGATTGCCCACCGATCCTTGTACATAGCATTTTTTATAGTAATCTCCTGGTTTAGTTGTATTAGCATATCCAATCGGTCTATAGGTGCATATCACAAGTACATTCGCCACTATTGTTTCTACCCATTGACTTAATCATGTTCTAATCTACATCTCTCAGCTACTTCTCATTAACACACCTTTGTCTTCTACATTCTTAAGATTTCATTCTCCTACTAAATTGGATAGATGCATAGCAAATAGCAAACTCAGACTACATAATCTACATCAAAGCTGACTACATAGTTTTGATTACACAGCAAACAATGCAACTTTTATACTTCAATAGATCCCCCCTTCGAGACCCATAGGGTCTCACACAGAGAATGAAGACTAACAGTTCGCGCACAAAAGCCCCAATAAACTCAAGCACTTATTCCCAAATCTCGGGTTAAACTATAATTTTCTGCGCCAAGACCTCAAAGTATTCTCTCCCTGTTACCCTGAGCCGTTGAGCCGAAAACCTGTCCCTTTGTACCTGAGATAGGGAAAAAAGCTCAGAAGCCCTTACAATCTACTCCCACACTGTCGTTTTGCTCTTGTTCATCCTGCAGGTGTTGTAGGCTGTAACGATACATTTACAGTGTTTTTTTCTCCACTAAGCTTCCTTCAGTAATTGCCACGAGCTTCGGAAAATTGTTTGGTTGCAGCACGCACTACAAGAGACTTGAGACAAGGAAGAAAACAGCACAGCACACACGCACAGCTCAACAATACAATACTGACAGTTATTGCCATTTTAGTCAGCCATGATCCCCATCCTCCGAGTCTACTTTCTAACCAGTCAAGTAACTGATGTCCGAACCCTGCATTCTGTGCGCATACCTCGCACTGTGACAAGACAAAGTCCACTGAAGCCTGTAAATAAGGTGACCAAAAACCATCCTTCTTTAGTTTCTTTATCACTTCCCCCCTTGCACAATGGTCCATCCCATGCGCTTCTGAAATCAGAATCATCAGAAGAGGGGTGGGCGCTACCAACAAACCGTCTTCCATGCTCCACAAGCGTTCTGGGTTCTGCTTGGCCCCCCCTTCGTCTCCACATTGTCTGTTCTGCCAAAGATGCCTTACCTTGTATTTCAATTAGGTCCTCTACCACAGGCTCTGGAGCTAGGCTTACCTGGAGGGGGGGGGGCAATGACAGCTGATGTACATCCAGATGCTTTTCTGGCTGCCTCGTCCACAGCTTGATTTCCCTTTGTTATTGCATCATTTCCTTTTTATGTGCCTGGCATTTTACTATAGCCAATGCTTTAGGTTTCATCATGGCTTTTCATGTCTTTTCATCGTGTCTAGAATTCACTGACAATGTTGTATGGGATCTCCACTACTTTTTCTTAAACCTCTCTGTTTCCACACTGCCCCGAACAAACGGCATACTCCATGAGCATATGCCAAATCAGTATAGATGTCTACTTTCTCCCCTTCCATCATTTCACACGCAGCTGTCAGGGCTTTGATTTCCACTAGTTGAGTGGAACACGGTTGGGGACAGGACTCCATCCTAATAATCTTATAGCTCGACTGATCCTGCTGCACTACTGAGAACCCTGCATGATGTCCATCATAATCCCTATAACAAGAGCCATCTACGAACAGAACCTTCGGCATCCTCTAGTGGTTCTGACCATAAATCTGCTCTCAATTTGGCAAATGCCATCGTCTTCCCTACACAATCATGGGGTTCTCCTTCATAGTCTAAAGGGACATAATCGGTTATATTACTGGTAGTGCATCTCTGTATAGTTATGTCTGGAAATGTCAATAGCATCTGATACGTTGCTATCCTGGCTGGCGTCAGCACAAATTTCCCTCTTTCCAGCAATTCTACTACTTTGTGGTGTGTGTCCAGAGTCACAGGATAGCCCAGGGTTACAGAAGATGCCTTTTCATATGCATAGTACAGCGCCGCCAATCCCTGATAACAGGGTGGATACCCCTGAGCCACCTCGTCTAGTCTCGTACTGTAGTATGCTATTGGCTGCTTTGCTTTTCCTGTGCCTGTCTCTTGTGTTAGAACCGCTGTGCCATAACCCTCCTGTTGGCTGGATACATACAAATGAAAAACCTTCTCGTAGTCAGGCAAAGCTAATGCTGGTGCTGACTGCAATTCCTGCTTAATAGTATTGAAAGCTAGCTCCGCCTCTCCATTCCACTGTAAGCCGTTCTTCAAATTTGTATGTCCTGCTTCTTTCATTATCTTTCTCAAAGGTGCTACAATCTCAGCATATTCTCCTATCCAATCTGAGCTGTACCCTGTCATTCCCAAAAATGTCATCATCTGCCCTACAGTCTGGGTTTTGGGGCCTTAGTTATTGCCTCAATCTGATCTGGTGTTATCGCCTTCACTCCCTTGGATATTACCCTGCCTAAGTATTCCACTTGCGGCGTGCAAAATTGCAGTTTCTTTTTGGATACTTTATGTCCTCCGTGCGCCAGCTTCTGTAACAGAGCCATAGTGTCCTGCTCACACAGTTCCTTACTGTGGGAGCAAATCAACAGGTCATCCGCATACTGTAACAATGTACTTTCCAATGGTATGCCCTCTAGGTCTGCCTTCAACACCTGATTAAAAACGTGAGGTGAATGTTTAAATCCTTGCGGCATTCTGGTATAGATATACTGAGCACCTCTGTAAGTAAATAAAAACAGATACTGACACTGGTCAGCTAGAGGAATGCTGAAGAAAGCCAAACACAAATCAATCACTGAAAAGTAACTTGCTTCTGGTGGAACATTAGTCAAAAGCATGTGTGGGTTGGGGACTACCGCTGGCCAGTCCTCTACCACATGGTTTACCGCTCGCAAATCATGCAACAATCTCCACTTAGAATTATCTGCTTTTAAGACCAGCAGCAACGGGGTATTGCATGGACTGTTTGTTCTTTTAAGCACTCCTATTTCAAGCAACCCTTGCACTGTCGATACTATTCCCTCTTCTGCTTCTGATCTTAGAGGGTATTGTGGTCTCCTGGGTGGAATTGCTCCCCTATTCAGCCTTATTTCCATCGGACTAGCTGTTCATATTTTCCCTCCGTCCGTGTCATGCTGTGACCAGAGAATAGACGGCAACTCATCTAACCTTCTATCTTTCTGCTGGCCTCTTTCCTTTCCCAGCAAGGGCATGTGTGGTTGGGGAGTTATTTCGACCTCTCTCACTGTCCCTACCATATCTACACTTACCATTTTTTAATGCAATTGTTGTCTTCTGATATCCACATCTCTGGTGTGATTTTCCTCCACACTGTTATGGTTTCAGCACACTTAACTAAGGGTCCCAAGTCTTTAGACTGATATCCCTTGTTTACCAACAACGTTACGTGGGGCGCAGCCTCCGGTGTCCTGTACCATTTTTCTAAAAGGGTGTTCCACTTAACTTGTAAAGCTGCCCCTTGCTTTCCAATTATCACAGCCTCTCCTTCCAGGTGCTGTTGGGTACATGCCTCCAGGTGCCATCTCTCCTCTAACTCCCTGTTCTGAGCCTCGTCAAAAATCACTGTACAACGTAGCTCAGATTTGGGCATTACAGCACTGGGTAATATAGCCTGCATGCCCTTTTTCCATTTCTCCCAGGTTTCCTGAATCTGATCTGCTATGTCTTCTATCCAAAAGACATTAGCCTTCTTGTCTTCTCGCACTATCAATTGAGCCCCTGCTCTTTCCACACTCAGCCCATTTCTGGTGCATTCTAATTTTAATTCCAGTTTCAATAAGGCATCTCTGCCTAACAAATTAATCGGAGTTCCTTTAAATACTAGCACTGGCAAAACAACTCCTTTATTTCCCATTCTCAACTGCACTGGAGCCGTGCACTGTGTCAACTGTGTTTTCCCCGAGAACCCTACCGTCTTAATAAACTTTCCTGGCGTGGGAAGGAGAAGGGCATACTGTGGCTGTACATAAGTGTACGTGGCTCCAGTATCTATCATCATTGGTGTCAGTTGCCCTTCTAACATAACCTGAACAATGGGTTCCTCGTCTGCCTCCCTTGTTATCATTGGGTAATGTCCCTTCCCACTCGAGTTCTTGGGGCACCCCAATACCTCGCATAGGGGTTCACAGGTCCGCTTGGGCCTGTGGGGGCTGGTCCTTGGCTAACCTTTAGTTCCCTTCTTATCGGTTCCTGCTGGTGTGTGACAGACCATGGTGTAAACGGACAGTCTCTTCTCATGTGACCTGGCTGATTACATCCCCAGCACAATCTCTCTACCTCTCTTTCCACCTGTTTCCTCACTGGTCCCCTCTGCCCATAGCTCCTCTGTCCCCCTCCTTGGGACTTCCAGTCCTGTCTGGGCTGTTTGAATTTAGTCTGTTCCTGATGGGGCATTTGTGGGAATGCTCCTCCAAAGACGTTGATTATTGGCATGGGGTTTTCCGGCCCTTGTCTTACAGTATGATCGGTCCCCCCATGTAGTGGTGCTTCATCCAGTTCGATGGCTGTACTCGGACCGGTGGTTGCTGGCAGCATCTTTTTGTTTTTCTCTTTTTCCTTCTTTTTGAGTTCTTCGAGCTGCATTTGTATTAACTTTCTTTGCATCTCTTCCTGCTGCTCAGCCAACCTTTGTTTGTCTTTCCGGTACTTCTCAACCACATGGACTACGTGGTCTCTAAATTCTTGTGGGGTCATTGACATCAGCCCAACCACTTCCTCCAGTTTGGATTTTACTTGTGGAGGCATTGCATCCAAAATGCTATGTTGGAACAGTGAGGTGATAAATAAGCTATTTTCCACCTCTTGCTCGTCTCCAGTCTCCACCTTTTCAACTGGTTTTCAACGTAGGCTGCTGGGTTTTCAGTGTCTCCCAGTGGATCCCCCTTGGGTGGATAAAGCTTCCTGAGGGCCTGCCATACCCTCTGCCTCACTCTGTCAAACCCGTCTCCATCAGTTCTCGGGTCGTTCGAGTTTACTATGCCAGCCATTCCCATTAGTTTGTTAAATTTGGAGGTTCCCATCAACCTTATCAATAGTGCCTTCAAATCTCCCATAGCCAATAATCATCCCACCGTTTCTTCTTCAAAGGCTCTAATCCATTTCCCTGCTCCTTCATGTAGATTGGGCAGAGTATTTTTCAGCCCTTCTAGGTCCTGGGATCCCCAAGGGATATACTGCACTTGTCCTGATCCTTTAACTAACAACAGCATCATTCTTCTTCCTTCTTCCCACCTGCCCTGGCTCTCCTCCTCGCCTGACTCCCCATTTGTCTCAGTGTATGTCTTTACTGCCTCCCATACAAATTTCTCCAGGGTCCTCTTCTTCCCTCGGTCTCCCTGTGGATCCTTCCTTTCAGTCCTGATTCAATACTTGGTCGGCCCCAGGAGTACTGTTCACATCTCCTCTGGCAGTCCCCTCTCAGTAACTTAGCTAGCTCTCTGTCTACTTCTGCAAGTCGCTTCCCTACTGCCTCCTTCTGTTCTTCTAGGCTTCTGCCTCCTACCTCCTCCTCACAAATTCTCGCATCCTCTCTCTCCACTTAACTCTTGCTCCTCCAATGAGTCACCTTCTCTTTCTTCCTGTCCGTGTCTGTACACCTGTGGCAGGGTCTCCTCATGATCCTTACTCGTGCTTGATTCCCTTCTCTCTTGTGTTTCTCCAAGACTCTCAGCTCCTATCTTCTTTCCACTTCCTCTTCCTGCCTCAGCTCTTCCTGCCCTGATGAGCCACTTTCTTTTCTAGTCTGTTCATTTCTATAGTATAACCGATACTCCTCATACTCCTTTTCCTCTCTCAAGTATTTCATCCGTTCAATCTCTTCTTTCATTTCCCTCTTTGCCTGTTCCACCTTTATCCTTTCTGCCTGTATCTCCTTCCATATCGCTGCTTTTTCCTTCTCGTATTGTCTTTTTTCCTCCTCATTATCCCAAACTTGTACTTCTCCCTGCATGTTTACTGTTCCCGTCAGCAGGGGGCACTGCTTAGGGGTTCCTTCCTCATTATAGAGAGGGGCTTTACTGTTTCTTTCGCATCCGGGTACGGAGCTGAAGCCAGCTTCTCACTGTACCTTCCTCTCTTTCTAACAGGCTGTTTCTCCAGCACCTTAGTGTCTTCCTCGCTTGTAGTCAATATTCTACCTGTCCTCCTCAGCCTTTCTCCCTCCGTTCTGAAGAGTTTTAGCACTTCCATTTCTCGTTCTCTTTTTTGCCCTCTTTTCTTAGATTTATCTTTTGGTTTGTAATTTTTAATTAGCGCCTCCATTTCTTCACACAAGTTACATTAAACGTTCCTTCTCTTGGCCATTTTGTGACCAGGTTTTTGGTTCTTTTTTCCCATTTTTCTGAAGTTTTTTTGATCTCATATTTATTTACCGGGATTTTTTCGCTCAGAATCTCTACTGCCGTTCCTTTACCTGTCATGTTGTTCTCTCTTTTTAAGGTATTTCAGAGATTCACAGTTCGTTTACTGGATAATATTATTTACTCTAATTCTATGCCTAGTGTACCGTCTATCTACTAGCGCTTTAAACTATGTATTGGACTGTCCATGTTTCCTGTTCTGTTCTGCCCGTACAGACCTCTATTGAGAGCAGTATCCACAGAACTTTCTCTTTGCGCCTCGTCTATTCAGACCCTTATCTCTTAAGGCGGTATCCAGGAGGATTTTCTCTATTTTCCTTTCCCCGCCCGTTCAGACCTTCGTTTCATACGAAGTGGTATCCACAGGGATTTTCCAACACCACGTGGAATTTTTCTTAACTTAATTTCTTATTAACTTATTTATACTTACCCTCACTGCAGTGTTCTTGATCAATCTGAGCCTCCTGTTAGCCCCCAATTCTGCCAGATTCTTTGGACCGGAGAGACCCTTCGGCAGTGGTTCCACACTTCTGAGACTCCAAGACCTCCCCAAAGCCAACAGAATCCTTAGTCCAAATAAAAAGCGCTTACCTTTTGTTTGGGTGCACCCTTAATTCTGTTAGCCCTGTGGGGGTCCCTAGAGGACTGGGAAGCGTCCCCAATCTGCCGTTTCCTTTCCGCAGGTCTCTTTCCGGTCCTGCCGCGGTCGCTAATTTTGTCGTGGTTTCTCGTGCCCCACAAACAACCAGGAGACGCAGAAGATTCTTCAAGAAGGGTTAAACTTTAATTTGCAAATCAAAGCTGAGACAGTCATTGAGCTAGTCGCTGATTGCCCACCGATCCTTGTACATAGCATTTTTTATAGCAATCTCCTGGTTTAGTTGTATTAGCATATCCAATCGGTCTATAGGTGCATATCACAAGTACATCCGCCACTATTGTTTCTACCTATTGACTTGATCATGTTCTAATCTACATCTCTTAGCTACCTCTCATTAACACAGCATTGTCTTCTACATTCTTAAGATTTCATTCTCCTACTAAATTGGATACATGCTTAGCAAATAGCAAGCTCAAAGCTGACTACATAGTTTTGGTTACACAGCAAACAATGCAACTTTTATATTCCAATATGGCTCGGGACTCTGTCTACCTCTGGCCGCTTTGTGAAGTAATCTGTGACTACAAGGATGCAGCGGTTCCAGGCGATGGTGAGGGGCAAGGGGCCCAGGATATTCAGTCCTATGCGCCCCACTGGGGCTCTCACCTGGTACTGCTGTAGTGGAGTCTATTTTCTGGTGGCCTGACCCCTTCTGGGGCATGCAAGCCATGCGGCAGTGCACGAGCGGCTCCACATCCTGCCCGTGCCCAGGCCAAAAGAAGTGTGCAGACAGCTTGATCAATATCTGTGCAACCCCAAAACGGCTGGCTGTCCCCAGCCTGTGCCTCAGCCGCGGAACAGTGGCATGGAGTCCCTGGAGGACCACCAGCTGCAGGAGATGTCTGTCACCATTGGGGAATCGTCACTGCCTGGAACAACACACCTCCAGCGTGCCCCACGGAGAGTCCAGGCTTTGGTCTCTAGATCCAGGGCGGAGATCTCTGGCCAGACCGGCCACCATTTCATGCTCAGTCATCCCCTCACCTGGGCCAATATGGGATCTCATGCATCATGCATCTCCAGCATTCCCCACTGAGAACACAGGGCTTTGGTCCCTGGATCCGGAGCGGAGACCTCGGTCCACTCCGGCCACCAGCCATTCCCTCGCCGGGGCCAGTACGTGATCACTCACCCTGTTCGCTGCGCAGCCGGTAGTTGATGGTCGAGAGGTCTACCTCGCAGCCGGCTGCCTCCTGAAGCGCCAGCACCACTGGTTCTGCTGTGTTGCGTTGGGCCGCTGCGGGGTGTGCTGCCCTCCCCACGGTGTCCACTCTCCGGAGCTGCCCTGCTGGAGAGCCCTGGCTTCAGCAACAAGGTAGACTGTGCCCCATGCACATCCACATGGGACCCTCAGTGAGACAGCAAATCCAGGCCAGAGATGCAGGACTCCCGGATGTCGGCGAGCCACACCTCATGCTCCACTGTAACGCACAGCCATCTCTTCTCTCTCACAGCCGCACAGTCGCCGGTGACTGTAGCCAGCTGGACCGCCGCCATTGTCCACCGCGGTGGTGATGGTTGGTCTGTGTTGGGGAAGACACTGGGACGGATGATAGTGATGGTTGCCCCCATCGCACAGCACCTGATGCCCGTCACCGTGCAGTCCACGTATAAGCCTTGCTCTTCACCCAAATGGCCCACACGGTGGGGTGACACCAGAGGGGTTCTGCTGGAGGTCTCGGGCAGCGTTGCTCGTTCAGCCATTCCTGATGACTGCGCTGGACTGTGACGTGGTGCTGGTGCAGGGCAGTCCTGAACCACAAAGCCTGCTTCACCACACAGGTAGCAGTGAGCACAGTGGTGGAGATCTGCTGTGAATGCCCCCAGGCTTTCTCCCACACGGTGCCACGTGCTGCCCAGTTCTTCCCTCATTGCTTCCTCCGATGGCCTCTGTCTGAAACACCACTCCAGTGCCGCTACAAGGGCCCTGTAGTCATGCTGCTCGGCTGGTGTTCAGTTGAGGAGAGCCCGCAGGGAATCCGCCTCCAGCGCTGGGGCAAGGTGCATGCCATCTCAGTGGGGCTCCACCCATCGTGCCATGTGGCTGCTTTGACTGGCACCAGGTAAGGCTCCTGGTGCCTGGTATCATTGTATCTGGGGAGCTTCAGGATAGACGTTGTACTGTTAATTGCTCAGGTTTGTTGGTCTTCCTCTTACTCCAGCGATGTCGATGGTGCCTGCCATGTTGCCCACCCTCCCATGGCTGTAGAGTCTGGGGTTCCTCGGCGTGAGGAAGGTGGCCATGTCCCCCGGGTTTGGGAGTCTGGGTACGCTCAACGCATTGGCATTCCCTGGGAAGGCACAATGCTCGGTTCCCATGTTCTCCCTCTAGGTCAGCGCCCTACCTTTCGGAGCCCGGCCCGGAGGTATGGGGGAGGCATACTGCTCAGTCCCTTGCCGAATTCCCCAGGTTTTAAGGTGCTCCATTCAATGTAACTCTTCAATCTCACCATCGATTTCTAATCCGAATCCTGACACGAATGTGGTGAACATTCGGTCCCTGATGCCAGACTGCCAGTTTTATTGTGACAGGCACAATATGGGACAAAGTGCCAGTGCTTGGTGAGAACCAACCCAGCCACATACAGACAGGGGAGGTGATTATCACACACCCACGGTTACAGTCTGGGTGATCCACAAACACTGAACAACCCGAGCTGAAACGTAACAATGAATTAACCTGAACTTCCCCCAATTATCCCACAGATGCATTTAAAAACTGATACAATAAATAGTGCTGGCCATCAGGAATACTGGGGTGAGCTGTCGACCACACCACCCCACCTCCACAGCCCAGAGTGCCACAATATCAATATCCCAACCCACTTCTCTTTTTTTTTAACATGTATAACAATATTTCTCAGAGATACTGGCAAATTTCAGCTAGGTCTTTGATCAGGTCCGAAGGTCTTTGACTATGCATTAACTCTGTTTCTCTTTCCATGGATGCTGATTGACTTGCTAAGTGTTTCCAGCATTCGTAATGTAGTTCCAACATGTTTATATTCTATGGATATCCAGTCAGGCAACAGTCCAAAAGAGGAAAGCCCAAATGAATTATAAGATAAGCACAGTAAACATTTAATAACTATTTTCCATCTATTTTAGTTTTAATTATTCTGTCATCTTGTTTCACTTAGATCTTTGCCTCAGCAATGAGAAACGATTTATTTCTAGCTCACTTGTTCATCATTTCAAGAAGCCTATTATTTTCTTTGAGCAAATGCCATTGTACTTGGGAGGCAGAAGTAAACTGGTGAAAGCAGTCAAGAAGGACATCCAAGATCAACTTTATTCACCATGTACATTTGTATATATTAGGAATTTGTTGTGGTGTGTTAATGCAACATGCAACATAAACAGTATCATTCAACAATTATACAAAAATAAAGAATTCTATAAACATAAAGTTAGAAGTTAGAAGCCAAAACCAATTATGGAAATCTGTGAAAGTATAGACAGATGCAGGCCTAGTGCTGATAAATGGGATTAGTAAAGGCGATTGGTGTAAACAGATTGCATCAAAGGACCTACTTCTGTGTACTATGACTATAAATTCTTATCCATTCCTTGTAGAAATTCAGAAACTGTCCAAACTATCATATAAATTGGGAGTTAATGTTTTCTCTCTGATTCTTGACGGATGTGGAATCTAGACCAAGCTGGAAAAGCTCGAGGCATTGCTGGCAAGTGTATAATTGGTCTGAACCATACTGGTTTTGGCTGAAGGTTCTGGAATGAACCTGCACAACCTTACTCACTGCCGCAGTATTGCCAATGTCAATTAACAATGACCGATTAACTTGGTCTATTTTTTTGGTTCTAGATGTGTTCTTTCTTGAAAAAATTGTGATTGACTTGTGGTTAATTTGTGTTTTTCTTGTGGATGCTGCTTATCTCGTTCCGAATGTGCCTGTGACGATTCTATAAGTTGTTCACTGCGTCTGTGCATATAAGTACTAGTGCATAGACAATAAACTCGACTTCAACTGTGAAGGGTTTTTTTTAATCTCTGATTTACACTCAGGAGTACTGATGAAAAGATCATCAATCTGAAATGATTTGCCGCTGTTTCTCTCCTCAGTCCCTGCTTGGTCTTCTGAATATTTCCTATCATCTCAGGTTTCAAGCACAGATTTCAGATAGGGTTGAGGAGGCACATTGCAGGAGCAGGCAGAGATGATGGAAGTATGTTGGATAAGAGTCTACATTGTCATTTTTCTTGCAGTTTAACTTTCTTTATGCTTGTGTGTGAATGCCTGCAAGAAATGAATCTCAGAGTAGTATATGGTAACATATACTGTATGCACGACACTATTTTTGTCAACATGGAGTGGAGAGCAAGCTTGTAGATCTGGGGCGGGAGCAAAGGATGTTGGGAATGATGAGGGTGGAGTGCTGCAGGAGGGGTGTGGGACAGGGGGCAGAGAAGGAGTGCCACGGCTGAGGTGGGGGTGGTGCAGGTACAGACACACCCAGCCCTAAGACACCAGGCAGGGTCATTTGATTTCAATCAACTGGCTTATTGGTCATTGCAGAATGTTTCTCAGGTGTTTCCTGCTCCCTCCCCCTTTTCCCAACCATGATATGCCTCTTGCTGCCCTCCTTCCCACTCTTAGTCCTCAATAGAGACCTACTGTATATTTGAATCAGGTTTATCATCACTCACAGATGTCATAATTTTTTTGCAGCTGCAATACAGTGCAATACATAAAATTACTATAGTACTGTGCAAAAGTCTTGGGCACCCGAGCTATATAAATGTGTCTTAAGACTTTTGCACAGTACTGTATCTTGATAATAAATTTATTCTGAACTTGAACCTGTCAGTAAATGTTCAGGGGATTTTCAGTAATTTGTAGCATATCTGGTTCTGTACTTTTTGGCTCTGTCCTGCCAGCATACATCAAACTGTCTCATAGGCTGTTCTTATTAAAGAAATGTTCTTTCTGATCTGTCTTATTTTAAGAAAGCCACATGGCAAGGACCTGCTTTGGTTCTATCTTACTTACCGTAGATTGAGTAGGTTATTGTTTCTCTGCTTTCTTTATTTAGAGATATAACATGGTAATATCCCTTCTGTCCCACTTACACCCACGTGACCCACTGACCTACTAACCTGTACGTCCTTGGAATGTGGGTCATGGGGAGAATGTACAAACTCCTTGCAGGCACTGGCGGAATTGGACCTGGATCGCGGGTGCTATAATAGTATTATGCTAATGACAATGCTACCCGTCACAACCACAGACTCAGCCGTGGCACTGGGGTGCCCTTGCAGGCAGGCTGCAGAGCAGCTTCAGCAATGTGAGTATGCAAGTTCCAGCCAATTAGTGTTTTATTGTGATTGCATTTAACTCCCTTTTGTTTGACTCAGTCTTGTCAAAACATAATCAAAAGCACAGCTATATCACCGCTCCCAGCCTACCTCTGTCCTTCTTCAGAGAAGAAAGCCTACCATTTCCACTGAAGCTGTAAAAGAGCGGTACTTATTTAGTATTAATTTAGTGTTTGCGAGCTTCAATATTGAGAATAGCTTTCAGTCTGACAGTTTTAGTTGACCTACAATAGCTTTTGTCATGTATATTGTTTCCTTTAATTCTGCATAGTTGCTAAAACTCAGTGAATTGTCCTTCCACTTCAGTGTCTCTCCCTCTGCACTTGAGACAGAACCTGACTTTTGTCAGCAAGATTTAAGCAACCAAAATGGACCTAGTGGAGAAAGGACAGCTGATCTCAACCCTGAATTTCTCTGGGCAAGGAGGAGAGAAGCTAAACTCAGTAGAGCCTGGGTTGGCGGATGTGGCTCATGCAGTGTGGCAATTATTCAAACCAGCCCGAACCAAAGTTTGCTGTTCAGATGGAGAAGTTGAAGTCAATGGAGTCAGGGTTGGCAGAAAAGGTTTGCACAGTGCACCAATGCTTTCAGAGCAGAAAGCTCAGTCCAGAAAGGAAGAATGGGTGTCAGCACATGCAGCAACGTTACAGCAACTCACTACAGATGTCCAGAATCAGGTGAAGCTACTACCACTCTCACTGCCACCATTCAACACATCCTTCAACCAGTACAGTCCCAATCCCAGCATCTCCCACATCTTCCTCCGTAACAGTCTCATCAGTCTCAGCTACTAATGCCTCAGTTCCCTTAATAGAACCAAGTATTCCTCCACAAGGGACATACTCTGCCGACTCCAGTGGTTGTAAGGACTTTATTACCCAGCGTGAACTGACTTTCCAAGCCGAGTCAGGTCAGCTGGATGATGATGCATGTAAACTGGCTTACATGTTGAATCTCTCAGATGACTTATCATGACTCTACCTCTGATCCTCCGATGGGGACAGGCTCATGGACCACTGGTTTCCTCCTCCCGAAGTCAATAATCAGCAGAGCAACAGAGCAACTTCAATACTCCCTGATCACCGTCCTTGTTCCGGGAAGGAAGACTACTGTTTATATTGAGGCTGTGGAACAGCTGTATTTATTTAGTATTAAGGGTCACTCTTCTGTTTTCTTGGAAGTCTTTGACAAACAGGAGTTTCGGGTTGTATATTATCTACATTCTCTGATATTAAATGGAACCATTGAACTATTAAATTAGGTTAGTGCTCCTGAGCTGCAGTGGCAGCATTGCTTTTCAGTTTGAGGATTCTAGTTTATGGGCCTATTGGCCTAGCAGTTATTGTATTTTTTTTTCTTTAATTCTGCACATTTCTTTTAAAAAGTCGGTGAACTGTACATCTGCTTCAGTGTCACTTCCACTGCCCATCGGTCATAACTGCACACCTCTGTCACTACCTAGCCACTCATTAGCATTCCATTTGTTATGAACATTTAATAAAATGGCCGTGGCCACAAGGTTTATGCCTCATTCTTGACTTCTGAAGAACCTTCTCCAGGTTCAGCAGGTATAAGGTGAGAGAAGTGCTCCTTAAAGAGAAGGGAAGAGGCAACAGGAAGTAGAATAAGATTGTGGGTTTCATTAAACCTGGTGAGGCAGGTATGTTAGCAGTATTTATAAAGTACTTTGACAGGTAGATAGTCAGGAAAGGTTTGGAAGTACAGGTATATGGGCCGAATGCGGACAAGTAGGAGTAGCTTCGATAGGGACTTTGGTTGGCATGACCCATTGGGCCAAAGGGGTCAACTCTGTGTTGTATGACTCTATTGTCAATGCTTGAGAACAAAGAAGAAACATTAAAAAAGCATACAAATAGGACCAGGAGAATGCCCGACCGCTCTTAAAGTCAGCTTTACCATTTGACAGAATCATGGCTGATCCTATTAAGTACCATTTTCAGTCCCCATCCACATATTTCATTAGATGTAATTTGGAGCTCAGCACTGGGGAGATTGGCCTTGCACTGGACAAACTGGGTGGCGGGGTGGAGGTGGGTCTGTACCAAAGGAAATGTAGGGTGCTCCTTCCCACCACTAGCCTGCAGATCACCCTTGGGTAAGGAATAGCACCTGCTTAGCTCCCGAGCGGGGTCCCGTGAAATCATGGGAGCAGATGGTGGATGATCGTATGAGCAGCTGGTACACATCACAAATCCTGATTATGTGACCACTGACCCTAGGCAGACAATCTCTGAAGATTATTGCTAATGACTGAGGTCACCTGTCTTGTGAAGACACTGCCCAGAAGAAGGCAATGGCAAAATTTGCCAGGAACAGTCATGGTCATGAAAAGACCATGATCACCCATGTCATAATGATGATGATAACAAATAGGCAAAACCATGATGTTCTGCAAATGCTGGAAATTTTCAGCAACATACACAAACAAGTGAAGAATCCAGCAAATCAGGCAGCATCTATGGAGGGGAATAGACAGTTGATGTTTTGGGCCAAGAACCTTCCTGATGTGTGTGCTGGTAATGGACAAGTCAATGTATTGGCAGCTGCACAAGTACAATGAAAACTTACCACCAGAAGAATCACAGTCAACACACAGAACATAAATTATGCACAAATCCTACAGAAGTTATACAAAACAATGAAGAGAAAAAAATGAACCATTGACACTATCAATGTGTCATTTATCTTACCAGTGGATTTGGAGGGTTTTGCAGAGACAGCATTACTGGTATCTCTCTCTCTCTCTCTAAATCTATAGGAGGGTTCAGATCCCTGTGCAGTTAAACTGTGAGCTCTGTACTGAGTTTGAGGCCTTGATCTCCAGATATCCCTTTTATCAGTTCATAGCATGTCCACTTCCAGTCACTTCATTATAGAAAGGATGTAGAAGCTTTAGAAAGGAGACTTACCAGGATGCTGCCTGGATTAGAGAGAATCCAATGAGAATAGGTTGATCGAGCTAGTGCTCTTTTCTTTGAAGCAAAGTGGTTTGATAGAGGTCTATAAGATAGTAATTGGTATAGACTGTGTGAATAGACGGAGACATTTTCCATGGGCGGAAATGGCTAATGCAAGGGGGTATACTTTTAAGGTGATAGAGGGCAAGTATAGGGTAATTTTTTTTTACACAGAGAGTGATGGGTACATTGAATGCCCTACCGGTGGTGGTGGTAGAGGCAAACACATTTGAGGCATTTAAGAATCTCTTAGATAGGCTCGTGGATGATGGAAAAATTGAGAGTTGTGTAGGAGGGAAAATGGTTGGCACAACAGTGTGGGCTGAAGGCCTGTATTGAAGTGTAGTATTCTATGTTCTGTGTTCTCTGATGTGGAGTGCAGGCAATTCCCAGTGAAATGTGTTGTATGTTGTACTTCAAACTGGTCAAAAGACTTTGTGGTATACTCAAGAGGTTCTGCAAATGCTGGAGATCCACAAACTGCTGTAAGTTCTCAACAGGTCAGGCAGCATCTATGGAGGGGAATAAACAATCAGTATTTAGGACAGAGACCCTGCATGAGGATTGCCACAAAAGAAGGCAGAAGCCAGAATAAGAAGTTGAGGGGGAGGGGAATTGAAGGAGTACAAGCTGGCAGGTGATAGGTGAGACCAGGTGAGTGGGGAGGTGAGAGGGGATGAAGCAAGAAGCTGGAAGGTGATAGGTGGATGAGGTAAAGGGTTGAAGAAGAAGGAATCAAATAGGAGTGAACAGTGGTCCATGGAAGAAAGGGGGGGGGGGGAGAGAGATGATAAGTAGATGATGAGAAAAGAAAGGGTAACCAGAATGAGGAATGGAAAAAGAGAGAAGGTGAAAGAGAGAAGGAGGGAGAGTAGGGGGTGCAGAGGGAAGAATTTTACCTCCCGATTTCTTACTTCAGCCCCATTCACCACACACCCTACTTATGGTCTCATCAATCATTTGTCAGCTTGTACTCATTTCTCTCTATCCACCTTCTTATTCTGGCTTCTAACCCATTCCCTTCTAGACCTGATGAAGGGTCTCAGTCCTAAGAATCAACTGTTTATTCCCCTCTATAGTTGCTGCCTTACTTGCTGAGTACCTGCAGCATTTTGTGTGAGTTGCAAAATACTTTATTGGGTTTATGGTGCAGGCATAACACAGTAAGAGTGCAAAGTGCTGACACACCACTTTATATATATTTCAATGCTGGCCAAGCACATTCACAACTCACATTTCAAAATCATTCATGATCTCTCAGCCTTTCGAAATGTCAAGCTCAACCTTTCCATAGTGAGCCTGCCTGAGTTATTTGCTGTTGAGTTCTCATTGAACATAACGCTATTTATTGCACCCAGCATCAGCAAGACCAAGGAATTGATTGGGGACTTCAGGAGTGGGGAGTCGGGAGAGCACACACCAATCCTCACTGAGGGATCAGTGGTGGAAAGGGTGAGCTGCTTCAAATTCCTGGGCACAACATGTTGATTGAACAATGAAGAAGGTGCACCAATGTTACCAAAGTCTCTAGCAACTTTCTATAGGTGTACTGCAGAGAGCACTCTCACTGCATGGTATGGAATCTCCAATGCACGGGATCACAAGAGGCACCAGATGGTTGTAGGCTCCATTATGGTCACAAGCCTTGATGACATCTTCAAAAGGTGTTGCCCCAAGAAGGCAGCATCATTAAGGACCCTCACCATCCAAGACATGCCCTTTTCCTATTATCAGCATCATGTACAAGAGCTTGAGACCCACACTCAATGCTTCAGGAACAGATTTTTCCCCTCTACCAATGGATTTCTGAGTGATCCATGAATAGTACCTCACTATTCCTCTTTTGCAATAATCATTTTTTTTTGTCTTACACTGTATTTTTGCCACAAAACAACCAATCTCATGTCATATGTCAGTGATAATAAAGCTGATTTGGATTCTGGAAGCGTCTTCCCTGCTATGGGGCTGACGTGTCAACATGGTGCCCCAAACACAACAAAAAAGAGCAGATATATACGGGGTGCAGGACCGGCAAAAAGAACAGAGAAATAGTCTTCCCCTTCTTTTCCAATCCTGAAGAAAGGTCTCGTTCGAAAATGTCGACTCTTTATTCATTTCTATAGATGCTGCCTTTGCCAGTTGGCAATGTAGCAGCATCAGCACCGGAGTTAGAAGCAAATGGTCCTGAGTTTGAATTTGGCTGGTTCCTTAACGCTTTCCATCCATGCTGGGTTGAGCATTGAGCTTTCAACTCGACCTTGTAAAGAACAGTCAAAATGCTACAGAAACAGAAAAAATGCCACCTGATGTGCCACAAGCTGCGAAAAAGAACAATGACATAGATGCTGCCTCACCTGCCGAGCTCCTCCAGCAGTTTATTTGTTTTGCAGAGGAGCAACTTTGTCCAATCTGATTTGTTTGATATCTAGTCACTCACCCACTTCAAAGTTCAAAGTAAGTATGCATATCCAGAAAGATGGCACCAGCAGCCACGTGACCTACCGCGACGTCCTACAGACAGTTCACAAAACTACTTCTTTTTCGTTTAACTATACTGTACTGCTAATTTGAATGTGATTGGAGCCTGTAATTTACATTTCTATAATGTGTTTTTGGGCTGACTGAGTGATCAGGTACTTTTTCTGTCTCCAACAGAATTTGGTGCAGTTGAAAGCGAAGTTGAGAATGGAGCGTGCAGCCTAATGGCCGAGTGTGAACCCATGATCGGTTCCTTCACTCGCCGATCTCACTGATTAAACTGTTGGACAGGACTGAGATCAACAAGGACGAGAGTGGAAGGTGAGTGAATGTTCAGTGCCTCCTGTCTGAGTTTGACCACTCTCCTTCTCTGTCTCACTCTCTTCTGCCAGAGGATGGTGGGGAGTCTTGGATCCTGGGCAAGGTTTGATTGTTGATTGGACTCTTCTTTAGAGGACTCTGCGGTTTAATGTTACATGCGCGATTTTGATTGTGGCAGTTCTGCGGCCTGAACTGAACTGAAAGCAGCTTTTATCATCAGTAACTCCCATCACCCAGGTCATGTTCCCTTCTCACTACTGCCGTCAGGAAGAAGGTACAGTCCTTAGCACCCACACCATTAGATTCAAAAACAGTTATTAACCTTCAACCATCAAGCTATTGAACCAAAGGAGTTAACTTCATTCAACCTCACCTACCCCATCATTGAAATGTTCCCACAACCTATGGACTCACTTTCAAGGACTCTTCATCTCATCTTCTTGTTATTTATTGTTTATTTATTATTATAATTTCTTTCTTTTTGTATTTGCATGGTTTGTTGTTTTTTGCACACTGGTTTCATGCCCAAATTGGAGTGGTATTTTATTGATTCTATTATGGTTATTTTTCTATTATGGATTTATTGAATGTGTGTGGTGAACTACGTATACCTGTCTAGACATGCATCCCCCTGCTGATTGCTCCTGTGGCTCCTCCCACAGACCCCGGTATAAAGGCGATTGGAGGCACAGCCCCTTCCTCAGTCTCCAGGATGTTGTGTGGTGGTCACTTGCTGCTTGTTCTTTCTTCCAGCCAATAAAAGCCTATATCTCACCTCACATCTCCGAGAGTTGTTGATGGTGCATCAGTGTGCCTGCAAGAAAATGAATCACAGGGTTGTATATGGTGACATATATGTACTTTGATATGGCAATAAATTTACTTTGAACTTTGAGCTAAGTTGAACATTCCTAGACCATTTCAAGGCCTCTGTGGTTTGATGTTTAATATTGCGTGTGTGTTTTCCCTTGGGTTTTCCCATTTTTTAACATGTTTTCTTTGAATAGGGTCCATGGTGTTTCTTTGTTCCATGGTTCCCCATGGGAAGACAAACCTCAGGTTGTACATACATGGCATATATACTTTGATAATAAATGTACTTTGAATTTTTGAAACTTACAAACTTTGAATATGTCATTAAATGCTACCTTGAAATTCATTTTCTGCAGGCATATACAGCAGAACAAAGCAATACAATAGAATCAACAAAAAACTACAAAGTCTGACGAAGTGTGCACTAGATTTTCTTTCAGCCCAGATCTGTGAGCAGACAGAAAGTGAAGTAGGCAGTCATCATATCCACTTGTACTCTTTAAACATTCAATGCCCTAGTTTCTCTGCTTGTGTATCCAAAAATCTTCCTTGCAGCTGTCCTTTGCTTATCCAGCACACATTATTGGAAGTCTCATTACAGGGGCCTTTTATTTCCTGATGTCTGTTTTTATTTAGTCTCATGTTAATGCTCTCTTTCATGTGCATTTTATTTTATTTTAATTATTTTATTAAAGACAACAAAGAAAACCAACTTTAATTAAAATGTTATCCTACATGTGCAAGTCAACCCCACACCCCCACACCCCACTGCTCTTGCGCTGCATACCAGAGGATACCATGGAATCTTCAGGGAAATCCAGAGATGAGTTAAAGTTGAAGAAGAGCGGGTAATCCACACAGGTATTCCATGAAACACACACAAAATGCTGGTGGAATGCAACAGGCCAGGTAGCATCTATAAGAAGAAGTACAGTCGACTTTTTGGGTCGAGACCCTTCATCAGGATTAACTGAAAGAAAAGATAGTAAGAGATTTGAAAGTGGGAGGGGGAGGGGGAAATCTGAAATGATAGGAGAAGACAAGAGGGGGAGGGATGAAGCTAAGAGCTGGGAAGTTGATTGGCAAAAGGGAAACAAAGTTGGAGAAGGGAAAGGATCATGGGACGGGAGGCCTTGGAAGAAAGAAAGGGGGAGGGGAGCACCAGAGGAAGATGGAGAACAGGCAAGGAGTTATTGTGAGAGGGAAAGAGAGAAAAAAAATTAGGGATGGGGTAAGAAGGGGAGGAGGGGCATTAACAGGGGTTAGAGAAATCAATGTTCATGCCAACAGGTTGGAGGCTACCCAGATGAAATATAAGGTGTTTTTCCTCCAACCTGAGTGTGGCTTCATCTCGACAGTAAAGGAAGCCATGGACAGACATATTGGAATGGGAATGGGACGTGGAATTAAAATGAGTGGCCACTGGGAGATCCTGATTCTTCTAGTGGACAGAGCGTAGGTAACTCCTTGCCTGTTCTCCATCTTCCCCCCCCCCCCTTTCTTTCTTCCAAGGCCTTCAGTCCTATGATACTCCCCCTTCTCCAGCTCTGTATCTCTTTTGCCAATCAACTTCACAGCTCTTAGCTTCACCCCCCCCCACCCCAATCCCACTTACAAATCTCTTACTATCTCTTCTTTCAGTTAGTCCTGACGAAAAGTCTCGGCCCGAAACATTGACTGTACTTCTTCCTATACATACTGCCTGGCCTGCTGTGTTCCACCAGCATTTTGTGTGTGTTGCTTGAATTTCCAGCATTTGCAGATTTTCTCATGTTTGGTATTCCATGACTCAGATTATCCAGGTTTTTCAGTGTCTGGTCGGTTTCCTCCTCATCCTTCTGAATGTCATCAAGTACAGGTTCAGAGACATCACACAAATGCTCCACCAAGTCTGATTCACCATTAATATAAACATGTTTGCTTGATTGATTACATTACATTACGTGCTAGTGAAACTAGAAATAGGAAGATTATACAGTTTAACATTCAACTAAGAAGTTGGTGTAGGAGGGAGGGCATAAGATTTTTGGATGACTTGGTTCTCTTTCAGGGAAGGTGGGGCCTGTACAGAAGAACATAGAACTGAATAGCATAGGAACAGGCCATTCAGCCCATGAACTTGGGCCAACCCAGTTAAAAAGCAAATCAAAAACACCCAAACACTAATCCCTCCTACCTACACAATGTTAAGATTCCTCCAGCTTCCTTACATTCATGTGCCTATTCAAACACCTCTTAAGTGCCTCTAGCATTTTTGCCTCTACCACCATAACAGACCATTCCAGGCATCTACCAGTCTCTGAATAAAAAACTTAACCCCTCATATCTTCCTTGAACCTACCTCCTTTCACCTTCAATGCATGCCCTCTGGTATTAGACATTTCAACTCTGCGGAACAGATACTGTCTGTCTACTCTGTCTATGTTTCTCATAAGCCTCTATCACATCTCCCTTCAGCCTCTGGCTCTCCAGAGGCAACAACCCAATTTGATCCAGCCTCTCCTCTAAACCAGGCAACATCCTGGTAAACATTTTCTGCATCCTCTCCAAAGCCTCAACATCCTTCCTGTGGTGAGGCAACCAGAACTGTATGCAATACTCCAGATGTGTTCTAACCAAAATTTTATAAGGTTGCAACGTAACTTCTTGACTTTTGAACTCAAAGCCTCAGCTAATAAAAGCAAACATTCCTTAAGCCTTGCAACGCACACAAAATGCTGGAGGAACTCAGCAGGCCAGGCGGCATTTATGGAAAAAAGTACAGTTGACATTTCGAGCCCCAACCTGTTCTATTCTTGAGTTCTACCCAAATCGATTCAGAGTCTGACCCCTCCAATACGTCTCCCAAGTGCAGCTGTGGTATTATCCATGATTAGTAGTGCATCTCCCCTCCACCGTCTCTTTTAGCTCCTCCTCTATCTCTCTTAAAACTTTGAAACCTGGTAAATTAATCACCCGTTCCTGCACCTCTCTCAACCAAGTTTCAGTAATTGCTACAGTATAGTAGTTCCACATACTGATCCAAGCTCTAAGTTCATCACCCTTACCTGTAATACTCCTAGAATTAAAATATACACACTTGAAACTGTCCAAGCCAGCATACCTATTATTTTGATTTTGCCTTCCAGTCTGATCCTTCCCCTACTGATCCAGGGCTCCAGTCCCCAGCCCCCTGCAAAACTAATTTAAACTTTCCTGAGTAGCATCATCAAAACTCCCAGCCAGGATATTGGTTCCCTTCCAGTTCTGGTGCAATTTATCCATCTGGTACAAGTCATCCCTTCCTCAGAGAAAGTTTCAATGATCCAAGAACTCGAAACCCTGTCCCTTGCATCATTGTCTCAGCCACTCATTCATCCATGCTATCTCTTCATTCCTACCTGTACTGGCTATGGCACAGGGAGAAATCCAGAGATTACTACCTTGGAAGACCTCCTCTTTAGCCCCTTCAAAAAGGCTCTTCAGCCTTTTTCAGCTCTATATATTTACTGCATAGGACCTTCTCCCCTTTTCTGCCTATGTCTTTGGTGCCAATAGGCATCACAGCCTCTGGCTGTTCACCCTTGCCCTTGAGAATACCCTGCAGCTGCTCCGATACAGGGACCTGTTTGCAGAGACAATTTGCACCTGAACTGGAGGGGGACTAATATCCTAGTGGGAATGTTTGCAAATGTTGCACGCTGGGATTTAAACTAGAGTTGCAGGGGGATGAGAACCAGAGTAGAGGGATTGTGGAGACAGATGTCGGTAAGACCTCAGACAAAGTCAGGAATCAAAAGGCTGAGCGTGCTGTGAGTAGCATCCTGAATTGTGTATATTTCAGTGCAAGAAGTATCTTGGAAGGCAAATGAGGCCAGGGCATGGATCAATATCTGGAATTATGATATTGTAGCCATTAGTGAGGCTTGGTTGCAGGAGAGGCAGGACTGGTAGGACTCAATATTCTGGGGTTCCATTGTTTTATACGTGACAGAGTGGGAGGGATTAAAGGAGGAGGGGTGACATTACTTGTCAGGGAAAATGTCAAGACAGTATTAATATACAGTATTTCTGTTTTTGCATTTTTTAATCTATTCAACACACATAATTGATTTACTTGTTAATTTATTATTATTATGCTTTTATTTTTTTTTCTGCTAGATTATGTATTGAACTGCTGCTGCTAAGTTAACAGATTTCATGTCACTTAATAAACCTGATTCTGATTCTGACCTCTAGTGAGGTGTTATTAGTAGAACTGAAAAATAATAAAAATATGACCATGGTAATGGGGCTACATTATAGGCCACACACAACAGTCCATGGGATTTAGAATAAGAAAATGTGTAGAGAGATTTCAGATTGTTGCAAGAAACATGAGGTTGTTATAGTAGATTATTTTAACTTTCTACATATTGACTTGGACTCCCATACTGTAAAAGGACTAGATGGGATCAAGTTTGTCAAATGCGTTCAGGAAAGTTTCCTTAATCTGTACATTGAAGTCCCAACGAGAGAGTGCGTAAATCTCGATCTGCTATTAGGGAATGAGACAGGGCAGTTGACAGACGTTTTTGTAGGGGAACACTTTGCATCTAGTGACCACAATGCAATTAGTTTCAAAGTAAATATGAAAAAGATAGGTCTGGTCCGTGGGTTGAAATTCTAAATTGGAAAAAGGCCAGTTTTGATGGTATCAGGAAAGATCTGGCAAATGTGGATTGGGACAGGCTGTTTCCTGGCAAATGTGCACTTGGTAAGTGGGAGGCCTTCAAAAGTGAAATTTTGGGAGTACAAAGCTTGTATGTACCGGTCAGGATAAAAGGCAAGGGTAACAGGCAGGAAAACTTGCTTTTCCAGAGATATTGAAACCTCGATTAAGAGAAAAAAGGAGGTGCGTACCAGGCATAGGCAAGCAGGAACAAATGAGGTGTTTATGGAATATAAGAAATGCAAGAGGAGACTTAAGAAAGAAATCAGGAGGGCTAAAGGAAGGCATGAAGTTGCCCTAGGAAACATGGTGAAGTAGATTTCTAAGGGATTCTACAGATAGCCAAAAACAAAAGGATTGCAAAGGACAAAAAGGTCCTCTGGAAGATCAGAATGGTACTCCATTTGTGGACCCAGAGCTGATGGGGAAGAACATAGATAGACTTTTTGCATCAGTATTTACTCTGGAGATGGATGCAGAGTCTATGGAGGTACGGCAAAGTGGTATCAACTTCTTGGACTCTATACAAATTACAGAGGAGGAGGTGTTTGCTGTCCTGAGCCAAATTAGGGTGAATAAATCCCCAGGGCCTGACAAGGTTTTCCGTTTGACCCTACGGGAGGCAAGTGCAGAAACTTCAGGGGCCCTAGCAGAGATATTTAAATCATTCTTAGCAACAGGAGAGTTACAAGAGGACTGTAGAATAGCCAATGTTGTTCTGCTCTTTAAGAAAGGTTTTAGACGTAAACAGGAAATTATAGACTGGTGAATCTGACATCAGTAGTAGGAGAGTTATTGGAAGATATTCTAAGGGGTTGGATATATAAGCTTTGGATAGAGATGGACTGATTAAGGATAGTCAGCATGGCTTTTTGCGTGGTAGGTCATGTCTGACAAATTCGACAAAGTTTTTCGAGAAAGTTACCAGGAAAGTGGATGAAGACAAGACATTGGATGTTGTCTATACGGACTTCAGCAAGGCATTTAACAAGATTCCACATAGGAGGCTGATTAAAAAAGTTCAGTGCTCGGCACTCAAGATGAGGTAGTAATTTGGTTTAGCCATTGGCTGTGTGGGAGAACCAGAGAATTGTTGGAAGTGGATGCCTCCTTGACTGAAGGCATGTGACTAGTGGTGTGCTGCAGGGATCAGTACTGGGTCTGTTGTTGTTTGTCATCTATATCAACGATCTGGATGATAATCTGGTTAACTGGACCAGCAAGTTTGCAGGTGACACCAAGATTGGGGTTGTCGAGGACAGCGAGAAAGCCTGTCATGGCTTGCAATAAGATCTGGACCAGCTGGAAAAATGGCCAATGGAATTTAATGCAGACAAGTGTGAGATGTTGTGCTTTGGTAGGACCTAGCAGGGTAGGTTTTACACAGTGAACGGTAGGGCACTGAGGAGTGTGGTAGAACAAAGGGATCTAGGAATACATGTCCATAGTCCATGGAAAGTGGTGTCACAGGTAGATACGGTCGTTTCAAAAGCTTTTGGCACATTGGCCTTCTTAAATCAAAGAACTGAGTATAGGATTTGGGATGTTATGTTAAAGTTGCATAAGAGGATGGTGAAGCCTAATTTGGAATATTGTATGCAGTTTGGCTCACCTACCTACAGGAAAGATATAAATAAGTTGAAAGAATACAGAGAAAATTTACAAGGATGTTGCTGTGCCTGGAGGGCCTCCGTTATAGGAAAGGTTGAGTAGATTAGGATTTTATTCCTTAGAAGGTAGAAGATTGAGAGGAGATTTGATAAGAGGTATACAAAATTATGAGAGGTATAGATAGGGCAAATGCAAGCAGGCGTTTTCCACTGACCTTGGGTGGAACTATAACCAAAAGTCATGGGTTAAGGATGAAAGGTGAGAAGTTCAAGGGTAACATGAGAGGAAACTTCTTCACTCAGAGGGTTGTGAGAGTGTGGAATGATCTGCCAGTGCAAGTGGTGCATGGGAACTCATTTTAACATTTAAGTGAAGGTTGAATGGGTGCATAGATGGTAGGGGTATGGAGGGCTATGGACCCGGTTCAGGTTGATGAGAATGCGCAGTTTAAATTGTTTTGGAATGCACTATAAGGGCTGAAGATCCTGTTTCTGTGCTGTACTGTTCTATGACTCTATGACTCTATGAAGCTTCTTTAAATGACCAACTAATTCTTCCTTGATTAAAGAGCCCAGGATCTTCCTAGCAATCAATATTCAGCTTACAGGCTGATAGTTTCCTACTTTATGTGTCACTATCACTGCCTGAACAATAACATCTAATTTGCCTTTTCCAATCTGCTAGTTTCCTCCTGAAATACAGTGAGTTTTGAAAAGCTTCAGCCAACAGCACTACCACTTCTGCAACAGCTTCTTTTAAAACACTTGAATGTAAGCTATCAAGTCCTGGCAATTGTTTGCCTTTAGTTCTTCCAAAACTTGGCCCCCATGATAGATTTATTAGGGAGAGAGCATGGTACCTAGTCATTCCAGCCTAAAGAGCCTGCATCACCCAATTACTTCCATGTGACCAATTAACTACTAACTCGTACATCTTTGGAATGTGGGAGGAAATCAGAGTACCCGAGTAAACCCACACAATCACGAGAAGAACATACATTCATCATACATCATACTGAATGTTTTTGTCTTCTGCTGCTGGAGCCTGTCCACTTCAAGGTTCGTCACGTCATGCATTTAGAGATGCTATTCTCCACACCACTATTGTAACGGGCGGTTATTTGAGTTAACGTCGCCTTCCTATCAGCTTGAAGCAGTCTTCTTCTCTGACCTCTTTCAGGAACAATACATTTTTCCCACCGAACCGTCATTTGCTGCGTGCTTTTGTTACCATGATCCGTAAGCATTAGAGACTGCCGTGCATGAAAATCCCAAGAGATACGCAGTTTCTGAGATACTCAAGCCACCCTCTCTGGTTTCAATGATCGATCATCCAATGGTCAAAGTCACTTAGATTACGTTTCTTCCCTATTCTATGTTTCGTCTGAAGAGCAACTGAATCTCTTGACCAGGTCTGCATGCTTTTATGCATTGAGTTGCTGCTACATAATTGGCCAAATAGATATTTGTATTATTGACCAGGTGTATATAATGAAGTAGCCACTGACTGTATGAACTCCTGGCAGACAGTGGCAGAGTTGAGCCTGGGTTGTTGATGCCCTGTTAGCATTTTGCTAGCCACTACGCTACTGTGTTGCTCCAAAAGCTTGTAAAAAGTTCTTCTGTCCTGCTGGAAAACAGCTAGTTGTTTTTTTTTACCTTTCAGATTCTATAACTTCCTTCATTATGGACACTGGTGCAAGTATTGGTTTAAGTTATCTTTCATTTCCTTATTTCCAATTAGGAACTCTTCATTGTTACTCTCCAGTAGTACACCACTTATCTTCGATATCCTCTGGGTACCGATTTTCTTGCTGATTGTACTGATATTACCAATGAGTTTACTCTCATCATCCGTTTTTTCTTTCCTTATTAACTTCTCAGTTCTCTGCAGCCGGTCCCCGAAAAAATTCTTGGTCCTCTGATACACCACTAGCATCTGCGTATTTGAACACTCGAGCTTTGGCTTATTATCTTCTCCTTCATTCTAGTTTTGGCTTATTATCTTCAACAAGGGTGCACCTCAAGGATGCATGTTTAGCCACTGCTCCACTCTACCAACACTCACAGCTCAATGCCATCTACAAATTCACCAGTTACACCATTGTTGAAAGCAGAGTCTTAGATGATGACGAGGAGGCATACATCATCCCGTTGAGAGTTATCACATCTATAACCGTGCACTCAATATCAGTAAAACCAAGGAATTGAGATGGACTTCAGGAAGGGAAGTTCAGATGAACACACACCAGTCCTCACTGAGGGGTCACCAGTGGAAAGGGTGAGCAGCTTGAAGTTCCTGGGAGTCAGCATCATTGAGGATCTGTCTGGGGCTCAACATATTGATGCAATTGTGAGGAAGGCACACTATATTTCACTGGGAATTTGAGGAGATTTGATATGTCACCAAAGACTCCCGCAAATTTTACAGATGACCCATGGAGAGAATTCTGGTTGGTTGCATCACTGTCTGCTTAACAGATTTCACGACACATGCCGGTGATAATAAACCGGATTCTGATTCCGGTACGGAGGCCCCAGTGCACTAAGCAGAAAAAAGCCGCAGAGGGCTGTAAACTTGGCCAGCTCCATCATGGTCACTAGCCTCTCACCATTGAGGACATCATCAAAAGTCAATGCCTCAAGAAGGCAGCATCCATCATTATCCATACCCTCTTCTTAATAACAACCATCAGGGTGAAGCTACAGGAACCTGAAAACACACACTCAATGTTTAAGAACACCGTCTTCCAGATTTCTGAACGGTCCATGAATCCATGAACATGTCCTCACTTTTTTGCACTTTTATTTCACAACATATGTCTTTAGTAACACACTTAATTCTGATGCTGATCCTGATATTATTCCTGACCTCCTTAATGAACCATTGAGGGTCCTTCATTTTCACTGTCCTTCTTCAATGGGATTCAATGGGAAATAACTCCGTAAAAATCTGCAATGTTCATTTACTGATCTTACTTTTAGCCTATTTATCCACTCCATTCTAGACAACTCTCCCATAATACTTTAGTAACTGCCCTTACCTAAGTTGTGGCCATTAGTTATGGATCCTGATTGATTGTCTTGAAACAGGATGTTGTGTCATTACTTTTAGATTATTTTTAACTCCAATTGTTGAGGAATTGGGTTGAAGCCCAGCATCAGGAATGAATATCAGTGTCAAAAAAGCCAAATTAAATCCACCGTGATTCAATGTTGTAAAGCAATAAAACACGAAAGCGTCCAAGCAGGGTGAATACATTTTATAGGCACTGTATGTATTCTTCCTGAGTAGATTCTATAATTTATTGGTCTAAAAAATAATCGCTGGTACTCTCCATGAGTTCTTCTTCCATGGTATCTTTGCCGTTCCACTCAATATGCAGAACAACATCATCTCAGATAATTGCAGTATCCTTCTGATAAATCTTTAACAGTTCTCCATTTATGCTTTATTCTACAGTTAGACAACATTTGGGGATCTACAGACAACTCGCACTTGTGACATCTTAAGCCTGCTAGTGTCATGATAAGTGCTGGCAAGGACTATACCCAGGTCCAGAGGAATGGCAGACTTCTATGTAGAGATGGAAACAAGAAGTTATGCATAGTAATTCCAACAGAGTGATGCTGCGAGACAAATCTTTTTCAACACAGGGATGCTGCTTTGGCTTCGAAAAGAGAGCCCACTTTAAATAATTACAGAGAGCAGAAAACCCATCCCAGTCACAACTAACTTGACAAGATTATACTGAAAGCACAAGGGCTTAGTGACTCTCATTAAGACAATTAGTTGAAACAGGTGTCAAGAAACAGAGAAGCCCAACCCTGTATGGCACATTGCAAAGACCCACAAACACACGACAGCTATTTCATATTTCTTGCCAAACTGGTTCTACATCATGATCTGTTTCATTTACTTCAATTATACCACTACTCTTGATACTTTGTTTGATTAGAACATTACTGCACATGAACAAAAATAAAAAAGTAATAAATAATATTGAGAACATAAGTTGTAGAGTCCTTATAAGTGTCCATTGGGTGTGGAATCAGTTCAGTGTTTAGGTGAGTAAAGTTATCCATGCTTGTTCAGGAGCCTGATGTTGAAGGGCAGTAATAGTCCCTGAACCTAGATGAGTGGGACTAAAGGCTTCTATACCTCTTTCCTGATGGCAGCAGTGAGAAGAGAGCATGCTCTGAATGGTGGATGCTGCTTTCCTTTTAAAAACTCTAAATTACAATGAGTTCTATTTGTTTCTACATATTGTAGTGATATCACATTTCTGTTCCACCTATTGAATAATAGGTTTAGATTTAGATTTAGATCATAAGACCGTGAAGTATAGGAGTAGAGTTATGCCATTTGGCCCAATGAGTCTACTTTGTCATTTCGTCATGGCTGATTCATTTTCCCTTTCAGCCCTAATCTCCTGCCTTCTCCCAATATCCCAACATTCCCTGACCAAAAAAAGAATCTAACAAAACCCTGCCTTAAGTATATGTAAAGACATAGCCTCACAGACACCTGTGGCAACAAATTCCACAGGTGCACCACTCTCTGGCTGAAGAAATTTCTCTTCATCAACATTCTCAAAGGACACTTCTCCATTCTGAGACTGTGTCCCCTGTTCCTTGACTCACCCACCATTCTATCCATATCCACTCCATCAAGGCCTTTCACCATTTGATAGGTTTCACAGAGGTCATCCCTCATTCTTCTGAATTCTAGCAAACATAGCTTCAGAGCCATCTAAAGCTCTTCATATGACAAGTTCTTCAGATGACAAGTTCTTCAATACTGGAATGCCTTTATGAGCTTCCTTTGAACCTTCTCCAGTTTCAGCACATCCTTTATAAGATAAGGGGCCCAAAACTGCTCACAATACTCCAAGTGAGGCCTCACCAGTGCTTTATAAAGCTTCAACATTACACCCTAGATTTTATATTCTACAATCCTTGAAATGAATGCTAACATTGCATTTTCCTTCCACACCACTGTTTCAAGCTTTAAATTAACCTTTAGGGAATCCTGGAGAAGGACTCCCAAGTCCATCTGCATCTCAGATCTTTGAATTTTCTCTCCACTTAGGAAATAGTTTACCTTTTTATTTCTTCTACCAAAATGCATGACCATGACACTTGACCTGACACTGTATTCAACCTTCCATTTCTTTGCCTATTCTTCTAATCTGTCTAAGTCCTCCTGTAGCCTCTTGTCAGTACCTCCAGTTGAACTCTGTCTTTTTGTGTGTTTTCCCCTAGCTGTCAGTCTGTGGTTTTGTATTGCCATGTGCTCCTGCTCTACTCCGGCTCCTGTATTACTGAGTACTCCATCTCTCATCTGTTTCTCATTATCACCTGTGTTGCTGCCACCTGTGTCTCATTGTGCTCCACCTATCATCTGCCTCTCTGTTTATTGCTCAGTGTATTTCAGTCCTGTGTTTTCACCTGTTTGTTGCCTGATTGTACCAATGAATTTTCCTGAGCCTTTCCAGCATTCATAATCTGTACTCTGTCTATCTGAATATCAACTCTGCCGGTTTCCTGATTATGGTTTTTGGATTTCTCTGAATGTTTTGATCTCTGCCTGAACTTGGATGTGAACTGGCCTATAATTTCCTTTCTTCTGCCTCTCTTCCTTCTTGAAGAGTGGAAAGACCTTTGCAATTTTCTAGTTTTCTGTAATCATTCCAGAATCTAACGATTCTTAAAAGATCATTACTAATTGTGTGTGTGGCCTGATTACACAACTAGGTGATTAATAAGAACCCTGGAGATGGAAGCTAAGTTTCATGGTTCTTTACTGGCAGAATCTGAGCTCAACACAGACGTACAGATCAATACATGCCTAATAGTGTATGCAATGATGTGTTACTAAAGCATAAAGTAGTCCCTTATTATAATGTAGGCTACACAGTACAATAATGCCTCCACAATTTGTTCATTCACCTCTTTCAGAACTCTGGGGTGCACACCACCTGATTCAGGTGACCTATTTACCTTCTTACCTTTCAGTTTCCCAAGAACCTTCTCCCTAGCAATGGCAACTTCATACACTTCTGACCCCTGACACTAACAAACTTCCAGTATACTGCTAGTCAAGTCAAGTTGCTTTTTATTGTCATTTCAACCATAACTGCTGGTACAGTACACAGTAAAATGAGACAATGTTTTTCAGGACCATGGTGCTACATGAAAAATACAAAAACTACACTGAACTACATAAACCGTAGTGTCTTCCACTGTGAAGACTAATGCAAAATACTTATTCAGTTCATCCACCATTTCTTTGCCCCCTATTACTCCCTCTCCAGCATCATTTTCCAGCAGTCCGATATCCACTCTTGCTTCTCTTTCACATTTTATGTATCTGAAGAAACTTGTGGTATCTGCTTTAATATTATTGTCTAGCTTACTTTTGTATTCAAACTTTTCCTTCTTAATGACTTTTTTTAGATGCCTTCTGTTGATTTTAAAAAGCCTTCCAATCCTCTAACTTCCAACTAAATTTTGCTTTATTATATGCCCTCTCTTTGGCTTTGACTTCTCTTATTAGCTACCGTTGCCTTTAGAATACTTCATTCTCTTTGGGATGTATATATCCTGTGCTTTCTGAATTGCTTCCAGAAATTCCAGCCATTGCTGCCTTGTCATCATCCCTCCCAGTGTCCTCAAATCAGTTCTGGCCAAATCCTCTCTTGTGCCTCTATAATCCCCTTTACTCCACTGTAGTACTGATACATCTGACTTTAGCTTCTCCTTCTCAAACTTCAGTGTGAATTCTATCATATTATGATCACTTGCGGCTCAGGGTTTTTCTACCTTAAGCAATCTAATCAATTCTGGTTCATTGCACAATGCCTAGTCCATCGTTTCTGATCCCCTAGTGGGCTCAACCATGAGCTGCTGTTAAGAAGCTATATCATAGGCATTCTGGAAATTCCTCCTCTTGGGATCCAGCACCAATTTGATTTTCCCAATCTACGGTACCTGCATATTGAAATCCCTAATGACTATCGTAACATTGCCCTTTTGGCATGCATTTTCTATCTCCTTTGTAATTTGTAGACAACATCATTACTACTGTTTGGGGGTCTGTATACAACTCCCATCAGGGTCTTTTTACCCTTGCAGATCTACCCACATCGATTCAACACCCTCCAACCCAATGACACCACTTTCTAATGATTTGATTTCATTTTTTACCAACAGAGCTAAGCTGCCCCCTCTGTCTGCCTGTGTACCTTTGGACATTAAGCTCTCAGCTGTAATCTTCTTTCAGCCATGGTTCAGTGATGTCCACAACATCATACATGCCAGTCTGTCACTCTGCTACAAATCCATCTACTTTATTCCTTGGACTGTGTGTATTCAAATATAACCCTTTCAGTCCCATATTCACCCCTTTCTATTGCAACTCATCCCGTTGACAGCAGTTTTGCCCTTTCATCAGCCTCTCATTGCTAGGAGTCTCAACACACACACTGCCTCTGTTTGTAAGCTCATATTTCCAGTCTCCCTGCCAAATTAGTTTAAACCGGCAAACCTACTCGCAAGGACATTGGTCCCCCTCAGGTTCAGGTGTAACCCATCCCTTTTGTGTAGGTTACACCTACTCCAGAAGAGATTCCATTGATCCATAAATCTGAACCCCTGCCCACTGCACCAGTTCATCAGCCATTCATTCACCCATCAAATCACCCTATTCTTACCTTCACTGGTGCATGGTGCAGGCAGCCCTATTTTCTGAGGTTTCTACCTAGCTCCCTACAATATTTCTTCAGAACCTCCTCACCTTGTCTACCTGCATTATTGGTGTCAATATGTACCATGACTTCTGGCTGCTCACCCTCTCCCTTGAGAATGCCATGGACCCGATTGACATCCCTGACCCTTGCACCTGGGAGGCAACATACCATCGGGACGTCTCTATCGCGCCCACAGAACCTCGTCTCTGTTCCTCAGACAATGGAATATCCTGTCAACACTGCAGTCCTCTGCTCTTCTGAGCCAAAGCACCCGACTCAGTACCAGAGACCCGTTACTGGTTCTACACTCCCTAGTTGTATTAAGGAGCATTATTTGGGAGTATGCCTTGCCCATGAGTGTGTCAATACCCGCTGATGTGAAAACATTGCAAACGGTTAATTCCAATTTGTACCGAATGCTTTTCTGAAGTAATGCCTTCTCTCTACACTGTATTCAACCGAGGATTGTGCCAAGGAAGGTTTGAATCAATTGCGGTAGCCGTGATTTTGCTAAGGAAGGTTTTAATCAATTGCGGTAGCCGTGATTTTAACAAGAGTGAAAATTCTTTTTTCCCAAACTGCAGATTCTGTTGGCATCCGAGAAGTGAAAGGTTAGCGTTGCTTATCTAACCCCAGAATGAGCCAGGTCTCTTTCTCTCGGAGTAGACTGCACTCTCCGCGGCGAAATTTCCTACAATATTATCTCCCAAGCGCTTCACACAGAAAAAAAGTCTCGCAGAATTCACAAGAGTCAAAACTTCCATCCTCATTCAACTGGGTGTGGTACAGGGGCATATGCCCACTTTGTAATGATACCGTTATAACACTTCGATCAGTGGACGAGAGACTGTACTGTGTATTTAACAAACGCGGTACTAAGAGGGGGTTCCTCACTGACATCAGTAGTTATGGGCATATTATTTAAACGAAAGTGTCCAAAGACCAACGGTTTTCAATTTATAGAGATTTATAAGATAGTTCTTTTTGCAGATCCGTATGACTTAACGCGGGTAAAGTGTATCAGATTACTAAAAAAATAAATCTTATTTCCTTGCAAGGGTGAGCATCTTCATTTCGTTAAATTAAAAACATGCACACACCTTTTTTTCTAAGATAGAGCCTACAGGCGGGAGGGTTCTCCCATTGCGAGAGGAGGGGGGAGATGAGTCGGTGGTCTTTTTCTCGCGTTAATGAAACACCCCCTTTCCGTAAATGCTCGTTCCTGAAAAGCCTCCCTGGCGTCCGAAGCACCTAATATTCTGCACATTCCCTCCCGTTTGCTGAAATCATTTTCGTTCGCAGGAGCAAATCATTTTCCGAGGGAGCATTTGTGTGCCTGGCAGAAGCACAGCTCAGGAGTTGTGGCTGAACGCAGCGAGCTCAACTCATTTGAATAGATGCTTTGCAGAGGGGCACAATGGTCAGTATTGAGAGGCAACATTGATAATCACAGAAGAGCAATTTGAATGAAATTACACTTGACAAGCAATCTCGAGGCGAAACCGAGTAGAGTGGGAGAATAAGAACCAAGCTCTCAGGACTTGCCCAATTCAGAAGACTTTCTTCTCTCTCTCTCTCTCTCTCTATTCCCCCCAGAGCTTTTGTTTAATTTCGTGCAACCTCTAGGACTGACGACAGGCAGCAATGGAAGAAAATATGGAAGAAGGGCAAACCCAGAAAGGTATTGTTAAGACAAAGTGTATCAAAGAACACAACTTTATATTTATCGGACGTTAACTTGGCTAAAGTGCGCTGGGCATTTACAAGTAAACAGTCTTTATTAGTTGATCGCTGTGATTTGGTCTGATCTTTGCTTCTGTCAAAAGGTGGGAGTATGCGTGTGTACGCCCGCGCGTGCATGTGTGTCCATCTGTAACTGTGGATGCGTAAATGTAGCCGTGTCAATTGTACGCGCGAGTGAGTGTGTAGAAGTGCGCGTTATACATACATGCCTGTTGTATGTGTGGGCGAGCAGATGCATGTGTGGGCATATGTATTCGTGTGTTAATCTGCAATGTATGGGAGTGAACATGGGCGTACGCTTGTTTGTTTATAAGTGCGTGGGTGTATATTTTCGCAGCTCTTTATGCAGATTTATGACTGCGGTGTTACCGATTTAAGAACGGCAGAGTTGCTTGAAATATTGATGTTGGTTCAATCTTGCACTGTCCACGAGAAGTGGCTTTGTTAGCACATTGCATATCTTTTTTTACACCTAAGGGGACAGGTCAAGAGTGCCTAAACGTCAGTGAAAACAGTTAGTGTCTTATTTGTTTTATGTGATAGGGAATCTGCTAAGTAAGAAATATTGCTACTCGGGGATCTAAGTACCTTCCTGGAATCAATATATCTAAACACTTCATTTAATCAAATATCTATACATTTTTGTATTTGCATATACCTTTATGAGTTGGTATTTCTTGTGTATCTATGTGAGGGTGCACACATACAAAACATACATGCACTCATATAGAGTACAAATGCACATTTATGCAAGAATGCACATGGTAGAGTGCCGTGCATTACACGCATATGTAAATACTTCGCATATTAATTTACAAACAAATTGTAAATTAATATACAAATTCTCAAATGTGTAGTCGAGTCTTTGTGTTTTAAGATGTGCTCATCTGAGCTACCTGAATCAGCTCATATGTGTTTGCCACTTCTATTTACTGTTATTTTTTTTCTCTGTATTGCTTTCTGATTAACATTATATTTGATTTTCTATTAAAAATGCCAGACCCTTGAAAAGAAACGAAAACATTCAGCAGTGGAATGCTGGTTATTTAGTGAGCATATTGGACATTATCTTTAGTCTGGGCATCGTCACCAATCCTATTATACTGTTGAATGTTTGGATGTCAATTAGCGGACTGGTTTCTTTCTTTTCCCTCCATTGCATTGGGAATCCTTTCTGTACTTCAAACAAATAACTGGACCTGAGGTCTCTAGTCTAAACTTGGCATCGGACTTCTGTCTTCCTAATTGCTTCATTGCCTGGGGGTGCAATGCCTCGCTGTACAGTGGGGCTGTCATTTGTGTGAAAGCTTTCTCTAGAAAGCATAAACTGAGCAGATTGTAAGCGAGAGAATGGAGTGGAACATAAAAAAATTCTTCTGCAGCTGCCATTTTGAGTCATGAGGTAACATAAATTTGCAGTCATTTTGTTTAAAATGAGTACAAATATATTTATTTTTATTCCAACGGACACCGAGTCCGATCGCATGTTCCAATCAATCATGTATCCACATTGTGCCAGCGACTGTCACGCTCACTCATTAGAAGCGACCCATAAAAGAAAAATAGGTTTGATAAAAATGCATTTATTATCTTGACTTATGTTTCTGTCTATTATCAACAATAAATTTAAAAAAAAACAGCTGTCACTTCGACATTCGTGTCAACAGAGTTCATCCGGTGCAATACAGGCTTTAATGGAAGGAAAGGTCTCCTTTGTTTATCAGGCGAAGAGTGTTTATCTTGTACGATTTCTTCTAATTAGTGGAGTAAAAGAAACAATGTGGTATGAACTGAGGTTAATAGTGGGCACGTTGAGCAGGAGGGTGGTTTAAAAACTGGAAATGTCAAAACTGAGATTGATCACCAGTCGTCATAAACACAGAAGAGTCTTACAAGGCCCTCTAAATCACTGTTCTTAGGTTGTTCAGAAGAGAATTGACTCCACACCTTTCAAAAAAAACCCAGCAAATTTTCTTTAAATGACAAGAAACTGCTCTTCCACCCTCCAGCAATTAATTAATATATACAGTACAAAGACCAGTGTTTGTTTGCAGAGTCGGTCCCTATCTATCATACATTAGTGCTGTAATTAGATCTTTGTTCTTTTAAGCCCTTACAATAGCTGGTTAAATTTATAAAATATGCAACTAGCAGTTGTCCACAGATTGTACTTGAATGCTTCGTAAACGATTTTTATCATTGAACTTACTAAGTGTTTAGATAAGAGCTAATTTTTTTAAAATATGAAATTTTGGTTTAGATGGTGTGTGGTGGTAAGTACATTGATAATAACAGTGGATTAATCATCTGTTGGCCTAGGGGCTGACAGTATAGAGACCTGGATTCAAATCTCAACATTCCAGTTGTGAAATTTAAAATTGACTTAATAATATGAAGTTAAATAATATTTTTCATTAGTAATGAAGACCACAAATTATTGGATTGTTGTTCCCCTTCTGGGGAGCAAAAATATTATCCTTAACCTGGTCTTCCCTATATTGGAATTGGTTTATGATGTCACATATATCAAGATAAATGTATTGAGGTATATGTGACTCCTAGTCCACCAGAATGGTTGGTTTTGGCAGCCATGCTCAGTTTGTAAAGAATCTCATTAAAACCTATCAAATATTGAAAGGCATAGATAGAGTGGACCTACAGAGTATGTTTCTGATAGTGGGGAATCTAGGACCAGAGGGCACAGCCTCTGAAAAGATGCATGTCCTTTGAAAATAGGAATGAGGAAGAATTTCTTTAGCTAGGGGGTGGTGAATCTGACAGTCAGCTGTGGCTGCTAAATCACTTGGTATATTTAAAGCTAAGGTTAATAGTTTCTTGATTAGTAACAGCATCAAAGGTTCCCGGGAGAAGGAAGGAGAATTGCGGTTGAGAGGGATAATAAATAAGCAATGATTATATGGTGGAGAAGACTTAATGGGCTGAATGGCCTGATTTATTATGGTCTAATGGATGGTCGTTCACACACCTCTGTAGTTCCTGATCATCATTAGGTAATTTTAAAAGAAGTTGTCGAATTAAGCTATTTGCTAGGTTTGGAAGAGAAAGGGTGGATAACCAAAGTCAGTGCTTCCTCTGACCATTTGTCTCCTCATTGAGTCATACTGTTTTGAAACCTCATATCCACGCTGACCTTCAAGGACCTGTCTATACCAATCCCTTTAGTAACCAAATGATGGAGTGTGTCAGCATGCAATGTCGCCATGCTATATTGGCACCAGAAGCATGGTGATACTTGTGGGCTGCCCCCAGCATATCTTGGACCCTGTTGGCCATTGGTGCAAAAAACACATTTCACTGTTTTGATGCACATGTGACAAATAGGGCTAATCTTAATCTTAAACTGATCTTTATGTATTTCCCCTCTGCTTGATTGTCTGGCTGAGTGAGGTAACGCTGTAAAATTTCACGTGTGCGGTTTTGTAGAGAAGGGTTCTTTGAGAACACTGATATGAAGGTAAATGATATCACTAGCTGCTGGCTTTGTCTGCTGCTGCTTCTGAAACCCATTCCAGATTTTTGTGTATTAAATGCTCCAAGTGCAGTTCTGAAACATGCTGTCCATCAGAGGCAGATTTAGATTCATTTATTTATCACTTGTATATCCTAACATACAGTGAAATCTGTCATTTTCATTAACAACCAACCTTCCTAAGGATGTACTGGGAGCAACCCACAAGTGTTGCCACGTATTCCAGTGTCAACACAACATGCCCACATTCTCAGCAGAACAACGCTCAACATGACAAGAAACAAAGGAACCACAACAACACAAGCCTCTTCCTCTCTCCCATACACACATAGAACAGTCCTCCAACCCTAGGACCAGCTTCTGGACCTCCAGTCTGCAGGCTTTGGCCATCTGAACTTCTGAAAGTTCTGGGCTTCGATCTTCAGTGTTGACCCCCAGCTAAGCCGATAACTCCAGATCTCAAACTCTAGGCTTGCTGACTCACCGACCCTAATGCCTCCTGCTGGCATGGACATCCGATCCCGGGACCCACTGTTCTGGGACAGGCCGGCATCCATGAATATCGCTTCTCATAGATCCAGGTCGCTGGCCTTCAAATGTGGTGCACACAACAGAGGCCTAGATTCAAGATGTCCTTTGTCCTATGTCCATGTCCCTGGCCTTCAAATGTGCTGCACACAACAGAGGCCTAGATTCAAGATGTCCTTTGTCCTATGTCCATGTCCCTGGCCTTCAAATGTGGTGCACACAGCAGAGGCCTAGATTCAAGAATTCTTTGTCCTATGTCCATGTCCCTGGCCTTCAAATGTGGTGCTCACAACAGAGGCCTAGATTCAAGATGTCCTTTGTCCTATGTCCATGTCCCTGGCCTTCAAGTGTGGAGCACACAACAGCGGCCCAGATTCAAGATGTCCTTTGTCCTATGTCCATGTCCCTGGCCTTCAAGTGTGGTGCACACCACAGAGACCTAGATTCAAGATGTCCTTTATCCTATGTTCATGTCCCTGGCCTTCAAATGTGGTGCACACAACAGCGGCCTAGATTCAATAGACAATAGACAATAGGTGCAGAAGTAGACCATTTGGCCCCTCGAGTCTGCACCGCCATTCTGAGATCATGGCTGATCATTCACTATCAATACCCAGTCCCTGCCTTGTCCCCATATCCCTTGGTTCCCCTATCCATCAGATATCTATCCAGCTCCTTCTTGAAAGCATCCAGAGAATTGGCCTCCACCATCTTCCGAGGCAGTGCATTCCACACCTCCACAACTCTCTGGGAGAAGAAGCTCTTCCTCAACTCTGTTTTAAATAACTGACCTCTTATTCTCAATCCATGCCCTCTGGTACTGGACTCTCCCAACATCTGGAACATATTTCCTGCCTCAATCCTATCAAATCCTTTAATTATCTTAAACGTTTCAATCAGATCCCCTCTCAATCTCCTCAATTCCAGCGTGTACAAGCCCAATCTCTCCAATCTCTCTGCGTAAGACAGCCCTGCCATCCCAGGAATCAACCTAGTGAATCTACGCTGCACTTCCTCAATTGCCAGAATGTCCTTCCTTAAACCTGGAGACCAAAACTGTACACAATATTCCAGGTGTGGTCTCACCAGGGCCCTGTACAAATGCAAAAGAACATCCTTGCTCTTGTATTCAATTCCCCTTGTAACAAAGGCCAACATTCCATTTGCCCTCTTCACTGCCTGTTGCACTTGCTCATTCACCTTCATTGACTGGTGAACTAGGACTCCTAGGTCTCTTTGCATTTCTCCCTTACCTAACTCGACACCGTTCAGACAATACTCTGCCCTCTTGTTCCTGCTTCCAAAGTGGATAACTTCACATTTATTCACATTGAATGACATCTGCCAAGTATCTGCCCACTCACTCAGCCTATCCAAGTCTCCCTGTATTCTCCTAACGTCCTCTTCGCATGTCACACTGCCACCCAGTTTAGTATCGTCAGCAAACTTGCTGATATAGTTTTCAATGCCCTCATCTAAATCATTGACATAAATCGTAAAGAGCTGTGGCCCCAATACAGAGCCCTGTGGTACCCCACTAGTCACCTCCAGCCAGTCTGAGAAACACCCATTCACTGCTACCCTTTGCTTTCTATCTGCCAACCAGTTTTCTATCCATGTTGAAACCCTGCCCCCAATGCCATGAGCTCTGATTTTACTCACCAATCTCCTATGTGGCACCTTATCGAATGCCTTCTGAAAATCTAGGTACACAACATCTACTGGCTTACCCTCATCTAACATCCTTGTTACACCCTCAAAAAACTCCAACAGATTAGTCAAGCATGATTTGCCCTTGGTAAATCCATGCTGGCTCGGCCTAATCCTATTTCTGCCATCTAGATGTGCCACTATTTCGTCCTTAATAATGGACTCAAGCATCTTCCCCACGACTGACGTTAGGCTAACAGGGCGATAGTTCTCCGTTTTCTCCTTCCCTCCCTTCTTGAAAAGTGGGACAACATTAGCCACTCTCCAATCTTCAGGAACTGATCCTGAATCTAAGGAACATTGGAAAATGATTACCAATGCATCCGCAATTTCCTGAGCCACCTCTTTTAGAACCCTCGGATGCAGACCATCTGGACCCGGGGATTTATTAGCCTTCAGTCCTACCAGTCTACTCATCACAGTTTCTTTCCTAATGTCAATCTGTCTCAATTCCTCTGATATCTTATGACCCTGGCCCATCCATACATCTGGGAGATTGCTTGTGTCCTCCCTGGTGAAGACAGATCTAAAGTATGCATTAAATTCTGTTGCCATTTCCCTGTTTCCCATAACAATTTCTCCCAATTCATTCTTCAAGGGCCCAACATTGTTCTTAACTATCTTCTTTCTCTTCACATAGCTAAAAAAGCTTTTGCTATCCCCTTTTATATTCCTGGCTAGACTGAGCTCATACCTGATTTTTTCTCTCCGTATTGCTTTTTTAGTTCAGATCTGCTGTTCCTTAAAACTTTCCCAATCATCTGTATTCCCACTCATTTTAGCCCTGTCATACTTCTTTTTCTTTAATGCTATACAATCTCTGACTTCCTTTGTCAACCACTGTGGCCCCTTCCCCCTCTTTGAATCCTTCCTTCTCATTGGAATGAACTGCATTTGCATCTTTTGTATTATGCCCAAGAATATCTGCCACTGCTGATCCACTGTCTTTCCTGCCAGGGCATCCGCCCATTTAACTTTGGCCAGCTCATCCCTCATGGCTCCGTAGTCTCCTTTATTTAATTGCAACACTGACACCTCTGATCTGCCCTTATCCCTCTCAAATTGTAGATAAAAACTTATCATGTTATGATCACTACTTCCTAATGGCTCCTTTACTTCAAGATCACTTATCAATTCCTGTTCATTACACATCACCAAGTCCAAAATAGCCTCGGTCCTGGTTGGCTCAAGCACAAGCTTTTCCAAAAATACATCCCTTAGACACTCCACAAACTCCCTATCCTGGGGTCCAGCACCTACCTGATTCTCCCAGTCCACCTGCATGTTGAAATCTCCCATAACAACTGCATTACCTTTAGCACATGCCAATGTTAACTCCCTAATCAACTTGTACACAATATCCACGCTACTGTTTGGGGGCCTGTACACAACACCCATTAGGGTCTTTTTACCCTTACTGTTCCTCAGCTCAATCCACACAGACTCTACTTCCCCTGTTCCCAAGTCACCTCTTGCTAAGGACTGAATCTCATTCCTCACCAACAGGGCCACCCCACCCCCTCTTCCCATATTTCTGTCTCTACGATAGCACGTATACCCTGGTACACTCAATTCCCAGGCCTGATCCCCTTGCAGCCATGTCTCCGTTATCCCAACAATATCGTAGTTCCCCATTTTCATCTGAGCTTCAAGCTCATCTGTCTTATTTCTGACACTATGCGCATTCAAGTATAGAATTCTTAGCCCATTCCTCCTCTCTTTGCTTAAAACACTGTCTACTGTACCTAACCCAGCTCCTTGAACTTCCATCGGGCAAATTGCACCCTGAATTTTGATGACCTTCTCAAGATCACCCAAACCTTGTACACATTTAACCCCATGCACCTTCTGACCAACCCTCTGGATCTGGATCCCTGCCCCCTGCACATCTAGTTTAAACCCCCCCGAGCAGCACTGGCAAATACTCCTGCAAGAATGTTAGTACCCCTCCGGTTCAGATGTAGACCATCCCTTCGAAACAATGTCCCTGGAACAAAGACCAATTATCCAAAAATCTGAACCCTTCCTTCCTGCACCATGCTCTCAGCCTCGTATTAATGTGCATAATCATTCTATTCTTCGCCTCACTCGCACGTGGCACAGGTAGCAATCCCGAGATTGTCACCCTGGAGGTCCTGCCTTTCAGCTTCACTCCTAACTCCCTGTACTCTCTAAGCAGGACCCCCTCACTCACCTTACCTACATCATTGGTCCCTACATGGACCACTACATCTGGGTTCATGCCCTCACTCTCAAGAATAGCCTGCACCCGATCTGAGATGTCCCGGACCCTGGCACCAGGGAGGCAACATACCATCCGAGACTCCCGATCTGCCCCACAAAATCTCCTATCTGCCTCCCTGACTATAGAGTCCCCTAAAACCATCGCTCTCTTCTCTTCCCTCCTCCCCTTTCTAGTTGAGGGTTCAACCTCTGTGCCAGAGGCAGGACCACTACAACTCATTCCTGGTAGGTCATCCCCATCAACAGTATCCAGTACGGTATACTTATTGTTAATGGGAATGGCCGCAGGGGTGCTCTGCTCTCTCTGCCTGCTCCCCCTGCCTCTCTGGACCGTCACCCATCTGCCTACTTGGTTTTTTGGTGTGACTACCTCCTGATAACTCCTATCTATCTCTGCCTCCACCTCCCGAATGATCCGTAGTTCATCCAGCTCCTGCTCCAACTCCCTAACTCGGTCTGATAGGAGCTGCAGCTGGACGCACCTTTTGCAGGTGTGGTCATCAGGGACAACTGTGTTGACCCTGACCTCCCACATACTGCATACGGAGCACACCACTGCTCTGACTGTCTCCCCCATACCTGAACTGGATTAATAGAATAAGTTTAAAAAGCACCTAGCAACCTTACCTTCTTCCCCTCAGCGAGCAATCACACAGGCTTACCGAAGTCCCCTTACGCCGAAGCCCATTTAGCCAAAGCCCAGGACTCTGCTTCCACGGACTCCGCTGCCCGCTCTGACAAGAAGTCCTGCCTTTTAAAGTGCGCACACAAGATTCAAGATGTCCTTTGTCCTATGTCCATGTCCCTGGCCTTCAAGTGTGGTGCACACCACAGAGACCTAGATTCAAGATGTCCTTTGTCCTATGTCCATGTCCCTGGCCTTCAAATGTGGTGCACACATCAGAGGGCTAGATTCAAGAATTCTTTGTCCTATGTCCATGTCCCTGGCCTTCAAATGTGGTGCACACAACAGAGGGCGAGACTCTGTGGATATCGTTCATCACCCATCCACTTTGCTGACCTTTGAAGGTGAAGAGGGAAGCAGGGGTCCAGACCTTGATCAGATAGGGCTGAAATCCAGGGCACATTCCTTCTTTCAGTTGGTTATGAACATTATCTTGAGAAAATGGTGTGGAGCTTGCACAGTGTTCTGTCCAATCCTCTGATGAACAGCATTATTTGGCTGTTATTAAGTTGTTGCTCTGAGTCTGCACTGTAGGTAAAGAGATGTTGTACATCTCATGTTAATGGAACTCAAAGATACTAGATTAGCTTTAAAGTCCTCAAAGGCATGTAAATAATAAAAGGTGTTTTATTATTCAGGCTTTGCTTTAAGAATGAAACATATTATTGTGTGAAATCTTGAAAGCCTCAGGGAGGCAGACATGAGACTACAGATGCTGGAATCTAGAGGGGAGGAAAGGAAGTGCTGGAGGGACTAAGCAGGTCAGGCAGCAGCTGCACAGGTGAAAGGACAGTCAACGTTTTGGGTCAAGACCCCTCATCTGGACTGAATAGAGGCAGATCTAAGAGTAACTTCTAAAAGTGTTTGGATAAATATTTGTCGGGCTGTGGAAAAGGAGCTGGAGAGCGGGGCTAATTGCACGGAGCCACCCCGAGGCCTCTGGGCTGGACGGATCCTTGTCCTCTTGCAGTATACAATCTATTAGAAGGCAAAAATGGAGTGGTAACTTTAAAGAAAAAGGTGTCTCAACAAAACAAATATTCATTTATATATCACCTTAATACTGAAAGGATGTCCCAGTCTGTAGTGGGATCAAAAACCCGTGGACAGTATTCATTGTAACCTCATTGAAAACAACCCCTTAAACACAGGCACGAAAAAATTGGCAGATGCTGGAAATCCAAAGCGAAACACACAAAATGCTGAGGAACTCAGCAGGCCAGGGCAACATCGATGGAAAAGAGTAAACAGTCGACAGTTCAGGCTGAGACCCTTCATCAGGACTGGAAAGAGAGAGGAGAATTCAGAGTGTTTAGGTGGGGGGGGGGGGGTGGGTGAGTAATCACAGGATCCACATACCAGCACTTCTGGCTGACAACTAGAGAGCCCTGTCTTCTCATGGGCAAAGTCTCCAACTGACCTTGTCCATTTAGTCTGCAGGTCCTTACCTAATGGGGGGGGGGGGGGAACTGATATCTAAGGGTTTGTTTCTTCAGATAGAGCATAAACCAGCACAGTAGACTGACAGGCCCTTCGGCCCACAATGTTGTGCTGAATTAACTAAATTAGTAATTAAATGTTGAACTAAACTAAACCCTTCTGCCTGCACAATGTCCATATCCTTCCATTTTTTGCACATTAATGTGACTATTTATGAGTTTCATAAATGGCTTTATCTGTATTTGCGTCCACTACCACCCATGCAAAATATTCCAGGCATCCACTACTCTGTATGTAAGGAAAAAGAACCCTGCCTCATACATCCTCTCTCACCTTAAATCTGACCCATGTTTTGGGTTGAGACCTGTCATCTGGACTGAACCACCATCTCGTCCAGATGAAGGGTCTCATCCTGAAACGTTGACTGTCCATTTCACGCCAACTATGCTGCCTAACCTACTGAGTTCTCCCTGTGCATTGTTTGTTGCTTCAGATTCCAGCATCTGCAAGTCTCTCATGTCTCCACTGCGTCTCAACTATTATGTTATTTCCTGGCTGAACTGTAAGAGTGAGTGATGGCAATCCTAATACATGGCTTTATTTTTCTTTCTTAATGTTTGAATAGAAGGTCCCACACACCTATGAAGGTAACTGCTGAAAATCCAACCTAACTCTGAATATGGTGGGAGTCTTTAGGGATATTAGCATCAATGATCTTGTGTTTTCTAGTTAGGATTATACTCATCTTTGTATCATTTCACCAGGGATTTCTATGGACTTGATGCATTGAGACTTTAAACACAGCTCCCATTATGTATTAGGCTCAGCTAAGACTTCAATTGTAGTGAATAATTAAGCTTTCAGTGAACTATATCATTCTGCAGTCATTTGCATATCTAAATACATTTTATGGGAATTTTTTTGTAATGTTAAGTCATTTGATGTTTTCCCTAGATCTGTGAGCCAGATACTTAATTGAGTTGGAGATATCTCTGTCATTTACAAGTTCAAGGACAGCTTCTATCCCACTGTTGTAAGACTATTGAATGGACCTCTTTTGACATAGTCTATGTCATTATTGTCTTTCACTTTATAGAAGACTCGAAGGCATAGGAACTGAATTAGGCCATTTAGCCCATCAAGTCTGTTCTACCATTCCTTCATAGCTACTTTATTATCCTCCTTAACCCCATTCTCCTGCCTTCTCCCTTATAAATCAAGAAACTATCAACCTCCGCTTTAGTATATCCAGTGATTTGTTCCTTCACAGCCATCTGTGGCAATGAATTCCATACATTCACCACTATCCGGTTAAAGAAATTTCTCCTCACTTCTGTTCTAAAGGGACATCCTTCTATTCTGAGGCTGCTCTGGTAAAATGTCGGGATTGAACTCCAATCTTACAACTGGCACTGTAAAGCATTCTGCTAACTGCTTTGCTACTGTGCATTGTTATGCACTGATATTATGAAATGATCTCCATGATTGGTATATAAAGCAACATTTTGCATTGTAGTTGAGATCAAGTGGCAATAATAAACCAATTACCAATTGCCAAATGGTTTTGCAGGAATTTATAGAAGACCTCCCTCTGTAAGAAGGGTTTAATGATAGTTCTTGATCTTTCAGGGAGGATGTCAAGCAGAGGCTGGGTACTTGCCTATGGCAAGGAGTGAAGCTAATCAGTGAATCATAAACACAAGAGATTCTGCAGATGCCGAAGTTATGCAGCAAGTCATGGAACGTCTAAAAAAGGGAACTAAATAGTCAACATCTTAGGCCAAGACCCTTTATCAGGGGTAGAAGTCAGAATAAGGAGGTACGGGAGGGGAAAGTGTACAAAGACAGTTTAACTTGCTGAATTCTTTGTTCCATTGTTTGCATGCCTTGTTTGCAAACCACATCATTCAAAGAAATTATATGGATTCCTTTTAGGGGGAGAGAATGTTAATTGAATGAGAATTGGAAATCTCCATGAGGAACAAAGAACAAAAAAACATCTTCTGTTCTCTTACAAATGTTTCACTTTATTCGCACTGTTACTGTTTTAGCTTTTTCTACCTCAGTGCCCAAGACCATAAGACCATAAGATATAAGAGCAGGATTAGCCATTAGGCGCATTGAATCTGCTCCACCATTCAATTATGGCTGATCCTTTATCTCCCCCCCTTCTCAACCCCATTACCCAGCATTCTCACCGTAACCTTTGATGCCATGTCCACTCAAGAATGTATCAATCTCTGCCTTAAATACACCCAATGACCTAACCTTCACAGCTGCCTGTGGTAACAAATTCACCCTCTAGCTAAAGAAATTTATTCACATCTCTGTTTTAAATGGATTCCCTCTTGTCCTAGACCCCCCACCAAGGGAAACATCCTTTCCACATCTACTCTGTGTAGGCCTTTCAACATTTGGAAGGTTTCAATGAGATTCCTCCTCATCCTTCTAAGTTCCAGTGAGTACACTCTCTGAGCCATCAAACATTCCTCATATGATAACCCTTTTATTCCTGGAATCAACCTTGTGAACTGCCTCTGGACCCTCTCTAATGCCAGCTCATCTTTTCTTAGATGAGGAGCTCAAAACTGTTTACAAATAAGCAAGGTGAGGCCTCACCAGTGCCTTACAGAGCCTCAGCATCACATCCCTGCTCTTGTAATCTAGACCTCTTGAAATGGATGTTAACATTTCAACTCTACTTGCAAGTTAATCTTTAGGATGTCCAGTACAAGAACTCCCAAGTCCCTTTGCATTTCAGAGTTTTGGATTTTCTTCCCGTTTAGAAAATAGTCCACACATTTATTTCTACTACCAAGGTGCATGACCATGCATTTTCCAACATTGTATTTCAGTTGCCACTTTCTTGTCTAAGTCCTTCTGCAGCCTACCTGTTTCCTTAACACTACCTGCCCCTCCACCAATCTTCATATCATCAGCAAACTTGGCACCAAAGCCATCTATTCCATCATCTAAATAATTGATATGCAGCGTAAAAAGAAGCGTTCCCACCACCAACCCCTGCAGAACACTGCGGTGCACTGTTTAATGATTTGATCTGTATGGACGGGGTGCTAGACAAGCTTTTCACTGAATCTTGATACGTGATAATAATATTACATTTCCATAGAATTCATCCCTTTGAGACCATGCCAGCTCTCAGAGCAGTCACACGCCCTTACTTACTTTCTGTCACATTTGGTAAAGGCTCCTGATTCTCCTTCAGCCCTCTGCATGACCCCATGACGTGGGAGGAAACCAAATCATGCAGTGGGAAATCCATGCCACCACACTGGAAATGGAAACTTCATAGAAGCAGTGTCAGAGGTCAGGGGTCAAATGCTGGTGGGTGGAGCTGAGAGGCAGTGGTACAACTTGCTTTACATACGTTTGTACATTAATGCACAACTAGATGACATTGAAACACATTAAACCCACTTAACATAATAAAAATACCTTAAGATGCTTCATTAAAAAGTAAATTAATGATAAGGACATATTGGAAGATTATAGCTTTCAGAAAGAATGGAAGGGAGGTCCAATCACAAACAAGAGAAGATCTGCAGATGCTGGAAGTCCAAGCACCACACACAAAGTTCTGGAGGAACTCAGCAGGTCAGGAGGCATCTATGGAATAGAGTACAGTTGACAGTTTGGCCGAGAACCTTCATCAGGTGGGGAGAACTAGAAACTGGGGGCCAAGAAATTGTTTTTTTTATTAATGAAATAATATTGGTTCAAGATTCAAGATTAGAATTATTAGTCATGTGTACATCAAAGCATACGGTGAAATATGTCATTTGAATCAGCAACCAACAGAGTTCAAGAATGTGTTGGGGGCAGCCCGTAAGCATTTCCATGCTTCTGGTGCCATCATAGCATGCTCAGACTGTTCAGCAGAATGGCATGCAGCCAACATATAAAAGACAGATACAGCAACAGCAAAACAGCCCCCTTCCTATCCCCATCCCTCCAACCCCTGCAGGTAGTGACACCCCCGACCTCTGAACCTGCTGGGCTTAGGCCTCCAAGCCTAGCACAGGTGAACTTTGGGCCACTGACCTTCAGTCTGGTCCCGAACTTACCAACCTCAGACCTCTGACATCTGTACCTGCTGACTGATCTCTGACCTCAGGACCTGCCAAGTGACCACTGTCCCAGGACTCACTGACTGGGGGACATATTAGCCCTCGTCCCTTGTCCTTAATAAAAATTAGGGGATTGAAAGTGGCCAGAATTGGAGGCATGCTCGTTCCCTTGGGGTGCCACCAAGTGTTGGTTTGACACTGATGTTGGTTTGATATCTTTATTCAATGAATTCTGCCTGAGTTGACCTATGTCCACTTGCAAAATAGCTTTGATAGCATTAGTGAATACATCTTGCATTTGACTATTTCTAAATATACTTTCATTTCTTACGGGGGTGGGATGAAAATCACTGAGTATTATACAATACTGCACACACCCTGAAGAAATCAAACATTACACCTAAAAACTGGAAAGACTTAGCTCTCAACAGATACACCTGGAGGAAATCTGTTCAAGAGGGAGCTGCGCTACGTTGAGAACGATCTCTGCTGAGCCGCAGGGATCAAGCGGCACTGCGAAAGAAAGACTGAACAGCCAAAAGACCCAACCAGTAACCGCAACCACTACTTACTCTGGACCAGAATGTCTGGATCATGGATCAGCCCCTACAGCCCCCTGAGAACCCCCAGTGGACAGTCCCTTACGAGAACATCATACTCGGTTCGAGTGATTGTACTACTATTGTACAATCCTGTATATCTCACTTTCAGTATTACTCTGTAGCAAAGATGTACGAAATGAAATTAAACTCTGGCAGCAACGTTATAGAACATAATTTATGGTACTATTCATTTCAAAGATATGCTACAAAAGCAATACACACTAATGCACTATCTAATAAAAGAGGAGACCACTTCAGGAGACAGGAAATGCTGAAAGACCTAAAGATCTGTTTTACCTTGGCACAGAGTCAAACTGTGATCTGAAAAGGATATTAACTGCAAATTTATCTGCAGCTGATAATAGGCAATATAGATACATCAGTGTGTTATAATCTTCTATGAATTTCGGAGACAATGTATAAAATGAGAAGCTTAGGGGAGCCTTGATAGGAGCTTGCAACATTATGGGAGGCAGATGTTGAGTAGACATTGGTATCTTTTTCTCAGGGAATAGATAGATGGACAATCAAAATGTATTTTTCCCTCGGGTAGAAATACCAAGTACCAACGGTTATGAATTTAAAATGAAAGGGGGAATGTTTAAAGGAGATGTGGAGGGCAAGTTTTCTTTTACACTGAAGAAGGCCTGTCAGTGGCTATATTTCACAAGGAGTTTGAGGAGATTTAGCATGTCACTAGAGACTCTAGGAGGTTTCTACAGACATACAATAGAGAGCATTCTAACTGGTATGATCAGTGTCAGTCCCGGAGGGACCACTGCACGGGACTGCAGAAAGCTGCAGAGGGTGTAGACTCTGCCAACTCCATCATGAGCAATAGCCTCCCCAGTATCAAGGACATTTTCAAAAGGCAATGGCTCAAAAAGGACATTATTAAGGATCTCCATCACCCAGAACATACCCTCTGATCACTGTTACCGTCAGGGAAGAGATACAGGAGCCTGAAGCCACACACTCAATGTTCGAGGGACAGCTTCTTATTAATGGACAAAGAACCAACCCATGATCATTACCTCACAATTTTTTGCTTTCCTTTTGCTCTACTTAATTAATTTAAATATGCATAAACATATAATTTATTGTTTTCTTTAATGTATTGCAATGTACTGCTGTCTCAAAAGAACAAATCTTACAACATATGTCAGTGATATTAAACCTGATACTAATTCTGATTCTGATTATATGCCTGGGCTACTGGGCAAGTTGTGGAAGAAGATGTTTCAATGGCATTTAGGAGTTTGTTAGATAGACACATGAATATTCAGTTAATGGAGGGTAATGGATTATGTGTAAATAGAGGAGACTTCTCTAAATTCGGCCTCATTTTGGCATATATGTACATCGTGGGCTGAAGGTCTTCTTTCAAGTTCTGTCCTATTTTCTTGCTTCTATACATGGCTATGCCAACATAAAGCCGTTGACTAGGGATGAAACTCTTGGCAGCATCTTCAGGAGGGTCTATATTAGTGGACATCCAAAAGAACCGTAAGCAACCCTGCTTCTTAGCATGTCATTTTCCTGTTGAATCTGGTTCTAGCAGCAGAAAACAGAGGAGCTGTTGGCTGCTGGGACTGTTTCCCATTATTTTTAATGTGCATCAGGCTGGGGAAAGGGGGAGCTAGCAGGTTGCATTAAAATAGCTGTTCAAAAGCATAGTGGTCAACATACTTGGAGCAGTATGCAGAGACATGGATGATTGAAAATCATAGATGATCTCTAAAGTTGTCTTTGCCTTGAGGAAGCTAAAGAAACTTGGCATGTTCTGCTTGATCCGTATAATTTTTATCAATGTGCCACAGCAGCCATCCTATCTGGATGCATAATAATTTTGAATAGTCACTGCAATGAGTTGTGCACACAGCTCAGCATATTGCAGGAACCAGCCTCCGCTTCCATGGACTCTGTCTACATTTCTTGCTGCCTTAGAAAAGCAGCCAGATTTATTAAAGACCCCACACACACCAGACATCCTCTCTTCTCTCCTCTCCCATTGAATAGAAAATACTGTGGCGACCCACTTCCTAGCGCATTCGAACCGGCTCACAAATAACCAGCGCGCCAGCACAAAGGCCAGTCCCAAAAGGGCACCAGGTCTGCTTCACCAACAAAGGAAAAAGCCTGCGGGGGATTGTGAGTATGTGCCCCCTACAGCATCCGCGCCCGGGGAGGGCGAGATCAGGGAGGCTTTAAAGCAAGGCTGTGAAGTTCGAAAAAAACCTTCTTTAACTGCAGTTTACCGACTCTGTGTCGTTATTTCAGCACTGCGTGTAGCACACCGCTACAATTGGTGACCCCGACGGTCCAAACGATTTTTGGACTGGAGATGGCCGATGCCGCATCTGTTCATGCGGTTTCGTTGAAACTGCCAAGCTTCTGGACGCTGTGACCTCACCTCTGGTTAGAGCAAGCAGAAGCCCAATTCCACGTTTGGCAGATAACCTCAGAGGACACACGTTTCTGCTACGTGGTGAGCTCCCTCGACCAGGACACAGTGGCCCAGGTTGAGGAGTTCATACAGTCTCCCCCAGCGGACGGCAAGTACACGGAATTCAAAGCCCTGCTCATAAGGACTTTCGGACTCTCACGGCACGAGCGGGCTGCCCGTTTACTGCACCTGGATGGCTTGGGAGACAGACCTCCATCAGCTTTAATGAATGAGATGTTGTCTCTGGCCAGCGGACACAAGCCCTGCCTCATGTTAGAGCAGGCATTCCTGGAGCAGCTGCCCGAGGACATACGCCTGCTGCTGTCCAACGCGGATTTCAGCGAACCCCAGAAGGTGGCAGCCCAGGCGGACTTGCTGTGGAACGCCAAGAAGGTGAGTGGAGCGTCCATCGCACAGATCTCCCAGCCACGCTCCCAGCAGCAAACCAGACCAGGCCCGGCCACAGAGCCCGCTAACCTCAGAGGCAGGGGTGAGGAGCCCAACAAACAATGGTGTTTCTACCACCAGCGGTGGGGCGCAGAAGCCCGCTGCTGTAGCCTGCCCTGCAAGTTCCCAGGAAACGCCAGGGCCAGCCGCCGCTGATGGCTACGGCGGCTGGTCATCGGGATAGCCTCCTGTATGTCTGGGACAAGCAGCCGTTTTTTGGCCGAGATCAGCATCTTACCTCCGACGAGTTACGACACCCGCAACAGGGCACTGGGTACCCCCCTGAGGGCCGTGAATGGCAGCACAGTAAGGACCTATGGCACCCTTATGGTGCAGCTACAGTTCGGCTCCAGCCGGTTCACATGGGACTTCACACTGGCCGCCGTAGCCCAACCGCTTCTGGGTGTGGATTTTTTGCGAGCACACAGCCTACTGGTCGACCTGCCGAGGCAGAGACTGGTCCACGCCGAGACCTTTCAGACATTCTCCCTGGGAGAAGCCCAGTTGCCCCAGCCCCACACCTCGACTCCATCACGCTGTCCGACAACGACTTCACCAGAGTCCCGGCAGATTTCCCTTCGATTCTGGCACCGCAGTTCACGGCAGCCATGCCCCGACATGGCGTACAGAACCACATCCCGACCCAGGGACCACCCCTCCACGCCCGTGCTCAGCGGCTTCCCCCGGACAAGCTCCGACTGGCGAAGGAGGAGTTCAAGAGGATGGAGGAATTGGGGATCATCCAGCGGTACGACAGCCCATGGGCCACCCCCCTGCACATGGTGCCCAAAGCCACAGGTGGCTGGAGACCATGCGGCGACTACCTCAGGCTGAATGAGACTACCACACCGGATCGCTACCCTGTGCCGCACATTCAGGACTTTGCAGCAAACCTGCACAGCGCACGGATCTTCTCCAAGGTAGACCTCAACCAGGGATACCATCAAATCCTGATGCATCCGGACGACATCCCCAAAACGGCACTCATCACCCCGTTCGGCCTTTTTGAGTTCCTCCGCATGCCGTTTGGCCTGAAGAGTGCCGCATAGATGTTTCAGCGGTTAATGGACGTGGTGGGACGCGACCTGGACTTCGCATTCATCTATTTGGACAACATCCTCATAGCCAGCAGCAGTCGTCAGGAGCATCTGTCCCACCTCCGTCAACTCTACGCCCGACTGAGTGAGTACGGTCTAACAATCAACCCAGCTAAATGCCAGTTCGGGCTCGACACCATCGACTTCCTGGGCCACAGGATTACTAAAGACGGGGCAACCCCTCTGCCCACCAAGGTAGACGCGGTCTGCCAGTTCCCCCGACCCACCACAATCAAAGGCCTTCAGGAATTCTTAGGTATGGTCAATTTCTACCACTGCATCCTCCCTTCAGCTGCGCGAATCATGCGCCCCCTGTTCGCCCTGATGTCGGGTCCGGGCAAGGGCATTACCTGGGACGAGGAGTCCGCCGCCGCTTTCATTCAAATGAAGGAAGCCTTGGTGAACGCCATGATGCTAGTGCACCCCAGAATGGACGCCCCTACCGCCCTCACAGTGGATGCATCTAACACGGCAGTCGGTGGGGTAATGGAGCAACTCATTGCAGGTCGCTGGCAACCCCTGGCATTTGTCAACAAACACCTGTGACCACCCGAGCTCAAATACAGTGCTTTTGACCGGGAACTGTTGGCGCTATACCTGGCAATCCGGCATTTCAGGTACTTCTTAGAAGGTAGGCCCTTCACCGCGTTCACGGACCACAAGCCACTTACCTTTATGTTCACGAAGGTGTCCGACCCCTGGTCGTCCTGCCAGCAGCGCCATCTGTCCTACATCTCTGAATACACAACGGATGTCTGGCACGTCTCGGGTAAGGACAATGTCGTGGCAGATGCGCTGTCTCGCCCTAACATTCATGCCCTTTCCCAAGGGGTAGACTTTGAGGTGCTGGCAGAGGCGCAGCAGGCAGACGAGGAGATCCCGAGTTACAGAACCGCAGTCTCCGGTTTGCAGCTCCAGGACCTCCCCGTAGGCCCAGGTGAGAGGACCCTACTCTGTGACGTCGCCACCGGCCAGCCCCGTCCCGTCGTCCCGGCACCTTGGCGGCGACGCGTTTTCGACTCCATTCATAACTTAGCACACCCCTCCATCAGGTCAACCGTCCGGATGGTCTCCAGCAGGTTCGTTTGGCACGGACTCCGCAAGCAGGTCAGTGAATGGGCCAGAACGTGCATGCACTGCCAGGCGGCCAAGGTGCAGCGGCACACCAAAGCTCTGCCGCAGCAGTTCCACCCCACCCATCGGCATTTCGACCACATTCATGTGGATATCGTGGGCCCCCTGCCAGTGTCGCGAGGAGTGCGGCACCTCCTGACTATCGTGGACCGGTTCACAAGATGGCCAGAGGCGATCCCGCTCACCGACACCACCTCCGAATTTTGTGCCCGAGCACTGATCATCAGCTGGGTGTCCCACTTTGGTGTACCTGCCCACATTACCTCCGACAGAGGCGCCCAGTTCACCTCCAGCCTGTGGTCAGCTATGGCCAGCCTTTTGGGGACTCAGCTGCACCACACAACTGCCTACCACCCACAGTCGAACGGACTAGTGGAGCGTTTCCACCGTCACCTAAAGTCGGCTCTCATGGCCCGTCTGAGAGGAGCTAACTGGGTGGACGAACTTCCCTGGGTCCTACTCGGCATCCACACGGTGCCCAAAGACGGTCTGCACGCCTCGTCGGCTGAGTTGGTGTACGGCGCACCCCTGGTCATCCCCGGGGAGTTCATACCAGCCCCAAGGGGGCAAGAGGAAGAACCCGCAGCAGTCCTGGGCAGACTACGCGAGAAGCTCGGTAACCTGGCCCCCATATCCACTTCGCAGCACGGGTGGAACCCGACCTGTGTACCCAAAGACCTACAGAACTGTAAGTTTGTGTTTGTATGAAGGGGCGGGCATCGGCCACCACTGCAACGGCCCTACGAGGGGCCGTTTACGGTACTCAGGAACAACGTATCCATGTTCGTGCTGGACGTTGGGGGGAGAGAGGATGTTTTCACGGTGGACCGACTCAAACCGGCCCATGTGGACTTGGTGCAACTGGTCGAGTTTCTGGCACTGCGGCGCAGAGGCTGACCTCCCAAACAGGGTCCGGCCCAGACTGTGGACATTGGGGGGTGTATCGCTGGTTCTGAGGGGGGGTGGTTATGTGGTGACCCACTTCCTAGCACAGTGGAACCGGCTCACAAATAGCCAGTGCGCCGGCACAAAGGCCAGTCCCAAAAGGGCGCCAGGTCTGCTTCACCAACAACGGGAAAAGCCAGCGGGACTGTGAGAATGTGCCCCCTACAGCATCCGTGCCTGGGGAGGGCGGGATCCGGGAGGCTTTAAAGCAAGGCTGTGAAGTTCGAATAAAATCTTCTTTAACCGCAGTTTACCAACTCCGTGTCGTTATTTTAGCGCTGCGTGTAGCACACCGCTACAATACAATAATCCGAAAGCATGTACTGACAGGCTCAAGGACAACGTCAACCCCACTGTTATGGCTATTAATTGGTTGCCTAGTGTGATACGGGTAGTGGTGTGGAAATACATCTCTATCAAAGCAGGTGCAAGGTGCTCCTTCCTTCTGTTAGTCTACAGGTCACTTTGGGCAAGGTGTGGCATTACTTAGCTCCCTTGATCAGGGTCACGTGAAGCCCTGGGAGCAGGTGGTGGATGGTCGTATGAGAAGCTGGTGCATATCACAAGTCCTGGTTATGCAACCACTGACACCAGGCGGACAGTCTCTGAAGTGCGTTGATAATGGCTGGGGTCACCCGTTTTGTGAAGACACAACCCAGAAGAAGGCAATGGTAAACTACTCCTGTCGAAAAATTTGCCAGGAACAGTCATGGTCATGGAAAGACCGTGATTGCCTGCATCATACAACACGGCAGAAAATGATGATGATGAGTATGATATGATGGACTTGTGACTTCACAATCTATCCCACTATGATCTGTACTTATTTTGTATCTTTTGTAATTTATTCTGCGTGCTGGTACTGCCTTACCTTTTTCTATGTTAATGCACAGTGTTAATGATTTGATGTGAATGAACAATATACAGGACAGGTGTTTCACTACATTTCAGTACATGTGACACTAGTAAACCAATACCAATAGCAATTCCAATTGAATTCCAAGATGGCAGCTGGTTAATTTAAATTCAAGTAACAAAATAATCTGAAATGATGGCATTAGAGCCTGTGTCTATAATGATGATCGTTAAACAAAAAAGAGATTGCTCAGAAATCCAACCCTGAGCTTTCAAAAGAAAATATGGTGACTCATATGAGAATTCAATGCTAAATTACAGGTGGGATTGAATAAGGTCAATAATCAACTCTAATTAAGTGAACTATCCTCAGGTGCATAAAGCAACCAGCACCCAGTTCGAGATATTATCAAAGGGATAAGAAGAAAAAAGTTCACGTCTGATACTAACATAAATTTGATTCAATCGGTAAAAATTTTTGATGCTAATGGAATGCCTAGTTCTCCACTGACTACAGTGAAACCATAAAGATAAGTGAAACTAATCTCATTGTTTACAAAGATTACACAGACCTCTTGCTTAATGTTATTGGTCTATGGCATAAAAAGGTGGTGAACCCTTGGATGACAGTGACGATGATGAAGGTGGTGATGATAATGATGACGATGCCTATCCATTGTTGAACTTGTCATCAATGCCTTTGTTTTCTCCTGGATAATAAACCACCTCAAAACATTAAAATCTTGCTGTCTAACAGCAAGATTGGATTCGACTCCTACTAAATCCAGAATGGCTGTCACACACACCCACTCCCTGCACGCTTGTTAACTAATGTTGGCACCCAGTGCAAGCCATGTTTCAGTTTTTAAATTTCATTTTTCATTTTTCAATCTTTTTTATTGATTTTCAAATAAAGAATATACTAATACAAATTGAAAGAGGAGTTTAACAAGTAGATAATATAAAAGACATATAAAGAGCAATATTAAAGACAAAAAGCATATAATATCAAACTCAAATAGGTAATATATTATGCTGTTATATATACAATGGTCAGAGACAAATTACAACTCCTCATAGCAATCGTTAAAAAAAAGATTGGAAATTTTATTGATAGAGAAAGAAAAACCCCACTAACTAAACTAAAACAAAAAAGAGAGAGAGAAAAAAAAAGCAAGTAAGATTGGGCAGTCCAAATGAGGATGAACTTAAAAAAGAAAGAGAGAGAGAAAAAAACGCATCCTTCCAGTCATCTCCGAACCTTCATAGACAAGGATATTCTCCAAAGAGAATAAAGAAAAATAAATAAATAAAGATAAATTAAGTCATGTGAAAATATTGAATTACCAGACTTGTCCAAAATCAAAAGATGTATCAAATGTCCGGCTTCTAATTTTCTCCAAGCTTGAACATGACATGATGGAGGAGAGCCAATAGAAAACAGTGGGCGAGTTAGATTCTTTCTATTGCAGCAAAATAGCTCTCCTAGCCAGTAAAGTTGAAAAAGCTATCACATGCTGGGCGGAGGCAGACATTTTGCTTGCTTCCTCTGGGAAAATCCCAAAAATTGCTGTAAGTGGATTAGATTGAACATCCATATCTATAACTTTAGATAATATTCCAAACACATCCCTCCAAAAATTATTTAAACTTACACATGACCAAAACATATGGGTTAGGGTAGCCACTTCTGCATTACATCTATCATAAATAGGGCATATATTAGGAAAAATTTATCTTTGGACATATGGGCTCTATGTACTATCTTAAACTGAATTAAAATATGGCATGCACAGATAGATGAATTATTAACTAAATAATAAATTTTACTCCATTGGTTATCTGAGAGTGAATCCAAACTTTTTGGATTTATGATATAGACGACCAAGATCGCCCTTCTTGGTTACAGTTGGAGGAAAATTCAGTAATGGGGTTTTTGTTAGCTTCTTTATTAGGAGCTCCTCTTCCTTTTTCGTTCTCCTGAATAGGTAAAAAAGCTCTTAACCCTATCGTTAAACATACTTTAAAAATTTGGTTTCAATTTCGTAGATTTTTTGAATTAAATGATTTTTTACTTTCTAGTAATATTTATTCTAATTTCTTTTTTAAACCATCAACTTTGGATAAGGCTTTTCTAACATGGAAAATTAAGGGAATAAAAACTTTTTTAGATTTGTTTTTACAAGACTGTTTAAAGTCTTTTTCACAGTTAATGGGTAAATGTGATATCTCCAATACACATTTTTCTGGTATTTACAGGTTAGGAATTTCTTACATGATTTTTTACCAAATTACCCCTTGATCTGCTCTTCAAATTTGGCTTATGGTATTTTTCAGTTTAAACCTTTTCAAAAACAATTAATAGCTATCATTTATAAGTTTATAAGATATGCTCGCACATCGCCTAATGATGGGGTTCAACGCACCTGGGAAGTAGAACTTCAGTTTTTAAATTATTAATGATTTTCCATTCTCTGCATATTCAACAGGAATGAAACCATTAAAAGTGTCTGTAATCAATACATTTGAGTGTATTGCCACTTACTGTATACTTTCCTCTTGCTTTTGGTTCCATCTCACATGAGTCTGGATTAAGCTCCATCGACAGTGCTTCTGCCTAATATTAGGCACACACATGATGACTTTTGCGCAATACTGTAATTGTCAACGTGGAACGGAGAGCAAGTTTGTAAATCTGGCAGGAGCAAAGGATGTTCATAATGTCGTAGGTGGAGAGGTGTGGGAGTGATGTGGAACAGATGGTAGAGAAAGAGTGCCAGGGGTGGGGGGGGGGGTGGCACGGATACAGTCACACCCAGCCCTGAGTCACCACGCACTGTCCTTTGATTCCAAACAGTTGGTATACTGATCATTACAGAATATCTCTCTGGTGCTTCCCGCTCTCTCCCCTCTCCCCCCTCTCCCTTCCCCTTTTCCCAACCATGATTCCCCTCTCCCTGCCCCCTTTCCACTCTCAGTCCACAGTAGAAACCCATATCAGAATCAGGTTTATCATCACTCATATATGTCCTGAAATTTGTTTTTTTGTGGTAGAGGTACAATCCAATACATAGAAGTATTACAGTTCTGTGCAAAAGTCTTATGCACCCTAGCTATATATATGTGCCTAAAACTTTTGCACAGTACTGTACAGCCAGCTTTGACAACCCTCCTCACTAGCCAGAACACAATTTTTGTGCCATCTACAAACTTCGAATTCCTTGAATTCATCAGTTCCCATGAAGAAAGGAAATTGTGTCTTCAGAATACCAGGATTAGCTAATCCCTAATCTACCAAAGTTTGGTCTATTTCACATCTACTTTATGCATTCAACAACATTTAAATTTTGTATCCTTAGGATTGTTTAATTTTGAACAGTTCATGTATGAAGCAACACACACACACACAGAATGCTGGAGGAAATTAGCAGGTCGGGCGGCACCTATGGAGAAGAATAAACAGTCGATGTTTCCTACCAAGACCATTCATCAGAACGAGAAAGGAAGAGGGAAGAAGTGAGAATAAGAAGGCGGGAATAAACAGTCAATATTTCAGGCTGAAACATCATTTGTTTATTTCCTTTCGCTAGATGCTGCCTGACTTGCTGAGCTCCTCTAGCATTTTGTGTGTGTTGATCACAATTTCCAGCATCCCTTCAATATATATTTTTCTTGTTGGTTTTGGGATATTATCTTGCTGCCATGTATATCGATTGGTTAAATCATGTCCAATTAAAATTTTTCTGTAACGCATTTATTTGTGTGTGCTGATGGTCTGGATGGATAATTTGCATAACCTGCTGCTGACACAGAACAGCTCAATTTAAACTGCATCATTATTTAATAGATTGATTCAGAAGTGGCTTGCTGCTGTATTGATGGAGATTAAAGATATTGCATTCATTGGAAGCATCGCTTTTAATCCATTGGAGAGCGTAAGGGTGTAAGCATTTGTAACCTTTGTTTCAAAGGCTGTTTTCCAGTAAATACATATAAACTGGCTGGTTGGGCACCACACTTGATGTGCACTGTTGCTATGGCAATAAGCTGAATTTGTGCTATGATCAAAGCTCTCTTTCACTATGACCATTGCCAAATGGCCCAAAATTAGGAAGCATAACACATGTTCTATCCTATGTTTCCTCGAAAATAATCTCATTCCTTTGCTGGTGTTCTAAAGAAAAGAATTATCCTTGGAATTCAATTCCATTTAGATATTTATTGCTGAAAAACATTAAATCACATTTAACAGTTTCCTTGTCAATCAGGCCTGACAACAAAGGTGCACAAAGCTAAGTAGAATAGATATGCAGCATGAATAGTCTGCCTCCCTGATTATTAACATAGCATCAATGGTAATTTTTCTTTTCCTGTCAGCCTGGCACATGACATGTTATGCCAGATTTGCACATCACAACTCGTTAGAATGGATGTCGAGGTCACAATGTAAATAGCTTTGTAAGTAATTGTGTAGAGAATCAGACAGACTGCAGGTGTTGCTCATACAGTTTGTGTAACGCAGAATCAGCATTTAAAATATACATTATATAAATATACATTATATAAAATATACATAATGTGAACAAACTCACTGGAGAGACACTGAAGGGAGTGGATACAGAAGTGTTTATTCAACAAAATGAGACACTTTCAGAGGAAGAGGCTCCTTTGGCCCATTATTACATGACATTTTATATGCTAAAGATAAAAGGACAATTCTATAGTTACGATAGATCTACAATGCTTCCTTTGAATCACATATAATTTTCACACCTCCTTCTTCGCACCCACGCCCCAGACACCCAAAATGAATGTTAATCAGTATTGTCTGGTTTTCAATTAACAATTTTAATTGGTCCACAGCACCAAGAAACTATTGTCCAGGGCTGCATTTTAACTTTAATCTACAATCCATTTTCAGGTCTAAACTGTGGTTGCTGAAGTTAATATATGCTCTAACCCTAATTCCAGAATATTCCCTAACATCTATCTCCTCTGAGGGGGCGTCACGTGATGATGTAGGATCGAGACATTGGGAATCCAGCTCCCTGTAAAAAGTAATGAAATAAGGTTTAAATGAAGAAGAGTTAACAAATACCTACTAGAAACTATTTATAAGCAACTCAGGATTATTTTTTGATATGGCTCCTAAACCGAAACAGAAGAAAGCTACTACTTCGAAGACTGCGCAAGTCAGCGGGGAAAAAGGCCTAACCGTCTTGGCGAAGCCTCGGACTCAAGTTGGATCTCCTCCCGGTGAAGTGCATGGCACTTCTGATGAACAGATATTAACAAAACTACAAATCCCAACTATGACTGGAAGTGAATCGGAAGTAGAATCAGACTCTTTGGGAAATTCAGAGGAAGAAGAAGAGGAAAAGAAAGAGGAGATTAAAGGAGACATAAAAGATATCCTGATATATATGACAAATGAATTAAAAGCTATAAGAACAGATATAAGAAGGATGCAGAATACACTCGATAATGTGGTGGAAAAACAAAAGAAGATGGATAATAAAGTTAAAGAGATGGAAGTAAAAGTTGAAGAAAACACTGAAAAAATAGATAAGATAGAAGACAATAATCTTGCCTGGACAATAGAAAGAAAACAGATGTTGGAAAAAATAGATGCACTTGAAAACTCTAGTAGATGAAATAATATCAAAATTGTTGGTCTTATGGAAGGTACAGAGGGAGAAAATCCAATAAGATTCTTTCAAGAATGGATTCCGAAAATTTTGGAAATGAAAGACGGAAGCCAAGTAATTGAAAATGAAAGATCACACAGAGCTTTAAGACCACAACCTCAACAAGATCAAAATCCAAGATCAATTTTGATAAAATGCTTAAGGTACCAAGATAAAGAAATGATCTTGAAGGCAGCTACTCAAGGTGCTAAAAAGAGAAATAGGCCATTGATAATAGAAGGGAAAATAGTTTTTTTTTATCCAGACATAAGTTACGATCTTCTGAAGAGGCGGAAGGAATTTAATCCAGTGAATAAATCTTTATGGGAAAAGGGCTATAAATTTTTATTGAGCTACCCAGCAAAATTGATAATTTTCCTGGATAACGAAGAAAGAAGATTTTTCGTTGACTACCGGAAAGAGGAGAAATTTGTACAAGAATTACCTGATGTCCACGAAGAGGAGTAAAGAATTATAGAAATGAAATGGACTAATGATGAAGACTGAAACAAGGTTGGACTTGATGGACATTTATATAAAAAAATAGTCGAGAAGTATTAATTGGGAGTAGAGACATTAATTGTTTTATTTTTCTTCACTAATATATTTTCTTTCTTTTTTGCGGGAGAGCTGGAGGAGCTCCTGATCGATGGCTGCGAGTTTCACATGTACAATCATGGCGATTGCCATGACCCGTAAAATGGGGGGTGGTGGTAATGTTGTGTTCTTTTTATTCGCAACATTAGTGGGGGGGTATTTTGTTTTTTTTTCTTGTATATTAGTTATCTTTCTTATATTTTTCTTCTTTTTTGCCTGGGTGGTTGTGGAGAGACTCATAGCAACATGGAGAATTTTAGAGTTCCCAAGGTATTATGAATGATTAATTTACTTAATATTTTAAGTTTTAATGTTAATGGAATTAATGGACCTGTGAAAAGAAAAAGAGTTTTAACATATATTAAGAAAATGAAAGGAGATATAGCTTTTTTACAAGAAACACATTTAACAGAAACAGAACACAAGAAATTAAAGAGAGATTGGGTTGGAAATGTCATTGCAGCTTCATTTAATTCAAAATCGAGAGGAGTTGCAATTTTGGTTAATAAATCTTTACCAATTAAAATACAAAATGTAATAATTGCTTCTGTGGGGAGATATGTGATTATACATTGTCAAATTTTTTTCAGAATTATGGACTTTTATGAACATTTATGCACCAAATGAAAATGATGCCAAATTCATACAAGAAGTTTTTTTGGACTTGGCTGATGCACATGATATAATATTAATAGGTGGAGATTTTAATTTTTGTTTAGATTCAGTTTTGGATAGATCAACTAAAGTTGCTACAAAATCAAAAGTAATAAAACTAACTATCATTAATGAAAGATTTAAACCTGATTGATATATGGAGAAAAATTAATCCAAGAGAAAGAGATTATTCATTTTATTCAAATAGACATAAAACTTACTCAAGGATCGATTTTTTTTTTATTATCAAAAAATATTCAAGATAGAGTGAAAAGCGTGGCATATAAAGCAAGAATACTGTCAGATCATTCCCCCTTGATAATGACAATGATAATGATGGATAAGGAGGAATTGATCTATAGATGGAGATTCAATTCAATTTTATTAAAATGTAAAGATTTTTGTGATTTTATGAAAAAAACATTCGATTTTTTTTGGATACAAATTTACATTCTGTTGAGGATAAAATTGTATTATGGGAAGTGATGAAAGCATATTTAAGGGGTCAGATTATAAGTTATACATCTAAAATTAAGAAAGAATTCACAGCAGAAATAGATCAATTGGAAAAAGATATCATAAAGTTAGAAAAAGAATCTCAAAGCTATATGACAGAAGAAAAATGAAGACAACTTGTTAATAAAAAACTACAATATAATACACTCCAGACATATCGTACAGAAAAAGTAATTATGAGAACTAAACAGAAATATTACGAATTAGGTGAAAGATCACATAAAATTCTTGCTTGGCAGTTGAAAAAAGAACAGGCTTCTAAAGCAATAAATGCAATTAGAACAAGTATAAATAAGGTTACTTATAAATTTTATAAACTTTATTACTTATAAACTTTAGAAATTAATGAAACTTTAAAAAAATTTATACTGAACTATATCAATCAGAACCACAAAGTAAGATTGCTGAGATAGATAAATTTTTATCACAAATAACCCTTCCAAAATTAAATTTGGAAGAACAGAAAGGATTAGATATGCCCTTTACATTAAAAGAGGTTGAAGAAGCTTTAGGATCACTTCAGAGTAATAAATCCCCAGGAGAAGATGGTTTTCCTCCTGAATTTTATAAAAAATTTAAAGATTTATTAATTCCTCCTTTTATGGAATTAATATACCAAGTGGAAAGAATGCATAAACTCCCACAATCTTTTTTAACAGCGATCATAACTGTATTGCCAAAAAAAGATAGAGATCCTTTAAAACCAACATCATATAGGCCTATTTCTTTGTTGAATACAGATTATAAAATACTAGCAAACATTTTATCTAATAGAATATCGAAATATTTACCAAAATTAATACATATGGATCAAACAGACAATCAATGGATAATGTAACCCGGTTACTTAGTATAATTCATTTGGCACAAAAAAGAGAAGAAATGAGTGTGGCAGTTGCTTTGGATGCAGAAAAAGCTTTTGATGGATTGGAATGGGATTTTTTATTTAAGGTATTGGAAAGATATGAATTAGGAAAATCTTTTATACAATGGATTAAAACTTTAAATACTAATCCTCAAGCTAAAGTAGTTACAAATGGTCAGATTTCAACACCATTTTGCTTAACGAGGTCAACTAGACAAGGCTGCCCATTATCACCTGCTTTATTTGTATTGGCAATAGAACCATTAGCTGAATTAATTAGAACAGATTCAGACATTGGGGGCTTTAGAGTTAATCAAGAAGAATATAAGATTAATTTATTTGCTGATGATGTTTTGATTTATTTAACAAACCCCTTTGCAATCTTTGCAAAGATTATCTTTTAGATTGGAAGAATATGGGAAAGTATCAGGGTATAAAGTAAATTGGGATAAAAGTGAAATTTTACCCCTTACCAAAGAAAATTATAATCAATGCCGATTAGTAACTCAATTTCAATGGTCAATAAATGGGATAAAATATTTAGGTATTAGAGTTGATAATGATGTAAAAAATTTATATAAACAAAATTATTTGCCATTATTAAAAAAAAGAGGATCTTGATAAATGGATGATGTTACCAATAACATTAATAGGTAGAGTTAATGCTGTAAAAATGAATATATTTCCTAGATTGCAATATTTATTTCAAACTTTACCCATACAATTACCTCAGAAGTTTTTTCAAGAACTGAATAAATATGTGTAAGAAAATTTCTTTGGAAAGGAAAGATGTCAAGAATATCATTGGAACAATTGACATGTAAATTTGATTTAGGAGGGTTACAACTTCCAAATTTTAAGAATTATTATAAAGCAAATCAACTTAGATTTATTGCGTCTTTTTTTGATGAAGAAAAACCGGCATGGATTAGAATAGAATTAGATAAGATAGGAGAAAATATACCAGAAGATTTTATATATAAATGGGAATCCAAATGGATACAGGAAAAAAAAGAATCTCCTGTATTAAGATACTTGATTGATTTATGGAATAAGGTAAATATGGACGATGAGATAAAGAAATCTTTATTAGCAAAAAGAATTTTAATTCAAAATAGACTTATTCCTTTTACAATGGATAATAAACTTTTACATAATTGGTTCCAAAAGGGGATTAAATATATAGGTGATTGTTTTGAAGGAGGTATACTGATGTCATTCGATCAATTAAAAAATAAATATAAAATATCAAATAACACTCTTTTTTGTTATTTTCGATTAAAAGCTTATTTACGAGAAAAGCTGGGTCAAACAATGTTGATACCAAAACCTAGTGAATTAGAAATATTAATTCAGAAAGGAAAAATTAAAAAATTTACATATTGTATGTATAATTTGACTCAAAAACAGACAATTAAATCAGGAATTCATAAATCAAGACAAAAATGGGAATCTGATTTGAATGTTAAAATTGATGGAAAAAATTGGTCAAGATTATGTTCTGATAGTATGAGAAATACAATAAATGTTCGACTTAGATTAATACAATATAATTTTTTAAATCAATTATATATAACACCACAGAAAATAAATAAATTAAATTCAAATATGTCTGACCAATGTTTTCGATATAATCAAGAAATTGGTACTTTTTTACATTCTACAACCATTTTGGATAAATCTAAGACTTTTATTGGAACAAATTACTGCAGTACAACTCCCACATAGTCCAGTATTATTTTTATTAGGAGACATTGACTGGACAATACCGAAACTTAAATTGAATAAGTATCATAAAAAATTTATAAAAATTGCATTGGCAGTAGCCAAAAAAGTTATCGCAGTTACTTGGAAATCTGATTTATATTTAACTATGGATCATTGGAATAATGAAATACATAGTTGTATTCCACTTGAAAAAATTACATACAATCTAGGAAATGAATATGATATATTTTTGAAAATTTGGTTCCCATACTTACAAAAGATAGGATTAAATACATAGGTCCTTTGAAGATAAAATTATAAAGTAATTGGGGAAAGATAAAATAAATATTAAAATTATTTTGAACTCCATGGAGCATGTGGGGATCCTCCGATATCCAGGCAATCTTTCTCTTTTTTTTTCTTTCTTTAGACAAGGGTTAAGGGGGGGGGGGTGGAGGGTTAAGGGGAGGGGGGAGGGTTAATATTTTTCTTACTATTTTATCATCACATTTATTCTTTTAATTTTCTAAAATTTAATAAATAAATAATTAAAAACATCTATCTCTTCTCTCAAACTCATACCCCTCTTCTAATAATAAATACAAGAAAGTCTGCAGATGCTGGAAACTCAAAGCAATGCACACAAAATGCTGGAGAAACTCATCAGGTCAGGCAACATCTTTGGAAATGGGTAACAATCAACATTTCAGGCCGAAACTCTTCTTCAGGACTGAAAAGGAAGGGGAAAGATGCCAAAATAAAAAAGTGTGGGGAAGGGAAGGGAGCTAGCTAGAAGGTGAGTACATGGTCAAAGAGTCGGAGTATCACAGTGAGAGGGGGAGCAGTGAGAGAGGGTCTCACTGAACTCCCTTCAAAGAGAAGACTTAAACTTCAGGATATGCATCCCTTAAAGAGAATTCACAAGAGAGCAGCAAATCATAAACATGAGATGCTGGAAATCCAGTGCAACACTCTCCATTAGATGCTGCCTGACCTGCTGGGTTCCTCCAGCATTTTGTGTGTGTTACATCTTCTTCTAATACATGCTTTAAAGTAGGCTTCCAAGCATTTCCTCTGTGGAATCCAGACTGGATATTGTTTGATCATGTTTCTATTGAAGTGTCTTGGTGTCAGAACTGGAATTATTATCATTGACTGAGATGACGTGAGGTTTATCATTTTGTGACAGCAGTGCAGTGCAAAGACACATAACTACCATAAATTACAGCACTAAATAAATAACAAGGTTCGTGATCTGTTTGGAAACTGATGGGGAAAGAGGCTGTGATGATGAGATAACTTATTCTTTTTGTCAGTGATAAATTCTTTTTAGAGCAAGAATAGCCTGATGAATCTTAAATGGTAGTGGGTTGCTGGGGTTCAGAGTTGCCTCTCAAAGAACCCATTTGACTTGTCACCTGGTTGCTCATTCTCTAACTGACTGTTTGTCTCTCCTGCTATGCTGTATTTTGATACTTCCAGTGCAATTTCATTAATAGTCTTTTAAATTCCTGTTATTTAGTTATTGTGGCTACTGAGTGCCTTCAATCAATGCTGATTATCAACAGAACAGTCCTTGTAAACTTACACCTTATCTTTCCTTTCATGGCCATTAACTCTTTGCGCACCTGCCTGCACGATGGGTCAATTTACAATCATCATTTAGCCAATCAGTATTAAGAAGTGAGAGTAACTTGGACCACAGGGCAGAGTGCAGTGGTTAGCACATTGCTTTACAGCACCATCAACCTCGGTTCAATTCCCACCATTGCCTGTAAGGAGTTTGCCTGTTCTCACCGTGAGCGCTGGGGTTTTCTCCGGATGCTGCAGTTTCTTCCCACAGTCCAAAGACGTAGTGGTTGGTAGGTTAATTGACTTTGTAAATTGTCCCATGATTTGGCTGGGAGTAACTTGTGAAATCGTGGGATTGCTTGGTGGCGCAGCTTGAAGGGGCTGGAGGGGTCTATTCTGCACTGTATCTCAATAAAATAAAGTTTTTAAAGTTTTAAAAATCCACCTGGTCACGTGTGGAACATCCAAATACCACACAGACAACATCCAAGGTCAGTATCAAACTTGGATCCCTGGAAATGTTAGATCCAAGATATTTATAACGTCAAAACCTTTGGCATTCACACTATTAGTCTTACTTTCCTTTCTCATTGGGGAAATTGTTTCTTTGAACAATAAGAACTTGCATTTCTCTGTCCTTCCAAAAGAAGGCTTGGGGGAGGAGCTTCTTGCGGGAAACTTTCTTCCTAATTTTGGACCACTGAACTGATTCCACAACCTACGCACACACTTTACACCTCATGTTCTCACTATTATTCAGTGTTTTTACTTGTTTGTTATTATTATTTGTTTTTTTATTTGCAATTATGATTTACTTCTTTTGCTCGGGTTGTGCAAAAGAAGACAAAATTGCCCCAGCTCTGAATGGACTCCCCAGCTTTTTGTCAATCTTTGCTATGAGGGTTTTTTGTGGATTCTATTGAGTTTCTCTGTGTTGTGGCTTCCTGCAAGATAATGAATTGGAAGACTGTATATGGTATATATTTTTTGACAATAAACTTACTTTGAACTTTGAAATTTGGAAGAGAAGATAAATGACAGATTGAAATAATGTCAGTATGGGTTCAAGTCAGATGTGTCACTCTAATCTCCTGCAGATGCAAAATAACTTTTATGTATAGTTTTCAGCACCTAGAGCTCTGTTAACTTCAATTGTCAGACTGACTGATGCTATCACTCTGTTTTGAATTCCCTGCAATGGGTGCAATCTGGCACATAATTATATTTTAAGCAGAGTGAAGAAAAGTAGAGGGAACAACACTAAGGGTTTTTTTTAAACCTTGGATTTGTGAGCCTTTGGTTGAAGAATCCACTGACAACTTTGCCTGAATTACGAATCTTGAAATCTCACGCCTTGTTAAAACATTATTGATCAATTGTCCTTTATATCACTTGGAAATTTGTCATGTTGCTTCAGACAAGTGAAGAATTCTAGCAATGAAATTGATTAGTGTAAGCATGAATTATAATGTTTAAGAATTATATTTGCATATATTAACAAGGGCCTGATTTTTAAGGGAACTGACGTGTTTCAAAGATATTGCAAACAATGAATAAATTTCAAGAGGGGATAGCAATGTAATTTGAGACTTATGCAGGTGGTACATCCTAAAGTACACTCAGTGGCCACTTTATTAGGTAAAGGAATGGAACCCAATGGGTCTTCTGCTGCTATAGCTCTGTTTGATGGACATGTCATTTGGCGAGGTTCTTCTGTTGTAACACATGGTTATTTGAGTTACTATCGCCTTCCTGTCAGCTTGAACTAGTTTTGCTTGCTCCTCTGACCTCCTTCATTATCAAGGTATGTTGGCCCACAGAAATGCATCTCTCTGATTTTTTTTGTTTTTCACATCATTCTCTGGAAAACTCTAGGCACTCTTGTGCATGAAAATCCCAGGAGATCAGCAGCTTCTGAGATACTCAAAGCACCCTGTCTGGAACCAAAAATCATTCCACAGTCAAAGTCATTTAGATTACATCCCTTTCCCCCTTCTGATGTTTGGTCTGAACAACAACTGAACTTTTTGACCATGTCTGCATGCTTTTATGCATTGAGCTTCTGCCTCGTGATTGGCTGATTGGATATTTGCATTAACAAACAAGGTTTCAGGTGTGCTTAGTAAAGTGGTTGCTGGAATTGACAAGTTTCAAAGATATTGTAAGCAACAAACAACATTTATGAGGTGATAATACCTCAATGTGAGTTGAGAATTCTGGAGGTGTTACATCCTTAAAATATGCTCCTTTATTACAGTGTTAAGAGGTGGCAGGCTATTATTTTTGGTTATTGGCAAGCAGTCTTTGTAAACAGCAGGTGCTACTTGGTGTTGAAATCAAATTGAATGATTTAACTTGAAAGTCAGACCTTGCGGCATGCTTTTAAATCTATTTTCCCTTTTTATTGCACTCCATAGCCTCTTTATTAGGTGCACCAGCTCGTTAATGCAAATATCTAATCACGTAATATCTTTTCACACAGAGAACCACACCAGGTTCCACTCCTGTACCTAATAAAGTGGCCACAGAGTGCATATCATTGCCTTTTAATGAACATGTACATTATTAGGTGTGGGTAAATAAGCCATTGTCTAGCCATGAGTTTGCTTTGTTGGGCTGGTAAAGAAACATCTTCATAAATGTGATTTTGTGTGGGGATAATGAGCAACCTCATCATGTCAATTAGCATGATTCATTTATCTCTGAAGAGCAAAAAAATGACTTTCCAATTATTTTTTACAATGTTCCATTAAACTCACTTTCTAGCGATGTTTCATCTTTTTTAAGGCTGCAGCTTGTCAGTCAAGATGGATTAAGTAATTCCATCAAGCATGCAACACATCTTGTATAATTTGAATCCACTTCGCCTGCAGAGTGCCACTGCTGTCTCTGTATTATATCTGGAAGTCTTTTAGCAGAAACCTCCATGTTGTCTATTACCAAAGATTATGCTCAAGTCCCATTGCTTCCCGGGTGAAGCTAAGACTCTAATTTAATCTCTCTTTTTTTCTCTGAGTACTAACCATTTGAGATGTACTCCTGCTGTGTGTGATAACATTGCAGCAAAGAGATGTGAATTACTGTTTATGACTCGGTGCCAGTTTCAATTAGCCTTTGTCTATATTGAGCAGTTACCTAGAACAATCAAGATTAATGTGGCCGAATTTCTAATAAGTAACTATGACCTTTCCTAAGGAACCTCTGTTCAAATCGTCATGTCATACCCATTCATTTCTAATGATTCAGTTTTTTGTCATAGAGTGATTCGGCCCACTGAGTCTGCACTAGCTACCAAGCAACTATTTCAAAGTTTGAAGTACAAAGTAAATTTATTAACACAGTACATATACAGTACATCACTGTATACTACCCCAAGAGTCATTTTTTTGTGGACTTACACAGGAGATAAAAAGAAATACAATAGAATCGATGAGGAATTACACACAGATGGACAAACCACCAATGTGCAAAAGAAAACAAACTCTAAATACAAATATCAAAACAATTAATAATAAGAAGAATAAAATATAGAAGTAATAAATGATATTGAGAACATAGATTGATTGTTAAGTCCTTGAAAGGAGTCCATAGGTTATGGAGTCAGTTCAGTGATGGGGTGAGTGAAGTTTTCCACACTGGTTCAGGAGCCTGATGGTTGGCATGTAAGAATGAAACAACAGTTATCATGAGGAACTTTAACTTTTACATAGATCGTTTGAATCAAGTTGGTCGAGGCATTCTTGAGGAGGACTTCATAGAATGCATCCGTGATGGCTTTCTTGAACAACATATCACTGAACCTACAAGGGAACATGCTTATTTTAGATCAATGAGACAGGTAAAATTAGTGATCTTTTAGTTAGGGATCCTCTTAGAAAGAGTGATCACGGTATGATTGAATTTCTCATTCAAATGGAGGGTAAAATAGTTCAATCTAAAACCAGTGTATTATGCCTAAACAATGTTGAATACAATAGGATGAGGGAAGATTTGGCTGGAAACCGGGAACACAGGCTATATGGTGGGATTGTTGAGGAGCAGTGGAAGACTTTCAAAGAGATTTTTCATGGTGCTCAACAAAAGTATCTTCCAGTTAAAAGCAAGGACAATAAAGGTGGGGAGAGCCAGCCTTGGATAACGAAGGAAATAAAAGAAGACATCAGACTAAAAGCTCATGTGTACAAAGTCACCAAGAATAGTGGGAAACCGGAAGATTGGAAAAAGTTTATAAAGCAACAAAGAACCACAAAGCAAGCAATAGAGGAAGGGAAGATAGATTATGAAAATAAACTAGCACAAAATATAAGAATGCATTGTAAAAGTCTTTATAATTATTTAAAGTGGAAAAGGTGGCTAAAGTGAATATAGGTCCCTTGGAGGGTGAGAAGAGGAAATTGATATTGGGTAATGAGGAAATGGTAGAGGCTTTGAATGACAATTTTGTTTCGATCTTCACAGAGGAAGACCTCTTTTATGCCAGAGAGAGACGTTATGGATACGATGCGAGGTGAGGACCTTGATACATTAGCTATCACTAAAGAGGTAGTGCTGAGCAAACTTGTGGGCCTTAAGATTAGTAAGTCCCCTGGTCCTGATAGAATGCATCTCAGGGTACTGAAAGAAATGGCAGAAGTTATGATAGAGGCTTTGGTGATAAGTTACCAAAAGTCTCTGGATTCTGGGCAGGTCCTGGTGGATTGGAAGATGGCAAATGTCACGCCACTGTTCAAAAAAGGATGTAGGCAAAAGGGAGGTACATGTAGGCTAATTAGTTCATCTGTAGTTCGGGAAATTCTTGAAGCTATCATTAAAGAAGAAATAGCGAGGCATCTGGAAAGAAATGGATCCCTCAGGAAGAGGCAGCATGGATTCAGCAAAGGCAGGTCAGTTTGACAAACTTACTGGAGTTCTTTGAGGATCTAACGAGCACAATGGTTAGAGGGGAACAGATGGACATTGCTTACGTGGATTTCTAGAAGGCATTCAATAAGGTGCTGCATAAAAGACTTATCCATAAGATAAGGATGCATAGAGTTGGGGGTGATGTATTAGCATGGGTAGAGGATTGGTTAACGAATGGAAAGCGGAGTGTTGGGATACATGGGTGTTACTCTGGTTGGCAATCGGCGGTGAGCATTGTGCCACTGGGGTCAGTGCTGGGCCCACAACTGTTCACAATATACATTAACGATCTGGAAGAGGGGACCAAGTGTAATGTATCTAAATTTGCTAATGATACCAAATTGAGTGGAAAAACAAATTGTGCAGAAGATACAGAGAGTCTTCAGAGAGATATAGATAGGTTAAGTGAGTGGGCAAGGGTCTGGTAGACGGAGTACAATGTTGGTAAATGTGAGGCCATCCACTTTGGAAGGAAAAGTGGAAAATCAGATTATTATTTAAATGGTAAAAAAATTGCAGCATGCTGCTGTGCAGAGGGAGTTGGGAGTGCTTGTCCATGAATTGTAAAAGGTTGGTTTGCAGGTGCAGCAAGCTATCAAGAAGGCAAGTAGAATGTTTGAAGGATTGAATTTAAGAGCTGGGTGGTTATGCAACAACTGTACCGGGTACTGGTGAGGCTGCTCCTGGGGTATTGTGTGCAATTCTGGTCTCATTACTTGAGGGAGGATATACTGGCTTTTGAGGCGGGGCAGAGGAGGTTCACCAGGTTGATTCTAGAAGTGGGGGAGTTGGGCAATAAAGAGAGATTGAATTGTCTAGAACTTACACACTAGAATTCAGAAGAATGAGAGGAGATCTTATAGAAACATATAAAATTCTGAAAGGGATGGATAAGATAGAGGCAGGAAAGTTCTTCTTACTGGTAGGTGAGACTAGAACTAGGGGACATAGCCTTAAGTTTCGGAGAGTAGTTTTAGGATGGAGATGAGGAAGAACTGCTTTTTCCAGAGGGTGGTGAATGTGGAATTCTCTGCCCAGGGAAGCAATGGAGGCTACCTCAGTAAATATATTGAAGACAAGGTTGGATAGATTTCTGGATAGTAGGGGAATTAAGGAAAAGGCAGGAGAGAGAGATGAGTCCATGGCCAGATCAGCCATGATCTTATTGAATGTTTGAGCACACTTGGCAGATGGCCCATTCCTGCTCCTATTCCTAGGGTAATAACTGTTCCTTAACCTGGTGATGTGCGACTTTAGTCTCCTGTACCTCCTTTCTAATGGCAGCAGTGAAAAGAGAGTATGATCTAGATGGTGGGGATCCTTAATGATGGATGTTGTTTTCACGTTGCAGTGCTGTTTGTAGATGTGTTTAATGGTGCGGAGGGCTTTTCTTGTGATGGACTGGGCTGTATCCACTATTTTTGTAGGCCTTTCTGTTCATGGGCAGTGGTGTTTCCCTATCAGGTCATGACACAACCAGTCAAGGTACTCTCCACTGTGCATCTATAGAAGCTTGTCAGAGTTTTTTTCGACATTCTGAATCTGCACAAACTTCTAAGAAAGTAAAGGTGCTTCCATGCCATCTTTGTAATGGTACTTACGTGCTGGTCCCAGGACAGATCCTCGGAAATGATAACACCAAAGGAATGTGAAGTTATTGACCCTCTCCACCTCTGATCCCATCATGAGGACAGGCTCTTAGACCTCCAGTTTCTTCCTTCTGTAGCCAATCATCACTCTTTGGTATTGCCGACACCAAGTGGTAGCTTGTTGTCATTGAGGCACAATTTAACCAGATGTTGAATCCATTTGCACGGTTCCTACACTAATCCAACATTCTCATTTGTTCCTCTCAGATTCTACCATTCACCTGCTCTCTAGGGGCCAGTTAACCTATTAACCTACTCGTCTTTGGCATGTGGGTGGAAACCAGAGCTTCTGGAGGAACCCCATGCAGTCATGAAATAATAACACTATGGCAATGCGTCCCTTGACCCAATTCATCTGGGGTGACCACAGTGCTAGTCCCATTTGTCCAGATTTGGCCCAGATCTCTAAACCCCTCCAATCATTGTTCTTAGCCAAATCACTTTTAAATGTTATTATTACACCTGTCACAAACACTTCTGATTGCTCATTTAATATACACTCTGCAGTCTTTGTTAAGAGGTTACTCCTGAGGCCCCTCTTATGTTTTGTAACGCCATTAAACATTAAACATAATGACAAGAGATTATGAGTTTAACTTAGTTTTTTACTTTAAGTGGGTTGTGTGCATATCATGTGGTAGTGTATAATGTATGTAATTCACATTTTTTTACAGAAACCCGTAGTCAATTAGTTAAATGAACAAGAATTCTTAATCAAACAATATATCTACAAGGCAAACATGAGGAAATCTGCAGATACTAGAAATTCAAGCAACACACACAAAATGCTGGTGGAATGCAGCAGGCCAGGAATCATCTGTACCATCTATGCTGCCTGGCCTGCTGTGTTCCACCAGCATTTTGTGAATATATCTACAATATTACTTGAATATTCCTCAAATATTAAGTACTTAACTGTCCCTTCTAAATCTTTCAACATCTTAAATATATTCTCTCTAGATTTTAGTACCCCTTCTGTAGGAAAATGACCCTTGCTACCCTTTCACCCTTGCTATACCCGTCATAATTATATTTACCCCTATAAGCTCAATACACCTCTATAGTGATGCAGGGAGAACGCACAGACAGACAGCAGACAGCAACAAAGATCAGAATTGATTGTAGAAGGAGGTCTTGCACTGGTAGTGACTGTCTGAAGGAGTGAACAGTTCCCCACAGTTTTCCCATCGCATTTGGGTTCCTTTTCTTGTTTTACAACTATACATCCATTTCCTGGGTTCTGATCAAACCTCAACAGTACCTCATATTCTGCCTTGGAAGTCTATCTTCTGATGGTATGATCAATAATTGGAATCTGGTGTAATATCACTGGCATATGTCATGAAATTTGTTGTCTTTGCAGCAGCAGTAGAATACAATACATAATAATAGAAAAAAACTGAATATACAGTATATATAAAATAGTTGAATTAAATAAGTAGTGCAAAAATCGAGGGAAGAAGATATTGCTGAATCATAGAGTGTGTGTCTTCAGGCTGCTGTACCTCCTTACTGATGGTAGCAATGAGTACAGGGCACATCCTGAGGGATGGGGGTCCTTAATGATACATGTCACCTTTTTGAGGCATCACTCCTTGAATATGTCCTGGATACTATGGAGCTAGTGTCCATGATGGGACTGACTAAGTTTACAACTCTCTACAACTTATTTTAAGCCTGTGCATTAGCCTCCTCCTCCACCCCCCATTCTAGATAATGATACAGCCAGTTAGAATTCTTCAGTTTTAGGTAAGCTGCTCCCTCTTTCTCTCTCCTCTTACTCCTTTCCTATCCAGTTCCACCCACACATTCCGAAGCCCCCTTTCTTTCCCCTTCTCCAGTCTATCTCTCCATCACCCACACACTCCTGCCACTGGGTTCTTTCCTACTACTGTTGTCATCTGCTCTCTCCACCTCCCCTATTTGGTTCTTAATGCCACCTTCTTCTCTGATCAGATTCCACCATGTGCAGCCCTTTGTTGCCTCCAATTATCACCCCTCAGCCTCTGTCACTATTTCCACCCTTCCCTCCTCCATCTCTTCATCTGGATCCATTATCTCTCACCATCTCATGCTCCATTCCCTATCCCTCTTTATGCTGACAGTCTCCCCTCTATTATTCAGTCCAGATGAAGGGTCTTGACTCGAGAGGTGAATTTTGTTTTCCCACTTCCCTCTACAGATGCTGCCTGACCCATTGAGCTCCTCCAGCGTATGTTTATTGCTCCCGGTTCCGACATCTGTAGCCGAAGTTCAAAGTGAATTATCATCAAAGTATATACTGCACAATTAGGGATTAGTATACTGTACCGTATATGACAGAAGACATGGGAGACTCCTGATGCTGGAAACAGAAACAACACAGAAAGCAATGGAAGAGCACAGAAATGCCAGGCAATGTGTAAGGAGGAAGATGGACAAATGAGATTTTGGGTCGAGACCCATCATCTAGACTGTCCATCCCCATCCATAGAGGCTATCTGACCTAATGAGTTCCTCCAGAATATTTTAAGTGCTGCAGTAGAAAAGAAGACTTCCATATCATCTTCACTTTTTTTTCTGTTGATGATGAAATAAATTCAGTAATTCAGTGAGGAACACCTGTACAGCTGCTTGTAAATGCAAATATCTAATTAGCCAATCATGTGGCAGGAACTCAATGCATAAAAGCATGCAGACATGGTCAAGAGGTTCAGTCTTTGTTCAGACTCAACATCAGAATGGGGAAAAACTGTGATATAAGTGACTTTGACTGTAGAATGATTGTTGGTGCCAGATGGGGTGCTTTGAGTATCTCAGAAATTGCTGATCTCCTGGTATTTTCACTCGCAACAGTCTCCAGCGTATGCAGAGAGTGGTGTGAAAAACAATTAAAAAATGCAGTGCACAATAGTTCTGTAGGTGAAAACACCTTGTTAATGAAAGAGGTCAGATGAGAATGGCCAGAGTGGTTCAAGCTTCCAATAAGGTGACAGTAACTCAAACTGGTGACGGGAAAATGAAGAGGGTTGAGGACAGGAAAGAGAATCTAGGATGGTGTGTTTCCTCCTCGATAGGTGCTAGGGTCCAGGATGTTACAGAGTGGCTGTAGAAGATACTTAAGAGGGAGGGTGATCGGCTCGAGGCTGTGGTGCACACTGGCACCAATGATATAGGTGGAAAGGGGGATGAGGTCCTGTGCAATGAGTGTAAGGAATTTGGGAAAAGGTTGAAGAATAGGACCTCCAATGTAGTAATCACTGGATTACTCCCAGTGACATGTGCTAGTCAGGGCAGGAGTAGGATGATGTTACAGATGAATCATTGGGCGAAGAAGTGGTGCAGGGAGCAAGGTTTTAGATTTCTGTATCATTGGGATCTCCTCTGGGGAATGTATTACCTGTACTAAAAGGACTGGTTCGCCTGAACCCAAAGGAGACCAATATGCTTGCGGGCAGGTTTGCTAGAGTTGTTGGGGAGGGTTTAAACTATGTTGGCGGGAGGCTGGGAACTGGAGTGTTAGGTCTGACGATGGGGCAGCAGGTATATAAGTCGATGCAAAATGTAGTGAGACTGAGATGACAGGGCAAAATTGCAGTCAGTGGGATGAGGTGAAGTGTAACATGGAGACACCATTGAACAGGGTGATAAGTATTGGATTGAAGATGTTATATTTGAATGCATGCAGTATATGAATGATCTTGTAGCACAATTTGAGATTGGTAGGTATGATGTTCTGGGCGTCACTGAGACCTGGCTGAAAGAAGATACAAGGATACATCTTGTATTGAAAGGACAGGTAGGTAGGTAGAGAGGGTGGATTGGCTCTGTTGGTAAAAAAAATGGAATCAATTTCTTAGAGAGAGGTGACATGCTATCAGAAGATGTAGAATCCTTGTGGGCAGAGTTAAGAGACAGAGAGGGGAGTTAGTGTATATACAAGCCCCTGAACAGTAGCCAAATAGTGGGATATAAATTTCAATGGGAGATAGAAAAGGCATGTAATAAGGGCAATATTACATTAGTCATGGGAAATTTCAATATGTTTCTGTAAATGACTTAATTTTTCAGAGGAGCGATATGAGATGGTGGATATGAGTTTGAACATGCTAGAATGATTCTATGGATGAGAAATTTCAATTGCAAGATTAGACTGAAGAACTTGAGTTGTACAGCATGAAGAAGGCCCTTTGACCCATACTTGTTATAGAGCACTACAACACAGAATCTGCCCCTTCAGCCATTTAGTCTGTGCTAAACTGTTATTTTGCCTAGTCCCATCAACTTGGGCATGGTCCTCCATCCATATACTTATCCAAATTTCTCTCAAATATTGAAATTGAGTCTGCAAGTACCACTTCCACTGGCAACTCATTCCATACCCTCACCACCTTCCAAATGAAGAAGTTGCCCCTCATGTTTTCCTTAAATAGTTCCTTAACCTATGACCTCTAGTTCTACTCCCACCCAACCTCAGTGGAAAAAGCCTGATGATTGTATTTACCCTGTCTATTCCCCTTGTATTTTTTTATACCTTTATCAAATCTCCACTCATTCTCCTATGCTCCAGGGGGTATTGTCCTAACTTATTCAGTTCCTCAAGCCCCAGCAACATCCTTATAAATTTTCTTTGTTAATTCTCCCTTTCAATTTTATTGTCCATGCTGACCAAGATGTATATTCAAGCTAATCCTCTTTCTCAGCTCTTGACCTGTACTACTTTAGGCTTTGGTCATTGATAAGACCACAAGACCATAAGACAATAAGACATAGGAGAAAAATTAGGCTATTCAGCCCATGAGACTGCTCTACCATTCCATCATGGCTGATCCCAGATCCCCCTCAACCCAATACACCTACCTTCTCGCCATATCCTTTGATGCCCTGACCGATCAGGAAACAATTAACTCCCGCTTTAAGTATACCATGGACTTGGCCTCCACTGCAGTCTGTGGCAGAGCATTCCACCAATTTACTACTCTCTGGCTGAAAAAAATTCCTCTTTACTTCTGTTCTCAATTTTGAGGCTGTGCCGTCCAGTTCTGGATACCTCCACCATAGGAAACATCCTCTCCACGTCCACCACAGGAAACGTCCTCTCCACGTCCACCACGGGAAACGTCCTCTCCACGTCCACCATGGGAAACGTCCTCTCCACGTCCACCATGGGAAACGTCCTCTCCACGTCCACCACGGGAAACGTCCTCTCCACGTCCACCACGGGAAACGTCCTCTCCACGTCCACCATGGGAAACGTCCTCTCCACGTCCACCATGGGAAACGTCCTCTCCACGTCCACCACGGGAAACGTCCTCTCCACGTGCACGCCAACACGGGAAACGTCCTCTCCACGTGCACACCAACACGGGAAACGTCCTCTCCACGTCCACCATGGGAAACGTCCTCTCCACGTCCACCACGGGAAACGTCCTCTCCACGTCCACCACGGGAAACGTCCTCTCCACGTCCACCACGGGAAACGTCCTCTCCACGTCCACCACGGGAAACGTCCTCTCCACGTCCACCACGGGAAACATCCTCTCCACATCCACCCTATCAAGTCCTCTTATGTACACGTCCACATACATTTCAAATGTCTCTAATTTCCCAACTTCAACCACTTCCCCAGTAGCTAGTTCAATGTACTTTGGAGTAAGAAAGGTTGTGTAATTAAGAAAGACTGGATATCTGAACATTCTTAGTTCAATGTCGATATTTAAAATGAAGATGTGATCCTAAACACAAGAGATTCTGCAGAAGTTGGAAATCCAGAGTACCACACAGAAAATGCTGGAGGAACTTTATGGAAATATGCAGATGTGTAAACAGTCAACGTTTTAGGTTGAGACTCTTCAATCAGGAGTGGAAAAGAAGTGATAAAAAGCCAGATTAAGAAGGTGGGAGAGGGGAAGGAGCACAAGCTGGAAGGTTATAGGTGAATCCAGATGGGTAGCGGGGGGAAATGAAGTAAGAAGCTGGGTAGTGATTGGTGGAAAAGGTAAAGAGCTAGAGAAGAAGGAATTTGATAGGAGAAGAGAGTAAACCAAGCAAGAATGGTCAGGAGGAAGAACACTGGCAGAGTTGCTAGGCAGGTGAGGAGAAGAGGTAAGAGGGGAGCCAGAATGGTGAAAGGAAAATGAGGGAAGGGGAAAAATACTAGAAGTTGGAGAAATCGCTGTTCATCCCATCAGGTTGGAGGCTACCCAGACAGAACTTGAGGTGTTGCTCCTTCTGTCTGAGAATGCGCTCATTATGGCAGTAGAGGAGGCCATGGACTGGGAATTAGAATTAAAATGATTGGATACTGGGGATCCTAACCCTTAAACTATTTGTATTTTGTATATGTTCTTTTTATATTAATTGTGTTGGTGTGTTTTCAATATATCTATGTTGAGCTGAGGGAGAAGAGTGGCTGAGTAGAAATTAGATACTACAGAAAGCTGGAAATAATTCATTGGTAAGGGCGACATGGTAGCAGAGTGGTTAGCACGACCACTTTGCAACGCAAGCCATCACTGAACGGGGTTGATTCCTGCCACTGTCTGTAAAGAGTTTGTATGATCTCTTGTGACTATGTGAATTCCTCAGGGTGCACAGGTTTCCCTCACATTCCAAAGACGTTTGGGCTAAGGTCAGTAAATTATGGGAATGCTATGCTGTCCCCCAGCACAATACCTGCTGACTTGATTTGACAAATGACTCACTTCACGAGATGTTTCAATGTACATGTGACAAATAAAGCTAATCTCTGATATTCAATCTTTAATCTCAGACAGCAATTGAAACCCAAAGGATAACTTAACCATTGATTCAAGTTCATTCCTGACCTCTGGTGCTGTGTATGTGGGGTTTGCACATTCTGCTTGCAACAACCTGGGTTTTCCTGTGTGTTCCTTTTTCTGCCCATGTTCCAGAGATGTGTTGCTAGATGAATTAGCCTCTCTAAGCTGCTATAGGTAAGTGGTAGAATGGCAGGAGGGGGAAGTTATTGGGAAGGTTGGGGTAATAGCTAACCAGGAAAAATACTGGCGGAAAAGGATTGCTGTGTACGTAGATTTGAAAGACTGAATGACTTCATCCAGGAAATTTGGAAATGTAATTGACACTTCCAATGGTTTATTCAGCTATGAGGCAAATTACCATTTATCCACTTATTGAAATGGTACTCGGACATGAAATGAGTTTGACAACTTTCTTTGTTGTATTGTACTTATCACAAGTCTCCCATGCACATCCGCTAATTCCCACTCCTCAATCATTTGAATGGGAAGCCAAAGAGTGTTTTGCGGTTTTCATGAAGCTGTAGGTTCCGTGGCACATCAATTGCTTCTTGATTTCTGTGTTTAATTATACGTCTCAAAGTCACAGTCAGGTTAACTGTCGTATGCACAACTACATGTATGTACAGTGTAATGAAGAAACTAACTTACCGCACCATTGCAGGCACACAGCATCACGTTAACTGCTTTCATAAGAAGAACATAAATTTTACATAAATTATACACAACTAGAACAAATAATAAGTTCATTTTAGTGCAATGTGATCAGAGTGATCATAATGTTGTTGAAATGTAGATATTTTTCAATTACTATGTGTACTATCAGAATAAGGTTTATTTTGACTGAGTTATGTAACATGAAGTTTAGACTATTAGACCATCTGACATAGGGGCAGAATTAGTCTATTGTGTCTGTTCCACCATTCGATACTGGCTGATTTATCTTCCCTTTCAACCCCATTCTCCTGCCTTCTACCTGACACACTAATCAAGAATCTATCAGACTCTGCCTTAAATACACTAAATTCTTGGCCTCACCAGCCATCTGTTGCAATGATTTCCACAGATACACCCTCAGGCTAGAGAAATTCCTCCTCTTTCCTCTGTGACTAAAAGTGGACACAGGTGCACTGCTTTGTGGGACAACTGGTTTAAATTTAAAGGTGGGAGGGATGTAACGAATATGGGAGGATGGGACTAGCTTGGATGGGCATCTGCAGAATCAGAAGCAGGTTTATCATCAGTGACATATGGCATGAAATTTATTGTCCTGTGGCAGCAGAACTGTGCTAGACATGCAAATTACTATGTTACAGAACATAAATAAATAGTGCAACAGAAGAATAATGAGGTAGCATTCATGTGTTCAAGGACCGTTCAAAAATCTGATGGTGGAGGGGAAGAAGCTACAATGTTTAGTGCGTGTCTTCAGACTCTCTTTCTCCTCCCTGATGGTAGCAATGAGAAGAGAGCATATCCTGGGTGATGGCAGTGGTTACTGATGGATGTCGCCTACTTGGGGGTCCACTTTTTGAAGATCTGCAGCTCATGGGTATGTCATTTTAGCTTATAGGAATTGTACCTGTGTTTTGGAAATCCTTTGTGTTTCAGAAATGGGTTTGTAATTTGGAAATCTTTCATAAGATAAAAATCATCTGTAAATTTTAAAGGTGTTTTAAGAATGTTAATTTAAATGTGCATAATTGAAAAAAAGAGAACTTCATTTAAACTGTTAGCAGGAAGTATCTCCTCCTTGGTAGGGAGGGGGGACCCACCACTCAAATAATGGGTATTGGCAGCTAAACTTGTCATAGAGAAGTGAACTAGTTTTTGAATTTTGGGTAGTTACAGTATAAACCATTTACCTTTAGTCAGGGTACTCATGCTATTTATATTGGATAGGACTTAAGGTCTTCATTTGAGTTTAGAATTTTGCGGTCAGGAAATGTAATACCATCACAACTTCTCTCATGCATGATCCATAAATAGCTCATTGGTCTTTTGACACTTGCTAGGCACATCAATCTGAACCAAGTGTTTAGCAGCTGAATGCAATTCCCCAGCTTGAGCTCATGCCTGCAGATCATAGATCTAGATCTCTTTGTTACTGTTCTGCAAACTAAACCACAATGGCATTATATCCCTGCGGCAGTATGAGATATTTCTTGTGCTGACTATATTTTCACAGTGGTGGGCATGCTGGTTCCCATGTGGGTAATGAGAACAGTGTTTTTCCTGTGATCTACTATACCCTGAATCCCTTCTGCCAGATAAAGATACTCAGTTCATCCCTCTGTAACTGAGCACCCCTGCTGTAACCAGGCAGTATTATGCAGGGAAGAGATTTGGCTGTCCATGATTGTGCTAATCCTGATCATTAGTATAACATGCCTGTAACACATTTCTTAAATTTATTGGATATTCAGTTTTGAGTTCGGTTGACAACCACATGTGCACACAATGTGCTTTTGTTATATGTGAAACTTAGTGCTGTAACAGAACTTGTTATGTCGCTGGTCATCTTTTGTCTTCCAAGTTCAAGTTTAAGTTTGTTTATTATTGACATACAGTACTGTGCTAAGTCTTAGGCACGTACAGTATATATAGATAGGGTGCCTAAAACTTCAGTACATCACAGTAAAAAACCTATGTATTGCACTGTACTACTGCTGCAAAAAAAACTTGGCATACTGTATGTGAGTGATGATAAATCCGATTCTGATATGGGTCTCTATTGTGGACTGAGAGTAGGAAGGGGGCAGGGAGAGGGGAATCATGGTTGGGAAATGGGGAAGGGAGAGGGGAGGGAGCAGAAAGCATCAGGGAGACATTTTGTAATGATCAATAAACCAATTATTTGCAATCAATTTACCTTGTCTGATGTCTCAGGGCTGGGTATATCAGAACGCACGGCAGACATCACCCCTTAGTCCTTCTCTGCCACCTGTCGTATACCCCTCCTGTGGCGTTCCACGCTCACCATTCCCAACATCCTTTGTTCCTGCCAGATTTACTGACTCACTCTCTACTGCACATTGACAAATACAGTACTGTGCATAAGTCTCAGGAACCCTGGCTGTGTACATCTGTCTAAGATTTTGCACAGTTGCTATGTATACTGTATAGAGGGTATATGTGATGCACTTTATTCAAATTTAACACAATGGCTTCAGATTGAACCAAGTCAAACCCTCGCCTTATTTCCTGAAGTGCATTAATCTATTTTCTCTCTCTCTCTTTCTCTCCCTCCCCCTCCCTCCCTCCCCCCCTCTCTCTGCTTATACTGTGAAAAAGAGATTTTTGCAGCAACAGTACAGTACATAACAAGACAAGGGTGAATTTAAGTTAACGTAAACCTAAATTAACATAAATTGTTCATACATATGTGCAAAATGAACAATGACACTGGAGCAAGATCTCAAAATATAGAGGCTGATGTAGTGTTGAGGGTTTAAAGGTCAATTCAAGAACCTGATGGCAATGAGGAAGAAGCTTCTGTTGAACCTTGAGATGTGGGTCTTCAGGCTTCTGAACTTCTTGCCCGATGTGAGCATCAAGAGGAGTCTGTGACCCAGATGGTGGGGTCCCTGATGATGGGTGCCGCCCCCTTTTTTGAGACATCTCCTCTTGTCAATGTCCTCGATGGTGGACAGAGTTGTGGAACTAGCTGGGACTATTACTCTCTGTAGCCTTTTGCAGTCCTGTGCATTGGAGCACCAGGCTATGATGCAAACAGTCAGAGTGTTTTCTGTTGTACGTCTGGAGATGTTTGTCAGAATCTTTCTTGACATGCTGAATCCCCTGAATTTTCTATGAAAGTAGAGATGCTGGCGCACCTTCTTCACAGTTGTGGTTATGTGCTGGCCCAGGATAGGTCCTCCGAGTTGATACTCAGGAGTTTGAAGCTGTTCATCCTTTTCACTGTGGGATCTTCAATGAGGACTGGTGTATGTTTTTTATATATTATAATAATAAAAATATCACAACAGTAGACTGTGCAATGCCTTTTTATTCTTCCATTCATAGCCAATGCATTAAGGATTAAGACTGTTGGCATTGTGGAGGATCAGAGAGAACTTGGGGTCTGACTTCATAGGACGCTCAAAGCAGCTGCGCAGGTTGACTCTGGTTAAGAAGGTGTATGGTGTATCAGCCTTCATCAATCGTGGAATTGAATTTAGGAGCTGAGAGATAATGTTGCAGATGTATAGGACTCCCACTTGGAGTACTGTGCTCAGTTCTGGTCGCCTCACTACAGGAAGGATGTGGAAACCATAGAAAGGGTGCAGAGGAGATTTACAAGGATGTTGCCTGGATTGGGGAGCATGCCTTATGCGAATAGGTTGAGTGAACTCGGCCTTTTCTCTTTAGAGCAACAGAGGATGAGAGGTGACCTGATAGAGGTGTATAAGATGATGAGAGGCATTTATCGTGTGGATAGTCAGAGGCTTTTTCCCAGGGCTGTAATGGTTGCCACAAGAGGACACAGGTTTAAGGTGCTGGGAGTAGGTACAGAGGAGATGTCAGGAGTGAGTTTTTCACTCAGAGAGTGGTGAGTGTGTGGAATGGGCTGCCGGCAACAGCCATGGAGGCGGATACATTAGGGTCTTTTAAGAGACTTTTGGATAGGTACATGGAGCTTAGAAAAACAGAGAGCTATGGGTAAGCCTAGTAATTTCTAAGGTAGGAACATACTCGGCACAACTTTGTGGGCTGAAGAGCCTGTATTGTGCTGTAGGTTTTCCATGTTTTTTCTCTGTGGTGCTTGTTTGCCTTTCTTCCCCTTCATAGAATCCTTAGTGAGTTCCTTGATCTTGCTGATGGCGAGCTTGAGGATGTTATTATGACACCACACGAGCAACAAACCTATCTCATTCCTGAGGACCACATTGTCACCATCTGTGATTTTATGACTTGCTCCTTGTAAGTTCTAAAGAAATAGTAGCCCGAGTAGGCTATTCAGCCCCTCACGCGTGCTCCACCATGGCTGAAGCTCATGACTGATATTTTAAACCTCAGAAGAACTGACAGGCTGAAAAATAACATGGATGGGGCAGATGGACATTAGTTAAGTGTTTTCTGACTGAGGTGTGTAAATTTTCCCCATGTCCATGAGGGTTTCCGTCAAGTACTGTAGTTTCTTCCCGTAGCCCAAAGGTGTGCTGGTAGATTAACTAATTCTTCGTTTAGTGGGCAAAAAGAGTCAAAAGAGAGGGAGAGGGTGAGTTTGAGAAGGGAAGTGAGAGAGGGAGAGGGAATGGGGAGAGAGAGGGAGGGGGAACGAGAGAGAGAAAGAGAGAGAATGAAAATAGATTGATGCACCAGGAAATAAGGCAAAGGTTTGGTTCAATCTGAAATCATTGTGTTGAATCTGAATAAAGCGTATGATGAGGTATGAGCTTGAGGTAACAATGGTGGATTAAGAAGCCTTTTTTAACAGTATGATAATAAGGAAATTATTGCTAATTTTAATGAGTACCATCACCTTGTCATGGTGGAGAGGCTTGTGAGGCCCTGGGATCCTAAGAGCAATGCCTTCTAGAATTCAGCTCCTGGTAGGATCACCCATTTCAGTAAGGATAAAGGGAAGGTTCCAGTCAAAGAGAAATCCAATGAAAATCTCAGTGGTGGAGCTGGCAGAAAATGAAGACACATCACAATGCCATTGAAGATGGAGGAAGGCTGCAGCAGTGAAGTGCACTGTGCACTGTGACACTGAACCCTGATCTTGATCAGTCAAGGATAACCCCTTGGTAGAGCATCATACTCGACTTGATTGATAGCACTACTACTTCTAAAGAATTCCTGTGCAGATCACAATTACTATGTTCTTTTTGGAACTAAGGTACAAAAAACAGGAAAGTGGTCTAGCCACAACTATCAAGAGACATTAAGTGTTTCACTAGATCAAAGAAAGGGCTAATACCGTTGCCAAAAAAACTATTTAATGATTAAGAAAATCTCAAAAGTCAGCGGGATGTCACTGATAAGAAAAGGATAAATCAGTTCTCAAGAAGCATAGAAGCAGTTTGCAGAGCTTCTGTAGATAAGCTCAGAGGAAATGGATATTCCTGTTCCTTCCCCTATTCAGACCAATCTGCCTGCAGCCTCCTCCACTACCACAGTGAAGCTCAATATAAATCAGAACAATGTCTTATCATCTGGACTTTTAGCTAAACTGCTCTCTCATTGTTTTCTATTTCCATTGTTTCTCACACTACTTCAGTAAAGTTTCTCATTGACAATCAGCTCTTCACCAACTTATCTACCTTTACATATCTCATATTATCCTTTGTCCTAAACCCCACTCCCTCCATTTGTTACTTCCAACCATCACCTCGCAGCTTCTGACATCTTTCCCACACTCCTCCCTCCCTATCTACCAACCAACCTCTAGCCTGGATCCACCTATAAACTCTTGTTCCACCCTTTCACTTTTAATTTTTTGAAAAGTTGGCTGTATCCCATATTTCCTTCCAGTCCACATGAAGGGTTTTGAACCAAAATGTTGACTGTCTATTTTTCTCCATATATGCTGCCTGACTCAATGAGTTAATCCAGCACCTCTGTGTTGCAACACATGCAAAATGCTGGTGGAACACAACAGGCCAGGCAGCATCTATAGGGAGAAGCACTGTTGACATTTCGGGCTGAGACCCTTCATCAGGACTAATTGAAAAGAAAGATAGTAAGAGATTTGAAAATAGGAGGGGGAGGGGGAAATGCGAAATGATAGGAGAAGACTGGAGGCGGGTGGGGTGAAGCTGAGAGCTGGAAAGGTGATTGGCAAAAGGGATACAGAGCTGGAAAGGATCATGGGACGGGAGGCCTAGGGAGAAAGAAAGGGGGAGGGGAGCACCAGAGGGAGATGGAGAACGAGCAGAGTGATGGGCAGAGAGGGAGGAAAAAAAAGGGGGGGGAGAAAAACTAAATATGTCAGGGATGGGGTAAGGAGGGGAGGAGGGGCATTAACGGAAGTTAGAGAAGTCAATGTTCATGCCATCAGGTTGGAGGCTACCCAGTCGGTATAAAAGGTGTTGTTCCTCCAACCTGATTGTGGCTTCATCTTGACAGTAGAGGAGGCCATGGATAGACATATCAGAATGGGAATGGGACGTGGAATTAAAATGTGTGGCCGCTGGGAGATCCTGCTTTCTCTGGCGGACAGAACGTAGGTGTTCACCAAAACGGTCTCCCAGTCTGCGTCAGGGTTCGATTCTTGCCACTATTTGTAAGGAGTTTTGTATGTTCTCCCTTTGACTGCTTGGGTTTCCTCTGAGTGCTCCAGTTTCCTCCTACATTCCAGAGATGTATAGATAATGAGTTGCAGGCATGCTACGTTGACACTGGAAGTGTAGGACACTCGCAGGCTGCCTCCAGCACAATTCCTCAGACTTCATTGGCTGTTGATGCAGAACGACATGTTTCACTGTATGCTTTGATGTTTCAATGTACAATAAAAGCTAATCTAATCTTGAAAAAATTAGCTAATTGCGGGTCCCTTTCAGGCTGAGGCCAGAGAGAAATTATCCTAGGGAATAAGGAAATGGTTGGAAACTTAAGCACGTATTTTAGTGTGTCTGCATGGATACAGAAAACCTTCTGAGAATAGTAGAGTCTGCAAGCCCAGAGTAAAGGAGGAGGCAAAAGAACTAGCATTATTGGAAAAATCAGTGTTGGAAGAATTAATGGGATCTACAGGCAATAAGTCACCAGGATCTGATGACCTGCACACAGGATTTGAATGATTAAAGTGAAAGATTAGTTTTATTTGCCACGTGTACATTAAGTTATCAAAAAAAATTGTGTTACTTGCATCAACAACCAAAACAGTCTGAATATGTGCTGGGTGCAGCCCGCACGTGTTACCACACTTCTGGCACCAACATAGCATGCCCCAATTTACTAACCCCTACCCTCATGCCTTTGAAATGTGGGAGGAAACCAAAGGGTCGAGGCGAGAATGTCTAACCTTACAGACAGCGGTGGGAACTGAACCTGGCTGGTGATATAACCGTTGTGACACTGTGCTGCCCCATGTCAGCGATAAAGAAATAAAGATAAAGGAATCACCTTTTGTCACCTTCCAAAATTCCATAGATTGTAGATTAGTTCCTACATATTCTGATAAAGAAGGGAGAGAGCATACAGAGTATATACCATTTAGCTAATTGTTAGCAGGAGAGGGAATACTGTACTGAAATATGTTAATAAGGAAATTACAACAGTAAACTTGGACAATAAAATTGAGCAATCTGACTTAGAAATAGAATGAGAAGCAAAATGAAATTTGGTAAATCCACTGAAAATTTTTGAAGATGTAACGTGCCCAGAAATGTGCGGAGCCTTAGGCACATTTATATAGGCAGGGTGCCTAAGACTTTTGCACAGTACTGCATTTGTCAATGCGGAGCAGAGAGTGAGTTTGTAAATCTGGTGGGAGCAGAGGATGTTGGGAATGGCGAGGGTGGAGCGCCGTGGAAGGGGTGTGTGACAGGTGGCAGAGATGGAGTGTCAAGGACAGGAGTGGGGGTGGGGGGAGGTGACATAGGTGCTGAGACACTCAGGCCTGACCCACATGGCAAGGTAATTTGGTTCCAAACAATTGCTTTATTGATCATTGCAGAATGTCTCTCTGGTGCTTCCTGCTCCCTCCCCTCTCCCTCCCCCTTTTCCCAACTGTGATTCCCCTCCTCCCTGCTCCCTTCCCACTCTCAGTCACAACAGAGAACACAGCAGAATCAGGTTAATCATCACTCACATATGTCATGAAGTTAGTTTTACTTTGCAGCAGCAGTACAGTGCAATACATAAAATTACTACAGACTGCAAAAGTCATAGGCATCCTAGCTATATTTATTTATTTATTTAAGTACCGTAACTACAGAATTAGGCCATTTTGCTCATCAAGTGTTTCCCTCTCAACCCCATTCTCTTGCCTTCTCCCAATAACCTTTGACACCCTTTCTAATCAAGAATCTATCTCCAAACCTAACATACCTAATAAATTAGCTCCTACAGATGCTTGTGGCAGTGAATGCCACAATTTCACCACCCTCTGGCTAAAGAATTTCCTCCTTGTCTTTGTTCTCAAGGGATGTCCTTGTATTTAGAGGTTGTGCTTTCTAGTCCCTGACTCCCCTACTATAGGAAACATCCTGTCCACGTGCACTATATCTAGACATTTCAAAATTTGATAGATTTCAATGACATTCCCCCCCCCCTCCCCACCACCCCGTGAGTCTTGACCTAGAAACATCAAATCCTGTTCATATGGTAACCCTTTAAAGTAATGGAGTGGATTGAGTGTTGGTTAACATACAGAGAATAAAGTGAAATGGGGCATTTTTGGATTGGATCTCAGCTGTTCACAATCTACATCATGTTTTAGATGATGGATCAAGTACAGTATAACTAAAGTTTCTGGTGATACACAACTAGGTGGAAATGTGTATTGAAAGGAGGATGCAGAATGGTTTTGGCAGATGTACACAGGCTAAGTGATTGGGCAAAGACATGAAATTGGAATATAATATGGAAAGTGTGAGCTGCTGGGAGAACTCAGTGGGCTAGGCAGAATGTGGAGGGAAATTGACAGTCAGTTTCAAATGGACCTAATCTCTGGAAAATGCAAGATCATCTACTTATGGAGAAGTGGAAACGCAGAATATTTTGTAAATGGCAAACTGAAAGGTAGTTGGAGGGATCCTTGCACGAGCATCACTGAACATGAAAATGCAGCAAGCAGGGAGGAAGGAAAGTACTCCAGTTACCTTTTCCCTATATCTGTTTCTACTCTTAAATCCAAATCCCCTTGGCCCTTATTGCCGAAGGATTGAGTGCGACATTAGACGTATACTACGCTTGCAATGTAGATATGAAACCACACCTCAAACTTTAGTTACAGGTCAGCTCCCCCAACCTAGAGAAGGATATGCTTCCAATAGAAGAGGCAGCATAGTAGCATTCAAAGTGTAATGCTCTTACAGTGCCAGTAACTCCCTTCTGTTGTCAGTGAAGAGTCTGAACATCCTTCCCATGACTGCATGGCTGGATCAGATTCCTCCCACATTCCAAAGACATAAGGGTTAATAGGTGACATGGGTGTAATTAGGCAGCATGGACACATTGGGCCGCAGCATCTGTTACTGTAGTGTATTTCATATTTCAGTAATATTTGAGTATTCTTTTGTGTGTGTATATATATATAGTTTGATTAATCATTCTAATTTTTTCAAATAATTCATTACAGGTTATATGCATAAATACGTATGTGCCTCTCGCTTGAACTAAACATAAAGTTAGACCGTCATTCCCGGTCTCCCATGCTTTCTTCTGAGTTAGTTTAATGCATTGAAGTTACGAAACATACTGGTTACTGCGTTGTATCTCTTAAAAAAAAATCAGAAGTGCAATAAAGCTGAGAGTTGAAAGTATTGAAGGGGAGCTAAGGGGCAACTTCTTCATGCAGAAGATGGAATGAGCTAGCAGAGATAGTGGTTGGGGCACGCACAGTAATAGTATTTTTAAGATATATATAAGATATTTAATTATTTATAGATCATGGTCAGGAGGAGTTTAGAAAGCTATGGACCAAAAGTGGGCTTGACAGACACCATGATTGGCATGGATGAGCTGGGCCGAAGGGTTCCTTTCCATGAAAACTGAATCCAGGAATAAGAAATTAGACAATTGATTAGGCACTGCCGTGGGTGGTGGTAGCAGTAGACACGTTAAGAATATTTAAGAGTCTGGTAGACACATGGATGAAAGAATAGAGAGCTATGTGGGGAGGGTTAGATTGATCTTGGAGTAGATTAAAAGCTATGGCGTCAAAGGGTGTGGGGAGAAGGCAGGGGAGTGGGGATGACTGGAAGAATTGGATCAGCCCATGATTGACTAGTGCAGCAGACTCGATGGGCCGGGTGGCCTATGTCTGCTCCTATGTCTTATGGTCTCAAAAGTCCAGCACAACATCATGGGCCAAAGGGCCTGCACTGTGCTGAACTGTTCCATGTTTCATGTTCTATGAATCAAACAAAATTCTTCATGAACAGGACAGAGTGGATGAAGAGCTGAGCAGTTGCACGGTTTGCAATGGATAGATCAAACATCACAGTCTTAAACTAAAGGGTCAACCATTTAATACCTAATTGATAAACAATTTCTTCAATCAGTGAGTAGCGAAGCCTTGGAAATCTCTACCGTGTGGGCAGTGAAGTCTCAGTCACTACATGAGTGCAAGGCAGAGATTATACACTCTATGGTCACTTTATTAGGTACACCTGCTCGTTAATGCAAATATCTAATCTGCCAATCATGGCAGCATAAAGGCCTGCAGACACGGTCAGAGGATTCAGTTTTTGTTTGGATCAGTATCAGAATGGGGAAGAAATGCGACCTTTGTTGGTACTAGGCAGGGTGGTTTGAATATCTCAGAAACTGCTGATGATTTTCACACGCAGCGGTTTCTAAAGTTTACAAAGAATGGTGTGAGAAACAAAGAAAATCATCACGTGAGCAGCAGTTCTGTGGACAAAAATGCCTCGTTAATGTGAGAGGTCAAAGGAGAACGGCCAGACTGGTTCAAGCGGACAGGATGGTGGAAGTCACTTAGGTAACAGTGGTGTGTGGAAGAGCGTCTCTAAATGAACGACGCATTGAACCTTGAAGTGGATGGTTGACAATAGCAGAAGACCACAATTGCACGGAAATACCCTCAGTGGTCACTTTATTAGATACATCCTGCACCTAATAAAGTGGGTACTGATGTAGTTATTTATGCATTAAAGAAATCAGGTGATAAGGGTTAGTGCAGGAAAGCAGTATTGAGGTAAAAGACTGAATGGCAATGCAGACCCCAGGACTGATGGCCCACTCCTGCTTGTGTTTCCTTTGTAATTCTGTCAATAGATTGCTGTCACAGAGAGTCAATGTGTTTTAACCATCTCCCACTGTGTCCTCAATGCAACACCACTGGAAGCTCAGGAACTAGTGTGTAAGTTGATTTTTATAAGAGACAATTGAGATATATATCCACGAATCATTCCTGAGTAATTGGTTCCACACCTAGTTTCAAAAGCATAAAAAAAACTGCAAATGGTCAAAATCTGGAAAAAAAGAGTATGTTGGAAATAATCAGAAACACAAAAGATTCTGTAGATGCTGAATAACCAGAGTAACACGTACAAAATGCTGGAGAAACTCAGCCAGTCAGGTAGCATCTGTGGCAAGGAGTAAACAGTTTTAAGCTGCAACCCTTCATCAGGTCTGGAAAGGAAGGGGGAAGAAGCCAAAATAACATACATACTCTGGGTAGCCTCCAACCTGATAATATGAACATCAATTTCTCTAATCTGGTAATTTTTCCCACTTCTCCCTTCCCCCTTCTTCCATTCCCCATTCTGACTCCCCTTTCACCTCTTCTCTTCGTATGTGCCAATCACCTTCCCCTGATGCCTCTCCTCCTTCCCTTTCTCCCATAATCTACTCTCCTCTCCTTATCAGATTCCTTCTTTTTCAACCCTTTACCTTTTCCAACAATCAAATCTCAGTTTCTCGCTTCATCCCTCCACCCACCCACCCACCTTCCCCCTCATCTGGATTCACGTCAAGTCAAGTCAAATCAAATCAACTTTTATTGTCATTTCAACCATAACTGCTGGTACAGTGCATAGTAAAAATGAGACAATGTTTTTCATTCCATGGTTTACATGACACAGTCCAAAAAATTAGACTGAACTACGTATTAAAAAAAATCACAGCGAAAGCTATACTAAACTACAGACCTACACTGGACTGCATAAAGTGCACAAAAACAGTGCAGGCATTAAATCGCCTTTCAAATTCTAGCTTGTACTCCTTCCCCTCCCCCACAAGTTCTTATTTTTCCTCTTTCTTTACCAGTTCTGATGAAGGGTCTTGGCCTGAAACATTAACCGTTAATTCCTTTTCATAGATGCTACCTGACCTGCGCAGCATTTTATACATGTTACACTGGAATTAATCAGTACATTGGACAACCACTTTGAAGAGAGAAACCGAGAATTTCAGTTTTCAGTTTGTTTTTTCTTTATGGGACTTAGCTGCATAGGACTTAACTGGCCTGCTTAAATTGACAATCTCATTTCACATGATTATAAGGAGCTTCTGGGCATGCTAAAGTATGAATTTGTATTGATGTGTCAGCTACACCAACCTGTTCACTTGTTACACTAAGAAATCTTTGCTGTGTCCTGCGTTAATTATGGCAACCAAAAGAGTCCTCAAGGGGTCACAGGCTGGGGTTGGGATCTTTGGATCCTGAATTTTTCTTGGATTTCTGACAATGTTTTTGACTTTTCAAAGGTTTCAAAGGTACATTTAATGTCAGAGAAATGTATACAATATACATCCTGAAATTCTTTTTCTTCGCAACCATCCACAAAAACAGAGGAGTGCCCAAAAGAATGAATGACAGTTAAATGTTAGAAACCTAAAGCACCCCCCCCAGTTCCCCCCTCCACACGTAAGCAGCAGCAAAGCAATGATCCCCCCTCCCCACCAGTAATAAAAGCATCGGCACCACCCCGATTGAGCATTCAAGCGTGCAGCAAGGCATCAATAAAGACACAGACTTGCAGTACCCCGAAGACTACTCGTTCACCCGGTATTCGACACACCACAGGCTCTCTCTGTCCCTAATAGGGGAAAAAGAGATGTCCCCGTTTCAAGTTCAAGTTTAATTGTCATTGAACCATACGCATGTACATAGCTGAACAAAATATCTTTCCTCTGGGGCAATGAAAAACACAGTGCACATATCACATACAGCACCCAGCACGCGCAGGTATGGTTACGATAGCACATACAGTCACAAGGTAATATTAGCACAATTCCCTGAGTGGCGTGGCCAGAAAATTGATGGTGCATGGGATATTGTCCTGGAGCCATTTTTTCTGCAAGAACAAGCACGTAGCAGTACCTTATCTCACACTAGGTTAGCCACAGACGAAGACAATCCAGTTCGTCTTCCAGTGAGTGAGCACTGAAGAGCAGCACTGATCGGTGAGTCTGCCTGTGGTACATTGTTGTCCACAAAGCATTTTCTACCCCTTACTCTCCTGTGGTACCTAATTCCTATCTGTTTTTGATCAGGATAAGACATCATGAGGGAAAACGTACTATACGTCAAAGCTAATAAAAGATTTTAAATAAAAGCAGGAAATTAATTTCAGGGAGTACACTGTATCACTGGAGCCCACTCTCTGGAAGGGGCTGTCTAGGATAATTACAACCCAGACAGTCCCAGAGCAAATCAACAATTAATTTTCCAGTCATCTGTTTGTCTGAGCAAATGACTGGCTTAATGTTTGTATGCGGAGTCCTTAAATCAGTTGGATCTGGTGTCCTAAAACCAGTTGGATGAATCCAATGTGAAATTCATGGCTAATGCGGTTGAAATGTAGAATTCACTATTGTAGGGCATAGAGAGTTGTGCGTGACAGTGATGAAGCTGCATTTGGAATATTGTGTTCAGTTTTCATCACCCTGCTCTTGGAACGATACCATTAAGGTGGAGAGAGTGCACGGGTGATTTACAAGGATGTTGCTGGGAGTCGAGGGACTGAGGTTGAACAGGTTGGGATTTTTTTCATTGGGGGGGTAGGAGAATGGAGTGTGAACTTATTGAGGTATATGAGGGGTAGAGATAGGGTGAACAGATACAGTCTTTTCCCCCAGAGCGGGGAATCAAGATCTAGAGGGCATGGGTTTAAGATGAGGGGGGAGACATTTACTGGGAATTTAAGGAGCAACATTTTCACCCTCAGTGTATGGAATGTGCTGTCAAAGGAAGTGACTGAGACAGACACATTAAGGACGTTCAATATGTACTGGGACAGGTAGCTGGATAGATGAGCCAAATATGGTGAAATAGGACTCAATTTTTGTGTCTGTTATTAAGTTTTGCATTATATCGCTGCTGCAAAGTTAACAAATTTCATGACAAATGCCGTTGATATTTTACCTGATTCTGATTCTAACGAAGATGGGGATCTTGATTGGTATAATGGCCTGAATGGCCTGTGTCTTTATGAATAGTGAGGTGAAGAGTCCGGTTACATTCAAAGTAAGCTGAATATTCATGTGAGGGGAAGAAGGGTAGAAAGATATAATGAAGAGTTAAATGAAGCAAAGTCAAGGGAGGTATCTGAGGAGCATAAAGTGAAAATAGGGGGAATAAAATGAGATTAGTGTAGGTTGTTCAGTGTGAAAGGGTAAGATTATGATGAGATCAACTTTATTTGACACATCAAAATTGAAACAGTGAGATGTGTTGTTTACGTCATTGATTGCGATGTGCTAGTCTGCCCGTAAATGTCATATGTTTCTGGTGCCAATGTAGCATGCCCACAACTCCCTAACCTTAACCATATGTCTTTGGAATGTGGGAGGAAACCAGACCACCCAACGGAAACCCACACGGTCATGGGGAAAACATACGTTCCTTATGGACAGCAGCAGGAATTGAACTTTAATCGTTGATTGCTGGTACTGCAAAGCAAATGTGCCAATAAGTACACTACCATGCCATTCTAATTGGTGGTCAGCATGGATTCGATGGACTGAAGCGCCTGTTTCTGTGCTACAACACTCTGATCAAATTTACCCTGTCGTGCCTTACGGCCTGCTTCCGTTCTATAAATGATATGTGATGTTGTGAAGAGCCAAAAAAAATACTTTTAGTGCTGACATAAAGTGAAGGAGAAGGAGTGTCTTAATCCACAGTGGTATGGAAAAGCTCCCAGTGTGGTAGGTATAACTTCAGAAAGCACTAACGTCCCAATGGGAGCCAAGTCATGGGCACTAGCCTTCCCACCATTGAGGCATCTTCAAAAAGCGACGCCTTGAGAAGGAAGCGTCCATCATTAATGACCCTCACCATCCAGCACATGCTGACTTTTCCTTACTACCATGAGGGAGGAGGCACTGGAGCCTGCAAGCCACGCTCTCATGGTCCATAAATACCACCTCACTATCTTACTTACTTTTTGCACTAATTCATTTTTTATATTTCCTATTGTGACTTCATAATAATAATTTTAATAGTAATTTTTAATGTGTTGCACTATTTTTCTGCTGCAAGGCAACAAGTTTCATGACTTCTATCAGTGATACTAACCCTGATTCTGATCTGCATATGGCCTGTCCATTTCTAAACGTCAGCATTTGGCTAAATTAGTATTGCATTATGTCGTATTGTATCGTCATTAATTCTATTGTATTTTTTTTATTTTCCTGTGAATAATTGCAAGAAAATGAATTTTAAGGTAGTATATTGTGACACTGAGTAAATTTACTTTGTTAATACATTTGCTTCGATGGATCATTCAGAAATCCACTGAAGATGGTGCCGCTGCTAGGCTCAGCTGGAATTGTTGGACAGATCCTGGTTGCTGGAAGTGAGTGTTTGTATTGTCTGTAACAGGGCATGAACAAGCTTGTTTTGTGGTGTCCCCTGTGCATTGGCTGATTGCCACCTCTGCTCCGTCTGGGCCCGAGACTGATGCTCAGTCACCAGGGCAGGCTTTCGGATACCAAGCGACACCTGAGGTCTATTCCCCAGCGAATGCTGGAATGAAGTACAAAAAGCAACGCAGTGCACATTTTTGAGACTGGTAGCTATTAATAATGTATAGAAAGGGCAGTGCGGTAGTGTAGCGGTTAGTGTAATGTTTTACAGCATCAGTGACCAAGGTTCAAATTTGCCAACGTCGGGAATGAATTTGTATGTGTGAGCTCATGGGTTTTCTCCAGATGCTCCGGTTTCCTCCCATGTTCTAACAGTGTATGGGTTAGTAAGTTGTGGTCATGTTATGCTGGTGCCAGAAGGTCATAGAAAAATACAGCACTGAAACAGGTCCTTTGGCCCATCTAGTCCATACTGAACCACTTTGAGTGCCTAGTTCCATCGATCACCACCTGGGCCATAGCCTGGTAGGGCTATCATAGGTGAAGAGAGATGGGTAGGAAAAGCGAAGGGCTGTAAAGAAAGGAACCTGACTAGAGAGATCTTCAGGACTATGTGACAGTCCAAAAGCTGAAGTCCTGGCCTCTCGAATCTCCGACTACAGCTCATGTCCGCGAGTCCTGTTAAGATCACTGTAAATATTTTCTGCATTCTTTTCAGTTTAATGATGCCTTTCTATAACAAAATGACAGAAACTGTGCACAATGGACCAACTTGTAAAATTGAAACATACTGTTCCAACTCTTAAACTCAGTGAATAATGAAGCCTTCATGCAAATCACCTCAGTGTTCTCAGTTTTATTTATTTACTTCCTTACTCGTTGTTTCTTATTTGCTTTTGTCAGTCTGTGTTTGAGTGTGGTTTTTCATTGACTCAATTGTATTTCACTGAATGCTGCAGGAAAATGAATCTCAGAGTAGCCTAGTGGTCAGAGTTAGGATTTCAATTCCGATGACCTCTGTAAGCAAACTTGAATGTTCCATCCCGTGTGCATGTGGGTTTCCCCTGGGTTCTTCAGTTTCTTCCCACAGTCCAAGGACGTACTAGTTAGTAGGTTAATTGGTCATTGTAAATTGTGCCATGACTAGCATAGGGTTAAATCAATGAGTTGTAAACGCAAAATAATCCTGCAGATGCTGGGGTCAAAGCAACACACACAAAGTTCGAGAGGATCATGGTTTCCCTTCTGCCGTAATCAATGATGCCCTCACCCGCATCTCTTCCATTTCCCGCACTTCACCCCTCACCCCATCCTCCCATCACTGCAGCAGGGACCGAGTTCCCCTTGTCCTCACCTACCACCCCACCAGCCTCCGGATCCAGCACATTATCTTTCGCAACTTCCGCCACTTTCAACGGGACCCCACCACTAAGCACATCTTCTCCTCTCTACTTCTCTCCACTTTTCGCAGGGATTGTTCCCTCTGCGACTCCCTGGTCCTCATGTCCCTCCCCACAGATCTTCCACCTGGTACTTATCCCTGCAAGCGTAAGTGCTACACCTGTCCCTACGCCTCCTCTCTTACCACCATTCAGGGCCCCAAACAGTCCTTCCAGGTGAGGACTTGTGAGTCTGTTGGGGTCATCTATTGCATCAGGTACTCCCAGTGCATCCTTCTCTACATCGGTAAGACCCGACACAGATTGGGGGACCACTTCATCGAGCACCTCCGCTCCATCCGTCGCAACAGACAGGATCTCCCGGTTGCCACCCACTTAAACTCTGCTTCACATTCCCATTCGGATCTGTCCATACATGGCCTCCTCTACTGCCATGTTGAGGCCAAACTCAGGTTGGAGGAGCAACACCTCATATACCGTCTGGGTAGTCTCCAGCCCCTTGGCATGAACATTGAATTCTCCAACTTCCGGTAATTCCCTCCCCTTCCCTTCCCCCATCCCAATTTCCCTCTGCCTCCTCCTCCAGCTGCCTATCACCTCCTTCGTGGTTCCGTCTTCTTCGACTACCCATAGCGCTTTCCCCTTACATTCCTTCTTCACCTTTCCTGCCTATCCCCTCCCTGCTTCCCTTCCCCCACCCCTTGATCTTTCCTCTGATTGGTTTTTCACCTGTCAGCTTCCCCCCTCCCCCCACCTTCTTTATAGGGCCCCTGATCCCTCCCTCGTCAGTCTTGATGAAGGGTCTCAGCCTGAAGCGTTGATTGTTCGTTTCCACAGATGCTGCCCAACCTGCTGAGTTCCTCCAGCGTGTTGTGCATGTTAAGTCAATGAGTAGCTGGGCAGCACGGCTCGAAGAGTGAGAAGGGCCCGTACGACACTCTATCCAATAAATAAACATATATGTACTTTCATAAAAAATTTACTTTGAATCTTGAACCTCCTTCAGCACCCTATCTACCAATGACACTGCCTTCATTACAGTACGTACTTATGAAATGGTGAAGAAACAGCTCTTCCGTTTTCAATTCAGTGCTCTCCTTTGGGTTTGATGCTACCTGGCTTATCAGGTTAATCTGGATTCAGTTCTGCCTCTGACTTTAGAGTGGATCCCACCATAGAGGTTGATCAAACAGATGTGTGGGGGGGGGGTTCACTGAAGGAAGTTGGTTCAGTCAAAGGCAAGAATGCTGGATGTTGATGGGTCATCCAGTGCATCGTGTGGCACCGAGTCTGCAAGGATCACAAGACCCTACCGAGGTTAGTAAAAACTGCAGGGAGGATCACCGGTGTTCTGGCTCCCCACCATTTCTGGCATTGACCAGGAGCACTGTAGATGAAGAGTGGGAAACGATGTTGAAGAAACCTACCACCCGTCCCCCAATCTCTTTCAGCCAGTACCGTCAGGAAGAAGGTACAGGGGCATCGGGACTAGGATAGCCAGATTGGGTAACTTCTTCCCTGAGGCTGTGAGACTAATGAATACTCTGCCGCCACCCAGGTCTTGTCACCATGGCAGCCAGCTGTTTACCTGTGCTGTGCACTTCACATACGTTTTGAATTATATTTTATTAACTTACTTGTGGTAATGTTTTATGTGCTGTGTGTCATATATGCATTATGGGTGCGCCATGGTCTGGAAGAACATTGTTTCATTTGATTGTGCCTAGTATCACTCTATGGACATGCAATCAATCTATGTATATGAGCTATCATAAGTATTTATATTTATTGTGTTTTTTTAAATTACTATTGTGTTCTTTATATTATGGTGTTTTTTTGTACTGCATCGGACATGGAGTAACAATTATTTCATTCCCCTTTACACTAGTGTACGGGAAATTGCATTAAAGAATCTCGAATCATGTATACAGTTTCTGTACAGAGAGATGACAATAACTTGAACTTGGAGAAATTGGGGAGCCATGGTAGTAGCATGGTGGTTAGCTGTTACAGCTCAGTGTAATTCCGGTGTTGTCTGTAAGGAATTTGTACGCGAACATGTGGGTTTCCACTGGGTGCTCGGGTTCCCTCCCACAGTCCAAAGACGTACCAGTTAGGGTCACATAGAAGGGTCGCTAAGCAGTCTGGCTCATTGGGCCGGAAGGGCCTGTTACGTGCTGTTTCTCTCAATCGGGGGTTCCCAATCATTTTTCTGCCATGGACCCCTGCCATTCACCGAGTGCCCCGTAGGCCCAGGCTGGGAACCCCTGCTCCATTTAAATAAGGACCTCTAATCACCCCCTGAGGTGCTGAGTTATATCCATAGCTACTTCGAGGCACAACATTGAACAATCATTGGATGCATTCTGTCTGAGTTAACCTCAAAAATAAATGTTGAGGGTAGGGGAAAGTTTGTGTGGGAGTGAGTGATATTCTGGAGATAATTACCTAAAAACTAGCATGTCTTTGGAATGACTGAGTATGTGGGGCGACTTGATTGATATGAAGGGGGATAGATAGAGCGGAGTGCAAATCAAAGTGAAGAAATGCTGGAAGGAGTCAGAGAGCCAGGCAACAACAGCTGAAAATTCCAACCTGGTATTAGGTCGGGACTTGAAATGTTATTCTTTCCTCAAACACCTCCCAAGGGTTAAATATTCTCAGCAGCTTGCTCTTTCAGATTCTTTCTCAGTGAACAGACGAATCAGTAAAGATCCATATTTGAAAGCTCAGTTTAATGTTGAGTGGAAACAAATCTATTGCCTTTTCTGAATGCAAGAGATCCTCCAGATACAGACAATGTGCTGCAGAGCAACTTCCAATTGTGCAATGAATAGAGGGGGGTAATCAATTGGTCCTGTTGAAAGGTATCGGCCTGAAACGTCAACAGTTCATTCCCATCCACAGATGCTGCCTGACCTCCTGAGCCCCATCCAGCACATTGTGTGTACTACGCTAGATTTCCAGAATCTGCACTACCTCGTGTCAGCGATTCTGCAGGAGCTGGAAATCCAGTTCTACCCCCACAAGGAGCTGGAGGGACTCAGCAGGTCGAGCAGCATCTATGGAAAGGAGTAAGCAGTCAATGTTTTGGGCCAAGCCCCTTTGCAGGACTGGAAGAGAAAGGGGAAGAAACCAGAATAAGAAGGTACGGGGAGGGAAAGGAGTATAAACTGGTGGCAGATAGGTGAAATCAGGTTGGGGGGTGGTGAGTGGGTGGAGGAGGGTGGCTGAAATAAGAAGTGGGGAGGAGATAGGTAGTAGAGGTAAAAGGCTGAGGAAGGAATCTGATAGGAGAGGAAAGTGGACATTTGTCATCTACAACGAGATCCTACCATTAAGCCCATGCTTCCCTCGCTGTTCCCCCTTTCTGCTTTCCACAGGGATTGCTGTCTTCATGACTCCCTTAAAGTAAGGCTTCAGAAACCGTGTTCAATTGACAGCCATGAAATTTAATTCAGGTAAAGAGTTCACTGCGTGGATTTTGGATGAACGTTTACCTCTGTTTCCCTCTTTGGGGACATATCTCAATTATTCATTCCTAGGAAATGCAGTCTGGGGGTGTGACTGACTGGTGATCGCTGAGCAGTTAGAAAGGTATTTAAGCTACCATTTCTCCTTTGTAATATTTTATGCAGCATCTTTTTCCTTGTGTTCAGCTTCACTGGCTGCACATAAAGGCATGGAGCGAAAGGTTTGTTTTTGCTGCTGTTGCTAAGTGCCAGAGTCTTGACTGTGACCTGTGCAAACCACTGGATATTCTGTGCAGCTGACTAGTGGGGGTCCATGCGTAGAGGGAATATGACTCAGTCTGACACAGGCACATCCATTTAGTGGGGGCAGCGAGAGGTCAACTTCAAATTGTGCAATGCACAACAGGGAGGGAATCAACTGGTCCTAGTTCCTCTCCGGTCAGATATCTCTTCAATCCCCCTTTGAATATTGACTATTCTGCAAAATCCTTAACAGCTGTCATTTCAAATCAGAGATGCTCTCTGTGTGACAGAGTGGAGGCGCAGGGGGACAACACACAACTCAATGGGTCAGACAGCATCCATAAAGAGAAAGTGAAGGGTTGGCGTTTTGCAGTGAGGCCCTTCTTCTGAACCTGTACTAACCTCCACATACTTTGTGCAGTTGTGCCCTGAGATGGTGGACTTTCTGATCAGTGGAAACATCTTCTCCACACCCATCCTGTCCAGCCCTTTCAGTATCTGATAGGTTACTCATTCTCATCAAGAACCTCCTCAGAATCGGAATCAGAATCAGGTTTAATATCACCAGCAAATGTCGTGAAATTTGTTGTCATTGTAGCAGCAGTTCAAAGCTAATAGCATTAGAAAAACATTGGGTATTACAGTAAATATATATATATATATATATTCAAGAATTAAATTAAATAAGTAATGCAAAAATAAAAATTAAAAAAAGTAGTGAGGCAGTGCTCACGGGTTCAATGTCCATTCAAAAATTAGACAGCAGAGGCGAAGAAGCTGTCCATGAATCACTGAGTGTGTGTCTTCAAGCTTCTGTACCTCCTTGCTGATGAGAATAAGGCATGTCTTGGGTGATAGGGGTCATAATGATGGATGCCACCTTTGTCAGGCATTGTTCATTGAAGATGTCCTGGGTACTATGGAGATTGGTGCCCATTAAGTGCTCGTGCTCACCAATTCTGTTGCCATTTATTCGAGAGAGAATTTGGTCTGTGCAGGTAACCTGCCAGTAAGTCTTTGGAAAGTGGGAGGAAATCAAGATTGAACACAAGTCATTGGATCATTGAAGCAGCAGCTCTTACTGCTGAACCATATTTCTGTGTTTATACATGTACAGAACTGTGCAAATGTCTTGGGCACATGTGTACAGCTAGGGTGCCTAAGAGTTTTGCACAGTTCTGTATTTGTCAACATGGAGCAGAGAGCAAGTTTGTAAATCTAGCAGGAGCAAAGAATGTTGGAAGTGGCGAGGGTAATATGCCACAGGAGGGGCTGGGACAGGTGGCAGAGCAGAAGTTCCAGAAGCAGTGGGCAATGTGGCGCAGATGCACACACACCAGGCAAGGACATTTGATTCCAAACAATTGGTTTATTGATCATTACAGAATGTCTTCCTGGTGCTTCCCTCTCCATCCCCTCTCCCTTCCCTTTTTCCCAACTATGATTCCCCGCTCCCTGATCCCTTTCCATTCTCAGTCCACAGTAGAGACCCATATCAGAATCGGGTTCATCATCACTCATATATGTCCTGAAATTTGTTTTTTTTGGTGAAAGAAGTACAGTGCTATACATAAAATTACTACAGTACTGTGCAAAGTCTTAGTTAACCTTGCTCTATATATATATATATATATATATATATATAGACACACCTATTACAAGGAGTGTGCCGAAGACATTTACATTGTCCTGTACACACTTTGTAGTCCCCTCAATTCCTATCTACAATTGAAACCTCTCTGATTTTCAGGCTGTCGGTTACATTATGTGAAGAAGAACCTCTCCTATTTCCTTCAAGGGCAGCAAATGCTTGTTTTGTTAATTTGTTACTGGGTCTTTGCATGTGTTAAATCTGCGCTGGCGATCATCCCTGGCTGCCTGGAGACTTTGTTCAAGCACAGGTCAGGTTTGGGTCTGCAGGCCGGGGTGAGCTGCGTTGAATGGCTCTGATTTACACAGTAGAATGTCAGACTGATTGTTACTTCTTAAAATCTTCTTAAAATGCATACTAACTAGCTGCAGCAGAAATGGCCTTGAATTAAAACATGCATGCAGGCAGTGCTCAGCATAACAGAAGTACGATATTTTGCCAGGTGTTTTCCTATTAGTTAGAACATAAGACGAAGGAGAAACAGTCGGCCATTTGACCCATTGAGACTGTTCTGCCAGTCCATCATGGCTAATTTATTTTCCTTCCCAACCCCATTCTCCTGCTTTTTCCTCTAACCTTTGACACCCTTACTCCTCCCTCACTACCATTCAGGGCCCCAAACAGTTCTTCCAGATAAGGCGACACTTCATCTGTGAGTCTGTTGGGGGTCACATACTGTGTCTGGTGCTCTTGGTGTGGCCTCGTGTATATCAGTGAGATCGGATGCAAATTTGGAGACCATTTCACCAAGCATCTATCTCCATCTGCCAGAAGATGCAGGATCTCACAGACACTATCAACCTCGACTTTAACTATATCCAGGTACTTAGCCTCCATAATTCCACAGATTAACAACTTTCTGACTGAAGAAATTCCTCTTCATCACTGTTCTAAAGGGATGTCCTATTCTGAAGCTGTGTCCTCTGGTCCTAGACTCTCCCACTAATGCAAACATCCTCTCCATGTCCACACTATCTCAGCCTTTCAATATAAGACCACAACATGTAGGAGCAAAACTAGGCCATTCAGCCCATTGTGTCAGCTCTGCCATCCCGTCACAACTGATTTATTATGACCTTTGACACCCTGACTAATCTCCATTTAAAATATTCTAAATGTCACAGCTGTCTGTGGCATTGAGTTCCACTGATGCACTACCCTTTGGCTAAAGAAATTCCTCCTCATCTTTGTTCTAAATTGATGTCACTCTTTTCTGAGGCTGTGCCCTCTGGTCCTAGACTCACCCGCTAGCGGAAACGTCCACTGTATCTTGTCCTTTCAATATTCGGTAGATTTCAATGAAATCGCCCCTCATTCTTCGAAACGCCAGCAAGTACGGACCTCGAGCCATCAAATTGTCTTCATATGTTAGCCCTTTCATTCCTGGGTCCATTCCCATGAACATCCTCTGGACCCTCTCCAGTGCCAGCACAGCTTTTCTGACGGGCCCAAAGCTGCTCATAATATTCCACTTGCGGTCTCACCAATGCTTTATAAAGCCTCAGCGTTGCATCCTTTTGTATTCTAGTCTTTTCAAAATGAATGCTAAAGTTGCATTTCCTTATCAAAGTTTCAAAGTACGCTTAGTATCAGATTATGTATCCAATACACAGCCTGAAATTCATGTCAGATATCCACGGAATAAAGAAACCCTACAGAATGATAGAAACCTCAAAACCCTGAAGACCCGCTCACCCCTCCCCGCACAATTAGCAGCAAAAGCATCGAGCCCCACCTGTGCCTGAAGAAGCACTGAATCCCCCATAATGCAAGCACCAGCAGAAGCCTGGAAGAGTCCACTGATACAAAGCCCATCAAACTACAGTTCACACACCAGTATTGCAGATAGGCTCTCTCCCCAGAGAGGAGAAAGAGGTCACTCCTGAAACAACGAAAGCCGGGACCAGCAACTCGTTGTTCCCATGTTGCAATGGACTCCACCTACAGGTTAACCTTTAGGGAATCTTGCACGAAGGCTCCCAAGTCCCTTTGCACCTCTGATTTTTGAATCCACCTGCCATTTAGAAAATAGTCTGTGTTTATTCCTCTACCAAAGTGCATTACCATGCATTTCCTTACACTGTATTCCATCTGCCACCTCTCTGCCCATTCTCCTAATCCGTCTAAGGCCTTCTCTAGACTCCCTGCTTGGAATAAGGGGTTGATTGGGTTAATAAATCAGCCATGATGGAATGGTGGAGCAGACCTGATGTGCAAAATAACCCAATTCTGGTCCTATGTCTCATGGGTCCTGTCTGTCACTGTGTCCATCCCAGCCTAGTTTATTTTTCAAAATGCATCACTTTGCACTTGTCTGAGTCAAATACAATCTGCCATTCTTTTGTCCACTTTCCCAGTTAATCGATATCCAGTGTGTAGAAAGTGCAGTCAATCATTAGGAACACAATGGTAGACCCTTAGAGAATTATAATTGATTCGATAGAATCATCACATAGATATGAAAGGAAAATCACATTTGATAATCATGGCTTTTAAGCTTTAATAGCAGTGTGCATATGGGGTGCCAGATGAGTGTATTTGGACATTCAAAATGCATTCATATAAAGTTCAAAGTTCAAATTTATTATTAAGTATATATACCATATATACCCTTGAGATTCATTTTCCTGCAGGTACCCACAAAACAAAGAACCACAATAGAGTCCACGAAAAACAAAACAAAACAAATGTTAGTCCTCTTGGAAACAGATAGATTTTCTTTTGCGTGTTTACAGGATGGGTGTGTTACGTGCAAGATGATGAGTGAAAAAGGAGAGGAGGCCTTTGTATCCCAACTCCACTCCTCTGATCTGCTCGTCATCCTCCACCCTCATTCTCCTCCATCCACTGGTTCCGGTTTCACCAACTCCCCCCTGGTACTGGTACTGGCCACCATCTTCCCTCTTCACTGTTAAGCCCTGATGCACAATTTTGATATGAAATGTCAACTGTTGCTCTCTTCTCCCTTCCCCTAACCCCATAGATGCTGCCTGTCCCTCAGAGTTCTTCCAGCAAATTCTTTATTTTGCAGGAAGTTCAACACTTCAGTTGCTGTTAACATGGATAATATTTTATCACTAATTTGCCTTCATGTAGAACTGATTCTGACTTTCCTCACTGCTTAATCCTTCATGCTCACTGCCCAGCTGAAATATATTTCCAAAGCACAAATTCAAATTTAATTTTGCAACCAAATGAACTATCACATCAGCATTTGTTGGACCATAAGACATAGGAGCATGATTAGGCCCCTCAGCCTCTAGAATCTGCTCTGACATTTGATCATGACTAACTTATTTTTCCTTCCCAACCCATTTTTCTGCCTTCTCCCTAGTACCATTGATGCCCTCATTAATCAAGGACCCATTATTATCTGCTTGAAATACATCCAGACTTGGCCTCCACATCTGTCTGTGGCAACGAATTCTATAGATTCACCACCTCTGGTAAAAGAAATTTCCTCATCATCTCTGTTCTAAGGAGACAGCCTTGTATTATGTGACTGTGGTCCTTGACACTCTCACTAATGTAAATATCCAATCCATGCCCATTCTACCTAGGCCTTTCAACATTCACTAGGTTTCAATGTTATCCCCCTCTTATTCTTCCATACTCCAGTGAGGACAGGCCCAGCACCATCAAATGCTCCCCATACATTAACCCTTTAATTCTTAGATCACTCTTGTCATCCTCCTCTGGACCCTCTTCAATGCCAGCACGTCCTTCCATAGAAATGGAGCTCAAGTCTGCTCAGAACTCTCCAAATATGGTATGACCAACGCCTCATACAGTGTCAGCATCTCTTACTTGCTTATTTTAAGCAAGGGTTTGGAAAGTGTTTTTGAAATGCAATTTAAGTGTCTGTTCATCAGCTTGAGCCATGGTGGAATATTATTCTAAGTTCTGCTCAACAAACCTGTTTTTTTTTCAATGAGTTCAGAGCAAAAATAAGAAGCCTTGGGTGCAGATTGGCCACCACTTTGGTGATTTCTGGATGACTCCAATGCGAATTTGTAACCCAGTTGAGTTCTGCCAATAACTGAGTTAGTGGGATGACACAGTAGAACAGAACATCAACTGCAATGCCCAGATTGGTGATACATATCTCTGTTGACCCCTTTTCGTGACTCCAGCATAGTGAGTTCCATGGTGCAACAAGGTGATCTTGTTAGCACACAGATGGACACTCTGGATTTGACCCCAAACAAAATGGAGGCAAGGTTACCATTCACTCTGATAGGCTCTTTGCTGATATTTGCTGACAGCAGGCTGCACCGCAGAATTGGCAAATGCCCAGGAGCAGATTGTGTGCCTTCTTTCCTGAGGGCAACACAGGAAGAGGCGCTGGAGAAGCTAATGTCACATCAAACAAAAAATAAAAGACACAGATAATACATGCAAAACAGGAATATTGCAATATTCCAAGTATCTTTTGTGCATATTTGCGATTAAATATTCAGATAAATAGTCCTGTTTAATAATGGATGAGCAAGCAGTTGCTGCGTTTATAAATGTGAATTTTCTTTATTCCAAAATGTGCAAGGCACTCCATGTGTGTGCTGTATGGACTAATTAGGTCATGTGTGTAATCGGTAAGAAAAGATTTTTTCCATCTGCTTCTACTCATTAAATATTGAAAAGCCAGACTCGGAGAGATGGGAACTGATGAACGTGTTGGGGTTTATTTTGTGTATGAACCACTGCGAATCAGCACTGCGCCATCTGTGTGCTCGACACAGCCAACCTACTGCTGCTGCCACCTTTTCTTGCTGCTCACTGTAATACTCTCGGGCAACCTGTTCTGGCTGATCTGTAAATGGCTGCCACCAAGAACTGGACATGACAATTTAGCTGATGTTCTTATTGAAGATACTTTTGAAAAGGGGTTTCAAAAAGGAGCTGAGGAAATTTGGTGATGGTTTATTGGTATTGGGTCATTATTGTCACAGCTACCAAGAAACGATGAAAAGCTTGTCATATGGTCATAGAACACAGAAACAGGCCCTTTAGCCCATCTAGTCCATGCTGAAATATTAGCTGCCTATCCACATTGACCTGCACCCGCACCATAATCATTGATTCCCTTCCCATCTACGTACATATGCAAATTTATCTTTAATGTTGAAATCAAACCTGCATTCATCTCTTCTGCTGGCAGCTTGTTCCACACTCTTACCACCACCTGAGTGAAGAAGTTTCCTCTCACATTCCTGTTAAACATTTCACTCTTAACCCGTGACCTCTGGTTCGAGTCTCACTTAACCTCTGTGGAAAAAGCCTGATTGCATAAAGCCTATCTGTACCCCTTACAGAGCAGAAAAGTTTAGGGGAGATTCATTGTGAATTCAAAATTAAGCTGACTGCAATAGAGTGGCTAATGACACTCTACCTGGTATATACCTCTGGTAAAAATGCCATCCCCTTCTCTCAGTTCCTCTGTCTCCACCGCATCTGCTCTCAGGATGAGGCTTTTCATTCTAGAGTGAAGGAGATGTCTTCCTTTTTCAAAGAAAGGGCTTCCCTTCCTCCACCATCAATGCTGCCCTCAACCGCATCTCCTCCATTTCACACACATCTGCTTCTACCCCACCTTCCTGCCACTCTATTAGTGATAGAGATCCTTGTCCTCACCTACCACCCCACCAGCCTCTATGTGCAGCACATAATTCTCTGAATCTTCCACCATCTCCAGCGGGATCCCAAGATCACCATCTCCAGTGGGATCACACATCTTTCCCTCCCCCACCACTTACTGCTTTCAGCAGGGATTGTTCCCTGTGTGACTCCCTAGTTCATTCGTCCCTCCCCACTGATCTCCCTTCAGGCACTTATCCTTGCAAGCAGAACAACTGCTACACCTGACCCTACACTTCCTCCCTCACTTCCATTCAGGGCCCCAAACCGTTCTTCCAGGTAAGGCGACACTTCATCTGTGAGTCTGTTGGGGGTCACATACTGTGTTGGTGCTCTTGGTGTGGCCTCGTGTATATCAGTGAGACCCAGTGCTGGGAGTATTGGGAGACCATTTCACCAAGCATCTATCTCTGTCTGCCAGAAGAAGTGAGATCTCACAGTGGCCATCTATTTTAATTCCACTTCCGATTCCCATCTGACATGTTCATCCATGGCCTCCTTCATTGTCGTGATGAGGCCACACTTAGGCTGGAGGAACAACAACTTATATTCTCTTTGGGTAGCCTCCACCCTGATGGCATGAATATCAATTTCTCAAACTTCTGGTAATGTCCACCAACCCGCTGCCATCACCATCTCCCATCCCCTTTTCTCTCATCTTATCTCCTTGCCCATCCATCACCTCCCTCTGGTGCTCCACCCCCCTTTTCTTTCTTTCATGGCCTTCTGTTTCTTTCATCAATCAACTTCCCAGCTCTTTACTTCATCCCTCCCCTTCAGGTTTCACCTATCACCCTATGTTTCTCAAT